>NC_080836.1:14010336-14617882 GCF_030435755.1 Ochotona princeps | reverse complement strand
GGTGATTTTAGATCTGTTTGTCCATTTAGCCACGATTTGCCTTAATTTGGAATGGTCGACCCATTTATGTTTAATGAAATGATTAGAAAGATATATTTGACTTCTATCACTTCTCATCCTATTGCTTTCCTAAAGCCTCATTTTTCTTGTTCCTTTCTTTGTTGAGTTCAATGAGTATTTTAAGATGTTCACTTAATTTTTACTCTTTGAAAATTTTTGTCTCTTTCTTTATGGTTGTGCTAAGGCTTAGAATCAGCACGTTAATTTATAGTGATCTTCACTGAATTAACAACAATTTTTGTTCAAAAGTATACACCCATCACTTCTTGGCCTTTTGGCTAAGATCAAGTACAAAAGCATACAGCCACTTTAGTTAAGTTTTGATTTCTCCTTCTTCCTTTGAACTAGTGCCATGTAAAAAATATCTCTAAGCATTATAATTCTGTCAACACAATTTTATGTTTATTTTATACAGTTGTGCTTTAAATTACACAAAAAAAGAACAAGAAACAAAATTAGGTGAGATGTCTTTAAGATTTACTCTGTTTTCATTAGAAAGTCAGATATACCGAGAGGAGAAAAGACATGGAGGAAGATCTTCCATCTGATGATTCACTCCCAAAGTGGCCATAACAGCTGGGAGCTGTGCCGATCCAAAGCCAGCTGCCTGGAACCTCTTACAGATCTCCCACGTGAGTAAAGGGTTCCCAGGCTTTGGGCCTTCCTCAACTGCTTTCCCAGACCATAAGCAGGGAGCTGGATGGGAAGTGGGGCTGCCAGGATTAGAATCGGTGCCCATATAGGATCCCAGCACTTGGAAGGCAAGGACTTTAGCCGCTAGGCTATGGCGCTGGGCCCATGAGGTTTCTTTAACTTTGCCTGCATAGTTATTGCTACCATGTGGCCTTTATTATATAGTCTCTCTTTGTTTCTGTTTAAAGTCTCCACTAACATTTCCTATAAGGCATATTTGATAGTCGGAAATTCTTCTGTTCTTATTTATCTGAGAATACCCATAACATCCAGAGTTGGGGAACTGAAGCAGGCTGAAGCTAGGTCAGGAACTTAGTCCAGGTCTCCTTCATGGATGAGAGGGGACCAAGGGTTTGAAGCATCACCTGCTAACTCCCAAGGTGCAAATTAGAGGGAAGCTGGATCAGAAAGAGTAACTGGGAGCAGGTGCCTGTGTTGCTGGCATTCCATACAGGTGCCGATTCTAGTCCTGGCTGCTCCATTTCTCTTACAGCTCCCTGTTTATCACCTGGGAAATCAGTGGAGCATGGCTCAAGTCCTTGGCCCCATACGCTCATGTGTGAGACCAGGAAGAAGCTCTCACTCCTAGATTTGGTTTTGCTCAGCTCCAGTAGTTACAACTACAAATAAAAATAAGTCCTGCCAAAATAAGAAAGAAAAAGAGTAGCTGGACTCAAAACAAAGTTAACCTGTGACATTAGAGTGCTCACCCACCCCATTTTTCAGCCTTTATATTGTCTTGTTTATGTTTCCTCCTTCCTGAACATTAGATAGCTAGAATGGTATCACATGGCAAGTCTGAAAATAAAATCTACCTACTGAGTTAATTGCTAACTTTTCTACTATCTGTTCATTAAATGACATTCCTGAATCAATTCTGCAGTTTTCTTGATCATGTGTGTTTATCCAAGCCTTCTTACAGTCAGCTGTGTACCTGAAATAGTTATACAGAAGCTCCCTGTGTTTGGGGGGGAGTCAGTAGGTCTGCCTCATCATTCTTCTTCCTGGGTAAGCCCAAAGGTACTCCTCAGGTAAGGAAAGGGACCTAGCAAACCTTGCTTGTCCTGCTATTCGTCATACTTGTAATCAGGAACTTTAAATTCCCTAGAACATGCTGAAGCTTTTCAGTATTACCTGTAACTATGTTAGTCCACGTTTCTGAGCTGCATCTCAGTTTTATGCCAGAATGCTCAATGCTGACTCATGCAATGGGTCACTAATACATTCTTACTGAGCAAACTGTTGACTGAAGAAAAACTTCCATGACAGAGTTTTCAAAGAACTTAAGTAGGTCAAGTAATGGTAAGTCTGTAGGAAGAGGGATTTGGGTGAACTTTAAAACCATGCTGATGACCCCAATGTCTGCCAGCTTGTTGGCTTTCACATGTATCAGAATTGTGAAGCTTTTGGTTTCCAAGACTGCCTAAGACTGCTAGCAAAGGAATGAGTCAGGTAAAAATGTGAACTTCTTCGTAAGTGAAGCTCAGTAATTTATTCTTTTCCCGAATAAACACATTTTGGAACGTTAGGTACATATGGTAGGTTTCCATCTCTCTACAAATGTCAAAATAATAAATTAGTTTTTTATGAAAGATTGTGTTTGGGAAACTCATTACTCCATTAATCTAGAAATAGTCCTCCCTGCTAAATCATTGAGGAAAGAGAGGCCATTCTCTTTTGTTCATTCAAAAGGCAGTGACGTAATATGTGTGGGGCAGGGAAAGAGAAAAAAAATCTCTCCATTGGTTCATTCCCAAATGGCAACAATCATCAGGGCTAGACAAAAGCTAAGCTAGGAGCCTGGAATTCCAGCCAGTTCTGCCCAAGGGGGCGGCAGGTGCACACGTAAGTGGGTCGTCTTCCAATCTCTTTCCCAGTGCACTAGCAGGGAACTGTTTGGAACTGAAACAATTTATACTTGAGCCAGTCTCCCAATGAGATGCTAATGTTTCACGTGGCAGCTTATTCGCTGCATCCCCTAACCAGTCCCATTCAATTTGCCAAGTGTTTTCAGAAACCTGGAGTAATTAGGTCATTCAGAATTTTATCATTAGGCAGCAGCAGAACAAATACAGTCCTGGAGTGTGCATTGGTAAAGAAACAGTGATCACTCAAGTTGTATGTAGAAATGAAAATATTTACTTATCTACTGTTGCCTTTATCTGTGCATTCCTTCAGAGTCAGAGAATCAGAGGGATTCCTTCATTAGGTTAAATCATGACCACAGTGTAGTCATTTCTCTGTACTATCTGTATTTCCAGAAAGACATGCGTGGCCATTTACACTTGAGTCAACTTTAGCCCAGTTGCCAGCTCCCAGTGGAAAAATATTAAGACCATCTTGTTGAAGGAGAATGCCCTTTACAACATATTGATTTTTTTCTGTATCTGGGATAAGGGAAGAGAAAAGGGGAAAAAGCCCCACCCAGCCGCCCACCAATTCCAGGACCCCAACGTGGAGCATACTCCAAGGGTGCTGCTCATGCAGTTTTGATAGTTCAACAGTTCTGAATTGCTGCTAATCTCACTGTTCCAAGTGAGATGGAAACTCTTCAGAATCCCCTGGCTGACATAGTCTCTTCATGATTGGAGTTCTGAAATCAGCAGTTCAGTTAGAGGGATCCCCAGAGAAACTTCGTCTGAGGTGATCCCAGACCACACATTCTTGTGTGTGCTTGCCAGTACAGGGTCAGGCACCATCCATTGCACCAATCAGCTTATGAATATGCTGTTTGTTGAATTGCTGAGTCAGTTCTGTTTCCAGCCCTGTTTTCCACTTGAACCGATGGCTTTTGCAGTACAGCCTGATCCTGCCCACTTCATACTTGGCTTTCACGCAATCCAGTGGGAGCTGCAGCCTAGTTAGGGCGACTCCCCATAACCCCCACCAGGCCTGTCCCCTACCCTGGTTCCCATACTTGCCAGTATGTACCACAGATTGTTCAGTCTGTCCCACATCCCATTTTAGTTCTCATATATGTCAATGGGCACTGAAGCCTAGTACAACCCAACCTGCCCTATTATCCAGCCCACACATATACTGGCAGATGCTGTTCTGTCAAGCCACCCCTGCCCCAATCTTTGTTTTCATGCTCTCCAGTGGGAGTTATAATCCACGAAGGAGGCACCCACTATTTCCCTCCTAGGCCACTACCACTCTCGGATTATGCACTCTAGGGGTTGTGCGGTTTAACTTGACTGAATTAGCTCCCAGTTCCAGCCTCTGCCAGAAAATAGTAATAATAATAATAACAATCTGGAAACAATGGTCTTACCCATTTTCCTGTAGCTTTTGACCCTTTGTGTCCTAATCAACTATGTAAAGATTACCAAAGTAAAAGAATTTTTAAAAAAGGAAAAAACAACATATTGATTTTATACTGATACCTATTTCCACCCTTTCCTATTCACAATTTCAAGCTTTCAATGACTTCCTGATAACGCCTAGCAATACTACTCCATCTATTTTGGAATAGATCTACTCCTTCCAACCTATGACTTCCTATAATATAAAGTTTTGAATTTTGGCAACTTCTTTCAGATCAGCTGAAATATACTTTTAAAATGTATTTTATTTGAGAGAAAAATAAAAGACAAAATATATAGATTCTCCATCTGTCAGTTCACTCCACAAATGGCCACAACAATGAGGGTTCGGCTTGGAGTGAGCTGGGTACCAGGCACATAAGCTGTACCTCTCACTTGAGTAGCCAAAACCAAAGCACTTAAACCATTACTGGCTACCTCCAATGGTAGACATGAGTAGGAAGCTGGATCAGAAATGGAGTCTGGAGTATACATCAGGTGCTCACATACTGAAAGCCAACATCGCATGTGGTGTTTTAACTGCTGAATGAAATGCTCATGGCCAGGGAGGAATATGCTATGGCAACATATCTGTTAGAGCTCTGTTGTTTCTGATTGTTTGGCTAGAAAATGAAGAAAACCTTCTAGTGTTCCTCTGTTATTTTGCTCTATTATACTCCAATTCAGCACCTGCAAATTTTGAGGAATAAATATTAAAGCTTCCATATTGTGTTAAATAAAGAGATGATGGAGAAGTAAATAAACAGTCTGAATCACCTGGGTTGGTGGAAGAAGGATCGGAATACAAAATTTTGTGTAATTTTTTGATCACTGGGTTTGAAATAGAGAGAAAATTTAAAATGTTGCCTACAAATTCCCTTGGTTATGAATTTATCCTATTCTGACAAAATAAATAAAAAAGAGCACTTAAACATTGGGACTATTCCTAAACCCCATTCCTTACAAGATTATACACCCCTTACAAGCAGGAATAGGGCGGAAATTTCTCAGCACATCATTCGTGATTTATATGATTATTGCACTTTTAGGTGTAACACATTTCTTTTTAAATCATGTGATTCAACATTGAGTGCTTCTGGATTTATCTTCTGGCAAGTTACTGCACATGAGTGGCTGGAGTCTCACTCCAATATCCTTCTCCAGGTCTGAATCCAAGAACACTGCTCTCAGCTGGAACTCAGTCAAGACTCAACGCTTTAGGGTTAACTGGTCAAGTTCCTGAATAAGATAATCTACAACCACATGAGCAGAGGACACAAAGTTACACAACTTCAAGCTCTCAATCACAGATGCTAATAACGAACATCACAATCACATCTCTAGTGAATCCCTCTCATATTTTAGAGAGGAAAGCATCAAACCAGGAAGAAATGATGCAGTATGCTTTCTGCATTGGCTGATTCCAATCTTGGAATATCATTTAATAAATGTTTACATTGCCATCACAACTTTCTTTCTCTCTAAACTATAATTAATTACTCCATCAGCAAAAAGTAAACCAAGGGAAACCAGCCAAAATAGAGCTAGACACTGAACATATGTTATTTTATTTAAGCAGCCTTACAAGGCAGTAAGGCAAACTTTGAGATTCCCACTTTACATCACATAACATTTAGAGAGTTTAAATAAGATATGGTGGGGGGGAGATATCTATGATCAGTACCATGGTATGTCCTCAAATTCTTCAAGTCAAAAAATGTGGCAATTTTAACCAATAGCCATGACCTTCCATAACACTCAGAGGGAGAACAAACAGCTCCCGCATGAGTGAAGGAGCAGGTTCGAGCAGCCAGCCATGCTAACATGACATCTCAACAGCTTCACATGAGAAGGAGCCCAGGGTCAAATGAGCCCTAAAGAATATCTCACACCAGAGTGAAGAAACAAGCCATTTTACTGTTTGATAGGGTAAGGCAAAAACTCAGATTACAGATAAAGTGGCAAGCTTCATATCTCCTGGAGCTGGACAACAGGTGAAAAAAGTAGAAAGAAAAGGAAAGAAGCCAAGGGCATTAAGGACATCAAATACCCGCAGAGGCGTACTGTGAGTGCACTGCATTTACAGTAACAGAGGACGGATGAATGAGAAGAATGTGAAGGGTTTTCAAATGTTCATGGGAAATGCACATCATAAAAACATTGTGTAGATTTTTATCAGTAAAATTTCTTTTACCAATAAACTTACCTTTTCAGTCCATGTTCCACAAAAATTTTAAGCAACTTCATATAAGTTGTGGGTGAATACCATCTATAAATATTAAAGCAAATTATCTTCCAGTTTTTATTGAGTTGTATAACTTATCACATATTAAAATATTTTAATTGGCCTATGTTTTCAATAATTAGTGATTCATCTAGAAAGACAGCCATATTTCTAGAATTAATATGGATATGTATGCCCATATCTATTATCTTTAAATTTTTGACTACTTAAATTGATCTTTATAGTTCCCAAATGAATACATCTTCTGGAATAAGACAAATATCACATCTGAAGTTGAGAGAATCTAGTGAATTTTTATAGTATAGAGTTTTTCACAATTACAGATAATTAAAATTTTCCAGAAATTTCCACCTACCTGCTATGTCCTTGATGAGAAATACAACTCGAGACTTACTCTGTTGTTAATAGAAGGCTTTCAAACAGTGAGAAGAACTTTTTACCAGTAAATAATGTGAAACCTGGGGTGCTTCTTAGTAATCATCATTAGCAGGGTCAAAATTATTTTCTCATAAAGAAGCACAGTATTAAATGATGAATTTGTAATGATAGAAAAGCTAAAATGTCTGTAGCAAGTGGTAGGTCATCCAATGCATCCTCAGAGATCACTTGTGTTTGAAAGGTAACAATTCATTTATTCCAAGTTTAATACTCAGTAATCTTCACATTATGAATAATTGTGAGGTAGGTCTGACACACTGAGTGAAATGGAGAGGAATCAAAACTCACTCAGCCTAACAGGGGCTTAAGGTTATTCTGCTCAACAGAGGTTACTAAAAGTGCATTCATTCACAGCATTTTTTCCCCTCAAAAACTCCTTCTTAAATTGGAGGTTCAATGTACTCTAGCACGTGTACAATGGGACATAACTTTAATGGCCCTTCTTGACAGTTTTTATGTTATAGCCAAGTAGTAGAAATAACTGAAATATAGTAAGAATCCGTCACTTCAAAAGTACTTACAAAATGCATCTTTAATAAAACCATTATGTCTCAAGAAATAAAGTGAAGAAGAAGGAACAT
This sequence comes from Ochotona princeps, assembly GCF_030435755.1. Classification (NCBI taxonomy): domain Eukaryota; kingdom Metazoa; phylum Chordata; class Mammalia; order Lagomorpha; family Ochotonidae; genus Ochotona; species Ochotona princeps. The sequence continues at coordinate 14,610,560 of NC_080836.1, read as the reverse complement.
GTGGCTACTGTAAAAAAAAAAAAAAGGTACTAATAATGGTAAGAACACAAATGACTTGTCAATCTTCACTATGTGAGGAATTGACATCCACCTGTAATGATCTGAGAGTTAATGAATAAAATTTTAAGTATTCATAGGATCACAGAGTCAGCTTCATTTTGAATGTCTAAATCCCAAGTTATTTCACAAATACGCTTCTATCAACCTATCCATAAGCAAATACAGAACTAAAGGAACTAAGTACATTTTTATGTTATATAGACATTCTGTAACAGTTAAGCCCCTGATTCATTATTACTAGCCCCTATTAATACATTCTGCTTGTATGTAAAAACCACAAGATAGCTATTCTCTAAAGCATGATCTATCATATTTTCACACACAAAAAATGGGCCAGCATTACTACCAGTATTCTTTATTCTTGTTATCACCTTTTTCCAGTTCAGTTACATGCTGTGTACACTTCAATATCTGATTCAAATGCCATCTGGTTTATTAGGTATGCCCCACACTATACCAGGGAGCATTTTTCTGAACTTAACTGCCAATACAACTCCGCCTTGTTTTCCCATAAGCTAGTCCATATGTTTATTACTTCTTTGGGGATATAAGTACAATATAATTTTTTAAAAAAATTCCAGAGAAGAAATTAACTTGATTTTAATGTTGAGATTGAATTTAGAGGGAGCAAAAACGGCTGTAGGTAAGACAAAGTGGAATACTTAATTTATCTACTTGTCAACAACATTATATATCGATATCTGAAAAACCTACTAAAAGTCAGTAAAACTCTGAATTGGGTAATTATTTAAATGTAAATTTAACCAAAATAAACAAGTGTGTACTAGAGTCAGGAAAGTCTTGTTAAATACAAATGCATAGGGGAGAACAATAACATAGCCGATCCTGAGAAGCAGGCCGAGCTGAGTGCAGGAAGCTTTAGGACAGAATTCCAGTGCAGTAGAGAACTGGGAGAATTGCCAGGTGAGGTGACTAAGGCTCCCTGAAGTCCACCAGAGGGAGGCTGGTACCAAGCAGGCAAGGAAGAGCTGCTGAAACCATGCAGGACTGCAGCCAGCAGCCCAGGGTGTGAGTACAGATGAACACTCCAGGCCACAGACAAAAGCCTGGTGCATTTCAAACCAGTACAGGGAGACTACCAGTGCGGGCCTCCCCAAGGAGACAGTGGGAGGCAAAGGAACCCACAGTACAAAACACTGTTGAAGGAAGGCAAGTGTGAGGAAAAACTCACAGGCACATGATCGAGTGGCCCCTGACACAGGAAAAGAACATGCCATTGGGGAATGAGCCAAGGAGGAGGGAACAGCTAGGGTGTAGACCATCTAAGACAGTGATATATGGAGTGAGAACTGAGTCTGTCCACACCCAAAGGGTCTGTACCCTGAACCCCCTGGAGAGGTTCCAGGACCACCCAAGAGGGAGATGAAGGAGAGTGCAGATCCTTGGTCACAGGAAGCCACAGCTATAGGCATGTGCCCACGCAATCCACCACATGCCTTGACCCGTGTTCTCCAACTACCACTTGAAGAACCCTCCACAAAGGGGGACACAGCATATGTCCCTGTGTCTCAGAAGCCTCTCTGGCCCCAGAAATTTCCAGCAAAACAACAGAGACTGAATATCCACAGGAGCATGTACACTACCAACAGGAACCAAAAAGCCCACATATCCAAAAGGGAATGAGAAATGGAAGTAGAAAAAGAGAGGAAATATTCAACAAAAAGAAACAACAATAATAAATTTATACACACCAAATACAAGAGCACCTAGCTATATGAAAGAATTACTTCTGGACCTAAGGGGAGAGATAGGTTCCAATACAATAATAATGGGGTGTTAAAGTCACTCCCTAACATCAATAGGCAGATCAATGAGACAGAAATTCAACAACAAAAGAAATTCAGCAAAGAAGCAACAGATCTCACACAGACAATAGAACAAATTGACTTAATACATATATACAGATACTTCCATCCCACAAACACCGAATACACATTTTTTTCAGCTATAGATGGACCCTTTTCCAGGATCAACCATATGATAGGTCACAAAACACACCTCCACAACTTAAAAAAAAATGAAATCATGCCATACATCTTCTCAGACTGTCACAGAGTGAAACTAGAGATCAATAAATCAAAATAGCCCAGGAAATCTGTAAATTCTTGGAAACAGAACAACATGCTACTGATGGAACAAAGGGTTACAGAAGAAAGTAAATAAGAAATTTTTTAAAATTCCTAGAAACAAATGAAAATTTAAACACAGCATACCAAAACCTGTGGGACACTGCCAAAGCAGTGTTAAGACATAAATTTATCGTAATTGGTGCCTACATTAGAGAACAAGAAATACTCCTGACGAATGAGCTAAGAATACGCCCAAATGAGCTAGAAAAATACAGCAAAATAATTCCAAGAACAAAAATCAAAATAGAAAAAATAAACCAAATAGAGATAAAAAAAATACAGAAATATATCATTGAATCAAAGAGTTTGTTATTTGAAAAAATCAGCAGAATAGATACCCTGCTGACCCAACTGACAAAAAAAAGTGGTAGAAGACAAGAATTAATAGTATCAAATATGAAAAAGGCAAACATAACAACAGGCGCCTCAGCCATACACAGAATAATAAGACGTGAATACAAGCAACTATACACTAACAAATCACAAGAATTCCAAGAACTGGATAGATTCCTGAACTCATGCCATCTAACAAAACTAAGTCATAGGGCAACAGAATACCTAAATAAACCCATAACGGGGGCAGAGATTGAAACAGAATTTAAAGCCTTCTCAACAAAGGAAAGCCCAGACCCAGATGGCTTCACTGCTGAATTCTACAAAGTATTCCAAGTAGAACTGATCCCAATTCTTCATAAAATATTCAAACCAATAGAAAGGGAGGCAATGCTCCAACACTCACTCTTTGAAGCCAACATCAACTTAACACCAAAAGCAGATAGACACAACTCAGAAAGCTCTAGATCAATTCCTTGATGAATACCAATATTGAAATTTTCAACAAAATACTAGCCAGCACAATACAACAATGCATAAGACAGAGCAATCACCTAAACCAGGTGAGATTCATCCCTAGAATGCAGGGATTGTTTAACATATGCAAATCTATAAATGTGATATATCACATAAAAAATCTGAACAAAAATCCTATGATAGTCTCAATACATGCAGAGAACGTATTTGATAAAATCAATGTCCTTCATACTAAAAACTCTAAGCAAGATAAGCATAAAAGGAACATTCTACAACAAAGCAATTTGTGGAAAAAAAAAAATCCCAGCATCACACTGAATGGGGAAAGAGTGGAAGCTTCCATACTAAGATCTGGAACTAGACAAGGATGTCCACTATCACCACTGCTATTTAACATTGTACTGGAAATACGTGCTCTTGTGGGAATTCAAACTGGAAAAGAGGAAGTCAAACTGTCTCTGTTTGCAGATGACATAATTCTATACAGAGGGAAACCAAAAGGCTCAATAAAGAGAGTGCTAGAACTTATATGTAAGCTTAGTAAAGTGTCAGGGTACAAAATAAATGAACAGACAACAATGGGCCTGGTGTATGGAAATAACCCCAAGGCTGAAAAGGAACTAATCAGTATGGAACCTTTCAAAGTAACAGAGAAGATACTGAAATACCTTGGAATAAATCTAACTAAAGACATGGAAGATTTCTATGAGGAAAATTACAAAACACTGAATAAAGAAATAGCAAAAGACTTCAAAGAGTACAGAAATATGCCATGCTCATGGATAGACAGAGTCAATACCATCAAAATGCCAATATTACCAAAAGCAACATACAAATTCAACAAAATCCCAATCAAAATACCAGGAACATTCTTCACAGAGCTGAAAAAAATATTAATAAGTTCATCTGTAAATACACACACACAAACACTAACAGCCAAAACTATCCTGAAGAACAAGAACTTAGTTGGAGGGATCACGATCCCAGACCTTCGGAAATACCATAGGATGGTTGTAATTTAAACAGCCTGGTCCAACTACAGAAACAGAGATGAAGATAAATGGAGAACTACAGAAACATCCAAGGGAGTTCACACATACACAGCCATATCATCTTTGACATGAGAATATAAAACAACCCAAGGAAGAAAGAAGGCCTCTTTAACAAATGCTGTTGGGACAACTGGATAGCAGCCTGCAGAATTAACAAACAAGATCCCCACTTTCACCATACACAAAGATGAAATTTAAATGGATAAACTTAAATTTAAATGGCCATTTGGAGAGTGAACCAGTAGACAGAAGCTCTTTGTCTCTTTCTCTCTATAAATCTGACTTTCCAATAAAATAAATCTTTTTTTGAAAAAATGAGGTTGAAGAATTGAAAATGATTTTAGGAGTATTTGAGAACTTTAGGTTTAGATAATTGTACAGTATTTTACACAAAAAATTGACAAAAATTCTAAAATGTTTATGTAAGAATTTTTACTTTACCTTAAAAAAACTATTTGAAAGCACAATGACAGAGGGAGAAGTGACACAGGGTGATCTTCCATATACTAGTTCATTGCTTAATGGCTGGGTCAGGCTAGAGCCAGGTGGTGAGTTTTCAAGATTTCCCACAAGAGAACAGGGGCCCAATAGCAGGAATCATAATCCTCTGCTTTTCCAGAAGCAGACGGGTTGGAAGTGGAGCAGCCAGGACTTGAATTGGTGCTCATATGGGTTGCTGGCACTGCAGACATTGGCATAACCAGTGTTGCATTGCAACACCAGTCCCACTGTTGCTCCCTTAGGAAGAAAAAGTAAGTATTAAATAATTTAGACTGAAGGAAATCAGATATTAGACATATAGGTTCAATGAGCATCTTCCACATAAGAGTATCAGATTCAGACATAGAAAAGCATACTTCCCCTGTGCCCCAGCATCAAACATACTCAGCTCTTCATTGATGCATTTTCTTATCTCTCCATGCCATTTTTTAATCCTATGAAAACCACCATGCTTGTGAGTTATCCTCCAAATCAAAAAGCACAAAATAGAACATATAACATACAGACAACCCAGAAAAAGCAGAGCCAAAGTCTTCCACCGTAAGATTCATCTGTTTTATCTGTTTCTGGAAAGCAAGCTGTAAATTCTCCCAGTAACTAGCCACTGGAGCCATATTCCCAAGCAGCACTTTACAACGTGAAAGGTGCTGCATGGCAGTTAGAATACACTGGAAGGAAGAACTACTTTTTAGTAACACAAAGTAGACTGTTTGCACTAGGAGAGTAATCAAGCTGATACTATGTTTAGGGGTTGATGATGAGCAATAACATTAGCTAATCTCAGAGAATATCAACGATGCTATTATCTGCTTTCCAGTGGAGCAAGCCTTAAAAGATTCTACAGAAAGAGAGTTAATTAGCCACAGTCACGGGAATTGCCAGTCCTTGGAGGATTGAGTACAAGGAGGTTGACAAGGTAAAGTTAGCAGAGGGTATATCACATTCCAGTGGGACTTTTTTCCATACCAAAGAAACCTTATGTTTCAGAGCGAGACATACAGGACAAATCTGGACTGCATACATTTTTTAACTTCTCAGAAAAATGTCAGAATGCATCTTGCTATAAGGGCAAGATACATTTCACAGTTTAAAATATATTTGGTTCATAAGTGTGCTAAAAAAATCAGTATTCATCTTCTCAGTAATGTATTCAGCAACTAGAGGATTTTCTCATTAGCAGGACGACATGGATGAGGCCAGTCCAGGAAAAACGCTAATTCTTACTGTAGATCCTCAGGCAAGTTCCCCACCTACAAAGACTAACTTTACGTTTTTCTATCACTCCACCTTTTCCTACACTAACAACTACCTGACAAATGTTAATCATTCTTCAAGACCCAGTCCATGTGTCAAATCCTTTATGAAGGTTCCTTTCAACACCACAAGGGTGGATTAATCACATCCTCTGTTTCTGTAATGCCTCCCACTCATGTTGCTATTTTTATCTCCCATGACACTGTAGTACTTCAAGGACTAAAGTGACTATATTTATGAGAGCATGACCGATGCCTCCTTGCTGTCTGTCGAGCATCATGCTTGCAATTAAAGGCTATTCAGTAATGAGAGTTCTTCCACGTTTTAAATGATTCAGTGGATAGAATTTTAAAGATCTCTCTCAGATACTATCTGGTTTCTCTAAAGCCCTAGAGGCTGTAGGTACTGCTTTGTTAACCATCCATCCTGTCTGGCTGCCTAGGCATTGATATCTGGCTCAGGGATGTCTGGAGCCTGGCATTCCCATGAAAAGCTGTTGGTAAAGGCACAGAACGCAGGAGGAGAAAATAACCGGAGAAAAATGCAAGACAACTGGGTGGGAGCAGGTGTATGACAGGAAGGATACACTTTTCAATGAGAAATAAACCTTGAAAGCCTGTAATACTAGCTTAGTAAATTTAAATAAAACATGGTGAACTCTTGTTAACACATTAAAATGAACACCAGAGATAAGCAGAGGCAACAGAAAATAAATTGTTGCTACACTTATCATAGGTTAACGTTTCAGTTCCCCACTGTTCTTTAAGGAAAATTCCCTAGTCTTACAGGTAATACACAGTTGAGTAAGAATGTATACCCTTTATTTTCAGGTTGAGGGGCTATGAATGGTGAACAGTTTGTAATCTTACGAAATTTCTCTAACCTCTCTTATCCACATCTGAAATGTCGTCAAATTCACAATATCTAGAATCATGAGTTTTTGTGAGGATCCAATGACACGTTAAGTGAAAATGACCTGGTCTAACACATTCTTCCTTCTTCTTGACAGGTTCAGGGGAGCGCTCACACTTGAGACACAGTCAGCCCAGGCAAAGTAAGAGGGCAGAGCCTGATGGACCATGCCCAAGCTAGACAACTGCATGAGGGAAATGGCCACGGGGGATATGGAACCGAGGTTTAATATGTCACATACCTGAGCGGAGGGGAAATGGGATAGAGTGAAGGCTTCTAGTTCTGCGCATGCTCAGGATATGCTCAGCATTGCCTATGACGGATACTGCTTCCGTGAGGCGGAGGTGGGTCCAGAGACACCTAGTAAACATTTCCTATGAAGTGAAGTGAGGCCAGAATGTAAAGCATACCTTCGTGACAAGGTGAGTCCTTCCACGGACTCACTTCCATTGCACTTCAGGCCAGCACACTATCCTACTCTGCTCACGATGTCGCCTATTACTTCTTAATTGTGTCTGCTTACTTATTTTTCTGGCTTCCTATCTTAAAATGGTTCAGGAAACAGAAAGAAATAGCCTGCTGTCTATCTTGATAGATATGTTAGGTCTTGAGGTTGTCCGAAATAAAATTATTGAAACATTATGGCAACACATTTAGAAGTGCAAGAAGTCAAGTTGGACAAGATTTCAAGTAGCTATCTGTTGATTGATGCGGTAATATGACGGGGTTTGAACAAAACATCAGGTATTTGAGGCACATAAAATGCATGTATGCTGTCATTCTTAGAATTTCTATGTTGTTGATTCCTGAAGCAATCCCTGAATGGCCAATTTCCTATTTCCATCTTTCATACACTTCACTCAAGAGCCACAAGCTTACATTTTTTTTTCCAATACTGAGCACATAATCTTCCCCTCAAGACAGCCCCAGTTTCCAAATAATTTACAACACCAAGATAAATGACTCCATTTTCCCATGTTTGACATATGGCATCATTTTTACTCCTTTATGTCTATTGTCTAGTTCTATTTTACTTTCTTTGGTGATCCTTCTCTAATTCATATATTATCTAATCAAAGAATATTACCAGCTCGTTTTTGTGTTTAATACTTCCTGATAATTCATTTATATAATTTACTATATATTTTTTGCTTGTGTGTTATGCACTGTACAGCCTTCTATTGTTCTGGCTGAAGGAAAAAATATTAGACATGATTTCTAGCATCATGGTTTATGCTCAAGCATTAGAGTACAGAATTGGAAGAATACAGATGAAGTAAAACCGGCAACGGGGGTCCTGGAGGAGAGGAGATGGTAACATCACTTTAGGCAGAGTGAAACTCATTGAGGAAAACTCATCCAGGAGATGAGCTTTGACCTGAGATCCAAAGCAAATGTGCCAAAAAGAAATCACTGGATTAGATGCGGCTTTCGCAATGGGAATTGTCCTTCTGCTTCTCTTTAATTGAGCTAGCTTCAGGCAAGCTGGATAGCCTCCTGCCTTTCATCTCTTCATGCCTTTAGTGACAGCCACGTTGTTGCTCCTAGCTCCAGGTACCTGAATCATCTCTCGTGGTTTTCCCATGCCTCACCCATACCTTTGCAATTAGTCACTTTGTAAATAAAATCTCCTCAAATTATCCTAATTTGAGCATGCCATCTGTTTCCTGCTGACTTCCTGACAGATAGTCATTTGTACTGAAATAGCTTCAGAAAAGAAATCCTGAAAATCGGAGTCTGGTGTGGTTTTAGTCATATATTTGTAGTCTAGAGGACAACCTCCTTTGCTGGATGAAGGAGGAGATGAATGACAGACAGCTGGTGGAATGCAGTTAAGCCATGGGATGTGATGGGATCATGGTTACTCAGTATATCACCAGGGCCAGTAGGACAGGAAATGCAGGATGAAAAACAAAGCAGGAGGAGATGAAAGGTCTAAGTACCTTAGTTAACAACACAGGAACACTGTTTATGGACTTGCCTGGCTGTTCTTACTAGACCTTAAAATATGATCATAAGGAAAAATATATAAAAACCATGAATATAAATTAACACCATTTAGAGAGACAAGTGCTCATTATGACAGCTTCAAATCACTTTTTGTAATTGCAAGAAATGTATTACTGAGACCCAGGCTTGGGTCTGCCTGGAAGACACGCACCATCACAGCGCTGTTCAGTGCACAGCCACATCATACACGTCACACTAACAGGACTGAAGAATGAGATGCTGAACTGTAGCCTAAGAACATTGAGGCATGCACGATGTTTCACATCTCAAAATAACTCCCAATGAAGACAGCACTCCTCTGCATGAAAACCTTAAAATGATACATGAGCTACTGTTGATTCAAAACTTAGCTTCATTCATTGCAACCAGACCCATAAGAAATACAATGTGAAGAAAGCCCACTTGGAAGCAAACATATGACAATACAAAGAGGTGTTTTCTTTCCTCACTTTTTTAAACTTAATATAGAGAGAACAGATTTTGTAGGTACAGTTCTAAGATAGTCATACTTCAGGCCCTGCATGGTAGCCTAGTGGTTAAAGTCCTCACCTTGCAAGTGCCAGGATTCCATATGAGCACTAGTTCTAATTCCAGTGGCCCTGCTTCCCATCCAGTTCCCTGCTTGTGACCTGGGAAAGCAGTCGGGGATGGCCCAAAGCCTTGGGAAATCTGTACCCCTGTGGGAGACCCAGAGGACACTCATGGCTCCTAGCTTCAAATCAGCTCAGCCCCAGTCACTGCAGCCACTTGGGGAGTTTATCATCAGATAGAAGATCTTCCTCTCTGTCTCTCCTCTCTGTGTATCTGACTTTCCAATGAAAATAAATAAATCTTTCTTTATTTCTTTTTAAAGATAGCCATATTTCACTACCCCTTCCCTCTCTCCTTCCTTCTTCTTTAATTTTTACGCAGGCATAGTTTTAATCCACTCTATAATCACACGCTCAATTCACCTCTGCTACCATTCAATAAGTAAAAAGCAGAAAGGCTAGGATTCACAGGAGTATAAATAATGCCTAAAAATATAATATCAGAAGTTGTTTCATTACTATACAACTTTTGTATTCTATATTAAGTGCTATATATCAGAGGAAATATATTGTATATATCTGTACATCCATGTTTATTGAAGCTCAATGCACACTATGTAAGACATGGAATCAATTCAAATGTCAGTTAACTAATAGCTGGATAAAGAAAGTAGTGTGTGTGTGTAAGAGAGAATATATAGTATATGTGTATGTACTATGAAATTATATTCATCCCTAAGAAAATGAAATTCTTTTATACTAAAATGAATATAACTGAAAAACGTTCATGCTTAATGAAATAAGCCATTCCCCAGACAAATATGTTTTCTCTGATATATAGCACTTGATACAAAGTACGTAGAGAATTTTTTAATGTAAATTTTACTTTGGGCCCAACGGTATGGCCTAGTGGCTAAACTCCTCGCCTTCAATGCACCGGGATCCCATATGGGCACCACTTCTAATCCCTGCAGCTCCACTTCCCATCCAGCTCCCTGCTTGTGGCCTGGGGAAGCAGTTGAGCACAGCCCATATTTTTGGGATCCTGCACCCGTGTGGGAGACCTGGAGGAGGTTCCTGGCTCCTGGCTTCGGATTGGCGCAGCACCGGCCATTGCGGTCACTTCGGGGGTGAATCATCAGATGGAAGATCTTCCTTTCTGCCTCTCTTCCTCTATGTATACCCGCCTTTCCAATAAAAAGAAATAGTTTTTAAAAATTTACTTGAAAGTCTTAACATCAAAGAGAGAGGGAAAGAGAAAGGGAGAGCTTCACCTATGGGTTTAATTTTTTCAAATGGTTACAGCATCCAGGGCTGGGCAAGGCTGAAACCAAGGGCCATGATTTCCATTCAGCTCTCACATGGTACTTTCCCCAGGAGTATTAACAGGTAGCTGGATCAGAAGTGAAACAATTGGTACTCAAACTGCTGCATCAATGGGATGCCAGCACTACAAGTGGTGACCTAAGCTACCATACCCCAAAACCAGCAGAGTAAAAATCTTTTCAAAAACTGTGCTAATAAATTGGAACCTGGGACAAATGTAGTAAATAGAATCCCAGCTTGTTATACTGAGAGAGAAAAGGTACTGATGTTTATGGGATATTTTTGCCCTCTACTTAAAAGAATCAAGTGGAAGTCTTAAGCAATTAAAGCACTAGGTTTGTTGAACGTATTCTGTCTTACCATTGGCCCACGGTTTATTGTATGAATATGCATGAATACCACTGGCACTCTAGAAAAACAGTTCTGGAAGATCAGGAAAATGAAAATGTTGAATGGATTTGGACAAAGGACCAAAAGCATAGTTCTTGTACAAAGACCTTAAAGCATGTATTTATGGTAGTTGGTGAAGTGGCCACCCGTGTGCTGGAAAATGGTTTGGTAGGGGATTGTTACGCAAGCAGACATCTTGGTTTCAGTGTTAATAATGATACACCAGATTATGGTCATTGCTGACAGAGACAAGAAACAGACTAATGACCACAATAAACTAGAGGAAAGGAATTGCATGAAGAATGTTTGGACTCAGATTTGCTATGATGTCATTTACTAACAACTCTACCAAATTCACATAATTACAAGTACACAATGACATTTCAGTATAAAATAGAGGCACCATTTATCTATCAAATAGGCTTAAGCATGCCCCAAAGTAACAAGGCACTGGTGGAGTATGGTTCCTTTGGAGATGGTTCCAGCAATCCTCAGAGTGCTTTGGCTTGAATGTGGATCATTCTGCTCCCTGCCTCGGTGCCCACATTGACATCTGTATGTTTCATGCGCTTTTCATTTTTTAGAAGGAAATCTTCATTAGATTTAGATGCTACCTTAAGTCATTATGATCTCATCTTGATTCTTACCAAATTACAGCTACAAAGTAGAGGACATATTCAGAAACCACAGAGGGGCACAAACTTGGAGGGGTCAATGTTGAATCACCTTTGTCGTCTAAAAAGGGAGCTTATGGATTAGGAAAGACTGTCATCCAAAACCTTAAGTTTCTGGAATTCATTGGAGCATTTGTCATGGTAAAATGATAGGCTTGTCTCAGAGTACTGAATGATTAACAGCATTTAAGGGATTATTTAAGAGATTGATATTTGCTGTGTGGGGCTGTGGGGGGTTATTTTAATTATCTTATACTACCCTTTGTAATCTACCCATAATTCAGTATTATTTTTTAAGTAAGTTAACGTGAAGGCCAATGGGTAGTCATTGTGCACAGCAGGTAGGCCACCACTAGGACACCTGCATTCTCTTTCAGAATGTTTGAATACAAGTTCAGTGTCCTCATCAGCCTGCGTGCCGATACGTACCATGGCACTCAGTGGATAGTCCACGTGGCCGAGTCTCTGTCATGCACGTCAGAGATGAGATGGAATCCAGGCTTCTGTCTTTAGCCTGGTAATCTCTGGCTGCTGCAAGCTTCTGAGTAGTGAACCAACAAATCGAAGAAATTTGTATATTCATCTCTATCTCCCTCTGTCTTTTCTTTCAATATATATTTTAAAGTGAATAACTTTAAAAAGCGTATGTCCAAAAATACTAGTCTTATCACTGGATCATAGCAATGACATATTTAAATTGCTTTAGAGTATTCTTTCATCTTAAAAAGAATGCAATTTGGGCCCGGCGCCGTGGCCTAGTGTCTAAAAGTCCTCGCCTTCAATGCACCAGGATCCCATATGGGCGCCAGTTCTAGTCCCAGCAGCTCCACTTTCCATCCAGCTCCCTGCTTGTGGCCTGGGAAAGCAGTTGAGGACGGCCCAAAGCCTTGGGACTCTGCACCCGTGTGGGAGATCTGGAAGAAGTTCCTGGCTCCTGGCTTCGAATCGGCATAGCATCGGCTGTTGCGCTCACTTGTGGGTGAATCATCAGATGGAAGATCTTCCTCTCTGTCTCTCCTCCTCTCTGTATATCTGACTTTCCAATAAAAATTAAAAAACACAAAAAAGAATGCAATTTATAAATAAAATTATGGTACAAATCTTAGAAATTCACAAAACCTCAAAAATTCTACTCTTGATTGAATTAATGTGATCTTAGACCAGAACAAGAACAGAGATATGGTCCTAGATGTGTATGAACAAATGACAAGAAAAGAGAATGAAGCAAAGCATTTATTAAACATCCACCCAAGAAAAAATAGTATTGTCTTCCAGCCATAATATAGATTGAGTATTGATATAAATGTTGAAAATAAATTAAGAAAAGTTATAGATAAAATTTAGTATACCATGATATCTTTGAGTTACCGAAAGATTTCTTAATCAAGAAGACATGGTGAAGAAAAAGATGGCCGACTGCAGAGAGCTGGTGTAGGGTGGAGTAGGGAAGGAGGGGAGCCGATCCAGCAGAGAAACAGGCCAGGAGGCGCGAAACTGTAGGGAGAAGAGCGAGAAGGTCACTGGAGTTCACTAAAGCAAGAAGATCTACACAGCGTGAAGGAACAGCCGCAAAAAGTAGGAAAGAAAATACAGCACACCGCGAGAAACCTGGTGAGTCACGATCCCAGGCAGGGGGAAGGTGGCAGAGGCTCAACCGCCCCAGGGAAAACAGAGGCGGCTGGAAGGATAGGCGCCCACACCGACAGGGGCACCAGTCCCCTGGAAGGCAGGAGCCCCCAGAGGAGGCTACTGGACTGATCATTGGGTGCATTATCCCTGCAGAAGTGGAGGAAAAGCAGGGGAGATTTCCCAGAGGCTTGCCTACCTGCTGCTCAGCGGCTCTGGGAGAGTGCAGAGGGAACAGGAGCAGCGCTGTGGGACTGGGGCTCAGAGATCCCCATATCGGCTCCGAGCTGTGGACTGGCTGCGGGAGAGTCAGTGGATCCTGTTGCTGGACTCGCCCGGAGCCCCAGAGGCTGGGCAACGCTCGACAGGGCCTCACATCCTGGGCAGAGGAGCAGACTAGTGGGGGCACGTCTCACCTAAAGGGCTCTGTGCCTCTCAGAGATCCGCTTCCATCCTTGAGAGAGTGCAGCTGAGGAAGTGGCTTCTTCAGGGCGGAGTCCCCAGCTGGGCTCAGCTAGAGAGGCCAGACTGGAGCGGGCTCAGCTGAACTGGCCTGACAGGTTTTCCCAGCAGGAGCCCGCTCGGAAAGACCTGCCTGTCCTGTTGCAGCCCTCAGTGGAGCAGCGCTTCCGAGTTTGGCACTGGGGCCGCGGAGATTTCCAACCCAGCACAGGCCGGGGTTGGGGATTTTAGGCTCCGAGCAGCAGGAGCCCTTGCTGTGCTAACCTCAAGCCCTGAAGGAGAGTCTCGGCTCAGCACTGAGGCAGAGACCCCCGCTGTATTAGCCTTGTGACCCAAAGCCCAGGCGCGGCTCGGCAGAGTGAATCTGTAGGGCACTGCCTTTGAGAGGGAGCCACAGGGGAAGGGGCCTGGCACTAGGGCTGGCCCACAAAGCCTCCTGACCCAACTCGGGGCTGTGATCTACAGACCCTGAAAGCAGCTGGTGACTCAGGCAGTAAACCCTGCTGGGCTCAGCCAAAGACCCCAAACCAGAGCCGGCTCAGCTGAATCACCGCTAAAATCTCAAAACAACAAGAAGTAAAAACACAATGAGGAGAAGTATCAGAAAAAGCAATGACCCAGAGGAAAGATCAAGCACTCCCTCCCAATACAACCAAAAACTAATCCCAATATCTGAGATGCAAGATGAAGACATAGAGGAACTATCAGATAAGGACTTTAAGAAGCTAATGATGAAATTCGTCAGAGAGAGTGAAAAGCGCTGGGAAGAGTCTAAGGCATTCGAAAACCATATCACTGCAGAAATAAATCAAGTCAAAAAGGGAATCCTTGATATAGAGAACAAAATTGAAAGCCTAACCAACAGAATGAACACAGCAGAAGACAGAATATCAGAATTGGAAGACAATCAGAATGAAAGGCAGCAGCTCATCAAACAGTTGGAGACAAATCTAGAGAAAGCCAATAGGTCCATAGAGGAAATGAAAGACAACCTCAAAAAATCAAATATTAGAATAATAGGCCTTCCCGAAGGAGTGGAAAAGGAGACAGGCTTGCAACGAGTGCTCAATGAGATAATACAGGAGAACTTCCAGAATACTGGAAATATAAATCTAGCACAAATCCAGGAAGGACAAAGAACCCCCAGTAGATACGACCCAAACAAATCGTGTCCCAGACATGTGGTCCTCAAGCTACCTTCAAGTGAATACAAGGAAACCATTCTAAGACAAGTAAGAAAAAAGGATAAGATTACTTTCAGGGGAAGGGAAATCAGGATCACAGCCGACCTATCAGAAGAAACGCTCCAAGCAAGGAGAGAATGGGGTAAAACCTATCAAATCCTGAAACAAAACAACTGCCAACCAAGAATAATGTACCCAGCAAAGCTCTCATTTATATTTGAGAATGAAATCAAATACTTCAACAGTAAAGAGAAACTCGAAGAATACATCAACACGAAACCAGCTCTGGAAAATCTCCTCAGGAAGGTGCTAAACCCAGAAAGAAAAAATACAAACCAAAATCAAAGATGGCAAATGGGAAGACCTCCCCACTAAAATCCATACAAGAAAAGTCAACCAATCAAAAACTCTAATAGTCGCAAATACACACTTGCACACTTACACTCATGGCAGCCCAAAACCAATTCCTCTCAATATTATCTCTAAACACAAATGGCTTAAACTCACCAATCAAAAGGCATAGATTAACGGAATGGATCATCAAACAGCACCCAACTATATGTTGCCTACAAGAGACACATCTAACCAGAAAATCCTGTAAGAAATTTAAAGTGAAGGGATGGAAAAAGACATTTCATGCCAATGGACGAGAAAAAAAGGCTGGCGTAGCTGTTCTAATCTCAGATGACCTAGACTTCAAGCTGACAGACATCAAAAAGGACAGAGAAGGACATTATATATTGGTGAAGGGACTGATCCATCAAGAAGTAATTACAATCGTGAAACATATATGCACCTAATTCCAATGCGCCTAGCTTCGTGAAGCAACTACTTACAGACTTAAGGGGAGACATAGATACACACACAATAATAGTGGGCGATCTTAACACCCCGCTAACAACTATAGACAGATCAACAAAACAAAAACTCAACAAAGAAACAACAGAGCTCGTACAAACATTAGAACAACTGGACTTGGTAGACATTTATAGAATTTTTTATCCTAAGACCACAGATTATACATTTTTTTCAGCAGTACATGGCACCTTCTCCAGGATCGACCACATGATAGGACACAAAGCAAATCTAAATAACTTCAAAAAGATAGAAATCATACCATGTACCCTCTCAGACCACCACGGAATGAAACTGGAAATCAGCAATTCAAAATGCCCAAGGAAATATAGAAACTCTTGGAGGTTGAACAATATGCTATTGAACGAACAATGGGTCAGGGAAGAAATTAAAGATGAGATCAAAAAATTTATGGAAACCAATGAAAACTCTGATACAACATTCCAAAACTTGTGGGACACTGCCAAAGCAGTGCTACAGGGTAAACTCATCGCAATTGGAGCTCATGTCAAGGCCCAAGAGAGGCGCCAAATACAGGAACTAACCACACACCTCCAGGAATTGGAAAAGCAGCAGCAGATGAGCCCCACACACAACAGGAAACAAGAAATCATCAAAACAAGGGAGGAAATCAACCAGATAGAAATAAAAAAAACCATACACAAAATCAACAAATCAAAAAGCTGGTTTTTTGAGAAGATAAACAAAATAGACACCCCGCTGGCCCGACTGACAAAGAAAAAACAAGAGAAAGCAAGAATTAACAGCATCAAAGATGAAAAAGGCAACATAACAACAGACATTACAACCATTAAGAACATAATCAGAAATTACTACAAAGCACTGTACTCCAACAAATCAGAAGACCACCAAGAAATGGAAAAGTTCTTAGATTCACACAACCTGCCAAAACTTAGCCCAGAGGCAACAACCAACCTGAACAAACCCATAACTGAAGCAGAGATTGAATCAGTGATTAAAGACCTCCCAACAAAGAAAAGCCCAGGCCCAGACGGCTTCACTCCAGAATTCTACAAAACATTCCGAACAGAACTAACCCCAATCCTCTACAAACTCTTTACTACAACAATAGAAAAGGAAGCAACCCTTCCAAACTCATTCTATGAAGCCAACATTACCTTAATCCCAAAACCGGGCAGAGATCCTACAGAGAAGGAAAACTACAGACCTACCTCTTTGATGAACATTGATGCTAAGATTCTCAACAAAATCCTAGCCAACAGAATTCAAAAACACATCAGACAGATCATTCATCCAGATCAAGTAGGATTCATCCCTGGAATGCAGGGATGGTTCAACATTCGGAAATCCATAAATGTGATACACCACATCCAAAAACTGAAAAACAAGAATCACATGATAGTATCAATAGATGCAGAAAAAGCTTTCGACAAAATCCAGCACAACTTCCTGCTAAAGACCCTAACCAAGGTAGGCATAGATGGAAAAATCCACAACATAATCAAAGCAATATATGCAAAACCCAATGCCAGCATCATACTGAATGGAGAAAAACTGGAACCCTTCCCACTGAGATCTGGAACAAGACAGGGATGTCCGCTTTCTCCGCTGCTATTCAACATAGTTCTAGAGGTACTCGCTGAGGCCATAAGACAAGAAAAAGAAATCAAAGGAATCCAAATGGGAAATGAAGAAGTCAAGCTTTCACTATATGCAGATGACATGATTCTTTATATGGAAGAGCCAAAAGGCTCAACACAGAGACTACTAGAACTTATACGAGAGTTTGGTAGAGTGGCAGGGTACAAAATTAATGAACAAAAATCAACAGCCATAGTGTATGCTAACAGCCCCAAGTTGGAAAAAGATCTAACCAGCAAGATACCATTCAAAGTAACAAAGGAAAGCATGAAGTATCTGGGAATTAACCTAACCAAAAATGTTGGAGACCTATTTGAGGAAAACTACAAACTACTTAAAAAAGAAATTGAACAAGATCGAGAAAGATGGAGTAACATCCCATGCTCCTGGATAGGTAAAATCAATATCATTAAAATGTCTATACTGCCAAAGGCAATATATACATTCAACGCAATCCCAATCAAATTGCCCAAAACATTCTTCACAGATCTGGAAACAATGATTCAAAGGTTCATCTGGAAACACAAAAAACCACGAATAGCTAGAACCATTCTCAAGAACAGGAAGTTAGCAGGGGGAATCACAGTCCCAGACCTCTGGACATACTACAGGGCAGTGGTTATCAAAACAGCCTGGTACTGGCACAAAAAATAGAGAAGAAGATCAATGGAGCAGAATAGAAACACCAGAAGGGAACCCACACAAATACAGCCAAATAATCTTTGACAAAAAGACAAACAACAACCCAGGCAAATGGGAAGGTCTGTTCAATAAATGCTGTTGGGACAACTGGTTGATAGCCTGCAGAAACAAAAAGATAGACCCACATCTCTCACCATATACTAAGATCAAATCCAAATGGATAAAAGATTTAAACCTACATCCAGAAACCTTCAAACTTTTGGAAGAAAATGTTGGAAACACACTGGAACACTTAGGGGTAGGCCCTCACTTCCTAAAAAAGACTCCAAATGCAGTAGAAATCAAGACCAAAATAAACAAGTGGGACCTCATCAAACTAAGAAGCTTCTGTACAGCTAGAGAAACAATCAACAAAGTAAAAAGGCAACCCACAGAATGGGAGAAGATCTTCGCACACGACTTAGGTGATAGAGGGCTGATCTCCAGAATATACAAAGAGCTACAAAACAACCAAAATGTCAAAACAAACAAGCCACTCAAGAAATGGGCACGGGAAATGGGCAAACACTTCACAAAGGAACAAACCCAAATGGCAAATAAACATATGAAAAAATGCTCAAGTTCCCTGGCAATAAGGGAAATCCAAATTAAAACATCAATGAGGTACCACCTAACGCCAGTAAGACTGGCCCACATGAATAAAAGCACCAACAACACTTGTTGGCGAGGTTGCGGGGAAAAGGGAACCCTACTCCACTGCTGGTGGGGCTGCAGGCTGGTACAGCCTCTATGGAAATCAGTATGGAGAACATTCAAACAACTCAAATACAACATACCGTATGACCCAGCAATAGCACTCCTAGGAATATATCCAGAACACTTGTTTTATGAGAAACCAACATGCACTCCTATGTTCATAGCAGCACAATCAGTAATTGCAAAAACATGGAAGCAGCCAAAATGCCCATCAACAGAGGATTGGATAAGAAAGCTATGGTTCATCTACTCCATGGAATACTACTCAGCTATTGAAAAAAACAAAATGCAGTTCTTTGTGGCCAAATGGGCCAAACTGGAAACCATAATGCTAAGGGAAATGAGCCAATCCCAAAAGGTTAAATACCACATGTTTGCCTTAATTTGATATGATGTTATGTATAACAAGTTATGTTATGAATGTTATATGTTGTGTATAAACCAAAATTGAAATGTCAATGAGGTGGTCACAGAAGGTGGATAAGAAATCGCATTTACTTTTACCATATTGGTTACTCATTACTATGTCAATTAATTCCATAATGATGTAAATTTTTGCTGATGGTATGTTGGAGCTTTTAATTGATCGGGATGATACTCTGCTGGCTCTGTCTTCAGACCAGAGAGGGTATACCTAAGAAGCCGTTGAACTTGACTAGACAATAAGATGCTGGACTCTATGTTTGGTATATGCTTGCAATGGGGGAATCTCAACTGAACTTGAACTGTGGTTATGCAACAAGGTGGAGGAATCCACCATGGTGGGAGGATTTGGGGAGGGGTGGGGAGAATCCCAGTACCTTTGAAACTGTGTCACATAATACAATGTAATTAATGAATTCAAAATAAAATTTAAAAAAAAGAAGACATTACTGGGATTCTCCCCACCCCTCCCCGCCTATGAAACTGTATCACATAATACAATGTAATCAATGAATAAAAAAAAAGAAGACATTACTAACCAGAAATTATAAAAACCGGTAAACCAAACCACATCATGATAAAGAGATCATATTCATTCCTAAATACCACTAAGGCAGCAAAACCATAATGCTGAATATATTGGAAATGTTTGAGAAAAATAAATTAAACTATTAAGAACTCCTATAAATCAGTATTATTAAATCACACAATCTGATAAAGGACAAAATACGAAGAATGAATAGGCCTATCCCAAGACCCATAAACTCATGGTAGAGCTCAATCTTATTTAGAAGTAGAGAAATATAAACTTAATTGTAATAATATACCTGTAGCTACCAACTTGAATATTCAAAAGAACACCAAGTGTGGAAAAAAATAGAATGAGAACTCTTGTATATATTATTTCTAGTACGGCAATTGGTAACAAACACCTAATAGTAAGTATTAAAGCCAAATATATGCATTTCCTACAGTTTTAACAATTGTGATTACTTCAAAATATACCATATAAAAGTGAGTAGTCATTTTTGTATTCAACTATTATTTGTAGCCCTTGTCTATTTCCACAAGCTATGTTCTTTTTGTTTCTAACTTGTTAAATTTCTTACTCAGTGATGTATTAAACCACTGGAAGCTAGGAAAGTCAAAGAATAGTTCTCTTGCACAGATTCAAGTGTGTCATGGCTCAGCTGTAAGTTAACAAGATAGATTTCACTTCTATTCCCCAGGCTGTGAGTAACACAGTTCTGCTGCTTTGAGACCACTATGTTAGGGCATTTACTAAAGCATCCCCAGGAGCCTGATTGGAGCTCCCACGTGGAAACAACCCAAATGCTTATCAAGAGTAAAATATAAATACATCATGTCACATTGATGATATACAAACAGCATAAAATATCTCACATGCACAACCATAGATGTCAGTGAGAATAGAATACATATATATAATATATTATGCATTGTATTATATATATATATATTTAAAGGCCTCAACTTGTTGCGTTTTATTGATTTAATAGTTATGCTCTATCTTCTTTTTCCCCCTTCTATTTTTTTTACTTTTATGGGATAATTGCATAGGCTCTGGGATATCCCCTACCCTCTTTCTATATTCCCTCCCTCCAACTTATTTCCCCCATATTATTATAACAGTGTGGTACTTCATATGAAGTCATAATTCCATCATTCTGCTATTCAAGTGTGTAGCAACATTGCTGGTACAAAGGCAGACAGTCCAACATCCTATTGTCAAGCTATATCCAATAATTTCATTGACAGTCCATCTCTGATTTGGAAGTAGAGATGCCTACTGCATCATACCTTCACAACTGGATATGATAGTCTCTATTATGCAGTTACTATAAATTCACTTAAATGAGAAGCCATGAAACAAAATCAATAACAGTAATAAGAAAAATAATAAAAAATAATAAAATAATAAAAAAATAACAGTAATAAGAAAGCAAAAGATTTACAGCACCGTGGAGTTTGGTAAAATGCTACTGAATGACCAACGTGCCGATTAAGAAATGAAAAAGGAAACACAAAACCTTCTTGGAAAAAATGATGCCACTGTGTGATCTACAAGTCAGTGAAGAATGTAATCAGAGAAAAAGTATTCTGAAGAAATGGAAATAACACAACAAATAAACGCATGGTTTGTAGTAAAAACAATATTGAAATTGTTATTGATATCATAATTTCCAGTAAAGTTGTGTTATATCAAAGAAAACACGTGGCATTTGCCCTTTTGGGATTGACTTATTTCACTGAGCATAATGGGTCTATTTGATTGTAATCTTTATTTGGGTCCATTTGGTTGCAAATTGAATAATTTCTTTTCTTTGTGGCTGAGTAGTATTTCATGGAGTAAATGTACCACAGCTTTTTTTTCACCACTCCTTTTTTGATAGACATCTGGGAGCCCACACATCTACAGCCAAATAAAGTTTGACAAAAAAACTGAAAACAATCCAGGGAACATTCCCTGACTCTTCAACAATTGCTGTTGCGACAGCAATTGTTAACAGCCTGCAGAGGTAAGAAGTAAGATCCCCAACTGTCACTTTATACAAAAATCAGTTCTAAATGGATCAAGGTTCTAAATCTGCACCAGAAACCAATAAAATATTAGACGTAAACGGGAAGCACTCTCCAAGATATAGGCTGTGAAAGCCAAAATAATCAAATGGGATTACATCAAACTAAGATGCTTCTCTACAGCAAAGGAAATGATCAACGAAGTGAAGAAATAACAGAATGGGAGAAAATATTTGCACACTACACTGATAGGGGAGCTATATCCAGGATGTACAAAGAGCTTCATAAACCCAGGGACAGCTAAAAAAATCTGTGAAGAAATGGGTAAATAAAGTGAAAAGACATTTTTAAAAGAATAAATTCAAATGGCTAACAGACATAGGAAAAGATGCTCAGGCACCCTAGCTGTCAGGGAGACACAAAGGAAACCACACCGAGGTTCCACCTAACTTCAGTGAAGTTGGCCTACTCTGCTAACAACTGCTGGCGTGGATGTGAGGAGAAAGGTACCCTCCTTCACTGTTGGTGGGAATGCAAGCTAATACAAACGTTATGTAAATCAGTATGGAGAGTGCTTAGAGAATTACAAATAAACTTCCCATATGACCCGCTATCCTGCTCCTAGGAATATACCCAATAGAAATGAAATCTGTATATGAGAAAGGAATCTGTATTCCTATATTTACACCAGTACATTTTATATATACCATATATACTAGATACTGTATATTTTATTTTGTGATTGCATAGTATGTTTTCAAAAACAACTAGGATAAATTTTTGGTGTTAAGAGTGAAGAGAGTGTTTATGTTAGAAGACAAAATTGAGCATATGATTGTTCAAGGACCCAAGAGTCACATATGATATTGCATTTCTAACCTAGAGGAGAATTGAATCCTGATAACACACTGCATACTTTGTTTTATTTTGTGTATTTATAGGATAATTGGACTATAAGTTTGGAAATATACCTAATAATAAATCTGATATTTTATTCACAAAATAAATGAATATTGGGGGTCACTGTGTTCGATCAGCTGGTGATGCCAGTATTCCACACTGGAGTGTCTGAGTCCCAGCTGCTCTGATTCTAAACCAGTTCCCTGCTAATATGCCTTGGAAAGCAACAGATGATTGCCCAAGCAACTGGGACCTTGATTCTTGTGCTGGGATTGAGCTTCTGGCTCCTCACTTTAGTCTGTCCCATTTTCAGCTATTGCATCCATTCGTATAGTAGCTCTTAGAAGATACCTCTCCCCCACTGCTGTGTGGTGTGGAAAGGGTGTACATGCAAGTGCAGGTGTGTCTGTGTGTGCCATTCCTATGTCACCATGTCAATGCATTTTAAATAAGCACATCATTAAAAAAGAAATAAAAGCTTGTCAGGATGACTAGCAAATGCATTCAATTAGGTCATAGCCAAGGTTTTTTTTTTTTTTTCCTTTCATGCCACCATGGGTAAGTGAGTTTGGGATCAGAAATAAAATCCCTTGGGACTAGCCCATCCCAAGGACATACCATCACAACTCCTGTTCTTTGATCTTCATGAAGTACCCTGAAATAATTGTTCTCCTGACTTGTGGGTTGTTTGTCTGAACCTACACTCTGACGCTGACTCGCAATAGGAAATCAGAAATCCACAGCAGTCTGCGCTATCAGAATTATTGAGTTACATGCAGATAAGAATGCTGATCGTCATGCAGCAGCTTGGAAGGAATGAGGAGCCCCTCTCAAAAATAGCAAGGGGCAAATAGCACATCAAAGGGCTCATTCACAGACTGGCTTCGAGCGGCACATGTAGTAATCTTTCCTGGCTTCAGGTTCCTCTTCCACCACTCAATGCTATGTGAACTTAGGGAAACTGCTTAATCCCTGGATACTTTTAACAGGGATTTAAAAAAACAGAAAAACTTACAAAATTTTACTTAATGAGCAAAAGAGCAAACTCAGGCCAAGACAGATTAAATAATCTAATTAGACCACGGAACAAATTGTAGAGAAACTCAAAATTTAATTTCAGAGCAATTTATATGAGAAATGTGATCTTCCCATATGCTTTTCTTGATTATCTAACTTCAAGCTTTTCTTCAACTCTGTGATTGTACTCATCATGCTGTTTTTATTATGTATCCATGACAATCTTTTCCAGATATCGTGAATAGATACCAACATGCCATGTGAACCCCAGCAAAACATGCAGTCCTTCAATACAGACATTCATATCCAATCACAAGTCTCCAGGAGTGTGACTGCACAAGCATCAATGACCAAAAAGGAGAGAAAGAGCAGATGCAGGTTGATGTTTAGGAATAAGAAAAGAATGCTTCTGGTGAATTTGAAACATCAACTTTTATGCTTATACCACACAACTGTAAGACCTGTCCACTAGCATCTTACATGTGAAAGTAGTTCGCTTTGGGGAAGAATTATCTAATGCCTTACTTTTTAAAACAAGAACTCATTCACTTCCCTGTTGACCAGAATCTTAACTGTGTTCCAATAGCTCTCAAGACCAAGGGAATCTATGGTGAAGTATATGCTAAACTTAAATATGAAAAAAATCAAAGCATAGAAGACAATTAAATGCATAATTTTAGCAAAAGAAGGTATGAATTCTCAAAATATCTTTTCAAATGAGAGAAAAATTCATATAATCAAAAAATGCAGGGGTTGATACTGGAATTTCACATCTTTCCTAATTTTTAGCCATTTCTAATCAAAGCACTTTTTTAAATCTATAATTTGATTTCTTTATACAAAACTCTAATTTCCAGAATGAGTGCAACTTTGATGAGTATGTTTCCACCTTTTGGCTCTCATTATACTACGTTATTTCTTCAATTTTTTATAACTGTATATTGATAATGGCAATTCAGCAGTCATTAAAATATTCTAAAAGTTCAAAGAGCTAATTAATCCTAGCACAATCCAGCATTAGAGTTTTATGAAATACATAATTTCACTCATAACATTCAGTCTTTGCAGAATTATAGATTCTGCAAAAGTGAAAAGGACTGTATTGCTGATCTAGTCACTACTACATCCTTTGCCCCTTTAAGTCATTTCAAAATCATTTAACTAACTAGTATCAGGAATTAATTATGAATAATAAAATTAACCAGTAAACAAATTGCTAAGGGAATCAATGTCCACAGACTCAATTTTTTTTTCTATAAAATGCAATGTAATAGAAATTTTACTGAGGAAAGTGCTCTAACTTTTATAACCATTAGGTTTCTTGCTCAGAATTCATTGGTAGCCACACATACAGTTCAAAATCAAGAAGCCGAAGGTTTATTCCTAGTGGATCATTTTTCTAGTAATTTCTTTTCAATTGCAATGAAGGTAGACTTACAAAGATTGGGCCAAAGGCAACTGAACTGAGTAACATAAGCTATTCAGATGTTACCTAGGTAACCACTTGACTGTGTAGTAATGTGCTTGGGGGTCAATATAAAATGATGTGTACACAAAAAGATAGTTTTCTTTAGTGGTATTGATTTAATTAAGTGTTGAAGAGGTTTTACTTATCAACCAAAATTTTGAGAAAAGATGTTAAAATGCATGTATTCAACATGTTAATTTTTTATCATAAGACAATGACATGCAATACCTCATTTTACCATAGAATTGTCACTTGGCTCAAGTTGAATATGTTGTCAATATTTGATATAAAAACAGTAAAATACCTAGCAAGCAGGAAATTCATAACTTCCAGTTTAATTAAGAAAAAAGTTGCTAAAATCACTACTTTAATTAAGAAATCCAGATGGTACCAGATTTCAGTGATGAAATGTGTGGCCACCCTGAGGTGTCCTCTAGAATGTGTTTCCTGTTTTAAAATCATCACAGATGTTCCCTACCAGAAAATAACAGCCATGAAACACAACCATTGACTCGTGGGGAGTTCAATTTCTGAAGGGACATTTTATTAAGCTCTGGGGATAGTCTGAATACTATCATTAAGTTCTAGGAAATAGTTTTAATACGATGTGGCATGTGGCTTAATTGTTCAACAACGATTTGTGATCACTGGAATGTCTCAGTTTATCGACCATTTCTTTCTCAAACATGTCTTAGCATTGCCAAGTCTTGTCCTTCAGAAACAGTACGCCATACCTGTAATGACATGATCTATCGCCTTTCCCCAGTGATTCCGCATGTGCAATTTGTTAATCATATTTCTCCCAGATTTGCATTGCAAAAGATATCTTTTAATTGTATAGTCTTTCACAATAAAACCTTCAGGCCATGCCTCAATCCCTATGCTCACTGCCCTATATACCTAGCTGTAATGCAACTAGGAACAACTTAAGATGGTCTATAACTTTCCAGCTCCTAAGCCAAAAATGACCATAAATTATCCTGAGAACATTGTGACAAAAGCACAACTCCCTTTGATTTTTGTTGCACCTGCTTTTGAAGCTTCAAGATCTTTTGGCTTCATCTTTTTGCCGCATATCTGTGCCTGACACATGAATGACAGACTCCGTGGTGAGACTGGTTTTTCTCTGCTGTAACCAACGACTATTCTGCAACCCCTCAGTTTCTCTCTGCCAAGATAACAAACCATCAATCCCCAGGGTAGCCTGCTATTTACTACTTGGGGGTGGAGGCAGAGGATCAGACCTGAGAATGCGTCTGATGAACTTATTTACTTCTTGTTTAAATATTCTTCATTATATTCCCATCACAAAACTAAACTCGTTTCCTAATGTAGCATTTTATATGCATACCAATTACAACAGTTATTTGGAAAATATAAGCATAGTTCTCAATAGCATCTTTCATAGACTTTCAATATATAAAAAGCCCTTACAACACTATTTAAATTTTAAAATTTTTGCAACAGAAAAACTGAAAATTGAACAAGAAAAATACACAGTGGCAGTGCATCCCATATTATACGTATTGAATCATCATCTTATTTCATCCACAGTACAATAATAAGGACTAGCATCCTTAAAGGATAGTCCCTAGCATCCACATTTTAATTCTTCCTCTGCTATTAAATATCTAGGAAATATTGACCTAATCGTTTTGGCTTCTTTGGGCATTTGTCTCATTAATATCATGAGGTATTGGAGTAAATTATTTCTGATTTCTTTTTGCTAGCTTTGATACGAATAATTCAGATTTTTTGAATTATAGTATGAGTATGTATGAGTGAGATCCTGTGACCATGGAAGCTAAGTGTATTATTTCCTAATGCAGTAAGAAACATCCATTGTTTGTCAAAATTACATTAATAAGGTTAGTGTCTAGAACAAAGGAACAAAGCAACTTTAACAATTTTTAAAGATTAATCAGTAAGGGCCCTGTATGATATCTTGGGGGGTTTCCTGCCAGCTTGCCCCCTGGAACCACTGAGTGGGTGAGGAGACAATATTCTTCATTTGCAAGAACCATGGGAGACTGTGTGATCAAGCATGTTTGTTTACTGTATTGCAAGCACAAACTTATATAGACTAGGAAAGGGACAGATAAAAGCACATTTTCCCAACAGTCCTCCCACCCAACAGTGACACTGTAATTAGCTAAAAGGCATGCCTATCTCTCTGGACCCTTGAATCGAGTCACAGGTCATGTACAACACATAGGCTGGCAGGTATGCCTCAAGTCACAAGCAGGTAGGCCATGAGTCACATTTGATTTCTTACAGTTGCTTCTCAAGGAAGTCTCAACACAGCTCTACAAGGACAGAAAAAAGAAACTGCTGCCACCCATCACTCTTGCCTTATATCCAATGGTCAGGCCAGGCTGAAGCTCGGTTAGCTGAAGCCATTGTTGGGGTTTTCCTCCATAGACAATGTATGTCATGTGCCTAAAACCTTCTACATAAGCTAAGAATGCAGAGGTCCAGGGATGAGCTCCCACAGCAGCAGCCTAGTGGCTGGGGTCTTTTGCTTGCATGCGCCAGGACCCCAGTTGGCTCTGGTTCTAATCCCGGCTGTTCCACTTCCCAACCAGCTCCCTGCTTGTGTCCTAGGAAAACAATAGAGGATGGCCCAAAGCCTTGGGACCCTGTACCCAGATAGGAGACCTGGAAGAAGATCCTGTATCCTGGTTTCAGATTGGCTCAGCTCCAGCTGTTGCAGCTACTTAGGAAGTGAACCAGTGGACAGAAGATCTTTGTCGCTTTCTCTGTAAAATCTCTCTTTCCAATAAAAATAAATGTTTTTTTAAAAAACATTGTTTAGTAAATCTATTGATACCCTTATGTTTATAAGAAAGAAATTTTAAAAATTATAAAATGTATTTAAGTCTAGGTCCTCAGTCTACCTTGCGTTTTTCTTCATTCTCTATCTCTTCCATGTACAAGCCCAAAGAAATCATATCATTGATACACATAGGGGTTTTTGCTTAAATCTTCAACTTAAAAATGATATGAAATTGACATGGTTCAGGCATTAGATGCTATCTTTACACACTCAAGACTTAAGTGCTTTTTGAATTTAAATTTGTGAGATATATCATATGTATAATGCAGAAATTTTATTTCCAGTTAGATACACCACATGCTACGTAATGGTATTAAAATGTTCAAAGGGTCATACTGACCACCAAGAACTGGAAGTAATCTGCTTGTCAATGGAGGCTAGATTGCATGTGTTTACATAATGGAAAGCTGAACCAAAAAGAAGAGAAAATACAGCACACACATCAGTGTAGATGATTCACAAATGTATTGAGTGAAATAAAAAGTAAAAAGTTTTATAAAATACTCATACAATTTTCAAAATTTATAAAATGATACAGCAACAGAAACTATATATTTTAATGTACACAAAAATGCAGAGTATTGCATAAATGCAAATTGCAGTACATAATTATAAAGTTTAAAGAGACAACAAAATCATCCTCTACATAGAGAGATACTTACTCATGTGGAAATCAATTATATGGATATAATTCAGTATTAATATTTAGGTGATTTAACTCATCAAAATAGATAGTACTTACAATATTTTATCCTAGAGCTTTCTCTTTTCTTTTAGTGAAACTGTACTGCTTACCTAGCTCTGGGCTCAATTAGCATAACATCTTGAGGGAATTTTGTATCTCTATCAATGTAACTATGCATAGCATTTTCAAAGGATGCTATCAGAAAAACATGTAGTAAAATGTTGTACAAATAGTTTTTGATAATCATGCACTGATTATGAATTTCTGCTTTATCCTCTAATGAAATAAAGTCCAATGTAAGCAACATACCATTTTTAAATGCAATTTCTGATAATATGTAGGAAGACTCAAATAACCAAGAAGTACAACTTTTATAACATGTCAAAAGGGGAAAAGTTCAGCACATTCTGATAGACTGAAACGATTCAAACTAATTCATAGAGGGCAGGATGGAAACATGAATATATTAGGAAGTTTCATCATCTCAAGTTAATAAGAACAAATATCTTTGAAATGAAATACTGAAAAAGGTTATTCTCATTATTCACACCATTCTATTTTCTTTTCCCTTATATTTTAGGAATGATCACAAGAATCACAAAAAGAATTTCAATAGACAGCAAAACAAGATCAACCTGTCAAATATCGTTCAAAAGGAGCTTGCCTCAATGACAAGTTTGTAAATTCAATTTTAGGTTTTTGATGAACCTAAGCTCAGTCTGAAAAATAATACGATCACAGGAACTTGAGCACATCTCCATGTGCTGTGTAGTTGGCACAACATGAGAACAGCAAAACAGGCGAATCCTATACATTCACAGGTCAGAGAAGAGAATGGGGTGATGATAAGCAGACTCGGTCATAAAAATAGGAACACACAGAGTAGGCAAAAGACCTTGTAATAGCCAGTTCAGAAAACATGGTCAACAAAACAACTCTTGTCTCATAGTTAAATACTCCTCAGCCTGTACCTTCAGTTCTGCATCAGAGAAGAACCTGAAATGTGGGGCAGAAAGGGGAGTTAATTCAGCCCACACACAGATGTATATGTGTGTATTCCATTTTTGTTTATTTATTCCTCAGTACAGCCACACAATTTTCCCATGATCCGGTAATTCCCAAAGCGAGAGGCAGAGTATAATTCCCCTGTCTTGTTGTTTTTGAGTTTCTGACTTTGTGACACAAACAGATTCCCTCCCCGATTTGGCCAGGACTTCCGGAAGATTTTTAATTAAATATGTCTTTCCCTTCCTCACATTGTATCCTCGACGGATAGCTCTCTTTCTTCCATTATTGTAAATCCCTACGAATATTGCTTAAAAAGATAAAAATCAGCTTTTATTTTATAACATTTTTGAGCTCTTGCATTCTAGGGGGAAATCATTTTTTAAAATTAGTATTTATTTAAGGCAATTTGCTTGAGATGTTATGAGTTCTATTTCTCTCAATCCTCTCCTTTGCTGTTCCAGTTCTTCCATTGATCTTCTGCATCTGAACTGTATCTTGAGTAGTCAGGAGGCTACTTGTTTTATTCATCTTTTTCCTCTGCTAACTTCGTGTTTGTGTGGTGGCTTTAAATGTAGGGATCTCAATCAGTAAGTCAGAACTTTTTCCATATCTAGCAGCTGGAGTTTAAAGGGAGGCACTGGAAAGGAACACACAATCATTTGCCAGCCATATTTTATGTTCCATTTGTGCCTCAAGAAAGGGAGATTCAACTTCAATATCACATTTTCAAGTTGTATTCAAGTAATCATTTCATTTGATGCTACTTAACTGGTCATTTGCATGAAAACCACATAAAATACATAGGTCTAACTTTAATGAAAAAGAACATAAACCCTGTTATGTATCTCTTCATACTGCTCCGTGCTTTGAGGATGACCCACACAGACCTGCTCAAAAACACTCATTTATGATGAAGTTAAAGACAAAAAACACTCACTGCTTTAAAACCGAGCTTTCCACATAATCTCATTTTCTAGTGTGTTCTCCCACAATTTTCTTGAGAACAATTTTAGCACCTCTTCCCAGACTTACTAATGACCTGCTAATGAACTGACAGACTGTTCTTCTGTAAATTAAACTTGCTGAACCTATAGTTTAAACTTTGGTACATTTCAAGGATAGAAAGTAGATCATCTTAATGTTAATTACCATCACTCAGATGTCCTTCACATTACGTTATTTATAGTCATTCCACCTTGACGTGCCACTGGTGACTGTGAAAGCTCAGCCATTGCTGGGAAGGAGCAACTACTATATTAGTGCACTGGTTTTTAATTTTAAATGGCTTTCTCTGGAGTCATTTATTTGTGGTTAAACGTGTCCAAGAATACAGAACACTGGAGTCACAGAAGTAGCAGTAACTTGACCACATGCAAACTGGCTTGACCACAGCCACCAAGAATGATGACAGGTCAGATTCTTATGTCTTCTGCCTTACACACTGAAGAGAAGAGGACTATGACAGGCTTGAGATTACAGGTGCCAACATTCACAAGAGAAATTGGTGAGGTTTGGGACAAATTACATGGCATTTGCATTATCTACTGTTCTTAAATCAGTTGATAAGGTAAAAATTCACCAATAACAAAGTATTAGTTTTGACAATTATAACTGAAATTAAAACCAAAAGATATCAAAAAACAGTATTTTTTGATTCTACATCAACATTAATAGTAAGAATTAAGAATGTGAGGGGTCAGAATGATGTCATGACAAGCTAATCCTCTGTTTGTTCTGCCAGCATCCCATACTGCCCATCCATATGGGCACCAATTTGTTTGCTGGTTGCTTCACTTCTCAACCAGGATGGCTCAAGTCCTTGGATCCCTGTATCCATGTAGGAAAAGGTTCCTAATCAGCTCTGCTCCAGCCATTTCTGTTTAGGACTGGAGAAGGGCAAGCCAAAAGCTAGGAGCTTAGTCCTAGTCTCCCACCTGCATGGTACTGTCTCAAACCACGCGAGCCACACCTGCTTCCTGCCAGGGAATACATTAGCAGGAAGTTGAGTTAAGGAGCTGGAGACAACTCAAACATAGGCACTGTGATATGGATGGTGGGCATCTTAACATCTTAATCAGAAGTTCAAACCCTTTTGATTAAGACCCACTCCTGATTAAATTTTTGATTGAGTAACAGAAGGGCTAATAATTACAGATTAATAGAAAATGTAAAATAAAACACCAAATGAAATAGTGTCAGGAATTCCTTCAAATTTTTTTCTTATCCTTTAAGGGCAAATCTCCCTCTGGGACGCTCCCCCCATATGTATCACAGTTCCATTCACCCTGTTGTGTCCACTTGCCTATCAGTACCACAGACATAGAGCAAATATTCACTCATTTTCTCTCCACACTTTCTTATTCACATAGTGCCTTGACCAAGAAACCCATATCAGTATTTGAGGTGAAAAATTACTAAAATAAACAAAATGCATCTGTCTACAAAACCATGGATGATACAGAAATGCAGAGAATCTAGCTGCCACCATGTAGGACCCCGCCATGAGGTGTGGCATGACCCATATTTCACACTCAACCTAAGCAAGGTAAGGAAACTGGTTTCTCTTAACGGACTTTACCAGTCAGATCTCCTGGGACACAATCATTTTTAAGCAGTAAAGATACAGGTAGGTGAGGTTACCATGTGAACAATGACACTCTCAGAAAGAATGCACTGGTTGAGCACAGATCACTCCATCATTTCAGTGTTAACTCTAGGACAACAAGATGGCTTCAAATCCTTGTTCTGTCACTCCCTAGACACATGAATTGGTCAAGTACCTTGATAATTCTGCATCTCAGTTTCCCAATTTATGGAAATGAACTTGAAAAGACCAACTGTTCCCATTTGATGTGATGGTTTAGAGAGAATTCTGTGTCAATGCTACAATTATCTACTATGTGACACTACTACACATCAAAACATATTTGAAGTTGTGAGAGTATGATGAGTAAGATTTTACTTTGGATCAGTAAAATACTTTGTGTTTAAAATGAAGATTTTGCCTGTCAAGAGCACATTAAATAAACCATAGCTCTTTTGTGCAGACTCAGTCATTTCTCAAACTATTTGAGAAATGGGTATTTAGAGGAAAAGGATTATACAAGGAATAAATTGTTCACTTAGGAGATATATTCATAGAAGTTAGCTCATTTCCTATTTCTGCCAGAAGAACCATGCTAGAGATCATAGAAAGTGTATATTTTACAAGATATCCTAAAGAACAATGAATAATGACTTGTAATACAAATGAGCATTTCTCAAAATTTGACCTTGCGGTTTAAGAATTTACTCAAATTCAATTAAATATTGGTGTTACTCTAACTTTGAATTATACTCTGTTAGGGGTGTTGCACTGCAATGATATGCAATTTTTGTAATCTGCATATATTTTGTACTTAAAAGTTACTATAGGGAAAATGATTCAAAAATCTTATATAACAATAAATGCAAACAGATTTGTTTTTTTTTTTACTATTGTATCCTGTGACACGAAGAAAAGAATGTTTCTTCCATGTACTGGCTTGAATAGTGTCTCTCAAATCCACGTCATCCAGGAGGCTGTGATTACAGCCCCTTATAAAAGCTGGGCCTCTCTTTAGTGGCAGTGGAGATGAAAATTAACAATAAAGCCATAGTACATTATGGTGGGCCTTAAACCTCTGCCTTATAAGAAGAAACACAAAAGCACAGAAACATTGAGAATGCTATGTGAGGATAGCAACAGAATAAAACAAACCATAAAAGCCTATCTGAAACAGGGAAGAATTCTTCCCTATGATCTTCAGAGGAAGTATGGATCGGTCAACATCTTGATTTTGAACCTTGACAAGTCCATTTCTGCTGTATTAAACCACCCAGTTTGCATCACTTTTTGTTTTACAGTACTCACAGGAAATCAATGCAGACTTGCTCAATGGAATAGGAGGTGCATGAGCTGTGATTAGATGGCTCAGTCTCTCCATCCTGGATGGTCTGGAAGTCAACACAACAGCCATCATGACTCAGTTTCAGCTTCCCAACTTTTGCTTCTATGTAAGCTCTCTTTTACTTCTCAGATTAGTTTTCATGAAAAGAACAATGAGATCCAAGCAGTCTTCAATGCAAGAAAAGGAATAGCAATGCGATTTCAGCGTTTGGATTATGCTATCCATTGAGCTATGCTCTTTAATTTCTACTGTGGCAAAATTGGAGGCGCTATAACGTGTAGCATAAAAAGCAATCCATTCTGGCCTGCTACTTCCGCAGAGACTCAGTGTGAAACATTCCTGTTGTGCCTTTGGCAAAAGAGATCTATGTGCATCCTTGTGAAGTTACTTCAGATGAGCCCATTGCCCACTGAGTTCATTTTATAGCTTTTGCATTCAAGAAAACCAAACTAGTTCCATGCAGAAGAAAAAGAAATACTAAATAATAAAAAAATTCAAAGCATGATTTCTATATTCCTACCCAAAGTTCCACCTGGTATTGTGCTCATTTTGAAAAGTTGATGAAAGTCGGCAAGCTTATTCAATCGTCAGATGTATGCTTTTAAAAATTTAGAGGTTTTGGAAGCAAAGGAAAGAGCAGTTTTTTGAGGTTTTTTTTTTTTTTTTTTGCCTCTCAAGAAAAACATGAAGATTTTGCTATGAAAGCAGCTTTCAATTCTTCTATCGCTAGCAAACTCCAGTAACTGCTTGGCCTGATGACATTGTAAGAATTAAGCCATACTGGAAGCTGCCTTGTCAATAGCTCTGTTGGTTCTTTTTTTTTTCTTATTTCTATTTAAACACTTGTCAGCAGGACATTTTATATGTTTGACCCTTGAGGAATGGCAGAAAGGAAAAAATAGATTATGACAAAAAGTTATTAGAAAGCAAGTTGCATCTTGTCAATTAATCATCTAGGCAACTCAGACTAATTTAAATATTCCTAGGCCACTTGGACTAATTTAAATATTAATTATGTCTTTTGCTCTTTTGCATAAATTTACACTGAGTACAGGTAAATGGGACAGGAGTTTATGCTTTTTCAAAATAAATATCCTGACTATGAGCTTGGTCTTTCTAATTCCACATGTATTTTAAGATAAAATTTTAGAAGTGAGGGATGGAACTGGGACAAAATACCACAATATGCAAATTAATAAGAACAAGGAGGATCGGTTTCATTACTGTCTCCTTCTTTGTACAGTTGAGACCAGAAGACCAAGATGAAGGGTATTTACAACTCAAGGTGCTCATCCAGTGCTGTTCTCCGCCTCCAGGCTTTCAGAGAGTAAGGCACTTGCACCTGACCTTCAGAAGCAATGAAGCTGAGCAATGAGTTAAGGGTTAAAGATCAAGTACTGGAGACTATAGTGAGAGAAAAGACCGGTACCAGAGAAAAGTAAAACAAGTAGTGAAAACGCAGGAGGACCACAGTAAAACACAAATGCAACAGACATTTAGACCTACTGAGAAGGGCACGACTATAAAAGCAGGACTAGAGTGTCTAATTTAAAATTTTGAGTTTTAGGTAGTTTTAAAAGGATATAGAACCACACATATTGTAGTTGTATATGTGTACTTTAAAATACATAAGTACACAGCAGTCAGCATTGTGACATTGTGGGTTAAACTACCATCTATATATAACACCAGTCTCAGACCACATCTTGGCTGTTCAACTTCCAACATAGCTCCCTGATAATGTGCATAGGAAAGCAACAGAAGATGGCTCAAGTCCCTACAGTTATTGTAAAAACTATAGAAGAGATTCAACCTCACAGTTTCTCACCAGCCCAGCCCGGGTTAACAACCATTTTGGGAGTGAACCAGCAGTTGAAAGATCACTCTGTCTCTCCCTCTCTCTATATGTAACAGTGCCTTTTGAATAACCCTTGGAAAATGTGTGTTCATCTAAAAGGAACAGATTTAATGTATTTTATAAATGACATAAGACCAGACTTCTCTTCCACTTTCCTTCCTCCATCCTTCCTCCATTTTTCTCATTAATTTTCTCAATGCCATGTTTTCAATGTACTTTAAAAATATGGAAAAAATTATATTGAATTTCTGAAATCACTGGCTTTTTCATTGCATTTTAATCTGGTACGTGTACAGCATAAATATCACCATGCTTTCAAAGAACAAAATATCTTCTATGAAGATAAAAATTCACACTAACTATTGATGCCTTTGTGTCTCACTTTTGAGGTGATATTCAGACCTTGCTCAGTTTAGCAAGCTAACCCGTAAAGTCCAACAGGTTCCTTTACTCTCTGGTGTCAACTTCCAATATGGAAAGACATAGGTATGAACGAGGGAAGCCCTGTATCCCACCCCAGATCTACTCCCTGGAGAAATGAACCAAGAATATCTAACCTAATTAATCTGACTTCACCTTGATTCTTTCTCAGGTCTTTTGTCATTACAATATCAAAACACCTGTGAGTCAGAGTTAGGCTAGTTACATCATCAGAGAATGAGAAGGACAAAAGACAATGAATGGAGTGGCAAGTACAAAGGCATAAATGGGAACACACAAAGTTATTCAGTACAAATGCAAAGTGAAGGCTATGGAATATATATTAATAAACATAATCTTAAGAAGATATACAGGGATCGAAAGAAATGTCATTGAGGGTGTTAAGCTACATCTGATAGTATAATCCACTATGGATTTTATTTTATAAGGCTCTTAATCTGCAGTTGGGTAGGTTGAACCTCCCCATGTTATTTTTCCATTTAGTTATAAAAATAAGCTGGAACAGCACTGTAGTCATTCCTGAGCAACACCTAGAAGTACTTTGATCTCTTAGGTCTGCCCAGCAGTCAACATGCATCCTTGTTATTTTTTGGACACAGGATTTGTTCTTGCCCCCTTCTGTAACTCCTGACAGTGTTTTTTCAGATCTTATACCAGCTTGACATTTACTGGCTAGGGTGATTTCCTCATCCTTACCCTCACTACTGTTAGGGTTTTTACACTTAATATGTCACTCATACTTCTCTGTATTTGGAATTCTGTTCTGAATTATACCCTTCTGTCATTTACCACTTTGCGAAATATTATAATGTAATACTTAATTCCTGTAACCAGATAAAGCAGCAACCCCTGTAGAATCCTCATAGATAACCAAATTCTTCACCCTCAAAAATCATCCAATCTCCCATTTTCTTAAAATCAACTATAACTTCTACTTTTTCATATAAAACCAGTACTATAATAATCAAAAACTCCCTAAAGAAGCACAAAACTAAACTAGCTTTGAACCTTGAACTTTGGGACTCAGGGTGTTGCTGAGTTACATCTGAATCAAAGCAGGTGGAAAAGAGAAAACATAAATTCAGAAATTGAAAAAAATACAATGAAAAAGAAATATAAAGGAAAAATGGCCAGGTTTTGGTAAAAACAAAAAACTTATATTTGTAACTTAAGTCCCACACAGAGTTTTTGTTTGTTTTTTTTTATTTTAATGTTCTGCTTTTCAATTGAAAAATGAAATCTAATCAACTGAGTTTTTATCTTGGAAAAACCTGGGATACCAGAACCAGCCTGTTGAAAAAAGAAGATGAAAAGATACTGAAGGGGGAGGAAGACAAATCCAGGGTTAGTGACAGACATAATCCCAGGCAGCCATAGCCTGGATGTCCCACACCACAAGGCAGGAATGAAAAACTTCTCTAGATAAAGGTGCCTCCATCACTCATAGGAATGATCCTGGACTTTCTCAAGAAATATTGACATTGCCTGGGTCAGAAGAGAGACCCTCCAAGTATGAGTGCTTGACATGAAATTCTGGATAATTATATTAACCATTTTGTTTATCCTATAGGTTGGGGATGATTGTTAGTCTGACCTAAAGTGTAAGATGGCAATGACAAACAAGGTGACTAATGTCATGTCAAATTGCAGTGCACCCCTGCTTTTAAAGTTTACAAAGATTGACCTCAAGAAATGAACACGTTCTGATTCTAAGGGAAGATTTAATCATTTATCTCTATCTGTATTGAGAGTAACAACATGAAACAAGATATGATAGGAGAAATAATTGATACAGGAATTGTGTTGATTTTATCAAGAGTCATGGAATTTTTTAAAGTTGAGTTATCCAAATCCACTAACAGAAAGTAGGAACCAAGACCACACAAGTTAGAATCACCTACTTTTCCTAAAGGATTTTAATTTTTCATATTTATATGTCCTTATTCTTTGTTCCTTCTTAGTGGTGGAATTTACAAAATGG
Source organism: Ochotona princeps (assembly GCF_030435755.1). Lineage (NCBI taxonomy): Eukaryota > Metazoa > Chordata > Mammalia > Lagomorpha > Ochotonidae > Ochotona > Ochotona princeps. The sequence continues at coordinate 14,572,656 of NC_080836.1, read as the reverse complement.
ATTATAAAACTAGCAGCAAGAGAGTCACAGTATAGATAAGGATTGGGGTTGGGTGAGGAGATTTTCATCACAGAAAATTTGGGGGTGAACAGGAACCCCAGATGGTGATGGAGATACTGGGAAGCTAAGCATTGACAAGCATAGAATGAGTCTTGAAAGCAAGGGTAGGAAATAAGGGACAGTAAAAATAATCGAAGTCCAAAACATCTCTGGATTTGTTACAGTGTTAGAAAAGACCCGAGACCACATGCCTCAAAATGTACTCAATAAAACAATCTTTGGTATGAGCTCTTTGGAAACATTCAGTGCAGACCTTTCATGAATAATTTAGTTATACAAGACAACCAAAACGAATAATCACTTGATCATTCTCTAAAATTCCCACTCCATGTGTTACTTAATTCTCTCAGTATTAACTCCAGGAGATAAAACTACCTAAATTATATCTTTAAATCATCATCCCAGATTCTGCTTATGCCTAGTTCACAGAGGACCTGGGCACATGTTTATCTGTAGACACAGACATTGTACCACTCCTTGAAGAACTGATTGACTCTTGCACCTGGCACTCGGTACATTTCACAAATTTGGAAATTATTGGAGAAAATGAGATGGCTTTTGACATTTCATTCCTGCTAGCAAATTTCACCCTTATCTTTTACTAGTCTCATATCACAACAGTTATCAGCCTTAAAATATTTTTAATATAGGTGTGTGAACTATGAAGCTACAAACTGTCTAAAGTTAAAAAACCATGTTATTCTGCACTATCAAATTATTGCTGGCAAATATTTTCCAATATGTTGCCACAGAAATACCACATACAAGTGAGAGGTTGTATAATGCCTATGACAGAACTGTACCTTATATTCTCACAGGTTTGGAAATTATAATTTCTAGCTTCAACATATAGAAATGAAATACCTATTTTCTAGTGCAAATTCACTGAGGAGCCTTGACAGAATGACAGATATTAAAATGGTTCTTGTATTCCAAAGTGACAGCCTAGGCTAACATGAAACTTTTAATGTCAAGACAAATCACTTACAGATATTGACGATTTGCCTTTTTTTTATTTTCATGATTTTTTTAATAAGCTTTGCATAAAACTTATTTTCTGAAGTTTTGACAGGTTCTAACTCAAAGTACCTTTAAATTATATTTCAACTTCATTGAAAAGGCATTTCATGATTTCCACTTTCAAGGAAACAGACTGATAAATATGTACAGCTATTTTCTCTTAGTTCAAAACTCAGTGAAATATTATGAGGAGGCAAATGGGCTGGCAGGCAATTAGGCTAGGGCCCTGGTGGGCAGAGCTGTGGACTAAGTAGTCCTCCCTGCAGAGGGTCTTAACCACACTTTTCTTTATTTATCATGAGAGAAGGCTAGACAGGATTTTAACTCCTGCCTTCTGACTGACCCTTTATCCTAACCCCGTGAGTAGTTGTAATCCCTGTCTTGTGAATTTTTGCTGTTTTTCTTTTGCCGTGATTGGTTAGGTGTAGGTCTGATTTTCAGAAAAGGGTAAATCAGAAAGAACCACCTGGATTATAAAAGTGAACGCTCGGGCTGGCTGTGAGCTCTGGGCCTCAGTCCTCCCTCACGACTACAGCTTTATCCCAGATTCTAAGACCACTGTTTCTGTTTCTGCTTCCCTCAGCACACAGGTTTTTGGATGCTCTCTTTATCTTTCCAACCCTTCGAATTTGTTCCTAGAACACCAATCGTACTAATTTGCATTTCCCTAAATGTCAGGTTGGTTTGGAGTCAGATTTTAGGAACCTCTTTGCAGACACCCATGATCTTTCTATCCAGTTACCTCATTGGCACAGGAAGACCTGCTGTCTTTGAGTGATTTTTTTTCTGGTGCCCCTCCCCTTGTTGTTCATTTCTCTCCCTCTTTTGATTCCAATTTCATCAAGTTCTTTCCATAGAGCCCGTATCTCCAAGTTCACTCACTGAGACCAATTTTTATTTGCCGATGATGCTCCTTTATCCCTTCAACAGGGTATGCACATACTCCGGTAGTGGCTAGGAATACTGCTTTTCCTACAAACTCTCATTCAAGACCACCTTTAAGGTTCTTGCCCAAAATCTCATGTTGAAATTTAGACCTGTATAGGACAAACTGCTTTCCTTGTAAGGGCACAAATCCACATTTTCACAATTAGGCCCTAGTTCCAGTATGTTCATTTGTCATGGAACTGATCATTCTCAGTACATGCTCTGGTATGGCAAACATAAGTCCTAGGTCACAGTATGAATTTGCACAAGCAGGTGACCAACTCTAGCATGACCATGTTAGCATGAACTCATTATTCCCAGAACATACTTGTTTGACAAGTATATAATCAGGGAGGAAGATAGCAGGTATTCTTGAGATGCATCCTCAGACGTTGGAATTCCTTTGACCCTGGTCTTAAGGTCTTTTTCAAGCAAAGGGACAAAGCATCCACATCTATTTGCGCAAACTGGATGCTAGCTCCATAATGACTTCTAAAGTGATTGCTCTGAATACATGTTATCCTGGCATACACATACATCCCAGGTTAGAGTCCTGGAAGCTTGACCAAGGTGGAGTATTAAGTGCTAGTAATATCTTGACTACCCTTTCTCCCATGTGGGCTTCTCTGCATGTCTGAAACACACAGGCAATGTGAGAATATCAGAGAGATGCATCAGGGTAAAAAGAGACAGAGATCTCAAGTTCAGAAAGATAAAAGCTGAGGGATGCTTCCAGTTGTATTCTCCCATTCTAGTTCAGAAACAAATCATCTGAAGCACGCATACCTTTGGAGCACATCTTCAGGCACTGGGATTCCTTTTACCCTCACAACTTAAAGAAAATATGTCCAATTTTTTTTCCATAAATCCCTATTTTATTTTATTTTTTTTTTTTTTTTGCAAACTAGAGTATGGCCTAAAAACTTGGCCTTCTGTTATTCAAAAAGGATAGCCTGGATATTTGTGTTAGATTTAAAGGACATCTACATTCCTCTGCCCTCTAATTCCCTAGCTCTACTACCCATTGTGGTAGGCATCCCAACTGTTCTGGACCATACTGCCTCTGGGATTTAGAGTAATCCTTTATCTGTTTACATAGCATTTGTCTAAACAGGGACTACAGTTTTTATGTCCCTGAATAACTGATCTACAATACATATATGACATCCTCTTATCTTCTCAAACTGAGATCAATTCCCAAGAAGGCACTGGAGCTCTTGATTTCTTAACTGAAAGGGCTATGGTGTTTAAAAGTCCCAGGCCAAATTCTGTCTGCCTTCTATAAAATATCTAGGCTTGCCTTTATATAAGAAAAGGGGCACTGTGAAAAGGACAGGAATAAACCTTCAATCAACTTCCTGATCAATAGAACTCTAACACAGCTCAGAGATTTGTAGGATTTTGTCAGCTTTAGATTCCCAGATACAGGAAGATAACTTACACTTATTATGAACTAACAAGAGAATCCACATAGCTACAACTCATATTCTATTCTGGAACCACAGTTCCCACACATCTTATTACCCCCAAAAATAAGTCCGAATTGAGGCTCCTGGCTTCAGCCTTCCAATTAACAAAATTTCAAACTGAAAGGGATGGCTTTAGTGGTGTTAAGTCTACTGAAAGGACCCAATGGACCAAATACCCAATCCTCCATCTGAAAGTGCAGCATCTCATATGGGCATCAGTTTGTGTTCCAGCTGCTCCACTTCCCATCCAGCTCCCTGCTTGTGGTCTGGGAAAGCAGCAGAGGATGGCTCAAAAGCCTTGGGCCCTTGTACCCACATGGGAGACCCAGAAGAAGCCCCTGTCTCTTGACTTCAGATTGGTGTAGCTCTGGCCATCACAGACATTTGGGGAGCAAACCAGCAGATGCAGATTTTTCTGTTTCTCCCTTACTATGTAAACCTGCCTTTCTAATAATTGAATCTTTTTAAAAATTTGATAGCTATTCAAACAATTTGAATAGACTCAGAATACCTTACCAATGAGACCCAAATCTCAGTGGTTAAATACAATGTGCACGTATTTCCAACACATATTCAACAAATGCTTGTTACTAGTGAGTCACTTTTTGAGTTGAATCCATCTGTGAGGGCCTCTCTCTCTTCCATTGAGCTATTTATATTTTGATGTATGATGGGTAAATTCTAGGACAGATTACTCACAGCATGTTTTCATCAACCATGCTTGAAAAGAAGCTGTTCTGCTTATTTTGAAATAGTCATCACCCAATCACCCACCACCCCCAGGAAATGAAACCCATCCCTTTGAAAAGCAAGTATGGGGCAAAGTCTGAGGAAATCTAGGTCAATTTCTGCCACAGCTACAAGAGACTATAAAGGCCTATAAAAAAAAGTATTTTTAAAAACCAACAATGATTGGGTCTGGCACTGTACAGATTAAGCTTCTGCCTGGTGCACCAGTCTCCCAGGTGGCTCCAGCTGCTCCACTTCCAATCAAGCTCCCTGCTAATGGCCCAAGAATGCAAGGAAGATGTCCCAAGTGTTTTTTGGGCCCTCTAACCTAAGTAGTGCACCAAGAACAAGCTCTTGGTTTCTGGCTGTTCATCCCAGCTCCAGGGATAGTTAGTTTTCTCTTGGGGAGCAAACCAGCTCATGGAAGTTCGTTCTCTCTCTCTCTCTCTCTCTCTGTCTCTCTCCATCTGTAACTCTGCCTTCCCAAGATATGAATCTTCAAAAAATGTAGTACTTCAGAATAAAAATGTGAGCATAAAATGGCAGTAATTTGAACACAACTATTGGGAATCAGATATTTTCTTATTAAAGAGGAAAGTCTTGAAGTTAATGCCTCCCCATTTTAAACATTGTTAATAGTTAGGAAAGAATATGCATAAACAGAATTTTACATGTATGCTACATTGTCCAAGGAACCAAAGGAGAAAACATGTGCAATAGTACAAATTAGAGTAAGCATAATAGAAAGCAATCATAAAATATAATCATGCAAAGAATTATATACATCATGTATTAAAAGTTGAAATGCACAAAGGAACACAAAAAATATAAATCAATCTCTTAGGATTGAGAAACCTGAAACAGTATTGATTATGAAAAACAGTGTAGAAATAATCCTAAAAATAGATGTAGCATCTATTTTTATCAATGGAAGAGTCAACAGACAACTGTGTTACAATAATAAGTAGTGGGACCACATTGAACAAAAGGAATTGCAGAATTTAGTGTTTTCCTATGAGTACTTTAATTCTTTCACTGGATACATGGTTGAAATTGTATAGACTTTGGTAGTTTTGATTCTTGCAATGTTTTGTTAACAAATGGGTTGTATCTGGTGTGTTAAATTTCGTTATAGTTATACAAAGTTATAAAAGCCAGCGCTATGGAGTGATACAGAGATGATCAGCCATCTCCCGGTTCACTCACCAAATGACAGCAACAATCAAGGCTGTGAAAGCCACAGTGAAGTTGTTTTGTACTTAGTGATAAACTACAAAACTTTGTTAAAGGAAATCAGTGAAAACTTGGACAATTGGGAATACAAGTGTTACTTCAGTGATTGAATTGGTATTTCTCTGCCTCTCCATCTCTCTCCTTCTCCCTCTCCCCTTCTCTCTCCTTTTCCTTCTCCCTTTCAAATAAAAAAAGGTCAAGAAAGGAAGTCCTTGTCAACCTGTACAGCAAAGGACACAAATCCATAGAAACATACATGACATTTAATGCCAGGCCAGTCATTAGACCCAAGTGACTGAGGAAAGGCCTTGAATAGCTTCCATATAAGGTTAGCCCAAGTACCCTGCCATCTCCTGGGATCCACCAAGACTGCTCAGTTTGCAGTTTAATCCATATAAAGCATTCTAATGCAATGGAACTCAGACACACCAGGAAGAATTTGGCTTATAGCACATAGGTAGTGAGACCCAGTTTTACATGAGAACAACCTTTGTTTATTATATAATCATTCTGTTATAAACAGCATTATACTTGTTAATTCCCCTTGTCCCTAAGAGCTCTCCCAATGCATGCTCAGAGAGTTTAACATACACAATCCACACATGCCAATCAAAACATTTAAATAATAAGCATAATTTTTACATTATCAATCAACATTCCTTCTTAATGTATAAAACCCTACGCCTGGGAACAAGAGTGTCTCCGTTATTTACCTGGGTCACTCCTCGCTTGGTGCATATTTTTATAAACATATGCTTCATAGTCATTATTTTCATCTCTCTGAACTATTAATTATGTCATCATTAAAAAAAAAGGAACTGGGTCATGCTGTCTGCCTCAAGCAATGGTAGCAGAGCTTGCGCATCCTGCCTCCCCCAAAGTAATGTGTGACATTTCATTGTGTAGGCATTGCTTTTGTGGGAGGGTCTGGAGCAACCAAGGGGAACTGAACATTGCAGTTTTACCTGGAATATGACTAAAAATAAAAAAGACAACTCTGAAGACCATCAGGATCTTTGATGGTCCTAAAATAGAAGTCAGTCATACAAAGGCTTTCAAACATTTTTCAGGCACCAGCAAAAACCATTGTAATATCAAGGTTCAAAGGTTCCTAAAAATCCAGGGCTCTAGAACCATCCAAAATGTTGGATTTTCACAGTAAAGGAGACCTCTCAAAGATCAGATCTAACATGAGCTTATCAATGGAAGGTATAAGCGATTCTGTTTTAGGGTAGGGACTATATTCTTGTACTGTAGGGCCTGCCTAGAATAAGAATGACCGCCAAAGTTTTGCCATAAACACATCAAGTTTCAGTAACTGAAAATGATGGTGTTTATTGCAAATATCCTCTCTTTGAGCTCTATCAGTCTTGCATCCAGATTACAAAGAAGAGTTCAACACGTTCAACCAGTGTTGTTTGTTTCATGAAATAATAGCTTGACTGGTATGATCCTCTCCTTGAATTGAAGGATCTCCCTCTGGGCAACTGAGAAACAATACTTGGAGAGTTTGTGATCCTGAGACAGTAGAATTACGGTTAATGCCAGTAATTCCCTGACACAAGCACTTAAGTATAAAATGCAAATTGTCAGACCACTTTCTTTTCATCATTTTCAATAAGTGTCACCAGCAGGATATAGAAGTATTGAAGCAAATCTGCAGGGTTTGAAAGGGCACAAAATAACCAGCTGAAATAACAAAAGAAATTCAGTCAACTATGCACCATGACTATAAACAATGATGAGAGTCATTTTTATTTAATGACTTTAATTCACAAGGTTACAAAAACATTGAATCTCTGCACAAGTCCTAGCTAGTAACCTAACCCTTTCTTAGCTGGCAGTCAAATCTCTTTTGTGAGTAGTCAACAAGTTTATGTAGCAGCATTTCTGTTGACAAGATTACACCTGCTCTTGAGTCCTGACCTTCTCTTCAGGGGCGGATCTAATTATAAGAAACTCCTTATATTTAAAATAAGCTCTTTTCATCCTCGAAGAGTCAAACATTCATCCGTTCCTTATTTCTCTGAATTAAAAAAGGAACCTTAATGATTCATTGCTTCCAAATACACTTGAAAAAGTAATATTTTAATATATCTTATGAATTTAAGAAATGTACACACAGATTCATCTACCTGGGAAGTTTTTGCACAGAAATGCTGGGGTCTAAAATATCAGAATTGGTAACAGGGTACCATCTGTATCATGCAATATAAAAGGTACTAGAGTTAGATAGATTCGCTATTTGTTTTTTTTGCTCATTCCATCTTGCTTATACTAGGAACCTGCATTATTTGTTAGGGAGAGTGCAGTGGTAATCTCAGACTAAATTTTGGAAGTTCATGTTAAAAAGCACAAATTCCTGTGAAACATGCAAGAATGATGAGAGGTTCTCAAGGATATTTAATGTGGGGACGTAACCAATCCAATGACCTCAGGACCTGATGAATGAGGTAAAACTTGGTCAAATATCAAGATCTCAGTATCTGGAAAGAGGCAAGATGGGAAAATCCACTGACAAACACTGTGTTTCTTGAAAGTGCTGATGAAGCACAGAATCAGGAAAGAGCGAGCCTTAGAAACACACCTGGAAAGCAGCCTGGTATTCCACACCGACATGTCCTGTCCAAACCACAATCACGCGGCAGGTGGTTCCAGCTGTCCTACTGGCAAGGCTCTCCGAGTCCTTTTCCCAGGCATATTTACTAGTCTGTCTACTGGGTAACACATCTTCACAGCTTTTCCCACAAAAGAGTAACCTGTAGTAATCACATCTGCCTAGTGCCAAAGTGACCATTCAGTCTGATACCACTGAGTAATAAACTCTTGAGAATAATATCACCTATGTCACTCCCCAGCAAACCCATTGTTGACAACAATACGAAGGCAGGAAGTAAAAAGAGCAGGTGGATATGGACCCATTTGCTTACAAGCCCCATTTCTTCAATGATATGCCTGCCTTGTCTGACAGATTTATAGCAATGAGAATACTTCATTAAACCCTACTATCTCATTTACCACTATTCTATGTTGCATATGAATTATTTCTGGTGTTGGCACATGAACCTTTATGCCCAATGAGATCAGACATTCTTTTAGTATAATCTCTAGGATTTTTCTAGATAAACTTGAATTTTATTAGATTTGTAAAATGGTTTGGTTCAGATCTCGAAAGTTTCTGCCAGCTCTAAATTTTGTACAATTTTAGCAATCTTCTTCAGAACTTTCTAGTTTGATCCCTTAACTTCTAAAAATGGATTACTTTTTTTGTGACTCTACTTTCTTTAGTTTATGATTGCTCTTTGGAAATCTAGCAAAAATTGGAAAACTAAGGTATGAATCTATGGTCTCATACGCAAATGCCTCAGGAAGTCAGGTGGACAAGCGTTAACAACCGAGGTGTGCTGGTAGTGAGACTTATTAAACAGAGTCTGCATGCCTTGAACTATGGGACATTTGCTTCTAAACTCCACTTGACAGCTCTTTCAATGGAATCCATGCGTTAAGTTGCCAAAATTGATTTCTGAAAGCGGAATTAAAGTGGTCTCACTCCAAAATCATGAATAACTGTTGGCAGGGGGTTTATTTTATCTCACTGCACCAAGCAAATCTCCAGGCTAGTTGTGGTCTAATGTCGTCAGAATCTGACCTTGTACTTAAGCACGCTTCATCCTCACCTGCTTACCGTCACTCCCTGGTCTGAGTGCTTTGCTTCACAGCTGTCTCACATTTCACAGATTCTGCTGGTGAGCACTTAACAATGATTGCACTGGTCCTAATACCAGCAACATCAGCATCACCTGAGAATTAGCTGGAAGCACACAGCCTCAATACTCCCTTTCCTGCTCCTATTTCATCAAAAACTCATGGAATCGGGACTCCGTGATCTAAACATGAATAAGATCTACAGGTATTTCTTAAATGTTAACATCCGAGACCTAAAGAATGAAGCTATGGTTTATAACATCTGGTTCTTAAGGCCAGGTACATATGAGAATCATATGAAAGCTTGCCAAGATTACCTTCAAGAAGATAAAACAAAACCATTTCATTGATCTGTGGTGTTTCTCAGAAAATTGTAAAATGATTCCAGAGTACAAATTTGGAGTCCACTGCCTTTTTCCATCAGAGAATTAAATTCTGCTTGACTCAGAGGAAACAAGGGATACCAAGTCTGCAAAGACTGACAGATAATGGATTACACACAAGTAAAGTTCCCTTAGCCAAGGCCAAGGGATTCTTAACAGGCTGTTTGCCTTTCTGATGTTGTGTAATTTAAGATGCTCAGATAATTGAGGACAAGGAAAATGACAATTGCTTATTGGAGTTAGCCCAGAAGCCAAGAGCTCCATCTCTAGTTTCCAAACTCAAGGTCCAGAAAACTAATTCTATGATTTAATAGACTATAAACTTCTATTGAATGAGAACAAGCCAGAGGTGTTTCCGTTTATGCGTTACATAAAAGATTACAACATGATTATGGGATGAGTAATTTCAGTATTTTAAAGTTACTGTGAAACACTTCTGTTTGTGCAAATCTTGCATAAATTTGCTCACCTTTTAGCAACAAACATAGGGTGTATATTTTAACAGAATAGCCTAAGAAAATAACAAAAACAGTATTTATATTTTATTTACTGCATAGTTTGCTCCAAGCACTACCCTAAACACTTTAAAGCTGTTGTCTCATAGCTTTCTACTGTCATGACGTCTATTTGGAAAATGATGACTCCTGGTACACATGTTTGGCACAAGAGTTAGGATGGCGCCCTGGAGTGCCAGAGTTCAAGTGCTGGCTCACTCTCAATTCCTGAAAATCAAACTGTGCAAGCACATGAAGAAAGTCAAAACAAAATTAGCTGGATATACTGCCCAAGAAATTAACTGCTACCATAGCTGATATAATCATGTTGAAAATGTTCAAAAATCCAAATAAAGACATTGATTAAAAAGAATACAAAGTAATTTTCAAAAATTTGTAAACATGAAACAAGCTCTGGTAGACATAAAATAATCCCATGTGTTGGAAATGATAAACATAATGAATAAAATAGCAATGAAATGGAAAATAAAATCACAAAACTCAGTAGTATTAAAAGGTTGCTGTGAGAATGTAATTTTGAATGCAGAACATAGCATGGAGAGACCAAGAGGTAAGTACGTGAAATACTGATCCAGATACCTGGTAGTCTTAGCACTTCCAACATTGATGTCACAGGATTTTGAAAAGAGATAATGGAAAAAAAAAAACATATCTAAACTGGTAATTACTGAGAACTTTGTAAAATTGAAAAAGGTATGAGAAATCAGTGGCACATGCATAAATGAAAACCTACAAAGATGAAATTACTGAAGATCATGGCTGGCAACAAAATCACATCTCAGAGGAAACATTTACGATAAACCATTAAGCACTAACAGCAAGACGGAGGCTGCCTTTTCATTAGATACAACAGAGGCCTGGAGATGTTGGAGAGAGAGAGCTCTGTAGAGCTAAGGAAACTGCAAAATCTACAACATTATCATGCGGCATCAACACAAAATAAACTAATTTTCATGCAAAAAAAAGAAACTAATATGTTAAGTTCTAATTTAAAATCATCATGAACGGTGAAGTTCCAACATGAAGAAACATGATTCTATGACCTGAAGAAATATCCAAGCCTTTGCGACTCACCACTGGGTAAGAAGTTCATCAGAGACGAGAGTTGGTGAGAAAAGGTGGCCTTCCAGAAGCCAGCAGTGTTCTCTGGCTCCAGCGTGTCCTCTTTCTTTCCCAACAAGCCAACAAAAATGCTTTTTAAAGGGAGGGGTTAGCTGTGGGTGGAGGCTAGGAAATAAACAAGGAGCCGGTGGTCTGAAATTAACAAGCTGACTTTCAGGCTTTGTTCCGACAAGGATCCAGGGCTGCGCTCCCCCATAATGGAGCTCAGCTGTCTGCAATGAATGGCTGCACAACCTCTCCAGCATTCCCAGCTCATCTCCTTTTAGTATGCCTCTGAAACTACCCTTGTAAATATTATACTTCACTAATCACAGGTAATTGACAACACTAGGACCAGGCTGTTTGTTAGCCAAAATATGGAAAAAGAATAGGAAGAACAGAAGAGGTGGGATACAAAAAGCAACACAGAGACCAACAAAACATGATTGGTCAACTCTTGATTTACATAGTCAGAAATAACTGCATTTTTTCAGAAAGTGAATGATTATTCTTTTTGAAAATGAAGAGAGAAAGAGAAAATGAGAGTCAGACAAAGAGGGATCTTCCATCCCCTGATTAGCTCCCTAAACGACTGCAAGAATTGAATCTCAGCCAGGCCGAAGCGGAGAGCCCCAGGTGGCTCTCCTATTTGGATGGCAGGAATGCAGTAACTGAGCCATGCCTATCACGCCCATGCCATTGATCAGCAGGGAACTGGACTTGAACCCACACACCTCAGTATAGAATGTGAATGCCCCAAGCAGCATCATAACCACTGCAGCAAATTCAAGTCCCTATATGTTCTTGTGAAGGGATAAAAATGAAAATTCTACAGAACAAGAGTCAGTGTTTATGAGTGCCATCATTGTCAGAAGGCAACTGGCTGTATCATGCTAAACAAATCCATGTTCTTAACAAGTAGTGCTAAGATCATGTTTTTCTTTAAAGCAATATATTTTTCAAACATCTTGTTCCATAGATTTCTGTACATGCAAGACACTTCTTTGAGCATTTTGTCTTATGATGGATAGTCCGTACATACAGCATTCTGTGTGCTGTTGGTGTTTAAATATGGCAAATTAAATACGCATGTCTGCATTTCTTTCCTTACACACAAACAAACAAAAATCAGTGGAGGAATCAAATGAACAAAAAGATGAGAATAAAAAACAAGGAAAGACAGCAGAAAAGACACATGGCAAAAGCTTTGCAAGATGAAAATTGGAAGGCCAAGTAACAATGAATTTATGCTTCAGTTTTTCTACTCAGTTGAATGCCAGCGGCAAGATGAACAACTAACCCGTCATCCTTCCTTTCCAGCCTCAGGAATGCCTGAGGATTTGACCCTCAGATAAATCCATCTTGAAAAACCAAACAGAGGAATGTCTTGAAGTTTTTTGTCTCCAAGGTAAGTGAGGATCCTTTTAAGCTTACTTTGCTCTGACTGAAACTCCTGTACCAACCCTGCTGTGATGATGACTCATTGGTGAGCCCATTCTTAATGAGACAGGGGAAACTGACGAACAGCTGTCACAGAGGAGGAACAGGCTAATGATGTAATTTCAACAGGGAAATCAGAGATTGTTACACAAAAGTGATGCATAGGGCCTGGCACGGTAGCCTAGCAGCTAGTGTCCTCGCCTTGCATGCCCTGTGGCTCCCACTTGAGTGCCGGTTCATGTCCCTGCAGCCCCACTTCCCATCCAGCTCCCTGCTTGTGGTCTGGGAAAGCAGTTGAGGATGGCCTAGAGCCTTGGGATCCTGCACCTGTGTTGGAGACCCACAGGAGGATCCTGGCTCCTGGCTTCCGAATGGCTCAGTTATGGTTTCCAATGCAAATAAATAAATCTTAAAAAATGTGAATTACAGACACCCCTGTTGGTAGGTTTCCTCTACCTCATCCCAAAAAACATATGGATTCAATCAATAAGTAGGGCAGTTGGAATCTCCCCATTGGAATAGTGAGGTCTCATTTGGGTACATCTCCATTTACTTAGTCTTCTCCCTGTACTGGACTGGTTTTGTTTTTTTTATTTTCATGTTTTGTTTAACTAAGTCAATTTGCTATTAGATGAACCTGATTGTGCTCCACAGTTTTGAACGTCGGTTTCTAGCTTAATGTTTGCAGAGTTAATAATGAAAACTAGAAGACGGAAATAAGGCCAGAGAAACTGATTTGTATCACAGACCAGCAGAGTCATTTGGTGCTTTCTGGGAAATCTAGAGAATGATAAGAGACCCTACTGTGAAAAGGGAATACCTACACCCTCATCCCTAATGACCCTGCTAGTGTAAACCAGTTATTCTTCTCACATCCCTCGGGAAGGCTCAGTTTACTTTCAGCGGACGATGCATTATGTTGATTTAAAAACAATCTTCTTTTTCAGAAATCCACAAAAAGTCTGAGGAAAAAAAATGACAGGGCTCTGGTGTTCGGGACAGTAAGGAAGGTGGAGAACACAGCTGGGGCACGACACGGAAGACAGAGCATGTGCAGACCTAAGCCAACTGCACCACTTGCTGTCCTATATTCCTTGAAACAACTCCGTCTCGATAGATCAATTCATCCTGGCCAGTCACTGGTTGGATTTGTCACTGATAGTTTTAAGTCATTCTTTGTTAAGGCTGGAGATGCTGTTCCGTGGAATGAACAATAAACCGAAGGCCAGGAAGTCGTGGGGAAGGGGCTTCAAAGAAACAGTGCTGGCACCAACAAAGAGAGAAAAATGAACTCCACCAAGAGATGGCAAAGGACAGGCTAGGGTATTGCCCTACATGTGGCCTATAAAAATCAGAACTGGTTGCAGCTCAGGGACAGAGAAACTTGCCCATTAAAAACTTCAAGGAGAGGGAGGAATTAAAGGCACAGATCACTCTCTGGAGGCATTTAGGATTTAGAATGAGCATTTTAATCAACGGTCTGCAGGTAATTTAACGAGAGTGGAAAAGGAAACCAACAACAGAATCACTTAATTATTACTTGACAAATGCACAGGTAAATAGATACAATCAGCTGTGTATTAATATAATTGGATAATAAAGACAGTAATGTTATGAAATTATATTATAAGTAATGTAATGAAAAGCATATTATAACTACAACGGAAACCCAAGGTTGGGTATTTATTCTTTGAGAAACGGTACATAGAGATCAGTTTAAATATTTGATGCTAAGGAGTCCGTAGATCAAGCCAGGAGCTTATTCGGAGAAATGGAACTAGATATTAAAAGTAATCGCCAAGCAAGCTAAAAATAATTACATCTTGGAAATGTGGCAGAGAGATTAGAAGGAATGAGGACAAGTTCCCATTTAGATGACATCTAGCATCACCTTGTTTAGGAATAGGAATATTTGACAAAAATTATCAAGTTTGTGAAATGTGAACAAGTCTTCTTCAGAGAAAACTCCTCAGCATTTAATGTAATTCTCCCCTCACTCTCCCCCGTGCAGACTCGTGTCCAGGTTTGGCATAGCTGTGCTTGTTTTGACTCAGTTTCCCTATAGACAGTTCATTGTTACACAGGCCCTACAGGTTTGTCAGAAAGCTCTAGCAAAAGCAGACATATCAACCATTTAGTGTCAAGGGTGCTTCTGTCATGTTTTAAAAGTTATTTGATTTTTCTTTGAAAGGCAGAGGTACAGAGAAGTAGAGAGCGAATTCTTCCATACGCTGGTTCACTCCACCAAGGGCCATAAAGGCCGAGCTAGGCTAATCCGAAGCCAGGAACTTCTTCCAGTTTTCCTGTGGAGATGCATTAGTTCACAGACATGGCCCGTCTGTTTGTGCCTTTCCATGCCATTTGCAGGGAGCTGCACCAGAAACAGAGCAGCCGGGATGAGAGTCAGTGCCCATGTGGAATGCCAGAGCCAAGGACAGAGTCCTACTCTACTACATTGTATAACTAGCCCCAAGAGAGCTTTCTTCTGTTTTGTCTTCACAGAGCTTATAGGCATGTTGTGTTTATATAATACCTAATATGGGAGTATATATATTTATATATATAATCTGCCTAATATAAAATGTTCTGCTTTATTCTTTCCTTTTATTTAATTAAATGCATAAGCTGCTACAAATTTTCTATGAAGACAGAGTTTATTCAACTTTAACTTCATAGTGATTGGGCGAGAAGTCGGGGTGGGTGACTGCTTATGGAGCTGGTCCTATATACTTACAGTATGTTTAGTAGCAAGTGTGGGCTTTATTCATTAGCTAACAGCAGCAGAACTTGCACTCGCCAGCTACAGCCATGGCTTGAGGCAGTGCCAAATTCCTCCGAGCAACATGACCCTCCCTTGTGATACATACACACACAGACACAGACACACACAATTACTTCCAAAAAATTCAGGGAAAATAGATTTAAAAAAATGCGTTTAGGTGGCTGCATTCAGAAAACGCACGTTGTGGACAAACATACTTGGGTTTCAAACTTCATCACACAAAGATTATATTTACCCTTTTCTTTAAAAAGTATCTACTTGATGGATAGAGAAAGTGCATGCCCTAACTGAATCAATTTCCTAAGGCCTGTAAACGCTGAGGTTTGGCCACGGCTGAAGCAAGGAGGCACATCAACCTGGGTCTCCCAAGTTCATGGCTGGAGCTAAAGTGCTTAAGCCGCTGTATATACCCTTCCATGGTATGTGTTAGCAGGAGCTTAGGATTAGAACTGGATCTAGACATTGAACGCAGTTTCTGCAATATTGGATGCAAGCATAGTAACAGCCAGACCGACAGTGTATCTTGTAAATTAAATCACATAATTTCATTTCAACGCAATTTTGAAGTGCCCTTGCATTTGTGTGTGTGTGTGTGTGTGTGTGTTGTGTACACACCTACAGTCACAGCCATCACGTGCTTTGCAGGCAACTCTTCTCCCAATCTTAGCAAGCACTTTACTCTGCAAAGCAGTTACTGATTTCCTTGCACTCAACTTGAGGTAAAAATTATCTGAAGAACATTTTTCTTGAGGAAGAGAGGTTTACAATATATGGTTCAGTAAGGTAGTAATCACTTTCTTCAAACACAGAGGAAACCCTTAAGATACACAATTTATCGGAAGTCCGTATCAGTTTGGATACAAAGGTTTTGCATATGCTATTTCCTTACTTCACTCAATTACATTTTTGAGATGTTTTATGAATGGGACAGATAAAATGTGCCTATATTGGGCCCAGTGCAATAGCATAGTGGTTAAAGTCTTCACCTTGAATGCACTGGAATCCGATATGGGTACCAGTTCTAATCCCGGCAGCCCCGCTTCCAATCCAGCTCCCTGCTTGTGGCCTGCGAAGGCAGTCAAGGGCGGCCCAAAGCCTTGGGACCCTGCACCTGCGTGGGAGACTTGGAGGAATTTCCTGGCTCCTGGCTTTGGATCAGCGCCGCACTGGAGAAGGACATGGCAAGATGATGGGTCAGATTTAGTTCCTGGGCTGCTCTCTTCAAGGACTGCTCCTGCTATCCCTACCATAGTATAGAAATTTCCTTGAACTTTAAGTGGTTTTTTTGTTTGTTTGTCTTTTTGTTTGTTTTTCACTTCTTCATCCCTCTCTTGTCTCATGTGCTTATCCCTTTTCTACTTATGGAGACCCACAGCATTTCCCTGCCACAGTTGAGTGTTTTCTTTGTGTTCTTTAACAGCTGTTCTCCCCAGGCTCCACATTGCTTTGGGATTGTCTCCCTGTGTCTGCCACTCCACCTCTACTCCACAGTAAGATTTTGGGTTTCAACTACAATTCCACCAGTGCGGGGACATTTTCTCCAGATGCCTCAGATGTCACCACATTTCCCTGAGAATCCAGAATGTTCAGGCAGCTGCTTCTTTTGACAATGGAAGGCAAACTTGATATAGTTATAGAGAGAAGATGCTGAGTTTTTATAGGAAGAGATTACAATATGTCTTGGCCTCTGGTACCTGGGCTGTGAGAGAGAGCAGTTAAGCAGTTCATACAAGCATAGTTATGGGTGGTGACTCTCCAAGCATGCTTGTTCTCATTCAAATGAAGGGTGGTTGATATTTAGAAGTTTCTCAGTCATTTGTCTGAAAGGGTAGAACAGATCCTGTCACTAGAGGACACTGTATGCCCAGAGAATGGAACAATAGGTGCCACTAAGGTGAAATGGTGACAGTAAGGGACAAAGCCGTATGCTGTATGTCACAAGGCCAAAGTGTATTCTCACTGTTGTCTAAGACTTCTCATTAAACACTACTCATTACCTATATACGCTTTCAGTAAAAATGTCCTATCATACATTTTTCAACATCAAAACAACAAAAATGTTACGTGATTTTAGAAAATTTTTATAAACAAACTATCAAAAATGTTTGCAATCTCCCAAGTCCATTTTAAGACCTATTGTTTTACACTGGTTACTTTGTGCATATATATATATATATATATACATATATATATATAATATTTCATATAATAGAATATATGTATTATATCATATATAATATATGATATAACATAATACATAATTATTTTATTCTATATAACATATATGTTATATTTAATATATAATATATAACACACATATTATATATAATTACATATAATATATAACATATTACATAATATATGATGTATGTTATATATCACACATATAATATATCAAATATTACATGT
The DNA here is from genome assembly GCF_030435755.1 of Ochotona princeps. NCBI lineage: Eukaryota > Metazoa > Chordata > Mammalia > Lagomorpha > Ochotonidae > Ochotona > Ochotona princeps. The sequence goes on along the minus strand of NC_080836.1, from coordinate 14,554,883 downwards.
TATATGATATGTAATATATCACATATATAACATATCATATATTATATAATATGTGACATATATATTAGACATGATATATAACATATATGCGTTATATATTAAATATGACATACATTATATATTTTATGAATGACACATACGATATATATTTATCTTACATGTATATCATGTATATCATGCATATCATATAATATGTAAAAATATATATACACTATATCATGTATTAAATGTTATATAATATGTATAATATATTATACATAATATATTATATATAATATATAACATATATAATGTACAATTATATGTATTATGAAAATTACATTGTTTTTAGATATTATCTTTGGTACCCTCTGTTTTGATAAAGACTTATTTTATTATAACAGACCATGTATAGTGGAGTCCTTAAAGATTATTTTTATTTAAAAAATTCATTGAATTGAGAAGCAGATAGAGACAGAAGGACAAATAGACACAGGGATATCACTCAAGTATTTGATAACTCTTAATATGGCAACTATGACTGGAACTGGGACAGATTAAAGTTGTCCCACAGGAGCACTCTCACATGGGATACACACGCATCTTAACACCAAGACTAAATGCCACTGTAAGACTAATTTTGAGGGCCCGGCGGCGTGGCCTAGTGGCTAAAGTCCTCGCCTTGAAAGCCCCGGGATCCCATATGGGCGCCGGTTCTAATCCCGGCAGCTCCACTTCCCATCCAGCTCCCTGCTTGTGGCCTGGGAAAGCAGTTGAGGACGGCCCAATGCATTGGGACACTGCACCCACGTGGGAGACCTGGAAGAGGTTCCTGGTTCCCGGCTTCGGATCGGTGCGCACCGGCCCATTGCGGCTCACTTGGGGAGTGAAACATCGGATGGAAGATCTTCCTCTCTGTCTCTCCTCCTCTCTGTATATACGGCTTTCCAATAACAATAAAATCTTTAAAATAAAAAAAAAGACTAATTTTGAAATCCATTCACCAGAGTTCTCAAAAATTTACATTAGGAAATGCAATATGAATGTTACAGAATTTTGCTCCAATAAAAAAAGAAACTTCAAGAATGTAACAGACTGCTTGTTACCTAAGGCTTTGAAACATCCTCTACTACTTTCCCAGGCTCTAAACCGGGAGCTGGATGTGAAGCAGAGAAGCTGGGATATGAACTGGAGCTCCTATGGGAGCCCAGTGCTTACAAACTGAGATTTTAGCCGTTGAGCCATCGCACCAGGCCTGCTGTTTTGCTTTCAATATTGTGTTATCATCGCTGTTGCAGTCCCAAGGACTAGCAACTGGTATGGGTAAAAAGCCTAGAAGTGGTTGATGATGGGATGGGCACATAAAACGCCTAACATCGTTAAGTTATGACTCCTTTAGCCATTTCTGGGGACATTTTTTTTTCCCAATTGGTGTAAAGAAGCTTCCTTGGAAGCTGCATTTGCGCTACTGGCCATTAGCTCATGTTAAAGAGTTCTGACTGCCCTAGAGCTTTGTGTTCCATCTATGTTGTTCAATTTTGCACTTCTTTGATTATTATAATGGTTAAACATTTTAAAATAAGATTCACTTTTGTAATTCTTCAAAAAATAGCTCTGCATGTCCTTTGCTTTTTTCTATTGGAATATTGCTTTATTTATTTACACAGGTTGTTTGTGTATTAAGACTATTAATCTTTGCTCATTAAGACAATCTATTTTTTGAACTTCTTTATTTGGGATGAATATGACTTCTTTGCTGTATAAATTATTATTTTGTGATATGGTAATTTTTACCTATACATATCTACTTGATGCAAATGTATTGCGATTTATCTATTTATTTGTTTATATTTTTGAAATTCAGATTTACATAAAGAAGGAGATACAGAGAGAAAGATCTTCCATCTGCTGGTTCACTCTCCAAGTGTTAACAATGGCTGGAGTTGGGCCAATCTCAAACTAGGAGCCAGGAGTGTCCTCTGCGTCTCCCATGTGAGTCCCAAGGCTTTGGGCCGTCCTTGACTGTTTTCCCAGGCCACAAGCAGGGAGCTGGATGGGAAGTGGAGCAACTGGGGACCCTAACAGGCACCTCTGTGGGATCCTGGCGCCTGCCAGTCAAAGACTTCAGCCACTAGGCTACTGCACCAGGCCTACAAATTTATTACTTTCAATGTTGTTTCTGTCAGTATACCAACACAAAGAAAATCCTTGAAATCTTTGTAAATTTAAAAAAATCAGATTTGACCCTTCTTTCTGATTGTGTTCTAATAGTATAATGTTACACTTAAATGTATCACTAAGATAAAAGTCATTGTTCTATGAAGGAAATTATTTTTCTTTAGTGAAGATTTTATCTCTGTATCATACTCACTTATTTTACCAAACATCATTAGTCATATTGTGCGCTCCATGCTTAACGCCTGGATTAAGCATGTTGTGGGGTACAGTTGTTGGACTAGTGGTTGAGATGTCTCTTGGTACATTATACCCCTGTCTTAAGTACCAGGATTCAGCTTCCTGCTAACGTGCTCCTACGGAGACCCCAGATGATCATTCAAATAATCCCATCCCATCCCATCCCATCCAATAGAGACCTCGGATGAACTCCTGACTTCAGCAGTTAGTCAAGACTTGAGTCAAATCTGGCCGAAGCTTAATCTGTGACCAAATCGATACAAGTTCTCTGTTTTTTTTTTCTGTTGCTTAAAAACAAATGCATAAAAATAACCTTATAGCTATAATATGCCATGTACCAGAGTGTCTGTAAAAAAGAGTGTTTGCAATCCTGTTCAAAGGAATCAGCAATTTATTTTTAAAAATGACAAATAGTTTTTTGTTGTTGTTGCTATCTTTTAGGGCATAAGGCTCGGCCATACACATCACCTCCGAATACTCTGCCCCCTTTTATCTGTACTCATATGGGAGAGCACACAGCAGTATTTCCATCCATACTTGTTCAGATTCTTCTGAAAAATGTGCACCTGTCATCCTAGCAGTCCTGAGTTACTCATGATGCGTGAGCTGTAATTGGTGTATGAGAGATTGCTGGTGAATTGGCTAGACTGGCCCTACTTATCCTTTCCTTAGTAAGCCTTGATGTTTATTATTCTCCATGGACTCAGAATGCCAGCTGTCCTATTACCTTCTAGAGTCTCAATGTAATTCCCTACATCCTGGCAATTTACTGTAGCCCCATCCCCCTTCCTGCAGTAACACCCACTGTACATCGTTGTTAGGACACCAGAAAAGCTGCCTTCAGAACAATGATGTTCTCAAGAGACGCATCCACAGGCTCTCCACAGGCTCTCCACAGGCTCCAGCAGGAGAGGAGATCTGTCAAACTCTGACACCTTGCCTGAAATGAGGCCCTTCGAACTCAGATCACACTGCCGCTGCCAGGTGGGAGCTCTACCGCCCTTATTTTAAGTGAAACTCAACAAAAACAAGAGCTTGGGATTCTATCACTTTGTTTCTTCCTAACTCCAGCAGCAATAGTTTTATCTCTTATGATACATTACATTAGAATTGTATACATGTTTTAGTTATTTATTTTCTTGCAAGGGAGAAAGGGAGAGAGGAAAGACAAAGGCATCAGGGACAGAGGAAGGGAGAGAGAGAGAGAATTAGATTATTTGGTTTACTTTCAAAGGAGCACAGCTATCAGGACTGGAACAGACCAAAGCCAGGAGATGAATTCAGTCAGCGTCGCCCATGAAGTGCACAGGGACCCAAGGACTTGAAACGTCACTTTTGGGTTCACATTAGCAGGAATCTGGAATGTTAAGCAGAGCCAGAACTTAATCTAGACATTCTCATGTTATATGTACACTCATAGCAACATTTTAACTACTACACCAAACCCTCATCCTTCAAACTGTATTTTAAAAGAAATAGCATTGATTACATTTTTACACTTATTTTGTGAATTTGAAGGTAAGTATGATAGGGAGAGAGAGAGAGAGAGAGAGAGAGAGAGAGAGAGAGAGAGAGAGAGAGAGAGTCAGTCCTCCATCTGCTGATTGACTCTGAGAGACCCCAGTGGTCAGGACTGAAGCAGGCTGAAGCCAAGTGCACCAGCCAGGTCTGCTACATTGGTGGAAAAGCCCACACACTTGAGCAACCTTCTGATCCTAGGAATGTAAAGAGGGAACTGAGTAGAATGTAAAGCAAGCCAGAAATTAAGTCAACAATCTTACATGGGGGCAGCTTATCTGACCTTTGGAACCCTTGTCATTGATGTAAACAGATTTGAGTTGACTCCTAAAGGTCCAATTATGTACTATGGATAATTCCCATATGGCACACGGCAATAAAATTGCCCTGGTATCGACCCTCAACATTTCCAGTTTTCCTTCTCCTCCTTTACCCTCCACTCCCCTCTCCTTTTCTCCTCTCCTCTCCTCTCCCTTCCGCTCTCCTTTCTCTCTTTTCTTCTTCTCCCATCTTCTGTCCTAACCCCTCCTTTTCTCTCCTCTCATGAGTCTTACTTGAACATGTTTAACGAACTTGTTCTCCGAGTTGTATTATGTAAGCATCTTTTTAGGTTTTTGCAATACATTATAGCAGAATAAGAAAATGAAAATAATTATGCATATGTGAGGACAACATTTTTTATGAATGTTTAGAATCTTATTATAAAAGTCTTTTCCCCAAAGTTTGAAAGGTAGACAGACTTTGACATTTTCTCAACGTGTTTATGATGATCAGCAGCGTTTGGCATCTAATAAATGCTGTACAATCAATCTAAATCACAGATGGTAAGTTTCCCCTTGGGGCCAGCATTGTACAACGATTTTACTGGTGCTCCTGTGATGGGAATCTAGCTTATGTTCATTCTTTGTTTTGTTTTTCTGAGTTTAGTAATTAAGGCCATCTGACGTCTTAACTATTCTATGGATGAGGGACTTTAAGAATTCATATTTAAAAGCGTCATATGTTTATTTGGTAATTAGGAATCTAATTCAATAAAATTTGGTAATGAGTAACAAAAGGTTGCACAACTATGTCTGCAGGATTGGATATAAACATCCCAGCTTTTCAATTCTGATCTATTGTCTATGGATAAAGACTTTCCAAGGGGAATTTCCCCACATTTCAAATTTGGTTCATCCGTTCCTTCAACAGGAAACTAGAGGATTGTTTGTATAGAGGGTTTTCCTTCCTAACCTACCCCAGCTACTCAATCTTTTCTCTTTTGTCTAAATATATTCTGTCCTAAATACCATGGAAAACACAGAACAGAGTTCTAGCATCTACAAGGTTGAGGGCAGTTGAAGAAACCTAGATTAGGCAGCAGCAAGACTACAAACTGAATATTTCACATTGGTGCTGAATGAACATTGCCACTTGCAGCCTCATTGTGAACTGTCGGGCCATTTACTTTGAATTCACCAGTTCCCTCTATCACAGTTTTTTCTCTAACATTGGCAGGCACAATGGGGATCCTTCAGAGGCAGAATTCAGTTCCCCTCTCTGGCAAGGACACAAGATGATATATCCACAGGATTCTGCCTCTGCCCAGGGAGGTCCTCCTGTGGCTATTTCACTTCTGCCTCTGCTTCTGGTGTGTCATGGAATGACATCACTCACTCTTACATCCCGTAGGTCCTGACTCTCAAGCACAGTCTGACTTTGGAATTTGGCACCATCCTTTTCTGCTTTGGATCTAAATAACTCATTTCTCTTTACCATTCATGCCATTTCAATCACACTTACCATGTTATGGTGTTTGTGCCTTATATTTGCACTTGACATTATAAACAACGTCACCTATCATTTTGCACTTACCCTTTGGGAATCTGCAGTTCCCTGTCCATCTCTTCATCGGTTCTATTCATGATTTCCTCCCTAAATTGCTGGATGGAAAAGTCAGGCATGAAATGCAGTCCTCTCTCTGAGGGCAAGACATTTTCTACTGTCTCCCATACCTACACTTCAGTTTTATGCTCATTCTTGGACGCATTCCTTGATCTCTGACTTTGATTTCTTGCCGAATCGTTCTCCTGAATTCACATCTCAGCTGTAATCTTTGCATGGCTACTACCATCATAGCTAAAGGTCAACTAACATTGTACCTTCATCTTCACAACCCACAAGCACTGTGTGAAACACAGAATTAATTCATTTCTCACTTCCTCCTGCCAATATTGATGCAAAATAGACATCAGCAGTTGGTCCATTTTAGACTCTAAAATATAAGGCATCTTTAAAAGATACATGGAATATCTACATTATGAAAAAATGTATGCATGGATTTTGGCATCAAAATAAACTTGCATTTCCATTCTGGTTTCTGAAAAGCTTTTTGAAGAACTCATGTTCCGTTTACATTGGGAGAACATGAAGTATGGATAGACTGTTTCTTGCATTAAAATCAGGTGCTTATAATAATAATACTTAGCATTTATTAGGTGCTTACTAACTGCCTGTGCTACTCACCATGATTTTATGAAGAGTTCCTGTGTTTTTCTTCTGGTGTGATTGCATTCTTTTCTTTTTTCATTATCTACTAAAAGAAAAATTCAAATGATTTATATTCTTAGGAGAATTAAATTAGGACAAATGGGCAGAGATTTGAGAGAGGCAGCATATTCAATAAAAGCAAAATTGAATATGAACTACTTGTTATGCTAATGATGTTCTTCACTGGGACATATATAAGCAAGTGCTGTGTAGTTATTCCCAAAAGGTGTGTGGGTGGGGTAAACTTCAGCAATTGGAGTGAACTGAAAAATAATATCAGTGTTACTTTTAGTTCTAAGGCATCTATGACAAGATATCTAGGGCAGGAAAACAAAAGAAGCAAAAGGTTGTGCATTTGACTATTACTTATCATGAAAGATGATATTGAAAGTAAAATGCTCGCATGAGAAACATTCAAAGAATAGATATTCAGCGGCAGTGTGAAGATTGTCACAGCTCACTCCTTCCTGTGGCCAAAACTTCTACCATCCTAATTGCAGACATGTTTCAAAAGAAATGTTTTTCCCACTTGGTTTCTCAAGAATCCAGACCTTTATCTTTGGTCCTGTTGGTAATCCTAAAATAAGCCATTCATTTACTTCAATGGCACATACATCTCTAAGCACGTGTGTGTGTGTGTGTGTGTGTGTGTTAATTAAAAATCCACTCTATGGGTATGGGTTTTGTAACAATTTTTCATTGAACAGGATTAATTTTCTGCATCTGAATGGCAATCACAAGACAAATAAATATTGTTTTCAGCATTTTTACAAAAATACAAATGCTGTGTCATAATCTCTGGATTTTCTTTTGGTGAAGAAACAAAAGATTCACCATAAAACATTCAATCCTTTTGAATGAGATACAGAGCTGAAGCTATTTAACTTTGTTTTTAGAACACATGCCCCTTGGATATTTCTAAGGCTTCATGGGGACACCAGGAGGAAAAAATTATGAAAGATGAAAAGAAATATGCATTGAATATTGTGAATAGTCTGTCATGAAACAAGATAATTAAAGGTATATGGAAATCAGATTCTACCCTGACCTAGAATGGAAAAGTTAGAGTGATTTTTAGTTTAGGCAATCTCAAGTTTTATAGGTCAGCTCGGTTCTCTCTAGAGAGAAGCTACCAAAAAAAAAAAAAAAAGAAGAAGAAAGGATAGGGCTTTTGAAGTTGAAGAACATACAGCGTGCCACGGCTCCTTGCTACTTTCTACCTGATGACCTTGAGCAAGGCTATTTATCTCACTCAAACTACTTAATTCATGTGAAGAACAATGGAGATGGTGATAGTAACTACGTCCTAGGGTTACTCTATGGATATATAGAAAAATGTGGGAAAGGAACGTTATATTTATTCAAAGAAGGATCCACTGAAAACATGTATATGTATCTGGTTACCAAGGCTATGCAGGTGAATAAAACAAAGCAGAAGCTTATAAAATTCAAAGGTATATTTATACATATATATATATTTAAAACTACTCTTATAATATTAATACATCACAGATTAATATAGTTGATTTTATCCTAGAAATTCAAAATAATGTTGATATATGAGATGCCTGACATATCACATGAGCCCAGGTCTATGAAGAAGAAAACATCTACAATTTCTGCTAACCCTACAGCTCCAGTGTCACACTCTATTATTCTCCTGATGCACTTTCCATATGCACAGTTACTTGTACATGTTGGTAGGTTGATACGCAAATGTAACTGCTTTGTTTTTCCAAACTGAAAGATTTGGGTTGATGCTTTAGTGTTTTCTCAAAGGGCTCATGATGGAAAAGCTACAAATCATAATTTTTTTTGTCAGGGAAAAATTACATATTTGCATATCAGAGAGGAAGCATTTACAGTGTCCATAGAAAATGCACAAATCAAGCAATTTTGGACTTTCATCTTACAAAACTTTAATGATATATTTGCAGTGAAATTATCCCTGTGTTTCCAGTTTGTGTTGCTTTATGCTTGCTTCTAAATGGATAAGAAATGGCTTCTCAGAAAATGTGGTGTGGTGAGCCGCAGGTATGGACTGTTATGCCTCTCTCATCACTGATCATTTTCATATGGTAATTGGACATGTCAAACTCACCCTGTGTTTCTCTTTCCAAATTTAGAGAGCTCTGTGTGCTGCATTGTATTATCTACCTGTTGTTTCAGAATGAAATATCGCACTGAGGATGGTCTTAAATGCCGTAAGGGTCTGTGAGCAGGACGGGGACTTACTGCTCATATTTTCTCTGTGAAGTAATTTAGCCTGATGGTATAAAAGCACAGATTTTTATTTCAGTCTGAGATGAGTTTGTATCCGGGCTCTGCCACCTGTTTATTGTGTAAACTTTTCCAGGTTATTGAACTCAATAAGATTTTGCTCCCTCAGTCAAATAATGAAACAATGCTAATGCAGGCTGTGGATGTTTTCCTGAAAAATATAAAAACCTGAAGCAGTTAGAGATATTATTATCATGCTTGATATATAGCAATTCCCCAATAATGTTTTGTTTGTTTGTTTTTTGCTTGTTTTGTTTTTTTTTGTTTATTTATATATATATATTTTTGCTACCCATTGATAATAGTCGTGATGGTAAGTATCCTGTCAGGCTAATGGACCTTAAATTATCAAATTGTGGCATGCACAGTTATTTTCATAAATTCAAAATAAATTTTAAAAAGAAAACCCATTATTATTGCAGGAAGAAAGGGAAATGACACATTTTTTTTAGTGACCACTGTCAGGTATGTGGAAGAAGTTTGACAAACACTATGTCATCGAATTGACTTCCAGTATAACTTTTAAAAATTATTACATATCTCACAGAGAAGAGATTAAGGAACAGACAAATTCAATCATATATATTCAATATCAAAGTGCTGTTAAGCTGCAGAGCCAACATTTAACCCTATGTCTCTCAGGCACCATATCTTTATTTTTTCCCCACAAGCTGAAATTAAACATTGGCCACATTCAGCCATGCCCAACACTTTCCTAACCTTTCTTGTACACTGGTCTTTCCCTTTTCTCAATTCTGATGAACTGCATTCATATCAAATCATATGTGTAAGACATTTTGTGTATGTAATAGTTACAAATTATTGTTGTAACTGCTTGTATCAAATGCATAAAACATATATTTTAGTTACTCAGTACTGTAAATGGCTGTCATGAAATACACAATTCTAAGAAGCATAATTTGATTTCTAATTTATTTGAGAACTGGACCAAATAAACTTGGTAACTATTTCATAGTAAAAATCAGAGACCCATTTTTCTAGGCAGCTCATTTTACAGCTTATAACTGCATTTGTTTCAGCTACCATACCCTACACCGCCAATATTCTTCATAAATTGATTGATAGCAAAATACTTATCTTACTTCATCACAAAAATTTGGCCCTCATCTAAAAAAGCAGCAATAAATCCTCACCTCTCCCCACACCGCTCATCACTAAATTACTGAGTCATCATTCTGGAGCATGCCATTTACACTTCCAGAAATATTGGAATAATGCAGTTGCAAAGCAAGGGCTAGCTGAGTCAGCATGTCGAGGCCAGGCAACACAGAGATGCCTTGAAATGGTGTGTCTGACCCAGGGTTTATTAGCAGAGTGTTCAATCATGCCAAAAATACTAAATGAGTGACAAGTTTTTTTCAATTTAATACGGTTACATATATGTACATAAGTACAGATTTATTTAGTTTCTGTTGTTTTTCACTTGATTAGAGAGTTTTTTGTCCTTTTCTAGGAAGGATAGAAAATCATGATGCTGCTTTAGTAAATCTTGTGCTTTACCGTGATTATGAGTTGACAGGATAATTTATAATGTTTTGACATATTTAAATCACTGTGTTTCTGTGATGCTCCACAATTGTTAACATGTACATATCCATATTTTCAGAAATATGATGCCTAACCAATGATAAGACAAATGCTGTTGAAACTCTAAGGTGATCCGATTTATATTAATGCAGACTTACAGTTATTAAAAAAATCATCTATAGACTTACATAAAACACATTATAGTTATCTTTTATCTGCAATTTTTGCAACTGGTTATCACCGTAACAAAACATTATTTCCGTATGTACACAATGAATCAATCCCTGAGTCCCACACAAATATACAGGAATAATGCATCAAGCATGATAGCTCTAGATTTTGTGTATGTTCTTTTCATTAGAAGATGTTTTCCAATCTCAATGGATGTTGACAGAATCCAGCCCTACTGTGTCCAGTTTTCTGATCATGCTAATTAACAAAGTAATTTTCTTTCTGAATAAATGAGAGCATAGATTGGGTAAGAAATAGGAATCATATTTGATATTAGTGCTAATTACAGATCAGGTGGATATGTTTAAGAATTAAATAACTTCTCATATGTTGGTTTTGCATAGTTCAATCTATGCTTTGATAAAATAATTTCTACATTACTAGTACTTTAGTGTCATTCACAGAGAAATGGAGGAGTATTTAATCCCATGAAAGCACAGAACCCATTAAAGTTATACAAACACTACTTCCTTCATTATCACCAATCAACTACTGCTATTCCAAATTGCTCCAATTCTGTGATTCTTTTTGTCCTCACATTTTACTTAACAGTTGTGTTTAAAAATTATTTATTGGAAAACAGAATAACAGAGAGGCAATAGGAGAAATGTGAGAGAATGTAATTTTTTTTTAAATTTACTGATTCACTCATTAAATAGTCATGACAGCTAATCTTGGCCAGCAAGAACTCCCTCTAGGTACCCCATGTGGATGACAGGAAAGTAAGAACTCCCATCATCTTTTGCCAGGCTGCACATTTGAGTTCCTTATATTCATATTGAGTATTTTTAACTCTGCTTTTCCTCTAGCTCCAGAGACACCGTGAATTAAAATAAACCTTCAAAGATAAGTTGGATAATTATTTTTCTTAACGCGTATCTCTAACTTGATTCCATTACAGCTCAATCCTATGTGGTTCATTTGGATCAGTTCCAGGCAGATTTCCCAGAAGGAAAGATGGTGAAGTGCAGTCATGAACAATGAGAGAAGCAAACCCAGATGAGAGAAACCAGCATTATTCATCCGGAAAAAAAAATACAAAGACTATCATGAGGTATCACTATAAGCCCATCAATTTAGATGTGGCTTAAACTGATAATATCAAGTGCTGGAAAATAAATGGGACAATTTGAAACTTTTCTAAACAGTAAGGCTATGAATTAATCCAATGATTTTCAAGTGTTTGGTAATATTTATCATATATAGATATATCTAAGTTTTATCTAGCAATTTCATCTTTAATTATATAACCAGAGACATAAGAATATGTATGATTAAAAGACTTGTGTATGTTCACAATAGATTTACCACTAATAAACATGCAAATGACACTACTCCAAACACCAATCAATTAACTCACTTTTTGTGATTATTTTTAAAGATTTATTTATTTGCATTGGAAAGACGGATTTACGAAGAGAAGATACAGAAAGAAATATTTTCTGTCTCTTGGTTCACTCCCCAAGTGGCCACAATGGCCATAATTGAGCTGATCTGAAACTAGGAGCCAGGAGCTTCCTCAGTGTCTCCCACATGGGCACAGGATTCCGAGGCTTCGGGCTATCCATTACTGCTTTCTCAGGCCACAAGCATGGGGCTGGATGGGAAGTGGAACAGCCTGGACACGAATCAGTAACCATATGGGATCCTTGCACTTTCAGGGTGAGAGTTTAGCCACTGAGCCAGTGTGACTGGCCCAGCAATTATTTTTATAATGGGATATATAAAGTAATAAAAAGAGAATAATTGCTTGCATATGTATCCATGTGAAATTAGTCCTAACTATGATATTAGACAACGGTTTATGCAAAAGAATATTCATGTGTAGGCCTGGTGCGATAGCGTAGTGATTAAGGTCCTCTCCTTGCACGCAGCAGGATCTCACATGGTCACCGGTTCTAATCCCGGCGGCCCCGCTTCCCATCCCGCTCCCTGCTTGTGGCCTGGGAAAGCAGTTGATGACGGCCCAAAGCCTTGGGATCCTGCACCCATGTGGGAGACCTAGAGGAGGCTCCTGGCTTCTGGCTTCAGATTGGCTCAGCTCCAGCCATTGCGGCCATTTGGGGAGTGAGCCATCCTACGGAAGATTTTCCTCTCTGTCTCTCCTCCTCTCTATATATCTGTCTTTCCAATAAAAATAAATAGGTCTTTAAAAAAAAGAATATTCATGTGTAATTCTGTCTATACCAGATGTGAAAGTGTGCAAAATTAATAGCGTTAGGAACAAGGGCAATGATTACCTCTGGAGTTGTGCATGGACTGTTCAGGTGCCTGAGGGAACAAACTGGGGTCACATAGTCTGTGCTTTTCATTGAAGTGTTGCAGAGAGTGGTGTGAGCACACACACAAATCAACTTGCTTTATCTAGACATGATCTCAGGACATGGTCCTTTATACTCAGTGTCATTAAAGCACAATTTTAGGCAATAAGGTAATTCAAATACACAATTTAGCAAAAGCTTCCTCTCTTTCTTTTAAATCTTCAACAAATGATAATGTTGACTAGCCCAATAACTGGTGGGTTATTTAGATACATTCCTAGCCTGGATGATAATCATAATTGAGTTTTTTTTTTAATGACAGGTGTTAGGAGTCATGCTTATTTTATTAGCTCAAAGCTGTTTTGCAGTTGCACTGTCAGAATCTAGAAGGGGTAAATCTTACAGTATTAAAGGCAAATGAGAAGCATCATGCAACATATTCTGTAATTGGAGAAAAATAAAAGTTTTCCCTGGGGTATCTTATGGATAAGAAATTTAAGCAATGAAATATAGAATGAAGTGACCAGGAAAATGAAGCAGTTTGAATCAGTAAAGTGTATAGCCTCAATTCTCCTTTTCACCTATACAGGAAAATCTCAACTGGTTACATACCTCCTTATTTATGAACATATACATGTATTTATAGTTTCTAAAATCTAACGGTTGTGTATAAACCATTTATTTGTAAGAACACTGGTAGTTGAATCCAGAAAATTTGAATTCTTAATCCAATGTCTGAAATATTTTTATTCTAGCTCCCTTTTCTTGTTGTCTCCTTCCTTTTTTTCTCTAGGTCTGCATAATGAAAATATGATCTCTTGTAGTATCATCACCAGTAAAGTACATTAAATGATCATGTATTTTCAATTGTTCATAAAAATTATGCTCTGATTTGTGAAATAATGACTTTAGTCATATGTAGCAATGGCTATATGTTCTTTCTTTGTAACATTTAGTTGTGTGTTTATTTTTCTTTATTGGGGAGAGAAAGAACAAGATGAGAAATTTATATCTGCTGGTTCATTCAAGTCCTGCAGTGGCTGGAACTAAACCAAAGCAAATGTGGGAACCAGGAACCCAGTCCAGTTCTCCTACATTGGAGGTGGCAATCTGACTGTTGCCCTATCTCTTGCTGTCTTCTAGGAAATATATCAGCAATAAGCCAAGATTAGAGCAAGGAGTTGAATGCAGACACTCAGAGGTGGCATATAGGGATGCTAACCAAAGTCTTAACTGTTAACGTATCCCAACTATACCATTTCACAATAATCTCTTTCATCCAATCTCCCCTTAGGAGAAGACTCTATGCACAGCTATAGACACAAACCACATGTAGGGTATAAAATTATCCCCGATATTAGAGATAATAATGTTGTTGAGAATCTGAAGGGAATGGTTTCTGATGACAACAGAATACAGTTTTGAATATGTAAGAATAAGAAAATGAGAAAATCTACAATTCGTAAAGTCTAAAACACAAAAATTAACACACATACACACACACACACAAACTCATACTGAAAAAAAGAATCCAAGTATTAGAGAACTGAGAAGTGGTTTTGGCCTTATTTATAATAACTTCTCCTATATACACTTCTATGATTTGTTTTTCCCAGTGGGGAAAAAAATGGAGATTTTTAGGGCCCAGAGCGGTAGCCTAGCAGCTAAAGTTTCACCTTGCACATGCCGGGATCCCATAAGGGCACTGGTTCTAATCCCAGCAGCCCTTCTTTTGAACCCAGCTCCCTGCTTGTTGCCTGGGAAAGCAGTCAAGGATGACCCAAAGCTTTGGGACCCTGCATCTGCATTGGAGACCCAGAAAGAGGCTCCTGGCCCCTGGATCCTGGCTTCGGTTCAGCACAACCCTAGTCAGTACAGCCACTCAGGGAGTGAATCATCTTCCTTTCTGTCTCTCCTCCTCTCTGTATATCTGCCTTTCCGATAAATAAATAAATCTTTAAAAAAAGAAAAATGGGGATTTTTAAATGTAAAATTTCCAACTTGGAAATGATTCAATTTAGTAAAATTAGAAATTTAAGTTCTCAATTTCTTCTCGTTTGCAGTGACTTTCTTCCTAACCATGTTGTAAAATACGTGAGTACCTTCTACTTCTCAATACCCAGCTCTTGGCATGTTCCTCATATTTCATTCTCTCTGTGACAGTTTTTTAGTTGTTTCCCCTCTGTCTCCGTGGGCAAGGGCTTTTTCTATACTTAGAGTTTTTTAGATTTGCATCTTGAGTTTTCCAGCACAGCTCCATTAAATATGGAGCATTGGTACTACAATTTAAATATTTTATTTTCTCTGTTAAACAGTATTCTCCAGCTCAGTGCCATGTTGTGTGGGGGTCGCAGAAAATGTTTTGTACTGTGTGGAGTGTTTACTAGCATCTTGAGCACCTACCCATTAGATGCCAGTAGACCTTTCTTCCAAGGCTGACTACAAAACTGTGTTCTAGAACACAGGAAAATGCCTTTTGCATAGCAAAACCACTGAATGACCACACTGGTACAGAAAATTTAATACAAATATATCAGTTGTTCAGTTTTTTTTAAGTATTTATTTTTACTGGAAAAGCAAATGTACAGATACAAAGAGAAAGATCTTCTGTTTGTTGGTTCACTCTCCAAGTGGCCACAAGGGCTAGAGTTGAGATGATCCAAAGCCAGGAACCAGGAGTTTCTTCCAGATGCCTCATAGGGACTGATTCTTTGCTGCTTTCCCAGGCTACAATCAGGGAGCTGAATGGGAAATGGAGCAGCCGGTAGATGAAGTGGTGCCCGTATAGGATTCCAGTGATTCATAGGTGAGAATTTAGCCAATGGGACACCATGCTAGATTCATTCAGCCAATCATTTTTTTTAAAAGATTGATTTATTTTTACTGGGAAGTCCAAAATACAGAGAGAAGAAGAGACAGAGGGGAAGATTTTCCGTCTTCTTTTTCACTCCCCAGATGGCTGCAATGGCTGAAGATGAGCCAATCTGAAGCCAGGAGCCAGGAATTTGTTCTGGGTCTCCCATACGGGTGCAGGGTCCCTAGGTTTTGGACCATAATTGACTGCTTTCCCAGGCAACAAGCAGGTTATCGGGGTCTCCCGTCCCGCGGAAGAAATCACCCGACACTCCAGGCTCTGCTTCAAGAGGCACTTTATTCTTCCAACCAGTCAATTTCCCAGCCAGTCAGCTCGACTTCCCCCTTAGCCGAAAACCCCAACCATTTATCACACACACCGCGTGAACACACACAATCAGCCGAACCAAGAAAGCAAAGGCCAACGAAACAGGGTACCTACCCGAAAAGGAAAAAGCGAGCTCCTACTTTTTGCCTAAAGCAGGCTGCTTATATACCCTTTTTCCCCCTGGGTCCACCGGGTGCTACCTGATTGGCCAGGCCCTAGAGAGGAGGCAAATCTGCCTCACCTGCGACCTCCAGGCCAGGCCCTGGAGAGGAGGCAAATCTGCCTCACCTGCGACCTCCAGGCCAGGCCCTAGAGAGGAGGCAGATTTCCCTCACCTGCGCCCTTCCGTCTTCCTGCTGCCTCCTGGCCTTGAGCGAGGCGCCATCTTAGGGCAGGGCACTCGTGCAGTGTCCCCAACACAGGTGACTGGATGGGAACTGTGGCTGCCAGGATATGAACAGGTGCCCATATGGAATCCCAGCATGTGCGATGTAAGGAGATTAGCCAGTAGACTACCATGCAGGGCTCTAGCTGGTCATGCTGAAGAAATGCTTCTGCATTTGTATTTAATAGGAAACAAGAAAGAGGATGAGAAGTTAGACATCTCACAGGCAGAGATGACATGTAAAATATAGGATGGATTACTAGACAAGTGATTTATCTACCCTGGTACAGGAAGTCCTCAGCCTTCATCAGCCTGTTTACCCTGACTATTGGACCATGACACAGCTAAGAAACAGATGTCAACTCTCTTTCTTCAACATTTCAGCAAATTAGTCTTTCCACACAGGCAGATTCATATAACCCTAACAGCTTTAATTTCATGAACAAGGAATGAATGAGGCCAGCATACACTCCATGTGCAATGAACTTTTCACGCTCTGCAGTCCCACTTCACAACCATCTCCATCTTTAACTGTCCTGCAACAGCCTGATCTAGGAAACATTTCAACTGACAGCCTCAGTCTCTGCGGAGTTCCACAAGGAGACACTGACAGAGTGTGGGACAAGAAGAGAAAGATGAGACTGTTGTTCACACAGCTACTTCTCAGTTTGCTGCTCACCTCTGCATATGGCCAGATTGTATTGAGCAATGTTCCTCTCTTACTGCTTGTGATTAAACCTCTGTTAATTGGGCCTAGACCTGAGACTAGAGCTTGCACACTTTTCTCTTGTCCAATGCCACGGATTGTCCCATCTTCCACTATTGCTTTCATTGAACTTTGTTCAACTCTTTTTCAAAAACGCCTCTAGTAATATTACCTCATTGTAAACACCTTTATTGAGAAATTCCAAAGCAGGAAACATTTTAATATTGAAAGAGATTTCGTTTACCCAAACAATAGACAACTTCAGGTGTTCTGCCCTTTATTTTGGCGGATTCAAGTTACCAGATGCAAATACAACCAACCATATATGAGAATATTGCCATGCTCTGGCTCTGAAGCAATAGTATTTGAACTTGGACAGGCACTTTTGCAAACAGAAAAAGAACAGGATAATGATGTAGTCAGAATCTCCAAGCTGAAGTGCAAAATGGATAAAAAAAGAGCCACATAGTTTGCAAAAGACCAGCTTGAAGTAGAGATGTGAAGAGACATTAACATCCTCAGAACCCCTAACTATTCAGCTGAAACTGGTAGAGATATTGAAGTAATGCAAATCCTCCCTAACAGTGAAATTTGAATGATGGTGAGAGGCCTGTGTTGCTGTAAACTTCCAATGACTTTAATTTAAAATGCTTGTCTTTTTTTTTTCCCTGTTGGGTCAGAGGAAGTGGGAAGAAGGGGCATCAATTATCAGATCTAAAGTTGTTTAATATTCCAGAGCTGATCAACAGAGGAAAACACAAAGGCATCTTGGATTTTCCCAAGAGGTAGCATCTTTTCTATTACAACTTTTATTAACAAACAGAGGAGAACGTTACTATAGGCATTGCCTCAGGACACTAAATGAAAATCACGTTTCACTATATTGTGATTTCATTTGAGACATGAAAAAGGTAAGGAAAAGAATGTGGCATGTTTCACAGAGGATGATTCTTGCTACATAGAACTTTCTTGTCCTCAAAGTAAATCTATTTCAAGCATCTTCCTCAGTTCCATAGTGTAATGAAAAACCCATGTACAAGCATCAATCAAGAAATATTTAAAGCTCCTGAGTTGAAAATAAACAGCAGAAATGAAAGAAAATATTTTTAAAGTAATGGCATTGGCACTTTCCAGTGAGAGATGTCTAATTCTGATGAATGATATAGAGGATAAAGTGTTAAATTTCTTACAATTATTCATATTTATGGACTAACACATAGTGTTCAAATGCATACATACACTGTGTGATGATAAATTCAGGGTGATAAGCCTATCAATCACTTAAAAATATCATCACTTTGCTTCCAGAATATGCATACTCCTTTGTTTTTAGTTTGAAATGTACCATACACTATTTTTAGATAACCTATTGTAGAAGCACTCATTTCTCCTGTTTTGTTGTACTTTTCTACCTATCACACAATTTCTTCCAATTTCTCTTGTCTCTGTCCTTCCCATCTCGCATTTTCTTTCTTTCTTTCTTTCTTGTTGATCAACATGTTTTGGATTCCGCAAATGAATGAGATCATGTATTATTAGTCATTCTGTGCCTGGATTGATGTACCTGAGAACCTCCAATTCATCCCTATTGCCACCAATGACCAGATTTCATTATTTTTATGTGCAAATAGTATTCCATCTTGTGTATTGCCCATATTTTGTCCCTATTCATCTATTACATCTGTCCATTCATGTTTGTGCAATGGAGAACATAATGCAAGCCTGCAAAAATCTAGTTGAGGACATTGGCAGTGTACGGGGATGTCTGCATAACACCACTTAGATTTATTACTTCAGTGGCTTAAGTCACTTTCAGTGTAAATGAAGGATACAAGAAAAACTGCATAAAAGTGATGGAGTGAATAGTCAGGCATCGTCCTGAGAAATGTGAAAGTAGAAACTCAGAGGAGCAAAAAGTAGTATAATGATGTAAAGGGCTAAGCACAATTTCACCCTGTTTTCTACATTATTGATTGTCTCTACTGATTGACTTTTACAATAAAAGGGACAGTTGATCTCTAGCTGTAAGAGGTGGAATGTGGGCCCATGGCAGCTTAGTGGCTAAAGTCCTCACCTTGCACATGCTGGGATCCCATATTGGTGCTGCTCCTAATCCTGGTGCCCCTGCTTTCCATCCAGTTCCTTCCTTCCTTGTGGCCTGGGAAAGTAGTCAAGGACGGCCCAAGGCCTTGGGACCCTGCATCTGTGTGGGAAACCTGGAAGAAGCTCCTGGCTCCTGGATTTGGATAGGCTCATCTCCAGCCATTGCGTCTGTTTGGGGAATGAATCATCGATTGGAAGATCTTCTTTGTCTCTGAACCAAACTTAAAAAAAGTTATATGGGGCCCGGCGGCATGGCCTAGCGGCTAAAGTCCTCACCTTGAACGCCCCGGGATCCCATATGGGCTCCGGTTCTAATCCCGGCAGCTCCACTTCCCATCCAGCTCCCTGCTTGTGGCCTGGGAAAGCAGTCGAGGACAGCCCAAAGCTTTGGGACCCTGCACCCGCATGGGAAACCTGGAAGAGGTTCCTGGTTCCCGGCTTCAGATTGGCGCAGCACCGGCCATAGCGGCTCACTTGGGGAGTGAATCATCGGATGGAAGATCTCCTCTCTGTCACTCCTCCTCTCTGTATATCCGGCTTTCCAATAATAATAATAAAATCTTTAAAAAAATAAAAAATAAAAAATAAAAAAATATATAAAAAAAGTTATATGAAATATCTTTAGGAGTTAATTCAGACTACCTAGAATAGCACCAAAGATTCAAGCAGTTTGCCTTTTAGAATCCTAACTCTTCCAACTAGTCTAAAATACGTGAAATGTACCTAATCTTCAACTCATTCCCTATAAGATACCTTGAAACACATGATCGACTAGCAGGGAATCTGCTTCTTTTCATACTGTTATTTGGAATGACATATCTTGATGGTAGTTGTAAAAATGTACTTATTTTAAAGCTTGCAACGTATGTGTTCTCCAACTACTGGTTCCGTTTTAGATCTCACTGAATATTTCTTTGTCCTGAGATGTAAACAAAACCAAGTGATTTTCTCCTTATTGTTGGTAATTTGGTACATTTGGCAAATGTGCTTATGTGTCAATGGAGATTAGCAAATGCTTGGCCCACTACCCAAAATATTTCAAACATTCTATAATACCATGTAATTCTCAAATATAGCTATTCGAGCATCATCCATTTTCAGAATTCTCCAGCTGATAAAGAAATAGCATTTGGAAGTGACATATATTTAGAAAATGTAACTAATGATCTAACTCAAGACAATTGCAAAATGTAACACAAAAAGTTAGAAATTCTGTCTGTTCTTTTTGAAGCACTATACTCCCAGTCTAAAGTGAATTGCTATAAACCATAGCCTAAATTTTTTAGTCGGTGCAATCATGCTGACACTTAAGCATCGACCAGTTTCCCAATTTCTCAATCATATACACATATACAGCAGTGAAGCTACAAGATGTCAGCTATAGAAAGATAAAAATGAACACAATATTGAATTTAGATGTGGTTCTTATTGACTTACTGTTTTTCAATCCATTAAATGCAATTGATCTTTCAGTTTTATTCTAGAATCGGTTATAAGAGTGCCTATAAGAAATTTCTCTAGTAAATGATGCAATGAGGAAGGTTAGCTTAGGAGCTGATATTTTTTTTAAAAGATTTATTCATTTTATTACAGCCAGATATACAGAGAGGAGGAGAGACAGAGAGGAAGATCTTCCATCCGATGATTCACTCTCCAAGTGAGCCGCAACAGGCCAGTGCGCGCTGATCCAAAGCTGGGAACCAGGAACCTCTTCCGGGTCTCCCACGAGGGTGCAGGGTCCCAGTGCATTCGGCCGTCCTCGACTGCTTTCCCAGGCCACAAGCAGGGAGCTGGATGGGAAGTGGAGCTTCCGGGATTAGAATCGGCGCCCATTTGGGATCCCGAGGCTTTCAAGGCGAGGACCTTAGCCACTAGGCCACGCCGCCGGGCCCAAGGAGCTGATATTTTTATTATTGGTATTATCAATTATTAGTAGGAGTGCCTAAATAATTGACTTCCTGGATGAGTCTCATAATATCTTGACTATGTCAAGCATTTTAAGAATTTTTTTTAAAGAAAGTAAAAGTTTAAACTGATTTACTATTTAAGAGCTGGTATTCAGGACAATGACATGTTAGTTAACTGCTTCTCCACAAAGAGCCATCATTTTTATCATCCGCAGATCTCTGTGATTTAGACACTTGTGTGATGGACAATTTTTTCAAGCTACCAATTTTATGTCCCAGAATCAAAAGTTGGGAAAGCTTAGGGACTAGCACAAGCTGATTGACTCTGGCATGTTCCTGGCTCTAGATCAATTCGATAATAGTCAATTATTTGAATGACACACTCAATAAATGACTAACTCATCAAATGACAAATATGTCAAATAATCAATTTACAAAGTGACAAATTTGTCAAAGTCCAATCTTCCAAAAGCTAACTTGGAGAAAAATAATGTGTCATATGATCAATTCTTGAGTGACCTTATTTACTAAAACATTGAATATCTTAATGAGGAAATAGGACAATCTTTCATGTCATTGTCCCTCCATAGGCAGGCAAACAAGGTAGATGTGAGTGAAGGTTAAATCTAAGCAAACAGAAAGAATATGATGGGCAATTGTAAATATGAGAAAACCCATTTGAATGTAAAATGCACAAACTTGAATGTATAACCTGCATGAAACTGACATTCACTTAAACTAGACTAAGAACTCTAAAATTAAATTCTGAGATCCAATGAATAATCAAATATTTTAAAATTACCAATCGATTTGGCCAGTTTTGCATTTGCTATTTTAATCAAAAGGCAAATTGATTTTCAGTGACTTGGCCTTACTTGATTTTGTTCCTATTATCTTCATGTGCTTCACATTTGAACATTCTGAGACACAGAATCATTATTTAATAACAGCAAAACTACCCATTGGCATCTTGATACAATTGTCTGGGCATTTTTAAGGACCTGTTGTCAGATTATCTTTCTATCTGTTTTATAATGAAACTCTCTTCAACAGAGGCTTGAAGACTAAAGAAATACTGAATTTAAATCCAGGGGTTTTGGCACTGCTCTTAGAACTATGGCTAATATATGATTTAACCACATACACACACACATATGAGAGAGCTCATTTTGAACAAAATTATTAAATGCCCACTTTGACTTCATTCCCTATCTTTCAATGCCTTTTGTTTCGGTGATTTTCTATAGTTTTCAGGAATATTTCCCAAACAGCACAGAGCCAACCCTCAGCCACTCCCAAGCATACATACTGATCGGTAACTCAGTCTCTAAAAGCTTTTCTGCTTTTGCTTCAACACCTTAGCAAACATGACCATAGGAGAGACACTTAGTGCTGAAAGGGATCTTGTATACTGCTTAAATTTGCACTGGGTTTTTTTGATAGTGAAATTAAATTCCAAAGTGGTAATATTATTGACTGAAAATAATAGAGAATAAACATTAATCACTAAAATTTCACTTGACAATGAATGTTTTGTTTCATTTTATATGTATTTATTTATTATTTTACATGATACAGCTTTATAAGCATAGGTGTTTATCCCTCTGCCTCTTCTTCTTCCCTTCCCATTTTTCCTTCTCACTATTAGTCCTCATTTATCACAAAAGCATGGTCCAGGGCCTGGCTTAAAAATCCTTGCCTTGAATACACTGGGGTCCCATATGGGCACCGGTTCTAATTCCAGCAGACCAGCTTCCCATCCAGCTCCCTGCTTGTGGCCTAGGAAAGCAGTTGAGGACGGCCCAACACCTTGGGACCCTGCAGCTGTGTGGGAGACCTGAAAGAAGCTCCTCTAGACCATCCATAGGTTGTGTACCACACTTACGACTGGCAGGTAGGATGTCCCGTACATCAGGTGTGCTGGAAGGTAACATGGGATGCATCTGACTTCTCAGAGTTGCTTATCAAGGAAACCCCAGCACAGCCTGTTCAAGAATAGGAAAGAGAGACTGGGGTGAACAGGTTGAGATCTCAGTGAGCCAAAACCATAGTCAGTGAGTTCCCTCAGGGTAATGTATTACAGAAGACTCTAGCTAATCTTTTTAAGAGTATTTCAGGTCTCTGAAAAAAATTCATTTTAAATTTTAAAACTCACCAAAAATAATTTAAGCTCTCAAGAGGAAAAACAAAGACGGCATTAATATGGTGTGCAAAGGGAAGAACATGCGAAGATTCGTTTCTGAGTATGTATTTTATAGTGTCTAAATAACCAGAAGCTAGACCTAGGAACATCATTCCAGGAAGAAGGGATATGATCATGTCAGAAGAAATAGAGGACAATTGTGCAAGAGTCTCTCGTGTTTGTACATGTTTTCCATGAAGGAACATTGTATAACTTTGCTCTGGAATATATTTTGGAGAACTTTATATAGTGGATCCTTGGAAAATAGAGCCTGAAACATCCAGGCTCCCTAAATTCAAATTTTCTTCCTTGCAACAGGAGTCACTAAATTCAGGAACCATCTGCTCTTTTTTGGAGGCACTGAGAGAAACTGAGGTAAAGAAATCCAGGTGCTAATACTGTTTGTGTTTTGTGAGAAACCACTCATTCTTCGACCCATGATTTTTATTGTCATCTGTCAGCCTCAGCGAGCTTTTGCCAAGCTGATTTATCAGCAACCAAGAAGTGAAATTATCTGAACCTTTCACAGTTTGAACAATGAGATAAAATGATTGAGTCAAGTTTTTTGCTACTTAAACAAAGAGTGAAAAGGCAGAAATAATTTGATGCTAGTGTCACCTTTTATTATACACAGTGGAAAACAGTATGAGAATAAAGAGCCTAAAATGGTAGCAATTTTATTCACTTCTTCCTTTTATAAAAGAGAAAAAATTGTTAATCCCAATATTAAACAGCTGAAGTGGATAATCACAAGATTAATCATATGAATGAGAAAAATATTTTGTTGTAGGAACATCCTTCTTTCCTGAATTCTTATGTGTCAGACATCCATTTATCCTAGGTGCATGATACTATAAATATAAGGCCAAGGCTATATACTCAGAAGACCCAGGCCTAACAACAGACACAAAAAATAGAACATTTACAACAATATGAAGTTAAATAGCATGCTGCTGAATGACAAATGTGTCACTGAAGAAATGAGAAAGAAAATCAAAGACCTTCCTGAAGCAAATGATGCTATTGTGTGACTTATTAGTCAATGAGGAAATTAATAAAGAAAAGCATTCCACCTAACTCCAGTGAGATTGTCATACATCCAGAAGTGTACTAAAACACCTGTAGGTATGGACGTGGGAAGAAAGGTATCCTCCTTCACTGTTGATGGGAATGTAGGCTGGTACAACTATGGAAGTCAATATGGAGAGTGCTTAGAGAACTGAAAATTTACCTGCCTTATCTCCCAGATATACTACTGCTGGGCATATATCCAAAGGAATGAAATCTGCATATGAGAAAGGGATCTATAACCCTATGTTTACAGTAACACAATCTACAATATCAAAGACGTGGAAACAACCCGGATGCCTTTCGATAGAGTAGTGGATTAAAAAAAAAAAAAAACCTGTGGTGCATGGAATGCTACTCAGCTGTTATTAACAATAGCATTCTACCATATGCAACCAAATGGTCCCCACTAAAGACCATTAAAGCCAGTGAAACAATCAGTCCCAACAGTATAAATATCATATATTTTCTTTGATTTAAGGCAATCCCCATGCAAAATACAAAATCAATCGCCCTTTCAATATTGTTTTTCCTACATCTCAAGAGGTTTGATATTTTTAAAGATTGTATGTTTTTAAAACTGGGAATATTCATCTACTCCAAAACAGATTTTCACAAGTAGGGAAGTCCAGGCATGGTGTCAATTTAATGAAAATTAATCATTATCTCTTAAAAATGTATATATATATATATATATATATATATATATATATATATATATATATAAACAACTTTACTAATGCATTTGATTCTCAGGGTTATAGCCATGGTTAAGAACTACTACAACATGATTCCTATGCCCATGTGATACTTCTATAAAGAGAACATATTCAATGCATTTCATAGGAACTATGCTAAAGCGTATTGGCAGGTCCCCTCCTGTACTGATGAATGCAAACAGCACTGAAAGGAGAGACCCCACCACGAGGAATTCATCAGCAGCTCCTGTCTGTGTCCTTGCTGGCTGGCTGCTAATTAGTCAGCATTGATTCAAACCTGTTGAGGCCAAAAACATAGTTGAGAGTTTCAGTGGTTTTTGTTTTTCCGGTATCCAAGCTAAAATGACCTCTACAGAAACAGCACACGAGGGCAATAAACACTCCACTTTTGGCACCTTTCAGGGAAGCACATTTCTCTTCTCTGAGGAACTGTGCCTATAAACGGAAGCTCACATGTGACATGGCAGATTAAATCCATCAAAATGAACAGTGAAACCAAGAAAGAAAGAAAGAGAAACCCTGCAAACACTCTCTTTTCCCCCACTCAATGAAGAAAAATTGGAATCAGCAAGTCCTGAAATGCATTTAACTTGTAGTCCAGCATTGGATTTGGAAGGCACAGTGTTTGAAATCATTTTGCTTCTGCTCTCAGATCATTCATCTGGATTTGTTGACTAGGTGTCTGGCAAACATTCCAGACCCTTGCTTTTGGCATGCATGTCTAACAGATGTTAGAAATGAAAGGCTGACAGTTTTTATGATATAATTAAGTCTCTCCTTATTTCTGAAGTGCTATTTAATTTAATTTTAATCAAAAGTAATAACCATCCATAATGGCTATGAGAGTGGTATCTGTGTTCTGTGGATGACATTACCTATTGTGTTTTAGGAAGAAGTCAAGTTTAAGGCAAGTCTCTTGTTATAAGATGTGTATTATTTTTGAACACTTAAAAGCACATGGTCTTCAATAAGGATAGAGTTTCTGGTAGAAAGACCATGTATTATGCTCATATCTAGTTCCCTACCTTCGGAACTGAAATTGCAAGCACCTTGGAACTCACTGTTAAGTGGTGATGTTATGAATGCACATACTGAAAAGAAGTGATTTGTAGTCATAGAGCCTGATGAAAATCACTGAGAAGATGATCCAAGGCATTAGATAATGGAGAAGTCACTGACTTTAACCTATGAATATTTATTCTATTAGCTCAGTTACTAGCTGAGGTTGTGTGGATGTGCTGCTTAAGACAAAATGGAACCAGGCATTTCAGAACTAGATGGAACTCGTTCTGTGCTAGTCGGATCTTCCTCTTCCACTAATGAGGAAAATGGAATAAAAGCACTGAGTGTGTTTTCCCCATGTGTTCACAACTGGTGAGATGACGTACTGAGCATAAAACACGGGTATCATATCTTCTCATCCAATAACTTCTACATCTAATCACATTGCAGTTTTATTAAAAATGTTTTCCTAAGGAAACAGACTTAATGATGTTATAAAACAATAGTCTAAACAATAGTTGTAAAACACAACTACCTTATGTGAAACCACATGTATATATGTAAAAGTTGTTCAATAACCTATTCAAGTATAAATATTCTCCTACTCTTTTTTTTTAAAGATTTATTTTTATTGGAAGGAGAAACAGAGTGAAAAACATCTTTCATCCATTGATTCACTTCCCAAGTGACTGCAATGGCCAGAGCTGAGATGATCCAATACTAGGAGCCAAGAGTTTCCTCCAGTCTCCTATGGGGGTACAGGCTCCCCAGGCTTTGGGCCATCCTCTACTGCTTTCCCAGGCCCCAAGCAGGAACTAGAAGGGAAGGGGAGCAGCAGGGATATGAACCAGTGCCTGTATTGGATCCCCAGTGCATGCAAAGCAAGGCCTTCAGTCACTAGGTTACTGCACTGAGTCCAATATTCTTCCATTCTTACAAAATAATGTATGTCTAGGATATTGGAGCTAGCACAAGAGTAGCATTGTACTCATAGTTTGAGTTTTATTCATGTATTTTTCACAATAAATTACATGATTAATGATTACATGACTTATTTTGGGGGTCCATACTTCTGTCATGTAATGCTGATGATAGAATAAGATATACCAATGTTTTGAGTTTATTGATCAGGTATATGGATGTTTAGACTCCTTGGAGCAATAAGAAACCCTTGCCCCAAGTCTATGACTACTTGAGGGGTGACCTCAGACATGGAAAATCTTGTCATAGCAGAGAGGCCATCTGAAATTGGAAACTTGAAATCCTGCCCATGAAAGATTATTCTTGGAGTGGGTATGTCCCACATCCAAGCTTCCTTCTGGAAATCAATTAATTACAAGTAAGAGAAACATTAGGTACTAGGGATGTGAGGGTTTTTTTTTTTTAGTAGTATTGCTATATTTTTTAAAAGATTTATTTATTTTTATTGGAAAGGCGGATATACAGATAGGAGGAGAGACAGAGAGGAAAATCTTCCGTAGGATGGCTCACTCCCCAAACAGCTGCAATGGCTGGAGCTGAGCCAATCTGAAGCCAGAAGCCAGGAGCCTCCTCCAGGTCTCCCACGTGGGTGCAGGATCCCAAGGCTTTGGGCCATCCTCGACTGCTTTCCCAGACCACAAGCAGGGAGCGGGATGGGAAGCGGGGCTGCCAGGATTAGAACAGGCACCCATACGGGATTCTGGTGCGTTCAAGACGAGGACTTTAACCACTACGCTATCGCACCAGGCCCAGTATTACTGTATTATAGCACAAAGTTTACAATTCAGGAGTGTGCTACAAAATAAGCAACCCTCTGGAAAACTGAACAAAAGGAGGATTAGAGCTGTTTTTGGAAGTCAAAGTACAGTGTCATGGCTCAACAGGCTAGTCCTCCCCTCTGTGACAGCGGATCAGTCCTGGATGTTCCACTTCCCATCCAGCCACTTGCTTGTGGCCTGGGAAGGCAGGGAAGGATGTTTCAAGTCCTTGGGACCCTGTACCCTTGTGGGACACCCATAGGAGGTTCCTGGCTCCTGGCTTTGAATCAGCTCAGCTCTGGTGGTTGCAGCCATTTTGGGATGAATGGACCGAAGAACACTCTGTCTCTCTTTCTCTGTAAATTTGCCTTTTAGGTAAAAATAGATAAACCCTAATACAACAATAACAAAAGCATTCGGTTTGAATGAAGTAATTACACCTGAATGATAAAATGTTAACCTTCAGAAATAATGACTGAGGTGCTTAGTATTTTTTGATGCTTTGTATATAGAATTACAAAAATAGAAAGAAGTATTATTAGCATGAAATGTCTCAAAATCATCTAATTCCAATTTGGAAAAATTTCTGAAGGACACTATGCAAGAGAAAATCTATATAATGAACCTTGTGTCATTTATTTGAGAGCAAAGAAACAGAACACACAGAGATACAGAGTGCCTGCTCTTGGCTTCATGGCTCAAGTGCCTGTAAGGGATCAGACTGAGCATAGAAAAATACAGGAACCAGGGACACAATCCAGGCCACCCACATTTGTGGCAAGGCTATTTGAGCCACCTGAGCCATTACTTGGCCTTCCAGGGTGCACATTATCAGAAAGCTGGAACGGGAGTGGAGTCAGGATTCAAATAGGCACTTAAATATAAAATGGTGGTATTCTGTCCTGCAGCTTTACTCCCAAAGTTAAAGCCTGCTAATAGATTTATAATATGATAAAGAGACTTTGGGACCCTGCATACATGTGGGGGACCCAGAGGAGGCTCCTGGCTCCTAGTTTTGGATCGGCTCAGCTCCGGCTGTTGCGGTCACTTGGGGAGTGAAACATTGGATGGAGGATCTTTCTCTCTTTCTCTGTGTCTTTCCTTTTTGTATATCTGCCTTTCCAATAGAAATAATTAAAAAAAAAAGAAGTTAGTTAATGTACCCAAATCCCTCTGTGGAATGCATAGTTTCAATATCTGGCTCTAGTTCTTGGCTCTAACTTCTTGGCAATGCACAACCTCATAGACAAGAGGAGGAATAAATTCTTTGGATCCTTGCAGCTGCACAGAGTGTTGGCTGCTCACTTGGCTCTTTCTGTTTTGGACTTTGGGGGGGTGAACCAACAGATGTGAGCACTGTCTGTCATCCCAAATAAGAAAGCACATCTAAACAAATGAATATTAGAAAAGAATGACAAAGAGAGTGAACTGGTACACAACTCTGACATCATTGTTCTTCTAACAAAGTCAAAAAGACATATGTGTAAGAAAATAAAATGTGCTCTCCAACCACGAGGTTTCAAGATCAGAAGCCATTGAATGCAACAAGTTCTGGCTCCTAAATCAAAGTGTTGCTTTCCTTGAGAAAACACTCTCGTGGAGGTGTGATGAAGATTGGCATCACAATAAAAATGTGCTGCTTGTCTTTGCAGGAGAGAATGCACTATGGTTTCCTTCCATTTCTGTTGGATACTCCTCATTGCCAAATGCAATCCAAGGCTGCATGACAATAACACCCAGTGAGCTGGTGACTTTGCAGATGCTGGTACTATCTTAACTGTGTAAGTGCTTGTAATCTCAGGCACTTAAACTCTGCTTCTTCCCTTGTGAGAGTCCATGTCTTCTAGGGCTATGAGCTTTAACACTCTCTGGCTTTATGATTTTGAATTTCCCTCAGACCGAACCTTTTACTTCACTTAGGCAGCCTCGTTCAATATTTCACTACCTATTTTTTAGATGTTTTAACTGGATTTCCCAATGATTGTTATGGATGCTTCAGGTAATTTCAATTGTATTCATTTGAGAATAAATCAGATCACTTTCCCCAAAAGATTTTCAGTTGATCACTTCTGCTAAAATTCATCAATTCCAATGGTCAAGAGGAAAGAAAAGGAACACACCTGCTCATTTTCTAAATTGTTGATGCTGAGGTCCACATATGTTCTATAATGTATATGAATATTTAAGAGAGTGTAAAAACTATTGAGTGGCAACTTACCTGTGAGTGGTCTTCCCGATGTTTAGTGTAGAAATTCATTAAACTAAAAAATTCATTAAACTGAAATTTTTGTAGCAATATAAGCTACTCTATTAATTCTATTTCCATAAAACTTCTTTGCAGTACTTGTGTACACTTCAAACATTAGATTAACATATCTTGAGCTTAAAATATTTGTCATTAATTTAAAGAGGTTAATGACATCTGTGACTAGCAGATTAACATAGTAAACAAAAATGTTTAGAATAACTTCATGCCTACTTCAATATCTTGCAGCAGCATTCTTAAATAAGCATTTCTCAGTTCGATAAACATTAAAAAGCTTATCACTGTTTTAAATATTAAAAGTTGATCACATTTTAAAGACTGAATCACTAGATTCATTAGATGTTGCCTGTAAAAGGGAGGATATTTAATTGCATTCAAAAATGAAATGTAAGAAAGTGAGGATAAGCCCTCTGTTCATATTATTTTGGAAGAAAAACAGTAATCATTGGTTCATAGTATATTCTTTCTCTCTATTGTCTAGTTTTATGATCACATGTACTTCAGATTTCTTGTGTGGGATTCGTGCATGCAAGAACTCAAGCCAGTTAGTCTTATGCACACTGAAAACCACACCTTAGCTCAGCATCTGCTTGTCCATCATAGGTCATTCTGTCCTTTCTTTTTCTTCTCCACTAGAGTTGTTTAGGGGGGACTCCACCATCTGTCAAAACCATCAGTAAGGAGGTAATAACACTGAAAAGGGCCCTGGACAACTCACCAGAGAAATATAGCAAGCACAAAAGAAAATTTTTTTTCTTCAATTCATACTGGTCTTTGAAGCATAACCCAATTTATACTGACTGAAAGTGGCTATCAATATCAACTGGAGTTACGAACTTATACTTAAAGAAAAACATGACTACTTTCAATCTATTCTCCTCCCTCAAATCACCACCAGTAATGAGCATTTTAAAAAGCAGTTGAAAAAATAAAGGAACATTATAAATAGAATCTTGATAATGATTCTCTTCGAAGATTATTCTAGATTTGTTCAGGTGCATTATTACAGTCAAAATCTCAAAATACGCTGCCACTGTTAGTCATTTTACATCATACTTTTTCTTGATGGAAATAATTATAATGACTAACACTATTAGTCATTTACTATATATCATATATAATTGTAAGCCATTTAATTCTAGCAATCACCTTATTAAACATGTACTTTATTTTTTATTACATTTTTGATGACATTTACACAGTTCATGAGGGTGAAAGAATTGAGGGTTAGGGGAAAATAAGTGAGATAATTGTTTCCCCATGTTCTTTTTCTTCTCCCTGTATCTAGTAGAAGAGAGAAGATAAGGGGAGAAGCCACAGTCAGCCTCCCAACCACCTCAGTACCCAGAGATGTGGAATAATTACCAGATGTCATCCCAGGGTTCCAGTGTGAAACATGCTCCAAGAGTTCTGCTCAAGTGGTTTTGATTATTCTGAGATGTTACAGATCTGGCCAAACCAAGGATGAGGACATCATTCCAAGGTCCATTGGCTGACATAGTCCAACTTAGAGTCTCCATTCACCTAGATATTTGGTGCCAATGCTTTGCTGGGATAGTTGACCAATTTGTTCTGCCCTCCTTCCTCTGTTATGGTACCAGATGTCCTCTGCAGGCTACAATGGAATGCCATATCTACTATGTGCATCTGGGTATGCCTTCCATTGCACTTCCAAGTCACTAAGCAGGTCCAGTTCTGAGACATTCACTCCATGGTCAGACAAAAAATCTCGTGCAATTCTCCCCCATGGTTGGAGTTCCAAAAGGTCAGATATCATATATTTGCTCTAACATAAGATAATATGATATCAATCTAAGGATATTACATATGAATCTCACTCTGTGTCACTTCATTCTTATCTGCACCTTCTTTAATAAGATTTTGTGACATAATTCATTAATCAACTATCCATAAGAGACTGATTTTTTATAATTACCTGAGATGGTCAATGTCCCTTTTATCACTGTTATTGCTTCTACCCATAAAAGACAAATACCTTGTCCTCACTGTACCTACATTAGGGCCCTTGGATATAAGAATGAACTCACCACCAAATGACTGACAATCTCCTGCATTGTTGGGAGCCACTCCAATGGCAGCAAGATGGACTTGGGAAAATTCCCAAAAGACACCCATTGTGAGACTGGAAGGGAGAACAGAAGGGAATGGAGGGAACTTGGAGGAGAGGCAAGGGAGACCCCAGTGCCAAATAAACTGTATCAAAAAGCAATAAAAATAACAAATAGCAAAATTAAAAAGACCTATTTGTAACATAGATGCATATAATAACTGAAGAGTTATTAAAAGGATTACATAAGCTAACAAAAGTTGAGAAAAACCACATGAATGAAAAGAGGAATTAAAAAAGAGACATGCTAATTAGATGACTGAAAATGGGGACAGATTATGACAAATTATTTCTCCTCTAAACTACATGAAAGTTTGAAATTCCAAATTAGTAAAGACACTTAAATATCCAAGTATAATGGAGTAAGAACTTGCCAATGACTCCCAAATTCTACAGAGCAGAATTATGAAACCTGAACCCGCTGCATTAAAACTTACCTACACAATATTGGAGAGTGAATAGCAGCAGAGAGGTGGTGAAGCAAGGTGTTGTACATATCCTGCTAAGATGGTAGACAGGGGTCACAGCAAGTACTTTGAAACTGCTGTAGGGGTTTTACAAATAAGTATTGAAAGTTTATTTGGCTCACAGTTTTGGAAGCTTAAAGGTAAAATTGTGTGCTCCTATTGTTTCAGGCTCGAATGGAGGAGATGGCTGCCAAAAGCAGTGCACATGTCAAATAAGAATCTTGTAGTGAGACAAGGAGTAGAGATGGCGTGACACCAGTGGCATACAATAGAAAACTGTATTCTCGCTGGAGAATTAGCACAATGAAGAATTATAGACATTCAAAAAAATAAAAAAATCCTAGAGGAAAATGAAGAGAGAGGGAAATCCATCCTTATTCCCAGGACACACTTATGTGGGGAAAACCCATATGGTCCAGCCAGATTTCAGAGCTGGAAGAAGTCTGGAGCTGCCACACTACAAACAGTTGTCCATGTATGCACAACAAAAACTTTGTTTCCAAAAATGAAGAAACATCAGTCATTGGAGATGAATGATCATACAGAGCATAGACAAGTTAACATTCATATGCCCAGCATAAAAAAAAGACACAAAATATATGACCAGAGATAGAGAATAAATTCTTAAAAATGAAGGATCCATTAATACAGAAGACATAATATCAGCAAATGTGTAAATTCCCTATAAAATTATTTTTAAATAAAGTAAAAGTTCACAGAATTAATGTGGGAAATGAAGAAGCTGCTGGGTCCTGCCCCCTGCTCCTGACTTCAGCTTAGAGCAGGACTGGTTGTTGAAACCATTTGGATGATTAACCAGTGGATGGAAGTCCTCCCTCTTCCTCTAGCATTGTAATTCTGCCTTTAAAATAAATAAATAATTGAAAACATAAGACTCTCTGATACCTTATATGAGATCTTCCTTAAATAGCACAGTCTAGCCCTAATGCAAACAGGACAAATGTGATAGCTTTTCATAGAAATTATCACCAGTACTGGATTTATAAAAAAATGACCTATCACAACTGGGAAAATATTCATACTCTGTATGACTGACAATATGCATAACATATGAAGAACTTTATGTCTACGTATTGCTTAGAAACAATATGCAGATGTGGAGAAACAAAGGAGCAGACATCTGAAAAGCTGTTTTATGAATAATAATTCATTAGTGGCTAGTTAACAATCTGAAGAAGTATGTAATCTTAAAATAATCAACAATTTTGGAAGACAAGCTATAAATAGTATTGTCCACCAATAGATGGGGGAATAATAAGTTTCTTATAATATATACTCTAGGTAAGAACTAAGGATACACACATAC
The DNA here is from genome assembly GCF_030435755.1 of Ochotona princeps. Classification (NCBI taxonomy): domain Eukaryota; kingdom Metazoa; phylum Chordata; class Mammalia; order Lagomorpha; family Ochotonidae; genus Ochotona; species Ochotona princeps. The sequence continues at coordinate 14,520,942 of NC_080836.1, read as the reverse complement.
TCTTTTGGATCTGTAAACTTGCAATAGCATTAAAAAAAGTTAAATGACTCTAGTAAAAATGACATTATTTGGGAAAAAGCAAATTGGACTATGAGATTTGGAAACTCTCTTCATGATTCCATGCCATAAACATAATCTTTCATATATGCCCCACATATGCATATATGCAGAAGATTTCTTTAGAGAAAATTTGCATAAAATAATAGAAAATTTTGCACAATTTGGAATGTTCATCAATTTGGGGGTGAATAAAACAACATGAAAATGTAAACAAGAGGGCCCGGCAGCATGGCCTAGCGGCTAAAGTCCTTGCCTTGAACGCATCAGGATCCCATATGGTCACCAGTTCTGCTCCCGGCAGCTCCACTTCCCATCCAGCTCCCTGCTTGTGGTCTGGGAAAGCAGTCGAGGATGGCCCAAAGCCTTGGGATCCTGCACCCACGTGGAAGACCTGGAAGAGGTTCCTGGCTCCTGGCTCCGAATTGGCACAGCACTGGCCATTGTGCTCACTTGGGAGTGAATCATCGGACGGAAGATCTTCCTCTCTGTCTTTCTCCTCTCTGTATATCTGACTTTGTAATAAAAACAAAATAAATCTTTTAAAAAATGTAAGCAAGAATCCAGGAAAACTGAAGATTTACACTTCTATAAAACAACAGGGATAACTTTTAGGAACATGATATTAAGTAAGAAAACTATTGAATTCCAGGTCTGTATTTCACAAAACAAGTGGGAGTAAGGTTATACAGACACGGCGCAGCCTCAGCATCCTATCACAGCAGATAGAGACTGGTGGGCCAGGAGCTGCGGCTGTGGAGACCATGCTGGAAATCTAACATAAGAACCAGACCTGTAACTTGCTAGACGGAGTGGCACAATTGGCTGCAAACAAAGAGCCATGTACAAACTCCAGTAAGTAAAATCAAACTGTAGACCTATGGATGACACAGCTTAGAAACCTGCCCCAAGAAGAAGACTCTGCTAACCAGAAGTATAATGACCAAGAGCAAAAGAAGAGACACAGGCACAATGTGTATCACTGAAGACTCCCCTGCAAAGGAGCAAAACCCAATGCCAACCTCAGATTCACTGAACAAGACATTGAGAAACTGGGGTATACAGAATTCACAACACTTGTTATATCTCAACAATGAGAAGCACATGCAGGAATTTAAGGAATGTATCACACAACAATTAGCAACACTTAAACAAAATCAAGCCAAATTATTGTAACTGAAGGAAGCAGTAGAGCAAATTAAAAATTTAGTGTTGGGCCCGACGCGATAGCGTAGTAGTTAAAGTCCTCACCTTGAATGGGCCAAGATCCCATATGGGTGCCGGTTCTAATCCTGGCAGCCCCGCTTCCCATCCAGTTCCTCGCTTGTGGCCTGGGAATGCAGTGGAGGATGGCCCCAAGCTTTGGGACACCCTGGAAGAAGCTCTCGGCTCCTGACTTCGGATTGGCTCAGCTCCAGCCATTGTGGCCGTTTAGGGAGTGAGTCATCAGATGGAAGATCTTCCTCTCTGTCTCTCCTCTCTGTATATTTGCCTTTCCAATAAAAATAAATAAATCTTTAAAAAAATTCAGTGTTAAGTCTCAATAATAGAATGAAGAAGGTAGGAGAAAGAATCTCAAAATTAGAAGATCCTTCTTTGCGCAACGCGGTAACAATCTAAAAGCTGCAAGCAGAGATGGGTAAAGCCAAAAACGTATTCAAGATTTAAGAGACATTATAAAAAGGCCAAAAATAAGAGTTATGGGAGTTCCAGAAGGTACAGAAAGAGAAGCTGGCTTTAAAAATGTATTTAATGAAATAATAAAGGAACATTTTCCTAATCTGGAGAAAGGATTGGGAAACAACATCCAGAAGGGACACAGAACTCCCAACAGGGTTGACCAGAAGTGATCTCCACCATGACACATGATCATCAAGCTCTCTTTAAACAAACATGTAGAAAAGCTCCTTAAATGTGCTCATGAAAAAAAGCAATTGACATATAGAGGAATGGCGATTAAATTCACAGCTGATATCTCATAGGAATCTCTACAGGCCAGATTATGTCTTATTTTTTCTTACATCATCTTATCGTTCATGTGTGTGTAGCTTTTTGGATTTTTTCTCGTGTGACTGAAACAGAGTTAGACAAGCATGCCTCTGTGGACACCATCTGCCTCTGAATCCCCTGAAGATTTCAGGTTTTGACAGTGCATGTCAAACGAATGCATTTTTGCTATTGAAAGTTTTTTATAGAGGGGAGAGGTTGTTTTTAACCCTCTTACATGTTTAATTGTTGTTAAAATCTCCTTCTCATGCTGACTCGGTGGTTAGATCAAGCAGGAAAAAGAACAAAATTAGACAGAGGCAACCAGAAACATTTCAAATGGCTAAGATGGAAACTTCCGTACTTTAGACTCTGGGTTAATCTCATGTCGTGAAGTGCTGTTCAGATACCGCAGGGAGTTTTTGCAGTCGTTTTTTTCCAAGCAGCAAGCCCTTCTTATCCGAACGGAGTTTTTTGCAAACCATATTCACCGAGTATATAAGCAATGCAAATAGGTATATGTGCTGACAAACTGTGGCATATTCCTCAGTCCTCCTTCTTGTCAACAAAGGCATTTCTCAAATATGTCACACCACCCTCACCCTCTTAAACTGAGCATTTGAGGAAAGATGCATTTTTGAGATGGAACCATTGCTAGGTGTGTCCCGATAGCATCATGCAATAATAAGATGATGCTCTCAAGAACGGAGGCAGTGTGGAGCGTCAGCCTCTTCTGTGGTGTGATGAGATTCAGGATTGTTTGCGTATAGAAAGTTTCACATGATGGCTGACATTTCAGTGGAGGTAGGAAAAATTTCCATGATGAAAGTCTTTCAAGACATTTAATCCCATAAAAATGGCATGCTGGCTTCTGTAAGTATGTGAGTCATTGATCACATCTTCACATAGTATTTTTTTTAAATCCTCAAAAAAAAAATGAAATATAATAGAGTGGATATTTGGCACACAGTTAAGACACTACTTCAGAAACCCTTGTAGCACATTCCATCAAGCCCAGGATTCTAAATTCTTGTCATAGCTCCTTTGCTTGCAAGAGACCCTCCTGCTAACGTGCACCCCGAGTCAGAGTAGGAAATGATTCAAATATGTGGAATGATTGAAACATGTGGTTCTGCCACTCAGTTGAGAGACTTGTATTGAATTCCAAATTCCAGCCTTTAATTTGGCCTAATTGGACTGTTGAAAGCCTGTATGGATTGAATATGTAAATGGAGGATCCTTGCCTTTCTAATAAAGTGAAAAATTAATTTAAAATTTTAAAATGGGTTGTAAAGCACAATGGAGTCTGTAGAGTTTATAAATCTTAACATTGCATCTTGCTGTGCAGTCATGTAACCACAAACCAGCCCAGGAAGCTAGTATTGCAGAATGTTTGAGTTTATCCAGCATCAATTACTCCTCCAAAACACAGCTGTCATTGTAACTTTATCCAGTGACCTGATCTGTTCCTGAATTTCAAATAAATCAGCCATGTGATTTTCACTCTTTAATGACGATGTTTTTGTTCAACATTCTAATGATAAGTTGACAGGATTCATCCATGTTGTTTTATTATTTTTATTGCTGTAAAATATTCTGTTCTATGGTATATATATGGTATATATATTACAATTTATTTATTTTTGTCATAATGGAGATTTGTACTATTTCAGTTTTTAAATATAAGTTCTATGCCATTGTAGTCTAAGAAACAGAAACGTTCTATTTCCTTGAGCACCCTAGGGATGAGTAGCAGTTAATACTGTGAAATCAAACTTAGCTACACTATATTCAAATCTCAATTCCCCATATGCATGCTAAAGGTGGGAAGTACAGACCAATCCCTGTTCAAGTTCTGTCATCTCCACCGATTCCCTGGCCCAACAATTTTTTTAACTCAGCTTCTTAACCAGCTAAGGTTTGTTTTTCCAGAATATACAGCAGCAAGGACAGCTGCTTTCTTGAGTTTCAACTCTGGTGTAAGTGGACAGCAGTGCAAAGATATAATCCAGTCCAGGCAGCATTTCTGAGCCTTGTGGAAATGGTTTACAGGAAGCTCTAAGTTTCTGTTGTGCTCATTACCTTTCTGTAAATAAGCTACCTGCTTATTGATACCCAATGTATGTTTGGAGTTCCGTTCTCAGTAGATGCAGATAAATGGATCCTGAATGCATAGTACTCTTGTTTCCTGTTTTGTCTTTAATTATGAGCCCCATAATAATTTCCATTTTATTGTAATTGCCTTTAGATCCTCCTTTACTACTTCCTCGATTAAGCAGAAGCATTTGAACCTTTGTATTTTTGAACCAGAGGTAATTATAAAAGCTCATGCAATTTAAAAAGATGTTTTATATTACTATTCTATTTTCTAATTGGGTTATAGGCTTATAATTTTAAATTTTAATGTGGCATTGTAAAGGTTATAATATAATAAGGAAATTCAGGATTTTATGTAAAGCAAAACTTAATTGGATTTTAAGAGGTTGCAGTTTATAAGAAAATTAAGGAGATTTTAGGCAAACTTTGTGACTTGGAAGGGAAGAGATGCTCTAAAGCAGGTCCTCCTCTGGCTTGCACAAATGCATCTCAAAATTTATGTCCAGAGAGATTTAATAGAAGTTATACTATATTTGCATTCCAAGTAATCCATGTATCTAAAGATTGCGTCACCTAAACTGGTTAAGAGGAAGTGCTGGTATCTTTGAAATTATGTTTTATTAGGAGCATATCTTTTTTTTTCCCTTTGCTAAACTACTGTTCCTTACACCTAGGGGTTTACAGCTGGGATATTTGGAAAATATCAGTTGTAGGGAAGCAGAAAATGCCTTAACAAGTATTATTTACAAGGATCCTTTTGTGATTGCTAGTTGGGATTCTGACTCAAGAACTAAAATGACTGGCTGTGAATTCATAGAATTGGTGCCTGTTTATTATTTTAAAGAAGTCAGCATTTCATACAATAAATGATGAGAAAAAACATACCAAGGTTGACCACAGGAACAAAATGAATTTGCATTTCTATCAATTAGATACTTATCATAGCTTAGGAATTGCAGTTATGGGCCTGGCACAGTAGCCTAGTGGTTAGTGTCCTTGCTTCAAGTGTGCCAGGATTCCAATGGACACCTGTTCCACTTCCCTTTCAGCTCCCTCCCTGTGGCCTGAGAAAGCAGTAGAGGATGGTTCAAAGTCTTGGGAACCTGCACCTGTGTGGGAAATCTGAAAGAAGCCCCTGGCTCCTAGCTCCGGATCAGCTCAGCTCCAGCCATTGTGACCACTTGGGGAGTGAACCATTGGATGGAACACTTTTCTTTCTGTCTCTCATAGTCTGTTATTCTAACCTTCCAATAAAAATAAATCAATCTTTAAAAATGGCAATTAGTTTCAGGTAAAGACTTTCCAAGAGAATATTGAAACAAGAATTCGCTTCCAGGTTTTAATACTACGTATTCAATGATTGGTAAAATAGAGTGAACACATACCTAATAAAATGGAACAGTTAAGTTCTGATTCTGTAAAATCATCTGCAGCTAGATGAGTAATAACTGCAACCTTACAATGGCAGTCACATGATACTCACTTCTGTATTGACAGACCATAGTCAAAACAGTTTCCCAGTGACCACCAAAACGCTGTTCATTCTCTTTATCTTCTTCAGTTTTTTTCTCCTTCTCTTTCAATGAATTTTTAAATTAAATTTAAGGCATTCTTTGTTCTTTCCATCTATAACAGTTTATTTCCCTTATCCTCAACCACAAAACCATTAGACTCCCTCCTACACCCACCCACCCACACACATGCCAGATCAAATGGGCATGTGACTCTTGATGACTCTTTACTCATGTTGAGAAGCGAAGGGCTTGGGTGTCCGTTGAAGTTTCATGCCATTTGGCCTGCGGACATTGATGTACTTGACTGAGCTACCTGTTTTGGTGGCAGCTGTTTCTCTCATACACTCACAGAATAATCAGAGATGTTCAAAATTTTACACTCTGCATCTGCAATCCCCACACATGCCTTCAAAACTTATGTAGAAGAAAAATTATAAAACATGTCTCCTTGTGTCAATGTTTTTACTACATAATCACCTCCTAATTGACTGCAATCTGGATACTGCTTTATGAACGAAACGGAGCTTCACATGGAATTTTTGCATGAAAAGCTGACGCAAGGATTTGTACTTAGTGTAGGCTCATTACAAGTGTGTGTGGGAAGACATCATAGAACAAATCACGAACATCTCAAAACAAATGGTTTACTGAAAACGTCATTTCAGTTCATTCTATCATTCTAACAGCACAAAGACTAGATTTAAATTGGGGCTTTCACAAGGAAAATCATAAAATTCTTAGTTCTAATTATTTGACGCACATTGCTTATTTGCTTTAGAGAATGATTCGGGCTTTATAATTTAATCTTCTGAAGAGGAGGAATGCTGCTTCCTTCCAGAACACAAGGCGAAAAGACAGTCCAAATGCTGGATGAAGCCTCTTTTATATTGGCCTTAGTCCCTCTCCTAAGAGAAAGAGCTATCGCGACCAGCTCACCTCTCCAGACACCAGCCGCTAATGCCATCACACTATAGGCGGAAAGTCTTAACGTGTGAATTTTGGAGAGGACTCATTCAAAATACTGCACGGAATAACGCAAATGAGTACTCCCCCAATCTTTCCAGAAGTCGATGGCACAACAATCGCAGGTCTGGGAAAGAACATTTTTCAGATTGGAGTGTAACAATAAGAATGGACAATTTGGAGAAGATTGAGTGATTACATTCTGTGTTTTCCAGTAAAATAATGGTTAATGAATTGAGATTGCTGGTGCACTACGAACACATGCACAAAAATCTGAAATGCTTATAATAAAGCATCTACTATTTACTGAGGATCTACCAAATTCCATGTACTTATTTGGAAGACTGCCCTTTTTTTGTTTACTATTCTGAAAAGTAGGGGTGTGTTTCATTTGTCTTGCTGATGAGAAATTAGTGAACCAAGGAAGGGAAAAAGCCCCAATCTATCAAATTCTAAAATCTTTCTCTGTTATATCAGTTTTATTAAGGAAGGGAAAAAGCATCCATTTATTTAAAATGTATTCATATCCTTGCACAATAACTGCGAAGAGCAATGCTAGCAAGAATGCTAGGAAAAAAAAATGTTTCGTTTCTTACATTTTCTTTTGATCATGTTTTTGCCTCTCTCAAGAAATGCTAAAAATTCAGATTGCTGTTAAGTTGTATGTTCTCTTCGTTAGTTTCCTACAGGCATTTGGATGTCTGCAGATGTCAAGCCCCAGGCTGTAAAATTCACTAAGCACTCTGCTTTGAAATAGTCTCCCTCTAAAGACCTCTTATTCAACTTCTGTAAATCTTATCTGAGCTGCTGTTTTACCTTGATGTATGCAGCTCATGTGTTTTTACAGACCATTTTTGTTCAGTGCCTGAGCAAGCATAGTTTTCAAGAATCCCCAAACTAAATTCTCTCCCTGTTCTTCACAATGTTTTGCAGACATGAATAACCAACAGTGCTGACAATCTGTGTATTCCCTCTTGAGCGTCACCATATTGGCAGCATAACAAAGAGAGCTGGTGTTTTTCGTGCTAATGAGAGAATTGTTAAGAAGCAATAGCCATCTTGTACACTGAAGCATTTCCTAGGTGCTACATATCATTTAATTTTTTTATAAATAATACATATTTATTAAAAATTCAAATACAGAAATAAAAGCACAATATCTCACCCAGTATACAGACAGCCACGTATTTAGATACACATTATCATCTCTCTTGATTTTTCCTCTGTCTCTTATCTGTTGTCATTACTTCTGCCTATTTTGGGTGTGCTTCCCAAGGAAACAGGAATGCTGTCAGAAAGGCTCAGTTTGTGCTTTGTGAATTTCACTTTGTTTCACAGTTGTCTGTCCACATACATTATTTTATAGTCCCTAATGTTCCTATGTATCCTGTAGCGATTTTTCTCTGAGTTTTATTAATTCAGTTTTCTGTTCTCTGCTAATAAAGTCAAAACAGCCATAAAGTCATTTAGATTTGAGCTACTTATTAGGAAAACTCTTGTTTATTTTACTTCACTGCATAATATAGTCCATTCATTCTCTCCATGACCAAGGAATACTTATCGTGAGTCATTGATTCTAGTAGATTCCATACAAAGGATTTCATATCAAGGGATTAAATTATCTGATGGGTGACATGCAAACAAAGTTATGATAGTGGGACAAATTCCTTCAAAATAGATAAGAACAAATCAAAAATATTGCAGCTATCCATTAGTTTGGTTGAATATGGGAAACATTTTTTTAAAAACGAGTCCACATGACTTGATCAAGTAGAATTTGCAAAGCTCTTGCTGAAGACAGGGCATTCCAGGTGAAGAAAGAGCATATATAAGGTATTCAGTATTTATATCACATACAGTTTTATATTAGTAAAGAATATAGGGCCACTTAAAGAACTGTAAAAAAAAAAGTTGAAAGCAATCTTCACCTATGTCTAGGTTCCTACTGTCTTGCAACTGATTAAGCTGCCTTGGGGGGCAATGGCATCCCATATGACCTATGGTCCAAATCCCAGTACTTCACTTCTGATCCAGTTCCCTGGAAAACAGTGGAAGATGATCCAAGCACTTGAACCCTTGACACCCACATAGAAGGTCTACATGGAGTTCCAGACTGTGCACTGTGGCCATTTGCAGAGTGAATCAAGTAGACAGTCTCTCTCCCTCTCTGCCCTTGGACACTTCAACAGACTCCAATTTATCTGCCATGGAATGTTTTTATCCTGTGTGTAAATTTCACGCATGGTTTTATTAATGTGGATTCTTCCTTTTTCGGTTAACTGGCCAATGATATATTCAATTTTGCTCATTTTTCCAAGTTCCAGCTCTTCGCTGTTCTGCATTTTTATTACTCTTTCCTCTTATTTATTTTAATTTTGTTTGTTTTGTTTTTACAGGACATTGAGCTGACTTAATTTCTTGATGAAGGTTAATACTACATAACCTTTTTGTTTCCCACAAACTTTGATCTTTGTGTTATTATCTTCATTCATTTCTTTTTATTATTATTATTATTTTTAATTACATTGCGCTATGTGACACATTTTTATATGCACTGGGATTCCCCCCACCCCTCCCCAAACCCTCCCCCCACGGTAGATTGCTCCACCTTGTTGCATTTCGATAGTTCAGATTCAGTTGAGATTTTTTCATTGAAGGTATTAACCAAACATAAAGTCCAGCATCTTATTGTCTTGGTATGTTCAATGGTTTCTTGGTGAGACCATCTCTGGCCTGAAGGTAGAGCTGGCAGAGTATCATCCCAATCAATTAAATGCCCCAACATAATATTTACATCAATTTACAACATTATGGTATTAATTGACATGGTATTGATTAACCAATATGTTAATAGGAAAATGCAGGTTCTCAACCACAACCTGTGACTTCTTCATAGGCCTTTCAATTTTAGTTTATATTCAACCATGTTCTATACATCTTAAAATGACTATAGATTGCTATTCAGCTGTCTCGTGCCCATTTTCATTTTAGCATTTAGCCGTTTATAGAGTTGAAGTATGATTTTGCTGAACTTTGTTGTTTTTTGGGGTGGTCTGAACTGGCTTATAGCTCTAACAAGACATGTGTCAACAGTTTAGGTGCAAAACATTTTTTTTTTGAGGGGTGTGCAGAGAAGTCTTCGATGCCCCAGTGAGGAGTAACTAATCATTATGTCCCACCTAGTGAGGTATGAGTAAATCCACGCTGGCCATTTCCTGTCTAATTCTAAGCTTTCCTTGTTGTTGTTTGTCTATCCTAGGTTTTTTTGGTTTGTTTGTATGTTTGTTTGTCTGTTTGTTTTGAGGGGTTTCTGGAGCGATTCCGATGGTCATTGCAAGGGAGGGTGGGGATCCAGTGCCGGAACTAGGCCAGGAGCAGAGAAAGCTCCCCTCCCTGGTCCCGAAGGAAGTTTATTGTTCTTCTGTTTCTACAGACTGCACCGCTCAGGGCTCCTGGTTGTCGTTCCGATGACGCTGGTTTCTGCACGGCAGTGTTTGGACTTCTTCTGTGTCCTGCAGAAGCTCCAGATTGGGGTGGGTGACCTCAGAGTTCTTGGCCTCCCACGGCACTCCAATTCCCTGTGGTCTCCTTGGCAGTTGGGATGTAGTCCTTGTTGCTCATATTGATAGTCCGTGGTGAGGATCTGGGAAAGAATTTTGATATCCCTTTCAAAATGTTGTGTTACCTTCGGTTCATGTGGTAGTCCCCAAGTGTTTGCATGTTTTCCAGTATTTTTTTTTAAGTTGTTCATTTCTAGTCTCTTCCCATTATGATCTGAAAAGTTACTTGGTATGACTTCAGCATTTGAATATGTTCAGACTTGTTTTTTGGCATAACATATAGTGGATCCTGAAGAACTAATGAGAAAAGTATTTGCTTTATAGTTGTAGGTTAAAATGTTTCATAGATGTTGGTTAGGATCATGTAATCCATAGTGTTGTTTCTTTGTTAATGTTTGTCTAGTTCATCCTTTCATTGATGAAAGTGCGGTGTTGAAGTCTCCCCTCTTTATGCTATTGGAATCTAATTTTCCTTTAGACGCACTATCATTTTCTTTACACAGCCAGATGCCTGGTTTGGTTGCTTTTATGTTTTCTAAAGTCACATCTTCCAATTGAATTCGTCCCTTAAGCATTATCTAACTTGTTTCTTTTTACTGTTTTTACTTTTTACTTGCCCTTTTACTGTTAGGATACTCTGTCTGACATTAGAGTGGCTGTATATATATATATATATATATATATATATATATATATTTATATTTATATTTATATTTATATACTTATTTACCCTTTCAATTAGCTTGGGAATTGTTTTCCATACTTCTGTTTTCAGTATGTGTATATCATTGCTGTTGTGGTTTGGTTTCTTCAAGACACAAATAGATGAGTCTTACTTTTTAAGTTCATTTATGCAGTCTGCTCTTTTAATTAGGGACTTAGGCCATTTACATTCAAAATTATTGTTGATACACAATGATTAATCTTACTGTTTTTCCATAAATATTCTGTTTTATTTTGGGGGTTTTGTATTTCCCTTGTATTTTTACTTAGAGATTACTGCCTTCATATCATTTCATGATGATAATTACCATTTTGAAAATGGAGAAAGTGAGATGTTCTGGCAAAACTCAGTGTGATGATATGTGTAAAGTAGCTAGCACATTACTTTTCCATAATGCTACTACTGTCATATTATAACTTTAGATTCCTGATATCTTACATGAAAACAGTTATGCACATCTCACAATCATGCTATAAGCAAGATGAGATGCGTGGTGTCATGCATCTGATAAGATGGATGACAACAATTATACAAAGCTCTCATTTTTATTAATGTTGTGACAGAGTGTTTGGTTTTATAATCGTGAAGCAAATATTTGAGTGGCTTTTCACATATGTGCCTATGCAATGAACAGAAATATATTTACCTCAAGGAACAGGATGTAAATAAACAACTTTTTTCATATGTATATATCCATATGTGTGAGACTTTAAAAGTTTATCTACCATAACCAGATCTTTGGAAAAGAGAGGAACCTATTTTTGTAAGGAACTCAGCTGCGTATTGGAAAGAAAGCATTCAGATGTGAAAACCTTCTGCACTATCTGCACCTGACAGTCCATTTTGGGATCTCATTGCCTCTTTTTGGAGCTATTCAGCTTAAGCCCATTTTTTATGTTTTGACAGAGGGAAAAGGAAGAAAATTAAGTTAATCAAGTGATTCGCTGGTATTACACTCACACACCATCGATGCTAGCCTTTTACTTCTGTGACCTATCCCACATATGCTGTCATTTTCCACTGGAAAGCTCTAATTGTTTTTATTGTCATGTTACAAGACCCCAATTTTGAGAAATCCTGAAATTTCATATTTGAACATGCTGATCTTTGGTGTAGCTGGACTGATTTTAGCATTCTGATATTGATTAAAAATGAGGGTGTATGTGGTCTCAGCTGCAAATCTGTAACTGCTAGCATAAGTATGAGAGTTAAGTGTAAAACGAATAGAAATAGCATACACTTTTTTTCTGAGATAATTGTGCTTTGTATTTCTGCTGAATGAGAAATACATACAATTATATATCATAACAACACTTTGATAGTACTCAGCATCAGCCGAGGACTCAGTTGTGCTCTTAAAACCCTGTCACATTCTTACAGTGGGACAACACCATAGGGGATGTGTTTGCACAGTCCTTTTAAATTCTAATAAGGTTTTCTAAAGTATATTTCAAAATACTGGTAGTCCCTCCCCACTGCTTGGGCACTGGCTCAGAGGCAAGACTCTTCTTTCATCTTCAAACAACTTCAAAGTTTATTTCTGAAATAAGGGTTTCTTTTCCCATGGAATTCAAAGAGCTTTGCAGCTTCCTGTGAGTGAAGGTGCTCCTGGCTTTCAGGAATGTATTTAAAAAGACGCTGATGTCTTAGTGACTGGCTGAGGGGCGTTTCTGACCTGCAAAAGTCTTCAATTTCCTTCACCTTTGTTTCTTTCTGAGTGCGGGAGGCTGGAAAAAGAGCTTGGGGCCTCAGAGACTGGTGTGCCTGAGTTGATGAAACGCCTAAAAAATAACATTGCCTTTTGCTCCTCTATCTGCGGATTGTAGAGATGCTTTTAAAATTAGCTTCAGAAGACTAGCAGGCAGGCAAGGAATTAGAGGAAGGGAGAAAGTAGGGAAGGAAGGAAGGAAGGAAGGAAGGAAGGAAGGAAGGAAGGAAGGAAGGAAAGAAGCAGACAGGCTCATAGTGGAGTAGCTGCAGCTCCTGACTGGAGATTGAATTTCTGCCATTGCCAGCAACTGTTTAATAGCTAAATCTGCGGTATCTGGAGAGAGATATTTGTTTGGGGCTGTGCCATTGGAGATGATGAAAGAGAAATCAAATGGAGATTTCTTAGTGTTTTTTCAAACAAATACAGAATATTTTGTTGCAATAATCCCTGTCACAAATTTGCTGGCAGCCTTTCTTGAACAAGGGAAAACTAGATCCAGAATGTAGCCCTACCCTCTTGTCTTTTGTGTGTCTTGTCTCTGCATGTTTGCATAATGCAATGTATGGTTTCTATTTTTTTTTAAGTGCTGCGTTGTTTCTCTAGTGAGAACTCCAGATCTTCCAGGGAAGGATGTCTTTCAGTATCTTCTAGTGTTTCTCATGTGTTTCCTTTGCCTTTCTACTCACTAAGTGGTTAAAAACAATTAATGGTATTTTTTCCTTTAAGAAGAATTGTGGATTTGTTATGAAGGTCTGTATTCTTGGGAAGAAAATATAATCCTTTGAAAAGTAGCCATTCTCTTTTTTGTAAGATAGCCTATTTTTAAAAAAAACCATTAAGTATGTTAGAAAGCATAAAGCTTTCGTTTTTCTCTGCTATTTTTATTAAAACTATCCCAGAACTTCTCAATATCTAATATAAGAACTTCTCAACTGAGTAGTCTCCTTTTTATCAGTTATGTATTTGAATAAATTTGTGTTCCTTGCTTAATTCTGATTTATTGGGAAATTGGACTGATGTCAACTTACATGAAAATTTTAGAACTGAAAGGGGCAAATCATAACTTAAGTTTAGATCCATATATATATATATATATATATATATATATATATATATATATGGGGTGTGTGTGTGTGTGTGTGTGTAGGAGATGGAATTTGCATAGAAGACTTGATCTTGAGTTTTATCAGCCCCTTCACACTGCTGTCTATCTGTTATACTTGGGTAGCTAATTTTCTTCTGTGTTCTTCTAGTACACTAACTAAATGATGGATAGCTAACTGTTTTGGCAAGCAAGTCTGGCACCAAGCCAGCTTTTGAGGAAGGGCATAGAATTTTAGGAAGTAACAAACATTGCCTTTCCCTATAGGAACAGAGCCTAACACTTCCTACAAGTAGGAAGTGCAGGATTGGCAGCATTCCACCCAATCCTGCATTTAATTTCAGATTTTTCACTGACTTATGGTTTCTATCGTTCTTATTTTGTATCACCTTAAAAATGAGTGTTTTGCATGCTACATCCAGGACCTGAATAATAAGCAACTGAATTATTTCCGGATGAAGTGACAGTTAATGTCATTGTGAATGAAACAAGTCACTATGAAGCTTTACCCACACTCACCCAGCTAGACCTAGTGGTGTTTGCATCCAAAGGTAAAGGCATGTTTTGAGCGATATGACTCCAGTGACTGGGTCCTGTATATGATTAGGGAATTAACTTTGGGGGAACTCCCCAACTGAATATCACAGCTCAGTCACAAATATCAGGAAAGACAGGCTTGAAAGGATCCTTTCCCAGTCCCATTTTGCTAATAACAATTTGTTTTAATAGATGAATTTTAAGGACAAAGCCTCACGCAATCAACAAACATGAACAATGTTCAAAATTTGAAATAGACTTTTAAAAATGACCAACAAACACATGAAAAATACATGGGATCACTAGCCATCAGAAAATATGAATAAAAACTACATTGAGGTTTCACCTCTGCCTCAGTTATATAGATGTCATCCGAAAATCAATCAGTAAACAAATGATGGCAAAGATGTAGGGCAAAAAGTACCACAATTCACTGTGATGGGAATATAAAATAGTAAAATCATAATATAGGAAAATACGGCGATTTTTCAAACTTCTGAAAATAGATCTACCATATAACCAACCCAGCAATCCCACTCGGGAATTTACTCAAACAAAATCAAATTGACACCCTAGAGAGTAATCCACATAACCATGATTGTTCCAGCTCAGTTCACAATAGGTAAGATGTGGAATCAACCCACAAATTCATTAATGGATGATCAGAAAAATTAACTATGATATTTGTACACTATGAAATGCAGCAGATACAATAATCATAAAAAAGAAAAAAAAATAGCCTGGCACATTAGCCTAGCCGCTAAAGTCCTCACCTTACACATGCCAGGATCCCATATGGGTGCTGGTTCTAATCCCAGTAGCCCTGCTACCCATCCAGCCCCCCACTTGTAGCCTGGGAAAGCAAAATAAAGGAGTCAAAATAGACACAGTCCAAGAATTCTTCACTCTTCCAAAGTGTAAGAATGTATTTAGCATAATCTTGCATATAATATTTAGTTTGAGATGCTTAAGCTTAGCTATGTAGCTTTCTTCGAATCCTATCAGGTAATGTCACTACTTCCTAATAAACATGAAGACTGGATTAGGAGGAAGTGTAAGAAAGTTTCTAATACTCTAGTGAAATAAAACTGATACTGATATCATGTATGGTTTAATGACTTTTCAGCAATATCTGACTGAGGGTAATTCTGAAAAAGTTTCAAGGAAATAGGAATGGTTTATGAACATTAATACTGAACAGTGTCCTCTTAAAAATGTCGAAGAGTTAAAATACCAGAAAAAAAGAGATTTGGGTCCCAGTAAGTGAACAGGAAGAAATAACAGTGTGAGGCTGACAGAACAATGACATCATTGACATAAGCTTCAAAATTGTGTTTACTGTGCATCATTCAAGAATAACCTAAAGAGAAAATTCAAATCAATCAGTCAGCAGAATGGGTAAACTCAAAGTGAATGCTGAGTATGTGGAATGGGGGAACAGAATATTTCCAAATAGAGGGTTACTATTCAACAGTGATCTATATTGATAATTATGGTTATGGTCTTAATGTCAGTTTCACAGCATCTTTCTCAATGAGTCAGGGCTGTAGCTGTTAACTTTCTTAACCTCACTACATCACCCAGCCACAAGCTTGTAAAGATACAATGAATGTTTCTACAGAGACACCAGAGCAGGAAAACAGAGGAATATTTGCCTGAACAAGGAACAAGGATCAGATCAGATACGACATCTCATGGGATATTTCATCAAGACAAGAAGAACATGAACTATCTGTAGCAATATGCATTCGTACAGCAGACTTGAAATATCTCAGATGGATAGACTTAGAACGTGCTGATAAGACACTATACCTGAAATGGTGGCAATCATCTGTGTACTGGAATTCCATAGCACAGGTGTCCCCTTCATCACTTGGTATGCTGTGCTTTGTTACAGCATCCTGTGGTCAACCATATCCAAATATTAAATGAAAAACCCCAATAATAATTTGTAATTTTAGACATTTAAGCATCCCTTTGTCCAATATAGCTTGCCATAGGCATCTAGCTTATCTTATTGATCGCCATGGTATTATAGTGTCTGTGTTCTAGTAATCCTTATTTTACTTAATAATGCCAGTCAGGGTATAAGAATAGTGATGCTGGAAATTCGGATATGCTAAAAAGAGGTCAAAAGGAGTTTCCATTAAGAGACAAGGTTCAAATTCTCGACATCAATAGCAGGAAAGAAATCATATGCTGACGTTTAGAAGATCTATAATGAGAGCAAATCTTTGAGATTGTGAGGAACGAAAAGAAGCCCGGACTAGTTATCTGTGACAGCTCAAACTGCAGTTGTAGTGAGTACAGGAGAGCACTTGGTGAAGTGCCGGAGCCCAGCTCCAGCT
Source organism: Ochotona princeps (assembly GCF_030435755.1). Lineage (NCBI taxonomy): Eukaryota > Metazoa > Chordata > Mammalia > Lagomorpha > Ochotonidae > Ochotona > Ochotona princeps. The sequence continues at coordinate 14,504,343 of NC_080836.1, read as the reverse complement.
GCGTTCAGAAGTTGCAAAGGGTGCGTGGATGAGCCATAGAGAAACAAAACAGACTACTACAATTCCAGGATCATAATGGACAATGCAGGAAAGCTGTCTGCTTTATTTATACATAAGCAGTCACGAGCTCTGGCACAGACTTTTTACGTCACAGTCAAGTGGGTGTTTCTAAGGATAATTCTGCCATTTGTTTCACCTTAAAGTAGGATGTTATCCATCCTGACCATGTGGTCAGGAAGTTCTCAGTAGATGGTGCATATCAATCAGTAACACATTCCTACTACAGTCTTCATTCTGCAGCTTAATCTTGAATCAGTTAAGGGAGGAAATGTATCACAGAAGGAGGGACCTAAAGATCAAGGATGGTCAATGGGGACAGCAGAGACAGGGACAGAGACAGCATGAATTGTAAAAGGCCATTTTGCTAAGACGTTTACCAGCAACATCAACTTCCAAACTCACACTGATGGTAAAGACCAACTCCACAGTGGCGGATAATGGCTAAATAGATTACAGAAATCCCAGCGGGGCTCTCCGGGTGTCCATGCATAGGGAGGTGGAAATGCCTTCAGGTGGATACAGAGACATCCGCCAGGCCCTGCCATGCAGCAGGGAATTCCTTACGGCCCTGCCTGCAATGGAACAATGCTCTTCATACCTTCATGTCTTCCACACCCACTGCACATACCCCAAGAGTGAAGATGGAAAAAGAATTAAGTGTGTGCATGTGTGCATAGAAAAAGACTACTTTGCGAGGGTTTGGTACTTATTGCTGTTTTGAGTTTCCACCAGAAGTGTTGGAACAGCAGCCCCAAGCCCAGGGGCACATAGAGGGCATAGATGTATAACATGGATGTTACCTTATCTGGAAACATGTTGTGTTTTTCCCAACATAGTGTCAGCATTTTTAAGATCTAGTTAGTGGATTAGTTTGGTTTATGGGAAGGCAACCTTTTTTTTTGTCCAGCCACAGCCCCAAATCCTTATAATATAGTTTTGTAATGAATATTATTTCTCTGAAAATTCTAATGTATTTTGCTGATTTCCTCTATAGATATTTTCAATGTTTTAGTAGACCAGGATTGTGTTTTAAGAGTTTTCATTTTCTATTCAAAATTCTATTTATTTTCTTTATTTGGTTAAGAGATTTTTATTTATTTTTATTATAAAGTCAGATATACAGAGAGGAGAGACAGAGAGGAAGATCTTCGTCCGGTGATTCACTCCCCAAGTGAGCACAACGGCCTGTGCTATGCCAATCCAAAGCTGGGAACCAGGAACCTCTTCCGGGTCTCCCACGTGGGTGCAGGATCCCAAGGCTTTGGGCTGTCCTCAACTGCTTTCCCAGGCCACAAGCAGGGAGCTGGATAGGAAGTGGGGCTGCTGGGACTAGAACCTGTGCCATATGGGATTCTGGTGCGTTCAAGGCGAGGACTTTAGCCGCTAGGCCATGCCGCCAGCCCGTCACTTACTCTTCCTACTAGGTGGTACATTAGCGGAAAACTGAGATTGTAAGCACAACTGGGGCTGGAAGCAGATTCTTTGAAAAAGAATACAGGTGCCCGGCACAGTATCTTAACTATTGGACAAAACAAATTCTCAGAGTTTCTTTTTTTTCTATAACAAAGATATTTTAATGTCGTGGAAAGAGGATCTTGATACACTTGCACATTTTACTAGCCTTGCCACTGCACATTCAATTCAATAAAATTTTTGTAACATTTGTGACTTTTTTACTTGTCTACATATATTTGCTAAGTTTCAGATAAGCGATAGTGGTCAAGGATATTTAAATGGCTTTCCAGGATGAATAATGTTAGAATCTAATGAAATTCACTGAAAATGTTAAGCAAGAAAACCACTGTGACAACAATACTCACATCCTTCCTTCTGAATCCATACCTCCATGTGCCCTCTGTACAGTTATGTGTTTAAGCCTTATGGCCAAGGCACACTCCAATTCCAATCACAATCCAGAAACACATTTTTACAACTTTGTAACCTTATTAATGATCTTTTTTTTCACTTCTTTCCAGAGTTTTGAGGCATTGATTTTTACTCTTTCTATCAGTTTCCTTATTGATATTATGGACAAGTGAGTTTTCAGAAGTCCACACTATGCTACACTGTTGGTGGGCATTTGAAGTGTTATCCAACCAATATAAACACATTTATTTACACAAGCATTTAAACATTATTCATGGTGAACATTAAAATCACTTTATTAATCTTTTGTTTGCTTGCTATAGAAATATACAATTTGTTATCATTATCAGTGGTCACTTTATTATACATTGAAATTCTACAACTTTTTCTCCTACATAACTGTAAATTGTTGTTCATTAATCAACCTTTCCCCATTCCCGATCCCTTTTTCATCGAATTCCTTTGGTACCCACTGTTAGGAGCCACAGACTTATGGGCCTTAGACTTGGCATGCCTGACAACCTGTTGCATTGCAAAGCCTGCCTTGGGCAAGCAGCACCACAGCAAGCAGGATATTAGGCCAAAACATTCTGTGAAGAGCAAGCGGAATAGAATCTCCACCACTGTTCCTGTTCAAATAATTAGTTCCTCCCCTGTTTCAATGTAGATGATTAGTTCCTTCCCTGCTTCAATGAAGATAATTACTCCCAGGAAACCCCTCCCTTTCTCCCCCTCCCCTAGAGAAGAAGGTATATATGAGGAGTAAAATAAAGAGCACTGGGCACTTTTTTTCCACCAAGTACATGTGTCCGTGTGTTTCTTGGGCCAGCAGCCCGGGGACTAGCAGCCCGGCATTCCCAGTCCACCCTCAGGGTTTGAGCGTCATTCCTGCAGGTTGGGACAACCCACCATTATATATTTTTACCATCTAGGAGATTCAGATTTTTAATCCCACATCTCAGCAAAATTAGGCAGTTTTAATTGCTTGGATAATTTTACTTCATTCGTTGTTGCAAGTATCAATGTTTTATTTTTCCTTTCATAAAAATAAGTAGAATTAATGTTCTTCAGTGAGCAAGGTCAGACCGGGCAGGACTACGACACCTGTGGGCCTCATGTGAGTCAGATCAGGGAAGAGCCAGGCTTGATGGACTGTCCCTACTGGTGCAAGCATAAAAGAGAATGGATGAGGGTTGGTTTGGCTTTGCTGCAGCAGCAGAGCTAGCATATGCTGGCACTGGGGGCTATTTCTGTCAAGTTAAACTACAGAACCACCCAGAAAGTGCATGATCTGGGAGTTGGCCAAGGATGGAAATAGTGGGCACCTCCCTCTTGGGTTATCACTCTAATTGGAGAGCATGAAAATCAGCACAAGGGCAGACTTGGCTGTTTTTTTTTTTTTTAATCTCTTGATCAAGTTGCTCTCTTCTGTCTTTGTTCTCCTGAAATTTGTAGAAATTGGTTAAAATACACATCTGCATTCTGATTTGGAGTAGTTGATAACGTTAGATCATGCAATATTTTTATGAGGCTACTCTTGTTGGCATATAATATTGTCTGCACATAAATATTTAGCTATTTTCTACAGTATTCATAATCTGGCTTTATTCATGGCTATGATTCTGGGAATTCCAAGTGGTCCACCTATTTTTCTTGAGCCTGTGGACCCCTGTACCACTTCAGCTTATTGTGGTTTCAGTGTTACTTGAAATCTGTCTGTCAGAGCACCAGGATTGCCTTAGTCCCAGATATTGCCCTGGGATCTTATTTATCCTAGTGTACAGTCGACATGCTTCTTAGAATGAATCCTGGAAGCATCTAATAAAAACAATTTCTCATCTTCCCACCCACCTATCAAGCTTTCTGCCAAGAGCAGGGCAATCTCAGTTATCAAGATTTACAGCCACACATGCCAAAGGCAGATCATACTCAAAGACAGCAGCTCACTCAGCCTCATTCAACCTGGAGGGTGGAACCAAACTCTGCTCTGTTATGGTCTGTTTGGTGCTGAGAGGGACTCACAGTCTTGACCTGTTGCAAATAGCCACAAGTGAGGCAGGCTAAATATAGATTAAATTACCTGGATTCCTGGAAATCCACCTAGCACGAGGACATGTTCAGAGTCTCCATCTGCACAATCTGCTCTAGGACACAGACTGTTGGGATCTTCCCATTTTGGATTTCTCCAGATATCACAGATCATAGCCCTAAGACAGTGTCTGTGATTCCTTGCTCTCTAAGAATGAGGGAGGATGGTAAAGGATGCCTTTGGATATCCAGACTGATGCAAGGTCAGATCACACCGAGATCTCACAGTAACAGATACTATGCAATCTCAAGGTTCTATTTCAGGCCAACACATGAAGCTGGCACTGACAGCATGCAACTCTCTTCTGAATGCTAGTAAAGTTCACGGACACTGGTTTGAAGATTAGGAATATTAGTGATGAACCAGTGTTGGATTTTCACCAGCATAGCAATCATTCCAACACAGACTTTGTGCGCCCTCCTGCCATGCTCAAATTTGGGGACGGGCAATGAAATTAGATGCTTGCTAGTTGGTATTGTGGCACAGTACATTAAATCACTGCTTGTTTTGCTGCATTCTATTCAGTGTGCTGTATAGAGCACCAGCTACTCTGATTCCAATACGAATACCTACTAATAGATTTGAGAAGGACGCAGACGATGATCAAAGTTCTTGGACACTTGTTTCAAATGGTATTCCTGACTCTTGGTTTTGACCCGACTTCAGTAAGTCTGGATGCCCCATATGCTCATTGCAATAGTCCAGGGAATGCCAGTTCGTACCACGGTACCTTTATCTGCCAATTATTTTAAGTTAAAAGTACTTGTCACTAGCAGACTCTGAATGAGGATTTTTTTTTCCTCTGAGATTTTCTTATTTACCTAGATGCCATATCCACTAAACACAAGCATGATTATTTTCAATCATCATATGGCAATTACATAAATGAAGAGAGGTTAAACCTCTGTTACAGAGGAATAAATCAAAAACCAAACGCTACGATTTGCCTCAAGGGCATTGTCTGGCATTTAGGATCAATCATCCCTCCTAAAAATTATATACTCTTTCGCTAGAATTGTGTAACCCACCCATTTCTCCATTTTTCCTTTCCCTAATAAGAGGTATATATAAGCTTCTAAACCACATTAGGTTTTTGGTTTCTCATCCATCTGTATATTAATCCCCCTGTTAATTTACTGATTGTTTATTTCGGCAAATGAAGTACAATTTCTAGTAGTGTAGAGGAGGGAGCTAACTTTGCCCCTACACTAATGGGCAATGATCCTACATTGTGGTTTGAATTTACTTTCACATTTAAATCTCTTCAGTCACACAGAGCACTGGAAAATCCTGGGCCACTCAGTCACGGTGACTTTAAGTAATTGACCTGGAAATGAACATATCTTGGTCTCTGGGACATGTACATAAGAATGACTGGACAATGACCTTATGCTATTTATTTCCCGAGTGTTTTTTCCCCTAGAATTTTGAGTCAGCAAGTCAAGATTTAGGAGAGATCAATTCTTCATGAAAAGCAAATGGCAGTGCTGAAATCTCCAATTTGATTTTTGTCTTGGAGGAGCCTCAGGCTTTTTGTTTTCCCAGTTAGCTTACAATAGGATGAGGTTCAGTGGAAGGAAGAGGTAATGCGTGATTGGTCTCAACTTTTTATGAATAAATATATTTTTTATTTTACCTTTCTGTGGGGAAAAAAACAATATAGATCCAGAATATATGGGATCACTTGGACTAGCTGTAAATGGTGTATGAAATGAAAAATCTCAGGGGCATGGCTCTGCAAATACTGTCATGCTAGGCTATTCACAGATGTATTAAGCTTAAACAAAGCAGAAAATACAGACCAAAAAGCAAGATGGTGGGCGTGCATATGTACAGGCATACAGATACACAAACATGCAAAAATAAACCTTTGAAGTTAAATGCTATTCTTTTATTCACAGAAAGAAGTATAGGAATGCCTTTGCTTTCAGAACATTTTCTCTCACATCTTTTATACCCAGTTGCCAAGAGAATAGGGAAAATATTTAAACTTCCACAGACCTCAAATATATTTTTGATATGCTTGCTGATAACAGAAACTAAATCATAAATATTGGATAAGAAGATGCAATCCTGTCCTATCTGTTACAGCATAATGTTAATGAAGTAGGATCAGGGTTTGCTTCAGTTCAAGGCTCTTCAAGTTCTCCTGCCATTTAGCCTATTTGTACCTGTATGGAACATAAGTCACAAATCCTTCTATGTAAACATAGGAAGAGATCAAAGAAGCCTATGGCATCCCAGTTCTACTCATCCTTAACTCTGAATTTAATTTACAGCTATGCCTTGCTTGTAAGATCTGAATGCTCTCAATGGAATCCCCTCCTCAGTTCCAGATTGGGTCTGATTGCTCCTCTTTGGAGTCAAAACCTGCTGTGTATATATAAGTATATGTGCATTGGCACCTACTAATTACCCTACTCTTCATGTTATTTTAATGTAAAACTCATTGAACTGCAAAATTGTAACAATGGAGCAATGATGTTCTTGCCTTATAATTTTGGTGAATCTCTTACTTTCTTGTTAATCCCTTATTTATATATCAAAGCACTACCAAGAAAATATGTTAAATGATACTCTACATCTCCCAGGTTAGCTTACTTGTACAAGGGAAACATGTAATTCGTTCTGACCACTGGTCTGTGTGTACAAATATTTAAGAACAGTGCACAAACACAGCACCCTCCATTACCTAGATGCTGACGTGATATATTCACAGCTTCAAGATGGTGGACCATGCAATAACTCTGTAGTAGTCTCCTTCATTGTTTATTGGACTTGCAATGTGAATGTGATATAAATTTTGTTAAATTAGGTCATTGAAATTTTGTGGTTAATTTGTCAATAGTCTAGTTCCTACTACATTCTGAAAGGCAATTTTTAAATACATTATGTATGGCATTCAGGGTCCTGCACCGTGTGCTAGCAGCTAAAGTCCTCACCTTGAACGCACCGGGATCCCATATGGGTGCCGGTTCTAGTCCTGGATGCTCTACTTCCCATCAAGCTGGAGTCAGGAGATTTGTGCAGATCTGGCATGTGGACGGCAGGGACCCAAGTACTTGGAGTGTCTGTCACAGCGTTTCCTAGGATGTTAGCAGGATCCCAGGTCAGAATTAAGACAGCCAGATTTGAACCAATGCCAATGTGGGTTGCTGGCATCGCAAGTGACAACTTCACCACTATGACACAATGCTTACCCTATTGTCTGAAAATCAGATTGAACAAGGAGACAAGGATTTTTGCTTGTTTTGTTTTATTCTATCCACTTATTAACTTCACAAATATTGTAGCAATCGGGAGTGGACCAGATCAAAGCCAGGAACCTCGTACTCTGTGTAGATCTCCTATGTGGTTGACAGGGATCCAATTCCTTAAGTCATCACGTGGTGTTTTTAGGCACATTAGCAGAAAACTGGGTTGAAAACACAGGCAGGACTTAAAGATTTATTTACTTTTGTTCAAAAGGCGAAATTACATGGAGAAGAAGAGACACAGAGAAAAAGATCCCTCCGTGTGTTCAGCTCAAAACCGGCCATTATAAATGCTTGTAGAGTGAACAAGAAGGAGCCAGAAGCTTCCTCCAGGTCTCACACATGGGTGCAGGATCCCAAGGCCCTGGACCATCCTTTGCTGCTTTCCTAGACCATAAGTTGAGACTTGTAAGGGAAGTGGAGTACCCGGGACACAAACAAGTACCCACGTTGGATGTCAGCTCTTGCCAGCAGAAAATTAGCCAGTTGAGCCACCATGCCAGAGGTGCAATGCTTGAGCTTAATTTTCTGTCCTCTATCGAGTTCCTGCGTGTTTAAATTGATGTTGTTTATTTGAGCTTTGCAAATGTGCTCTGGAGTCTGCCAGACTATTTTCATATGCCAATTGTTGTTAATTATTGTTTTTGCTGAGAGATGAAAACTGAACCTCCCACTCTACCAACTTTCTGACTCCACCCTCACACCTACCTGTCACTTATCTCAGTAAGCACATCTTTCCATAAAAAAAGCTAGTCAGCGAAATGCTGAAGAAATCGATTTAGAAAAAATTATGGTGTCGGAATGTCTTACTTGAATTGTTTTCTTTTGTCGTTCGAGCCCTAATAGGACTTCAGTCACCATGAAAATGATGGCACACAGTGTCAGCTCTGCCTTCAGAATGAAGTCCAGGCAGGATCTGTCCACCTGACTCCCAGGACTTTTGTTTGTAAGTTGGCAACCAAATCAAACACGTTGGCAATTAGCAGATCAAATGGACTGCTTAGTAAAAAGTGGACAGAAGCCATTTTGAGCAGCAACATTTTAGCTCACGAACAATTATAAAACTAACACCAACAAAATAACTGACTTCAGTTTCCGCTTCTGGGATACCCCTGTGCCCTTCGCAGTGTGCGTCTGCTTCTGATTTATTGGATCCGGGCAACAATGGCTCCAAACCGAGATAGCCCGGGAGCCTGAGACCAGCAAACCCCAGCAGGACTTCTCAAGGCTCAGTCCACAAGGATTCACATTGTTATTTTATCGTGTCTGCTAAAGATAACAAACCTCTCACTGTTTAAGTCACAAGGAACTTTGGATTTCACTGCCTCTTTGAAAATACATATTGTCTTAGATGTAGAGAATGGGTCAAATGCAACTATCAGGCTCCTCATCTTCTCAGATGCAGGTGCACAACAAAAGAAGGCTCTGCTTTAGAAAGGAGCAGAACAGCCAGTCAACGGATTACAAACTGATAAGAACTTCTTATTAATTTGAATCAAGACAAAAATAACGATTTTGTTTTGCTCTACAATAGTCTCACACACAGTAAAGGCAAACTGAAAGAAGGCAAGCTGAGCACAAGGTTATTTTTGCCTCTTGTCCAAATAAGTTATGAGAGGGAAGAAATAGAGCTATTTTTACCTAACGGGGATGTAGAATATCTGTCCCTATACCTATAAAACTGTATCATGAAAGTAATAATAACAACAATAAAAAAGAAGAAAAATGTCATGGATCCAGAACACCATATTTGAAAATTCCTTTGAAGGAAGAATTTTGAACTGTTTTTATTTTACGGTCTGCCTCTCCTGCTGAATGAAATACATATATTATTGGAGAATTATTTTATTGTACAAGATTTATGTTAGTGTACATGTATGGAGACATAAATATATTCATCATACTGTCATTCATTCATTGTATTGTTATTTGAAAGGCTGAGAAACAGAAGAAGAAACAGCAAAACAGATTTCCCACCTACTCTTTTACTTCGTGAATGCCAAGAGGCTGGTAAAAGCATCCAGGGCAGCCAACGGGGGAAAGGGGCTAGGACTTACACTCTCTTCTTCTCTTTCTGCAGGCACAGGTTCATAGGAGGCTGGATCAAAAGCACAGAAGCTGGAACTCAAGCCAGGCACTCAGGTATGGAATGTCGTGTCCCCGGTATGGAATGTCGTGTCCCCGGTATGGAATGTCATGTCCCCGGTATGGAATGTCGTGTCCATGGTATGGAATGTCGTGTCCCCAGCAGTGATTTAACGACTCTTCTAAACACCTACTTCTCCAAGTTAATTTTCATCTAAGCAGAGTTAAAGTTTTGAATACATTTTTTAAGATTTATTTTATTTTTATTGAAAGTCAGACATACAGAGAGGAAGAGAGACAGAGAGGAAGATCTTCCATCCGATGATTCACTCCCCAAGTGGCCTCAATGGCTGGAGCTGAGCCGAACCGAAGCCAGGATCCCGGAGCCTCTTCCAGGTGTCCCACGTCAGTGCAGGATCCCAAGGCTTTAGGCCATCCTCAATGCTTTCCTGGACCACAAGTAGGGAGCTGGATGGCAAGCAGAGCTGCCAGGATTAGAACCAGTTCCTATATGGTATACCTGAACATGCAAGGTAAGGTCTTAACTGCTAGGCTACTGCATCGGGTCCAAGTTTTGAATATCTCACTTATGAATACATGTTCTTGAGGACACCTAGGAAAAATATTTCAAAAAGCATTATCTAAACTTGCAAAGAAAGTAAAATTTACATCACAAAGTATTTACTGAATTTACATGTCCATGCTTTCCCATAGCTTCCGTCTTCTGATGGATGTAACTCTTATTTGTTGAATTATTTTTGTGGCCAAATATTTTGAAAGTTATAAACTGTGTTTGTAAATAATTGCTTTGATTTTATCATTTTACCAGATACAATTAAATGGGGAAGGTTTCACTTCAGTGACATTAATTTGTCGGTCCTGCTTTGACCATTGATAAGAATTAGTTGAAGCAACACCCTCATGCTGCTCTATGAAGCAGTAATGTGCCACATTCATCACTTTCTGTCTCCTGTGGTGCAGAGTTGCCAGGGCTTCTAAATTAATATGATGAAACTGAAGGCAACTGTAATTACAGTAGTTTTAGCTCTCCCTCCATCATTCTTCGTCTAACTTACACCATTGAACAATATCGGAAGAGGAAGCTCTAATGATCTCCCTGTGTTGTTATTTGCTCTTGAATTGATTCATTATGTTTTTCTTTTGTTCCTGATTACAGTTATCCACCTTCTCCATCTGCAGAAGCAGAAACAAATGTCTTTAGCTCTTGGGCATGTTTTATGTCTGTACAATGGAAAGCTATTTATGACATGCGAGTTATCAATCAACGGATGATGAGGAAACACCTAGCATATGCAAAGCATGACAAAGAAATTAATAGTAACAAAATAAAACATTTGGTATCATGGTGGATAAAGGTCTAATTGGATTATCCAGATGAATTAATATCCAATAAATATAAAACAGTATTTTAAGGGGCAGACCACAAATTCTTCATATTACTGTTTCACTTTTTATTATTTACACAAAGGGGAAATTTTCATGCATTTCACATATATTTATATGTATTATATATATTGTGTTATATGCATATGTAAATATATAGAGAAAGAACATAATGACACTTCCAAGCATACTGTATGTCCCTCACTTACTTACACCCTCCTTGTTAGTATTATTTTTATAATTATGTAGTTTCAATTTACATTATAAGCTCAAGCTTAACCCACCACTAAATACACAACTCAATAAATAGTAAGCAGAAAATCCACTGATCTCTAAGAGTATAGGCAAAGACTATAAATAATAATAAAACCCCAAATATAAATTTAGTTCATACAGATTACATTTTTGTATATCAGTTACTACAAATCAAGGAAAACATTTGATACTTGTCTTTTGGGGACCTGCTTATTTCACTAAGCACAATGATTTCTGATTGTATCTACTCTGTTGCAAAGCACAGGATTTCATTACTGTTTATGACTGATTAGTATTCCAAATTGAGTGTGTGCGGGTGTGTGTGTATCAAATTTATTTATCCAGTCAACAGAGTCAACAGTTGATGGACATATCGGTTGATTCCAGATCTTGGTTTTTGTGAATTGAGCTGCAATAATGCAGATAATTCTTTCATATGCCAATTTCACTGCCTTTGTGTAAATTCACAGGGTAGTTGGGTCATCTGGGAGAGCCATCTTCAGGTTTCTGAGGAATCGGTGTTATTGTCTTCCATAAGGCTGCACTAGCTTACACTCTTTGCGAATCTGAAGAAATTTCACAGGAAAAAGAAAGTTTCACATGGAAACTTGATAGAGTTACTTATTGAAAAGAGGAGATTAACAGCACAAATAAAAGAGGGCTGCAACAGAGGCGGAAGGTCAGAAATGATCAGGTCATAGCGAGTGGATGACTGTCTAGAGGACTTGTAAGGATGTGGAGTTGTTCAAGGTTACCTGTGCTGTATGGTTGAAGCTTTCAAATCTTTTTAAATTTCAAACTATAGTCTAGGGGTTTGAAGAAAATGGCAAACCTTTCCTAAATTCATTCATATTTTAAAATTTTATTTTATTTTTTTATAATGATTACATGGTTGATCAGGGAGGGAAGGATAAAGATTTAGGGAAAATTAGGTGAACCCACTGTTTCTAAATTTGCTGTTTCTTCCTGTTGTTTCTGGGGGAAGGGGAGAAACAAAGGAGGAAACCACTCATGATTTTCCACACGTCCCAGTGCCCAGGGATGAGGAACCACCACCTCATATCAACCCAACGTCTCAGTGTGCACATATTCCGAGGGCTCTGCCCAAGTGGTTTGGATAGTTCTGAAATGCTGGTGATTTCACTGATCCAAGGATGATGTCCACAATATCTGTTTCCATCTCTCTTTCTGTTAGCCCCTGCGTTTTAAATACACATATTTTTAAAAGAAATTTAAGCCTCTAAATATTGATCTCTCATACTAAATTTCTAACATCTACAATTTAGAATTATTGGATTAAATGGGAATGCAAAAGTATCAAAAGCTTTAGGTCCAGCACCAAGTTTGTGGCATAGCAAGTTAAGACATTGCTTTCAGCACCAGAATCCTATGAGTGCTTGTTTCAGTCCAGGCTCCTCCACTTTTAATCTAACTTCATTTTAATTAACTTGGGAAGAATAATGATCCAAGCACTTGGATCCCTACCACCTACATAGGAGACCTGTACATTTTGGACTGGCCCTCACAAGATCTATAGCATCTAGTTGTTGAGTAAACAAAATTGAAAATGTCTCTCTCTGATCCATCTTTCAAATAAATAAAACTTTTAAAAATGTTATATAGTTAAGTCACAGCACATGAAAATCAAAATAAAACATATTTTTAGCTCATTCTTCCTCCCTAATTCATGAATGTCATTCCTTGGAATGTTTTTGTAAATTTTTCCTCTTTGGTGCTTGCTTTCATTTTTTTCTGTCATTTAATACAAAATCATCCGAGGTAATTCTATTTTCCGAGTTTTACCTCTAGATATTTGATTCAGGGGTTCTTGAGTATATGAAGCTGTATTTCTTTACTTTCTAAAAGATTTATTTATTAATTTCAAAGGCAGAGCTACTGAGAAATCTTTCATCTGCTGATTCACCCCCCAAAGGGCCACAACAGCCATGGCTGGGCAGACTGAAGCCAGGAGCCGGGATCTTCTCCCAGGTCTTCTCCATGGATATACTTCCTGTGTACTTGGTTCATCTTCTGCTGATTTCCCATGAGCATTAATACGGACCTGAACTGGAAATGGAGCAGCTGAGACTTGAACCATCACTTGCATGGAATTTTGACATTGACTTATATGAGCTCAAAAAAATCTACATTTGTTCAAAATCTCACTTCAATCTGTTGGTTCCTTGAAGGCATTACTGTGTTCTGTCTTTGGTCTACAAGTGGTATGTTTCCTGTGCATTGCAGCACATAACTGGATTATATTCAGTTATTGAAACATATTTGTATATTTGTAGATGTGCATTGCTTCTAAACATACATTTATTAGCAGCTTTGATACCAGCTTTTGATTTGTGAATGTGCTTGTCAAAACCATTTTTGAACATTTAGCTTCTGATATTTTGCACATAAATAGAAAAGATATTTAAGCTGTTGTGTTTTTTTTCCTAGAACAAAAGACAAATTAAGAAAAGTGCTATTTAGAAGAACCATTGCTGACAAAAGGAATATTTCTTAAACACGCACACCTTTCTCAGAGAAAACTTAAAATGAGACATGTGCACACTGCTTTCTAAAAACTTTATGTTGGAGACTAAATGGTCTTGAATATTCAAAACAACTTAGAAAGAAAAATACCAAATGGTGGAAACATTTCCTTCAAATGTGGAGCCCATCCCAAAGAAATAAGACAAAAATAAAGATGAACAAATCACAGATCACATGAGAAAATAGGAAGTCGGGATAGTAGGCTTTTCCATTATATGAGATTATCTGGAATAGGTCTTGGGTATAATCGATGAATAGCAGTAAGAAACGTAGATCCAATTTATATAGAACCAGTGATAACTCGATTCATTCATAAAAATTTTGAACCAAGTATTGAGTCCTTAGTATGATTTTAAATTTGGTCATTTTAAAGTTCATGACCCCAATTCATCAACATTTGGTAATAGACAATTTAATGTATGGATGAATGAAGTTTACAGGATTCTTAAATATATGGAGACACAGACAATAAGTTAATACTTTTTCAAAAACACTGTATACCAAAATACTCTGATTTTTAAAGTTCATTTTGTACAAATAGCAATAAAACATTTCTTATTTATGTTTCAATGTGTGCACTTTCATTTATCATTTGAGGCATAGCAAAGTAATAGCTTCCTTCAAGAAAATGACAGCTTCATTTTACTTTGTATAAAAGGATAAAAGCAAAAGTGAAAGAATTACTGGAAGTTTGGTTTTGATACAGAAATTTTTGTAAGATTATTTCAAGCAGATGTTGCAAAGTATGGTTGATAACAATGGATCCCAGATACATTATAATTTTGCAATGCATTGACGTCCTTAGACATTTCCATTGAAATTGGAGTGAAATAGCACTTAAGCAAGATGCATTAGTGATCATCTCCCCACAGAGACCAATTTGAACACCTATTCATGTAAAAGGTCACCTTCTCAAATGCTGTGGAAGTTAGGTGAAAGACCACAGTGCCTGATTTTAGCATAATAATCAGAATATCACACTGAAGAAAGCAGGAAAGTTGTCCAAATCACTCCTCCCCCAGTTCCACAAAGTTTTGCATGATGAGAGATGCCTACTTGGGAGTGAGGAAAGGCATGAAATCCAGTCTTAACTCTTGAATTCCACCACCACGCTTACTGTTAAATTTGGATAGAGCTCCTGAATGAGGATCCCAAGATCCATATCCATAGGTAAGTAGCTGGACACTCAATAGCCAGGTGGCCAGAGGATTATCCCAGACACAGCTCCCACAATCTGACACGCACAGGAATATGATTACAAATGCTAAGAACTGAGGTCACAGAGAGACTTGGAGCTCAGAGCTGAGCCCAACAATGTGGGAATAATCACCTGGTCAAGTCCAAAGCCCTGTACTCTCAGGCCTGTACCTGGACACAGAACTCTTTATTCTGTGTACTTATTCTGGAGTCATGCCAGAGATTGCACTTCAGTCAGAGGTGTCATCACCAGCTCTGAGAAGACACGGTTTGTTTCCCAAGACATCGTGAGGCTTAGTTGGTGTGAGAACCAGGTGGGACCCGGCCTATTCCAGCTCATTATCCATCAACCTTAAACAGACATTAAGGAGCCATAGAAATGCCTCTCAAAATCAGTGCTGGGCGTGTAAAGCCCAACACAAGGTCAGCCCTAATAGTCCACTACCTTAGGCTTCAGATGTGTCCTAGAATCAAGGTGGAGACCTGCACCATAATGGGAGACAAGTGTTTTGGTATACGTACTTCCGCCTCCCTGGAATCTAGGATGCACTCAGAACACACACGGGCTGGTGATTGTGAGACCCAGGTGTGAACTGGGAGTTCACTACTGCACAGATGAAAGGCTGCTGTTCTCAGTCCTCCCAAAACCTTAGGCAGATAGCAGGAAACTACAGTAGTGACTTTCTACTATCAGTAAAAAGCTGATAAAAAAATAATCCAACATTAAGCATATTCTAATGGCCCATGGTTCTAGCGCAAATGCCTGCAGACAGATCCATCAGACCTGCTCCAGTAGAACGTGAAACCCAATGACGTCATTTGGTCTGGGCTGTATCCCAGACATTATCCCCACCAGTGGTGGGGAGATGTACCCTTGACCTATACATCTGCTCAGCAGCCCAACAGCCACAGCGAGTTGCCTTGGTCCTAGGCTAAGGCTGTGTTGGTACTGATGATCTGTTATGATCTTAGATGACAGCATCAATGTTCACAAGGCTAAATTTAAGGGATGACCCCAATCCAAGGAAGAGTTTTATATGGACACGTTCCCCCCTAACATTTTTGTTGTTGTTGCTCCTATTTCATTTTAAACTGTACACCAGCTGAGTATTTGAGGAAAAAAATCTGAACTTTGTGCTTGCTTTAGCATTAAAACAGTGAGAAAACACGAATAACTGTGCTGAGGCTTAAGTGATTTAAGACATTACATAATGCTAAAATGGGAGGACTATCCAGCGGCTGAGAGAAAGTAAGCTGCCTGCTTATTAATTCATCAATGAAGCCAGATTAATACAGTTTTCCATGAATATGCAGACAATGTCATGTAGCAAAAAGCATCAGGAAATTATAAGGGGTCATGACTTTGCCTAACAAGAAAGATGTAAATGATAACTACAATAAAAACTGTAATTTATTCATGAAAGAAATAAAGGAGGACAAAAGAAAAAGAAAAATATTTTTTGTGCATGGACTAGAAGAATCCATAAAATTATAATATCCCTAGTACCAAAACACTTATGGCTTCCAACTGAATCTCTTCAGTGTTTTGGTACTAGGGATACATGTATTGGATACCACATACTGACCAAAAACATGCATAATTTTGTGTCAGCTAAAATTACTTGTAATTATGAAAAATGTTTAAATTCTTCTTAAAAATATTTATTTATTTTCATCGAAAAGGCAGGTTTACAGAGACAAAGAGAAACAGGACAATGTTCCACCCACTTGCTCACTCCCCAAATGCTGCAACAGCCAGAGTGTAGCCCTTCTGAAGCCAGGAGCCAAGAGATTCTTTCAAGCCTTCCACATGGGTGCAGGGTCTCAAGGCTTTGGCCATCCTCCACTACTTTTCCCAGAAATAAGCAGGGAGCTGGATGGAAAGCAAAGCAGCTGGAACCAAACTAACTCTCATATGGGATATATGCACTCAGAGTTGGAAGATTAGCCAGTGGAGACACCATGTCAGCCCCAAAAGATGTGCAAATTCTTTACAATGTTTAGCACACTACTAAAACTTTAAATACACATCTACTCAGTGGTCAACAAGGAGAAAATCCACTACAATATTTCTCAAAGAGAAATAAAACCATATTGTCAGAAAAGCCTTTTTTCATTTATCTTAATAGCAGCATTTTTGTAACAGGTCAACTGGAATTGGGCCTGCCATTAACAGATCAATGGCTGGTTATTCACACCATGAAATGAGGCTCAGAATTAATCTTGATGAGGGACTGTCATAACAACATGATTTCATTTCAGAAACAATATGCTAAGTGAAGCTACACAATAAAGAGTACATGCTTTATAATTTCCTGCCCACGAAGTTTTATAATGAGTAAAGTCAGTCGATTGTGATGAAAATCACATCATTGGTAACTTTGAGAGTGAAATTCAATAGGCTGGAGTGTGAGACAACTTCGTGAGTGAGGAAATGTTCTGTATCTTGATAAAGTGGGAGTTAACTTGATGTTTTTATTTGTCAAAATTCATCAAATTATATGCTTAAGAATGGTGGAATCTGCTCTTAGCAAATTATACCTCAGTGAAGCATAACTTCTGGAGAACAAAACAGATTAGGACAAAACCATAAGAGTTATTAAGCAGAGTGGATTTTGATTATTAACCTCTGGAATAAATATTTCTGCTCATTTTTATGAGTAGTTTGAGTGCATTTTAGCAATGATAGTTCTTCTACTTATGATACTTAAATCCACCAATAAATTATCAAATAACCTTCAGATTCATTCCAACCCCCAGCTACCCATCCATCTGTCTGACTGATTTGGAGCCCTGACATGGGGTTAGTTGGTCCTTATGTGGGAATGGGACAACACAGATTCTGCAGACTGTTTCGGCACATAAGCATCCAAACTGCCCTTGCTTCTGCCTGTAAGCTCTTGAAATGGAATCTAAGGTGTCTGTCCATGATGAATTCCATAAAAGCCTACCCACTTCCCTATTGCTCCCCATCCTCTATGAAGCAGCCAGAGAAATCTTCAGCTCTATAGCCAATAGCAGTATAGCAGTTGAGTGGTCTTCTCAAAGAGGTAAGATGTAGAAAAAGAAGAGTCCTGATGCAGGATTAGGGGAAAAAACATGGACATTGGTCAAAGGTTTTGAAAAATTCCACCTTTTTTTGGGTGGAAAAAAAAGAATAAACATAAAACTTAGGGAACACACAATTCAAATAGAGTGAAAAGAGGAAGAGAATACATAAAATAGGATATAGGAAATGTTAACCCACTACTGACCCTTTCTGTTCAAGCGACAGAGGCAGGTAAGCCAATCCTTATGCCAACCTTGCGACATGCGCAAGGTGAAGGTTCAGCACTTCACAGATAAGCAGGTGGGAGAAGGAATTATGTATTTAAAGACCAGCACTGGGACAAAGGACATCCCACCTGGGGGGCCTTAGCCATGTATCACACACACAAAAGAAACGTCTTGCTTTGGCTTTTGTACTCTGTCTTGTGCTTTTGCTTTTATTTCTTTCCTGTGCAGTAAGTCCATGGACCAGTGGGAGAAGCCCCCCAGCCAGGATGTGGCATCATTCTTGAAATCAGCAATAAATTATCAAATAGACATGAGAAGCATTACACATAAGTTGGCATATGGTTTTTATGTTATCTTAAAATCCAGTAAAAGACTGCAAATAAAGAAAGAGAATGCAAGAAAAAAGTTGATAAAATACTTTGTAAGGAAAAGTGTGGAAAATCAGCAACAAGCAGAGCTGATAGGAGGAATATATTTATTGGCCAAAATGTTACGGAGATGATAAACATACACAGTGTTCATATCAGTCTGGGTATTTTTCTTCCTACCTACACATAATAGGATTTGAGTAGTGGAACTGAATCCTCAAGTAGAGGATATTATATCAATATTTTTCCTGTGGTTATATAAATGCAGCACCAGTTAAGAACATGGTCCATCAGAGAGAAGATGGGAGCTTGTGTGTGGCTCACTGAACCACTGTGTTCAGGGGAATTGTCTTCACACTGCAAGGAGAGAGTACTTGTCAAGACTAGATTTTTGGAATTTGTGTATCTAAAAGACAAACGACTTGACCTTACATTGCTGATTATTTTTAAACAGAAGCATCATAATTGTTAAATATCCAGCTGTTTCACACAATGATGGATGTGATGAGATAAGCCCCCTGAGCAGATGCACAGGCAGCCAGAAATTCTCATCACAACAAACCCCCAAAACATCATTTTACATACAGTAGAATTCCTATCATTCCTTTTTTGTGATTGTTTCTCTATTATGTTTCCCTCTTATTAAAATAAATTAGATAATTTGCTCTTTTTCCTACCTCATTTCCTTGAGTATTTCGTTTCTTAAAATGAATGAAAATATACTGTGATTATAGTGCATGACAATGTAACTCAGAAAACAGAAACTGAGCATTTTAATTGCCACTTAAAATGTCCTGATGTTTCATCTACAAGAAGTTTTTTCCCCCTTTCTGTTCCATGTGCGTGTTTTTTTTTTTTTTTTGCAGTGATACTGGAAGACACAACATTTTCCATCAGTAGGTTGTCATTATTTCTAAGATCTTCAGGTTGTTGAAAATGGAAAATAAAATCTTCCTCTCTGAGAGCTGTATGTTGCTGCTGGTAATTCCCTGAAAATGCTTAATTTACCAACCTGTTTTTCTTATTAACAGCCTGTTTATCTTAATGCTTTGAATACAAGCCTAGTCAAACTAACTGAAGGAACAAATGAAAGTGCATTGTTGATATAAACTCATCTTGAAATGCCAAAGAACCAGATACCACTGCAGCCAAGTTCATAAGGATCGAAAGTCAGTTATCCATGGTCACCTTCTCCGTATCTTTGTGCTTCTTTCCAGGATCCCAGTGACATTTTTCTTCTCTCTCTTTGTAGTATCTTCTATTTCCTCAGTTTTTACTTGCTGGATTTGATCACCAGACGCAACTGAACATGATTACTGCCTTTAAGCCAACATCAGTTATGAACTGGCTCAGTTACCCTCCCTCTAATAGTCGTAAAAAGTCGCTTTACTCCCATGCAACGATCCAGGACATGCCTTTCTGGTCCGTAAACCCTCTGCACACCCAAATTGAAGTGACTACTAAAATTTTTGAGCATAAACTATTTGGACTCTAGATAAAAACTTTGCTTATACATAATTGCTTAGATGCAACCCTTCATAACTTTTTCTGTTCCAAGGGTTGATGAAAAATTGTTAGGTATGCAAGTAAGTTATACATAGATAGAAATGTGGTGTTATGAAATATCTATGACTTAGAATTTATTCATAAGCATTAAGAGAAATCCTTACAGAATTTGGTAGAAGTAGACAAAAATCTTGAACTCTGTATTTACAGTAAAAGTAAGGTTAGGTATTTGGCTCAGTTTTAAGGCAAATTTGAATTCTCACTTTAGTTTGCTTGTTTTGCTAGGGTTGGGCTCAGCTGAACCGAGGTGTTTCTTTCAGGTCTCCCACACTGATGACAAGGGCACAACCACCTCATTCACTTTCCCAG
Source organism: Ochotona princeps (assembly GCF_030435755.1). Taxonomy (NCBI): domain Eukaryota; kingdom Metazoa; phylum Chordata; class Mammalia; order Lagomorpha; family Ochotonidae; genus Ochotona; species Ochotona princeps. The sequence continues at coordinate 14,484,070 of NC_080836.1, read as the reverse complement.
GCACATTAGCAGGGAATTGGACCTGAAGTGGAGCAGCTAGCGGTTTACCATGTATTCATAAGGATGTGGCATCATAGAAAGAAGCTTAACACACTATGTGACATGTGAAGTATAAGCACATGCTTCTTCTTAGACTGCTTGGACATGAGTTCCACCTTCAATTCTGATGCCACTTGCTGGTGACACTCCTCCTAGGAGGGGGAACATGATGGGTTGAGGATGTACTACCCAGATGGGAGACCCAGAATGAGTTTCAGGCTCCTAGTTTATGCCTAGTCCAGTTCTGGATGTCGTGAGCATTGAGGGAGTGAACCAACAGATGGAAGATTTCTCCTTCGGTCTTTCCTTCTCTATCAATTTCTTATTTTCAGTAACTACACTAGCTTAATTTTAGCTATAGCACTTAACCCAGGAATTGTGTAGCACGTTGATGAATGTGTTCAAGGATATGGCACTCAAGTAAATGGACTCCATTATATATTAGGTACCCCATAAGCTATAGTGTAAGGCCAGATCACTCTAACACAAAGACATGCTTTCCTAATCCACATGCTCACATATGACCTTTGTACTTACATGAAACATTGTCTTTATAAATTTGCAATCATTTGCATATCAGACTGTATTAGTGAAAATACATTGTGTCGATTCTGTCTATATTCTTTCTAAAAAGATATGTGTGGTTTTACTTTGAAAGCCAGATTTATAGAAAGGAGAGAGAAAGAGAGGTTCTATCCTCTGGTGTATTACTCCTCAGATGCACGAAATCGACTGCGGGATGAGTTGATCCTATGCCAGAAGCCAGGAACCTCTCTCTGGGTCTCCCACATGGGTTCAGAGGCCCAAGGATTTGAGCCATCCCAGGCCATAAGCATGGAGCTGTATTGGAAGTAGAGCAGCAGGTCCAAGAACCAGCAACCAGATATGATGCTAACACTGAAGGCAGAGCAGTAGCCTGTTATGCCTATGTGCTGGCCCCATTGTCTATATTCTGAGCTCCCCCCCCCCCCCCGCCGCCCCAATGACTTATTAAGATCTCCGCAGCAATCACACCATCTTGTATTTATTTTCCTATTGCATTTCTAGAATGCATCAAGCATGAATTATACAATTCAAGACAGATATGCTTTTGAAAAAATGCATTTACAACTCATAGAGTGATGCCTTGGGCTATATATAAAAAAGGGATTTTCTGACCAAAGAAAATCATTGATATTTGTTACACAAATGTTAATATCAGCTTACCCTAACAAGATCTGGAAATGACTCCTTGAGGCACACCTTACATTTATTTTTATGTTTCCTCTAAGGGAATAAGGAAGAATGGTCCAGGAACACACTAAATCCATTGCAATTAAATACACATTCCAGTACTATTTCTTTTCTGTAGGTGACCAAGAATTGTCAAAAAAAAAAAAAAGATACATAAATATATTCGCTAGGAAATAACTGACCTGTGATTTTTTTATTAATTTTTATTTTACAGCTTAAGTATCATTTGAAGTACTGACAATTTTTTTTAATGTAAGTAGTAGAAATTTTAAAAGAGATTCAAAAAATTTTCAAAGCAGCTGAGCTGATCCAAGATCAGGAGCCAGGAGCTTCTTCCGGGTCTCCCACACAGGTGCAGGGTCCCAAGGCTTTGGGCTGTCCTCAACTGCTTTCCCAGGCCACGAGTAGGGAGCTGGATGGGAAGCCAGGTCACCAGAATATGAAACGGAGAACATATGGGATTCCAGTGCATGTAAGGCAAGGACTTTAACCACTAGGCTTCCACACTGGGCCTAGAAGGATTTGTTTTAAAAGTATACATTCAATATGAATTGTGGGGTTTTGTTGTTGTTGTTGTTGTTGTTGTTGTTGAGAAAGTATTGTTAATTTTTGATTTATTCTGTTCTAGTTTTTCCTTTTACAACTGAAATAAGCTTGCTACCTATAAAAACTTTAAGAGTGATAAGACATAATGAAATTGCCATTTGGGGGCAAAAAAGAGCAAAACAAGGTTTCAAGATGCATGTGTTAGAAATATTGAAGAAAATTGAAGTGAAATTGTGAAGCATGTCCTTGGGAATCGGTACTCCTCCAAGTCTCTGGACAGAACAGACACTGGATAATTCTTTGTATAAAAAGATAATCCTACTAACTCAAAGTGAAAAATGTGTTAACAATAGCTGAATTTTGATGAAAAGATTTAGAAGGCATTGCATTGTTTTAAAATTTTTGATATATTTCTATTCTGTTGGTTTCTGACTATATAGTCGATCTGGTTTCTCTGATATCCAAGAGATCGGTGTTCAGTAACTCACATACTCATCGGTTTAAAATGCAACGCAATGTAGACATCATTTAATTCACTGTGTAGACACGCCTTAAAGAAGACAAATTACTCAAGCTAATAAAACAAGTGAATGGTGATTCCAGGATTTACATTAAGGTATTCCACACTCCATTGCTTACCCTAAGTTGTCCTTCCCATGATAAACTAATTTTCAGGGAGTACTGGTTATTTATTCATCTTCTAGGTCATTAATTTCTTAATGTCACTCTCATGTTTGATGCATCAAATGTTTACTTAGCAGCTATATATTCATTCTCTAATCACTTCGCTTATAGTTATAATTGAGCAGTTATTATCATTGAGGCATAGTTGTAATGCATATAGTGCAAAAACAGTGGACAACAAAATTGATGCCATTTTAGATTTGACCTCCTTAAAATGATATAAAGAATTAATTAAAGAAATAAGTACAATACATGACATTCACGTATGAAATGGAGACAAATTCTAAGGCAATATCACATTGAGAAAGGAAGAATTGGAGTGGGTTGTATAACATTAGACCAGAGAAGGTGAATTTGCATTAAAATGTAATAGAGAAAAGAGAAAAACTATTTGGATTACCTGGGGAAGTATATTTTAGGAAGTTGGAGCAGCAGGAATAAGACCTTGAAATAAGAGTAGCTGACACATTTGAAGAACAGCAAGACAGCACTCCTGCTGGAGCAGAGTGAGTTAAAATTAGTTACAGCAAATGTGGCTACTGCAGTCAATCGGTAAAGGGGCCATTTGGGTAAGTTCTTAAGAACCTTCTTTGACTTTCACTGTAGGCAAGATTGAAACATTTTAAACCAATGGAAGATCACAAACTCACTTAGTTTTACAAAATGTGCTATGTGCAAACCAGATAGAAAGAGGAAAAGATAGGCTCTCTAGTCCCTTATTAACAAGCAGGTGAAAGACTGATGAGGGACTTAGACAAAGAATAGGAAGTGCGAGCATGTAATTTGATTCTGGATGCATTTTGGAAGTAGAATCTAAATTACTTTCTAATGGATTAAATGTAGGATATGAGGATTAACAGAATTTAAGAATTAACCTAAAAGTTTGATATGCAGAAATTAAAATCAAAGATTGATATCCTGAGGTGCAGAATACTGGATAAGCAGTTCAGATATTCACTCTTTGGGTTTTGGGTAAAGTAGTTCTGAGTTTACAGATTTAAGCTAATAGGAGGCATGTAGATAGATAAACTTAGAATTCATGAAAACATAAATAATCTATAAAGAAGTCAGTCTGGGGGCTACATTTTCAAGGAAGCAGCATGGAATGAGCTGAGGCCCGAGCTTACTCCAGCATTTCATGAGTAAGAACATTCAAAAGAGACTAAGAGAGCAAAACCAGAGAAATGCCAAGTGAATGTGGTATACTAGGAACCAACTAAAAACTGTAGTTTGCATTAGGAGAGAATGCACAATTATAATATATGTAAATGACAAGTTTACTAAGAGGAAGATTTAGGATTGATGTAGCAATTTAGCTAAGTAGAAGTTGTAAGTGATCATCATAAGAAAAATTACTAGAAGGGCAGGAGCCAAAGCTCAGTGGGAGGTGGTCTATCATAGAACAGAAAATGAATGGGGAATACTGGGTATTAAAAATCTGTAGAACTTTTTTATACAAAACAAAAAATGAGGCAGCACTAGGAAGTTAAAGCAGGATTGTGTATGAGCCAGGAATTATGTTCTGCTCAGGGAAAATGAACGTACATAATGTGTGATCTTATATTTAGTGAACGCAGATCTTTAATCCTATTTATAAACAGAAGAAAATTGCTTCTCTATGAGGACACTATAATGTGGTTGATGACTCAATCAGAACATTCAGTCATTTTTAGGGTTTGTATAGGTCCCAAAGTTTATGTGCAAGAAAATTAATCTCCAAGTTTATAGTAATGGTGCTTGCAGGTGGGACCTTTTAGAGATCATGAGGATTAAATAAGGTTGTGAGGGCAGGACTGCCAATGATGCTGTCAGTGGCTTTTTATACAACAGAGAGAGAGCCTTGCTTTGTCTCACCCGGGGATGTTCTCTGCCACCTTACAGAGCATAAAAACACTCAATTGATGCTGGCACTGTACTAATGGACTTCCCTACTCCCAGAAGCATGAGTCAGTTAGGTATGTGTTCTTTGTCAACTCATCTCAGGTGTTTCGTTGCAGCCACAGAACATGGATTCAAACTGTAGACTATTTTCAGTGTGAAAGCAACAATTAACATAGAAAATTGCAGACTAATGCCCTGGGTAGGTTCTGAAAACTTGATGGAAGAAGCAATGCAGGAACACAGCACTGACAGCTCGGTTGGGCTGAACAAATGGAAGGGAATCATGTCCCGGAATTTTTTATCTAAAATTGTAATACAACACTGACATTTGTGTTTTCCATCACGACAGACTCGAAAAGCAACAGTGGTCTCTTTGGCTTTCAGCGTTTTCGATGTGTTGCCCAATGCAATCCACCCGAGGCCCAACATATGTCATCCCATCACACAGATTGCAGACGGAGCAGCTGCAGGCACTGGGCACTGCCTCACCAAGTTAGTTCCGCATGAGGAGATGCCAGCTCTCACCGACAAGGCAGGCCCAGAACCACAGAATGAAATCAACACTTGAAGTTAATCTCAGAGTCACTAAACCTCTGCTTGCCTCAATGTGAGTTAAAGGATTTTTATTAGACTGACTTCACAGACATTTTATTAAATTATTTGACCAATTTAAGAGGTATTTTCACTTTCATTCCATTTCTGCTCCAACAGAAAAGGTGCCTTCAAGAAATGGACAAACAGAATCAATTTCTTGTCACAAGCCATGCTACCAGTGGGAAAAAGACATTGCTCCTGATCTCGCTATCTGTGGGGAGAGTTTACTGTGGCCTGAACTAAAATTAAAATATAAATTTCACATATGACAATTTTAATTAGCTTGCCAGCTAACCTTTAATTAAGGAATAAATGTCTGGATTGTATATGAGTGGCACTGGTTAACTTACTTACCCCGAATCTTACTGTCCCTTCCCCTAATAACATTGTCCTAAAACATGAGCTGACCACCACGCACATTGTTCATTTAAATAAGCTCTTGTTGATCATATCTGACTATGCAGGGCATCACGTTTGCATGAGAATTGGAGAAAAAATATATTAACTACATTCATACAGATAACAAAAAGGTACCCAACTACAGAAGTCAAAAGAGACACAAGTGGAGTGGTGTTTATTAAGCACCAACTAAGCAATCCATTTTTAAGGCAGGCGATTTGCAAGGTACAGTCAGTGCTCTCAGGTTTTCAGTTGGAAACAGCCCTAATATAAAACATACAGTCTATAGGAGTATACGTGTGAACTGCAAAGAAAGCAACAACGCATGGACAATGAAATTAAGAAATAAGCCTATTTTGGAATATTTTTTTAATTCACGCATTGCTTTTTCACAACTTGCATTTCCATGAACTTCTAGAATATTTTCTTTTTTGTATGAATTATTGAAATTTCACAAAATTTATGCATCTTTCAATTCCATGTCCCCTGAACTTTTTGAAATACATCAGTATAAAGTGGAAAGTTTCCCTGCAAACATTCTTCTAGAATCCATGAGTTCACGATGTGGCAACCTTTAGTGGATTCTGTTGGGATAATCAAACTGCTGAACAGAGACACCATCCCCTTTACACAAACTACCTGATGCAGATGTAATCAGCCCTATGCAAACTACCCATGGAAACATTTATTAGACTATTCTCTACTATAGGAAAGACTTTTGTCACTCTTCCTTTGTGTGATAACTGGTGTCAAAGGGAAAAATAAATATAATGCAGTAGAGAATAAAATTGAGATTTAAGAAACACTTTTGTGGCAAAGGAATGTCAAGATGCCTTCAGAGCATCTAAATTCCTGGAGTGAATTAATCCTGTGGAAGGAAAATGTTCTGAAACCACTTCTATTTTTCTCAGTGTTTGGAGGCAGCTGTGAAATACTTACTCAGGTTATTTGAAGTCTCACAAAACTTGTGTTCCTTCTAGAACACCCTGCTAGTAGCAACCTGCCTGTGGAGCTTCCCTAAACTTTCAGGCATTCAAAGGAGACCCTTGTGGAGAAACAAAAGATGGAGAGAAACTGCTGAGCATTCTCAGGGAGAATGATTTTCCATCCTACTGTTGACTGGAGAAATATTGAAAACAATATCAACGCCTGAAGTTCAGATGTCTTGGTTTCTGGTTGCATCTGTCATTTAATGGCTCTCCTTCACCAAATAATAAATTTGCGAGTGTCATTTTCATTTTACAAAAGCAAGTACTAAAGCTGGGTGCTTACAAAATGTGTTTTAGCCCTGGAGAAGGAATTTGTATCAAAGTAGAGATGGCATTTGCTCTAGTTACAGTCTTCAATGGATAAGAAATAAAAGACAACTAGAAAAAATTATTGGACAGCTTCTATCTGCCTTGTATCTCACAGGGTTATTATTCTACAGATTCTTTTTGTTGGACAATAATAAGCAGAATTTTTTCTACAGTGAAGTAACTGCCTGGTTACCAAAATATATGTCAAATATGTTAGTTAATTCTTCAGCAGTGTGTCTTTTATTTCACAGGTAAAGATATCAGATTTTTGTATAGGTATAAAACAAAATGCCCAAAGTTTTCCCTATGAACAATAAATAGTCATCTGTTGATTACTTTTCTTTGTTATATGACTCACATGAAAAAGAGGCTTGATTATTGTATCTTGATACTTGCTTTTCTGATATTTCTATTAAATGCATTTAAATGTGAAGGTTTTATCTGAAGATTTTTTTATAGTATAAGAAAGTATATTTTTTTCATGTCAATCTAAGCCAGGCACCACCTGTGCAATGAGCGACAGATACAGAGCAAGCGAAAGACAAAAAGACATACAAAGCAGGGAACAAAAAGAAGAAATTAAAAAAGGAGGGGAGAAAAAAGAAAGAAAACAGATAAAAACATAGCTCAGATAGAGAAAACGAGAAAAATTTCAATTTCCCAAAATGAGATAAGTCCAAAATATGGCAGATTTGACCTATAAAGGTAAGAGCCACAAATTTGTTTCTTACACAATGCAAAACAGAACCAGAAGTTCTCTCCTGTGTTCCTTCTCTCACACCATGGGAAGTGTCGTGGGAAGCAAAGAGGAGGTTGTAAGAATTGTAAATTATGCTCATTCACGAATGCAGATAAGTGCTTATTAATTCTTCAACTACTTTGTTCCTTATTTTTTTTTCCAAAATGTAAGTAAGACAAGCCAGTTTATGATAGCAGTAAAGGGCAGGTATTACAGTAACTGTGAAATGTATCATTTCAGGTCCTTGGAGATCTCTGACACTCCACATTAACAAAGGATGATGTAGGTTGGGGTTTGAATATTTGCATACTATGGCTAGCCCACTAATTCCCTGACAAGACTCAGGAATGAGGGCAACTGATATGGTATGGGAGGCGAAGACAACAGATTAAGCCATGATTCAACTCAGAGTGTTTAGGATCCTGTCCCATCTCCACTTCCTGCTAAGGCACCCAACATGAAGCAGAAAATAGCATAAGTAACTGGACTGCTCTCCCAAACAACAGATGGAGGTCCTGGCTGCCAACTTCAGCTTGATCCTGCTGGAGATACTGAGGGCTTTTAAAGAGTGAACCAAGAGACAGAAGATCTCTATCTTTCTCACTCTCTTTCTCTGTCCCTCCTTCTTACTCTCCACCCACCTGACAATCTATTTTCCAAATAATATTTAAAGTAAGAATCAGTGCTGTGATAAGGTCCATTTGGTGAATGATAGCCTATAAACTAAAAACAATACTCTGGGCCTGATGCAGTAGCCTAGTGGCTAAAGTCCTCACCTTGCAAGCACCTGGGTCCCATATGGGCACCAGTTCATATCTCAGCTATTATACTTCCTGTCCAGCTCCCTCTATACGGTGTAGGAAAGCAGTAGAGGATGGCCCAAAGCATTTGGATCCTGCACCCATGTGGTAGACCCAGAAGAAATCCTGCATCCTGGCTTCGGATCAGCTTGGCACCAGCCTTTGTGGCCACTTGGGATTGAACCAGTGGATGAAAGATCTTTCTGTCTCTCCTTTTTTCTGTAAATCTGAGTTTTGAACTAAAATAAACAATTAGTTTTTAAAAATTATGCTCCAGCAACTTCTGTTTTTAATACTAAATATATTTATTTTATTATTTTAGGATACAGTTCAATAGACTCTGGGATTTTCCCTCCCACTTCTCCAGGTCCCCACCCCGTAAATGATTTCCCCAACAGCATTACAACAGTATAGTCATAAGTCCATCATTCTGCTATCTAAGTGTATCCTGACATTGTAGGTATACACAATGGCAGAGAGTCCAACATCCTATTGTCAAGATATATTTAACATTTTCATTGAGAGTCCATTTTTGAGTTGGAAGTAAAGATGCACACTGCATCATATCTTCACATCTGTATGTGTTAGTCTCTATTATACAAATATTATATATCCACTTAAATAAAAAGCCATAAAATAAAATCAACAGGAAGAAAAAAATAGAAAATTTACAACACCATGGTGTGAAATAACATGCTAGTGAATGACAAATGTGTCCCTGAAGAACTGAAGAAGAAAGCAAAACACCTTCTTGAAGCAAATGATGGTACTGTGCGACCTATGAAATTAATGCAAAAATTAACAGGGATATTAATAAGAAAAACAAAAACATGTTTGAATAAATGGAAACAAAAACAAAAATATCAAAACTCATGAAATGCAGCAAAAACAGTATCCAAAGGGTTATTGATCTTGTACTTTTCATGAAGGTTGCCTTATATCAGAGAGAATGTATGGTATTTGTCCTTTTGGGATTGACTTTTTTTACTTAGCATAATGGTCTCTAGTTGGCACCACTTGGTTGCAAATGATATAACTTCACATTATTGATGGCTGAGTAGTATTCCACAGAGTAGATGTACCACAGTTTCTTTATCCACACCTCTTTTGAGGAGCATCTTGATCGTTTCCATATCTTTGTTATTGTATATTATGTTATGTGAATATAAGACTACAGATCACTTCTCACATGCAGATTTCATTTCCCTCTATATCCCAGAAGATATCAATGACTTTTTCCTGGTCTTCCACAATGGTTCTGTGTCCCAAGGCTTTGGGCCATCGTCCACTGCTTTTCCTGGGCACAAGCAGGAAGCTAGATCAGAACTGGAGTAGCTATGGTATGAACTAGTGCTCATATGGGATCCCAGTGCCTGAAGGTGGTGAGTTAGCCACCAGAATCATTGTGCTGGGCTAGCTTTTGCATATTTTGCATATTAATGTTCACAGTGAAGAGAGCAGTTCAGTAGAAGTCACCTAACAGGACACACATTCAAAGTTAAGTTTGGAAATTTCAGGGAGATAAAATAATATTATAGGAAATTTGCTTTTTTAAAATGGAGAATGAGTACAAACAAAATGTTCACTCAAGAATAATTCAGCTCGGAGGGGATTTCAATTCATTTGGAGAAAACACCCTTCCATTTTTAACTTCTACAGCTAGCTGATATTTATTTTTTCTAATATTACTATGAAAATTAACAGTTTAACTCACTTTTACATTTATGAGAGAAACGCTCATGTAATGTGGTGCAATAGTGAGGGTTGTTTGGCTTTGGATTTAATTTACATTGACAGGCTGTTTGCCTATTTTTACTGGAACTGAATTAAGTTGTCTGTGTGTAACACACAGTAAGTTTAACGAGGTTCAGACCTGCTTGCCCAAGCTACTTCTGTATCAAAAGCAAGTGGAAATATGATGATAAATACTGATCTGTCCATTCCCAAAACAATTTACTCTAAAGCATTTATGATTGCTTCTCACTCCTAGTTACTTCACGTGGAACTGCAGAACAAACGGCAGCACAAATTAGAGTCCTCAGAGTCTTTTTTAGGAAGTCAAAGACTTTCCAGTATCTGTTTAATATATATAGATACAGAATGACTAGTTCAGGAAAGTCAATGAATACCCCTAGACAGTTCATCATTGGGTTTAAAAAACACCAACACTAATTGGAAATCCACTAAGGGATTCTTGGATAACGTTCCTGACCCTTTCAATTCTGCATTTTTAATCACTCCTCCATAATGATTTCTTTCAGAAAAATTCTGAGACAGCAGAGCCAAGTCACCAATAGGAGACTGAGAACTTTGCCTAAGCTCACTGCCTAAAGGGACATTCTGAATCGCTGGCTCACAGTAGTTACACATTACTGGAACAGCTACACAATAAAGTGGCATAGCAGCCATTGTGTTAAATGTCAAGTTAGAAAGAATAATGTTCTACCAGAAAAGAAGGATTCGATGGCATCCACGTAGATGCAACACTCAGCAATTTTTTGACCCAGGCAAGTTTTATTGGCAAAGCATATTACCCACTCCATTCAGCAATAGGCAGGTAACTAATCACATGTTCCAATTTTCCTGAAAAGGCCCGGAAGACAATGAAGACAGCTGGAAACAATAAGCTGCAGGCAATTGATGAAATCAGATGTTCTTGCTTGTCTCTTTCCAACCCTGACTGCCTCCCTCCCCTAGGTACAGAACGGAAAGTGTTTGCTTAGGAAGAGAGAGAGAGAAAGAGAGCGAATTGTCCTCAGATATAAATTACTAAGTTTAGTTTTTTTTTCTCCTACTCTGTGTCTACTACTGTGGTTATAACCAAAGAGAGTGGGCATGTTTGTAATGATGGAAAGGGAAGAATCTGACCTGTGACAACTTTTAGCAGGCAAGTCTCTACAAGTGATACCAGTGATTGAAATCTATTTTTGCGTATTTTACTGAAAGCTCATAATTGGTACTGATGTGTATAATGGTGTTGTTGCATCCCTCACATTCTTTTGGAGTGTGGCATTTACACGACTATTTTTAACACTGGAAAGAAAGTTTCCTGGAATCAGTGGAAGCCACATATAGTTTAATTACTTGATAGACTTAAGGCTGGATACTCATCTGTGTGCACTGACCTTGACAAAATAGCAAGAATAGGCAGTAAAAGATTGCAGAAGTCAAGCATCTGGTCTCAAATGCGACCATGTTTCTGGCATTTGGAATTTGGACCCCTGAGATTTGTAGTAGTTACAATACCATTACTTCTCCCCTTGGCAAAGCCTGTAGCCATTGTCTGACTCAGTACTGATTGTATCTGGCGGTCATGCTTTGCTGGCTCATTACCACACCATTGCCTAGTGGTAGGTAAATGAGTATCACGAAAGTAGCCACTATGGGCTTTCACCGAAATCTTGTAGCAGGTGGATACAAGTGAGTTGAAACTTGAATTTGTGTATAAATACATGAAGTGCAATGTAAAGTTCACTTCTATCTTCCCCCAAACTACAATTTCTTAAAGCAGCCAGGGGTTAATTTGGATATTTCCATAGTATGTTGTACGATGATTGAGTTACCCAACAAAAACGAATACTCTCAATTATCTTCAAACCATCTTTTTTAAAAATAAAAGTCTTTCCAGGTCTCGTCTTCATTTTTATTTATAATTTATTTCTTTTTAAATATGTGCAATGAAGTTCAATACCATTAGAGAGAGAATAAGAGTTAGAAAAGATACACCGTGAGTCTTCTCCTGTTGTTTCACTTTCTTGATGCCCCCAACAGCCAGTGCTGTGCTAGGTTGAATCTTGCATCCCAGCACCAGAACCACTGCTTCCTAAATATGCATTAGCAAGAAGCTGGAGTTCGACATGAGCCAGGCTTGAAACCCAGAGAATCCCACATGCGGTACTAGCATTCAAAGAAGCAATTTAAGCTGTGTCATGCTACTGCAATAACACCCTTTCCAACCAGAGCTCAAAGAGGTGTTTCGTGATTCGTTCTGTTCAATCCTATGTACTTCTTGCATCTACAATCTTTATTTGAAAGTGCTTGCCTGTTTTTCTTACCTAGTGTTTTTCGGGTGCAAGTGACAGCCAGAAATTTCCAATTGGATTACAATGCTGTGTGCTTTGCTTCAATGCCTGTGCAAAGTGTTGCTTCTGGAAATATCACCCTCAAATTTCCTGAAGAGAATTATCCAGAAATGGTGATATAGTCCATATTTAATCACATGATCTGCAGATTTGCCTTGTGTTTCTTTGTCAGTGTTTCCCACAGAGCAGACCTAAAAGGAGAAGATGAGGGTGATAGGTGATAGAGGACAGATGAACGGATAGAGTAGTTCACATTATTATGGACAATCAAGACCTCATCCACAATTGGAGAACCAGGAAAGCCAGTGCCAGGATTCATTAAGAGACTGAAGTGCCACAGTTTAAAACCAGAAAGCCATAGGTTCCATTGTTGAAGCGCATGGAACAAAGCACCCCTTGGATCAAAGTTCTACTTAGGTACTCAATGGAATGAGAGATGCCTGTTCACATGGATGAGGGTAGATTTCTTTACTCAGTCAACTGATTCAAAAGGTTAATCTCCCCTGGAAACTCACAGCACACCCAGAGTTAGTACTTCGCCGGTCACTTGGGCACACACTAGCTTAGTCACACTGACATACCAAATCACCCATCATACCTGACTCCTAGCTATATCTTAGTCTTTTCTGGCTAAGAAGCCCCAACTTGAAAAGCTCCCAGCTTTTTCGCTGCCCTGTGTTGATGTGACATGTTGCCTATGCTGAATGGTGCCTGCATCATGGTATTCTAATAGACTTTCACATTGCAGCTACAAAAATGATGGTTTCAGGATTCATTAGGTGCCCCTGGCACTCTGGTGTGGGGTCTGTGCAATCAACATCATCTTTCTTTTCTTTCTCACCAGGATTAAGATACCACTGCCAGCAGCTTCATTGTCAAATTTCACATCTTTCCAGCCAAATCCTCTCTGTAGATGAGGCCAACAGAAAATCCTGCATGTGTTTAATGTCTGCTCAAGCTTTTCTTCCCCACAGCACAGAGAGAAAGGAATGCACAGGCTTTCAACGACCTCAGCTATATACAGTTACCGATCTTTGACATGCAAAACTGTTAAAAAAAAAAAATCTCAGCATTTACACCCTGGGGAAGTGCTGCTCTGCTGGAAGGCATGAAGTCATTGAGAATTCACAATTCATTTCTCAGAAATGCCAAGAACACGGCTGTTAATGCTCACAAAACACAGAAGCAGACCCTCTGAGGAGAAGGGCGTGCAGGAATACTCAAGATGGAAGCTCAGAGAGATGATCCACGGAACATTATTTCAGCTTCAGCCCAGGCAGAAGACATTATTTCAGCTTCAGCCCCATGGTAATGGCTTCCCGCCCTGCAAAGCGGCTCCTCACTGTGGTCTATTGATAATCCAAGAAGCTGCAGATCTGCATTCATATTTAAATGCTAGTCTTCAGTTGTGTCATTTCATGCATGTTGAGGGAAAAAAGACACATGCTTATTCTAAAAGAAGCAAACAAAATCAACAAGTACAAAGAAACAAAAACCTAATCATATTCCTCTAAGTGGACAGTATCTTGAAGAAAACTTGGAGACTATCCATATTGACATCACTTTCTTTTAAAATGATAGGAATAATAAAAGCTGCATTTGTTTCTATTTGAAAGGCAGATTTACAGAAAGAAGAGAGGCAGAAAGTGAGATTGATCATGCATGGGCTGGCCACATGCGAGAGCTGGGCCTGTCTGAAGTTAGTATCCTGGAAATTCTCCGAGTCTCCATGTGGTTGCAGGAGCCCAAGAAGCTCTTCCTGCTTCCTCTGCTTTCCCAGACCCTAAGCAGAAAGCCTAGTAAGAAGTAAAGTACTTGAGACTCTAACCGGCACTGGTATCGGATGCTAACCCTATAATTGAAGGCTTAAGCTACTCTACCACTGTGCTAGCCCCATAGATATTATTTCTATAGATTAAAAAAAATTTTAATGACTTCAAAATTATATTGTTAAATGTAAATAATGTAAGTTTGGGGGTTTTGGTTTTTGGGTTTTTTTTCTTTGTTTTGATTGTTCCTCACATAATTGTTCTCTAATCTGTCATTCTAGCTCTCAGCTGGTTTGTAAAAATACAGCTATTACCATGCCATACACAAGAAATAATCCCTGCTATACGGACAGTGTACAACCTTATTTTTGTAAGTTCTACCTTTGCACATGGTATTTTTTAAAATAATCATTTAAAGTTATATAACTACTATTAAATGTGTCTTTCCTTCTTACATAGAACTATTCTGACTTCTAAATAGTTTCCTTAAGTTATAGACCATTTTAATGGGGAGTACAATAAAACCAAAAGATATATCCCTATAAGAGGCCAAAAATAGAACTATTTTGGAAAATTAGAAGTTATGATGAAGGATGAGGTCATCCTAATCAATAGGCTGATTAATCCATGCCATTGACATGTGTAATCTAGGGCTTTTTCTGGAACTGTCCTAAAATCATATCATCTGCGAAATACTTCCATGTCCCTTGACGATATCCACTTTACTATGCTCTTCAGAAGGGGGAGCTAATTTTTTTATGACTAGGTAAATAAACTAGATAAAATTTTAATAAAGATAGGAGTTGCGATATTATAGCATATTTATTTCCAAATGTAATATTGCCCAGTGCAGTCCAGTTTTCAATGATTATTATTATTATTACTCAGATGATAGAATCCAAAAGAAGAGAAGGGGCAGCAGAGGCAGAAGAGACAGAGTTAGACTCTAAACTGCTATAATGTGGTTGCACTCAACGTGTGATGATCTGTTATTCTTCTAACACCTGTTACGTAGTTCTGAGAGTTGTTGAAATTTTGCTTTCCCACCATCAAATCAGCAAATAATTACTCAAGCAGTTATGGGAAAGCTGTGATAATTCACTTTGGTTGACCTGGAATCCTGTTCTAAGGTTGGATCAGGTAACAGACTGAACGTGTGGCAAATCTCAGTCTGTCTTACCAGAAATTAGACAGCACAACCAAGTTCTTGAAAAGACCTCAAGATGACAAGAGGCAGACCAGACAGTGCTACAAGCTAGTTGGATCTAACGTTGACATTCAGTCTAGCTGAAGTCCTTCTTCAAGCCTTATTAAGCCTGTATTGTAACACTACAGCTTAGTAAAAATCACTCCTTTTGTGTCATAAGGGCTTGAAATTGCCATAAAAATTTAGGGATATAGTAATACAAAAAGAAAAGAGTTGGATCCAGTAATTCCTGAAATTTGTAGCCCATATTCACAGAAATAAGATGAATATCCTGGTGACAATGGAACATGCATGTATCAAGCCCCATTAAATGAAAACTTAGCACACAGGTACTGCTTTGTCTGTATAGAAGGACATTCTTTGTGATTTTCCTTAATAAAACTCTTACCTTCGCCTTTCTGGCTCATGATTGGTTTCTATTTTCTGTTGACAGAAAGAACCCACCCATAGCCAAGGATATTTAGATGGGGTCTTGGATTTTTTCACTAGCGAGTATCAAAGTATCAAAAGAGTTTTCTCTTTTCAAAAGTTTTATTTTTACTTTTATTTGAGAGGTAGATTTACAGAGAGAGGAGACAGAGATCTTCCTTCTGTTGGTTCACTCCTCCAATGGCTGCAGCAGCCAGAGCTGACCTGATCTGAAGCCAGGAGCATCTTCCAGGTCTCCTACAGTGGTGCTGTGGCCAAAGGGTAAAGCACAAGCCATCCTTATGCGATTTCTCAGGCTGTAAGAATGAAGATGGATCAGAAGTGGAGCAGCTAGTACTCGAACCAGTGTCCATATGGGAAGCTGACTGGCATCAACTCCCAAAATATCTTCTAATGTCTCACATGTTTCCATCTCTACTATCCCAATTCAATGTGAGAGAAGACAATACAGTTAATTATTATAATCAATTCATTTTCTTCCTTTCTGTCTTACTCCCTTTCCTTTAAAAAAAAAGATTTAGTTTATTTTTATTGCAAAGTCAGATATACAGAGGGAAGGAGAGACAGACAGAAAAATCTTCCGCCTGATGATTCACTCTCCAAGTGACCACAACGGCCTGTACTGCCCCAATCTGAAGCCAGGAGCAAGGAGTTCTTCCAGGTCTCCCATGTGGGTGCAGGGTCCCAAGGTTTTGGGCCATCCTCGACTGCTTTCCCAGGCCACAAGCAGGGAGCTGGATGAGAAGCAGGGTCGCCGGGGTTGCTGGGATTAGAACCGGCAACTATATGGGATCCTGGTGCGTTCAAGGCAAGGACTTTAGCCGCTAGGCCACCACCCGGGCAATACCTGTCCTCCTTTCTGTTTCTGTTTATTTTCTGTAGCTGATCATTCATACTATATTCTCCTTTTATCTATCCTTCCTTCCTTCCTTCCTTCCTTCCTTCCTTTCTTTATCCCCCGCAATACATCATCCCATTGCAGTGCTTTTCTAGTTGTCAAGTCATATTTTTTGACAGTAAAGTCACCTCTAGGAAGCAATAGTTCCTGTAACTCCATGACAAGATTGTGTCTTAGTGTTTTATCATATATGCATTGCGCTCTTCTAAATATAACTGGTTATAAATAGAAAAGAAGAAGAAATAGAGAAAAGCATCAGTTCCTTGATTTGACTCTTCATTCTCTTATCAAAACAGGCAACATGAGGGGCCAATGCAGTGGCATACCTGTTAGCCCTCTGCTGTGGTGCTTGCATCTTATATGGGTGCTGGTTTGTGTCCTGGCTTCTCCATCTTCGATCTAGCTCTATATTTTTTTTTAATGAGATAAAATAAACCACATTCTGTGTATGACTAGGCATGTAATGATTGCCAGGTGAATTCCCACTCATGCCCACTCTAGAATGCAGGATTTGTAGAATGCTTGCTTACTTCCAACCAAACACTGTCACTACTCTTCACTAGAAAGGGCGCAAACTACAAAAAAGAATCCACAGAATAGCCTTATCAGGATCATTTTTCTCCTGAGTGGTTCATGAATTGTTTAAACACTCAACAGAGAGAGAAACAGAAAGGCTTGCAAACTCCCTACATAGTTCAGTAATGTGTTTTTCCTTCATAATATTGTAGATTTACAATTTAGGAAACTTTAATATATGCTCAAAGAACAGATTGAACCATTGTGTCATTCAATTCAAAAATCACTTGGATATCATTGTTCTATCAACAGCATTTTAAAAACTCTTACCAAAACAGGGAAGTGACCGTGGAAATTTACTTTGGCCTAGTTATTCACTTTTGCTTACTTGCATCATGGATTTCAAACGTGCAAGTTCAAGTTTACAGATTTCTTTTTTTTTTTTTTAAAGATTTATTTTTATTACAAAGTCAGATATACAGAGAGGAGGAGAGACAGAGAGGAAGATCTTCCGTCCGATGTTTCACTCCCCAAGTGAGCCGCAATGGGCCGGTGCGCGCCAATCCGATGCCAGGAACCGGGAACCAGGAACCTCTTCCAGGTCTCCCACACAGGTGCAGGGTCCCAATGCATTGGGCCGTCCTCAACTGCTTTCCCAGGCCACAGGCAGGGAGCTGGATGGGAAGTGGAGCTGCCGGGATCAGAACCGGCACCCACATGGGATCCTGGGCATTTAAGGTGAGGACCTTAGCCGCTAGGCCACGCTGCCGGGCCCAGGTTTACAGATTTCTAATTGACTACCACAATCTCCTTCTCTTAACTATGGGATTGCGCAGTTAGAAGGCATGTGAAAATCCCTGTGGGTACCTAGACACCTTGAATGCTGCTTCATGGCCACAAAGAATAATTGTTGGTCTCAATTACAAAACTTACTGTCAGTGCAGTGCCAAAAAGTTCTTTAAAAATCATTTCAAAATCAATCCTGTATTTAAAGCTGGGCTTCCAAATACATATATCAGACATCAAAGATAACTACAGACATTAGCAAAAGTTTTACTTCCAAAGTAGTTAAGTGAATGAAAGGGGAGAGTAACGGGTAGAGACGCATGGAAACAAAAAATTGGAGTTTTACATCAGTGTGTCCAACAGGAAAACTATGTCAAAGAATGAAAACAGAAAGTCAAGTTCTTGGGAAAATTACAGCAGATAGCAGCTGCTAAAACTGCTTTATTTGCAAATCAAAACTGTTCAACTTCCTGTCATGCTTTCCCTTCAATTAGGATGATCATACCAGAATGGCTGGTGACATTTATCTCAAACACATCCTGTTCATCTTCTGTAAAGATTCCTATCATTGTTTTCTCCTGTCCTTTATTAATAAGGACACTGTGTAAAACGTCAAGTAAGCTCATTTGTCCTTGCCAGAAATCAGCTATACTAAATGGACTCCCTTTCCAAAGAATGTTGTATAAATCGAAGTCAGGAGATTATGGCATAAAATATTCTAGGTTTCAGAAAGTCACTGAGAAGTTATAGAGAGATGTCCTGCAAAGTGTCACGACAGTTAGTGAAAATGTCAAATTCTGTCCGTGTCAGCATTTCTTACAGGGAGAAAAATTTCCAGAGAGTAAAATATGAAAAATAAATACTTTGCATCCCTAGCTCATTCTGAAAATGTCTTCCTGATTCTGTTCAAATTAAAAATACTCTGTAGACTTATCCTAATGCATTTGTACTGAATGGCTTAGGAGTCTTCCGTAGCAGAAATGATGGGCCTAGATCTTTAAAAATGACTTGCTATAGAAATCGTTTTAAAGAATGTTCCCAACAGGTTAATTACATGACCATTAAACATAATTGAGGTCTTCTTGGCCCTGAGTGGGTCTTCCATTCTGCTCACAACTTTTGTCCACTATTTAGTCAGAACCTGGAGACAGCTCCAGAATAAGGCAAAGATCACTAAAGCGAGACAAACCTAGGTTGAATCCAGTCACTACTTCACACATATTATGTGTCACTGGCAGCCAGTATAGCTGCTCTTCCTCTCATTTCTTCCATTAGCAAAATTATATATATATATATGTGTGTGTGTGTGTGTAACTGTTATAAAAATTAAAGTAACTCATGAATAGATTGTCACACAGTATCTTTTCATTATATGTTTTCTTGAACCTTTTGCTTAACAATTTTGTGATGAATGTTTATGAACAGAAGTACATATGCTGTGATTAATATTCAGAATAAGAATTTAGAATCTGAGATCTGGCACAATCGCTCAGTAATTAAATCCTCACCATGCATTCGCCAGGATCACCTATTGGTGCTAGCTGATGTGCTGGCTGCTCCATTTCTCATCCAGACCCCTGTTCGTGGCCTAGGAAGCAGAAGAAGAAGCAGAGGAAGATGGTTCAAAACCTCGGAACCTTGCACCCACATGGGAGATCTGGAAGAAGCTCCCGATTCCTGGCTTTGGATCAGCTCAACTCTGGCTGTTGCATCCATTTGGGGAATTAACCTGAGGATGGAAGATCTTTCTGTCTCTTCTCTCTATGAATCTGATAATAAATAAAAAATAAAAATGAAGAAATCTTAAAAAAAATCTCAACAAGAGAACAGCTGATTTTTAATTATATGTCCACAAACTTTTATAATTTATATACTTTGTATCCATATGTATCCATTATTTGATAGGCACCTAAAATAGATATATACACTCATGTTACCAACTTCTGGTTCACTCTCCAAATCCCAGCAAAGGTCTGGATGTAAAAGGGCAGAAGCTGAGAGTTAGGAATTCAATACGAGTCTCCAATGGGTGGTAGTGACTCAGCTACGTGCACTTTCCCGACTGGAATCAGAGGCAACCTGGGAAGCAAATGGTTTCTAAACTGTCACTGCAATGTGCTAGATGAAATGTTCACCGCTCCCCAAAATTTGTTGAAGAACTCATGTGCGTGCATGTGTGTTGATATATGTGGTAAGGTTCAACCTATCATTAAAAGAAAAAGCATACATTCAAAACTATAATTCCAGCAATCAGAGCAAAGTGAAAAATCTTTGCAAAAGTTCTACCCAAAATATGAAAAAATTATTTGACAACTACTGTTATGGAGACAGCTATTTCTACTTTATATTTGGAATATAAAGCAAGATGAAAACAGGATGACCCTCATACACAGGTGTGTTTGCCTTGATTTTATCACTTAGTATTTTAAAAACTTGAGAATTGCTTATTATTATTTAAATCATGAGATTTAAACACCAAATCCTGGTTCCTACAGTTCTCTTGCCAGGTCAAAAAAAAAAAAAAAAAAAAAAAAAAACAATATTGGGGAGAGGTCCATTATGCCTGTATACCTGCATGGAACCAAGAACCTGCAACTTTGATGAAGACACGCACTCCCCATCCGAGCACAGTTCCCATCACTTGCCTGTGCCATTTGTCCTTCATCATGCTTATACTAATCACATAATTCATTTTTAGTGCATTTTCCTCTCATTTTCTTAACTTGCTTACCTAATTCTTATGTAAAATTGGTTCCTGCAGTCATCTAAATTCGCATTGCCCACTAAAATTGTAGTACATGCATGTTCATTGGTCAAGCCTTCGTCTGCTTACCAATGTAGTAACAAGGTCGGATGACATTGATTCTAACAGTTAAGACAGGCACATGTTACACTGGAACACCTAGGTTTCCTGCCCGGCTCTACCTCCTGATTTCAGCATCCTGTTAATGCACATCTTAGAGGACAACAGCAATCACTCAAGGAACTTAGTGCCTACGATCCACTCGAGGACCTGAATTGAGTTCTTGGTTACTGGCTTTAATCTGGTCCAGTCTACACCATGGTAGGCACTTCAGGAATAACCCAGTAGAAAGAAAGTGCTTCTGTTTCTCTCTTTCCTTCTGAAATAAGGACAGAGAAATTAAAACCAAAAGATCATGATCTTGAGACACTCAATTCTAAGTTCCTTGCATTAAATGTAAGAGGGAAATGTGAAAAAAAAATTCCAAGAGCAAATAATCTGAACTTCATGTATGCTTGTTTTAGCAAACAGTACTTGAATGCTGTTCAAAAGCATTATCTGTGGCTTCCAAAATGGTTTGTTTTTGTTAATCATGAAATTCAAATACAAAAATATCAAAATGAGGTAGAGCCAAAAAAGAGTGACTGTAATGAGAAAAATTCCATCTGGCATTATTATTTGTTTCCAGAAGAGCTGAAATATTGAAAGCTGTCCATACGGATAACTGAAACCTGATCATGTTTGATAGCATTTCTATACACCATCATTTTATATTAATAGAAAATACATAATTGAGTTTCATACATATTTTTACAGTAAATATTTTCATAATGGTATATACTTAAAAGGCACAAAACTCATATGTATATACTCAAAGTAACCAATTTGTTGAAACCTGAATCACTAAAACCTAAAATAAGTTACCAGCATTTCAAAATTCTCCCTCATTCTTTCTGCTAGCCATGAACTTAGTCAATTTGGGGATATTGGAAATAAAGCTGGCAGAAACATTTGCACACAAGTGGCGTGTATGTGTGTGAATTATGTTTAATTTTTTTCATTTCTTTGTGAGTGAATATCTACAGATGGAATAGTTCGCTCCCTAGTAGAATCATCTATAACATCATAAGGAACTGGAAAACTGTTTTATCGAAAGTAGAATAGTGTTTCAATTGTTACGCATTCTTTTTAACTTGTGATATGTTTATTCATCTTGATTTTTTAACCAGATTAATTGTTGATTGCTCTTATTTACAATTATGTAAACATCGATAATGTTCATCATTTTCTCTTGTACGATTTATATCCATAAACATTTGGTGAAGTGCTCATTCCATTATTGTGTTTCTATTGTGTTTGAAAACCTGTTAAAATTAAATGAACAGGGCTTAAAACGTTTCGTAACATAATAGCAGTCTGTCACGATTGCATTTTTATAAACTAGTAACAAATAATCAGTTAAAATTTTGAAAAGATATGCAATGTTTATACAGTGAAGATTAGAAAATGTTAATCATGAAAGGTAAAGAAAAGGTAAACAAGTCAGAGACATTCCAAGTTCATGCTTGAGAAACTTGATATTCTCATTAGCCAATTATCTTCCAAAGAGATAGGAGGATTAACAAAAAATGTAAGTAAATTTTTATTTTAGGAGTTAGCTAACTCATTCCAAACTTGCTGTCTAAATGTCAAGGTCCTAGAATAACCAAAACTAAGAAAGAAGAAAAAAGTGGAAAGACTAATATTATCTTATTTCCTATTTATAGAGAAATAATATTCAATAGCATTTGCTTTTTAATATGATGCTTAAAAGATAAGTCAATGCAAAAAAAGATCTCTAGTGTAAGTGTAACTGATTTTTCTCACCAAGGTGCAAAGGCAGTTCACAGAGAAAGCTCAGTCTTTTACCAAGTAGTGCTGAAACATGAGTGAAAAAATGAAATTTGATCCATATATTACACTGTCTGCATAAATGACTCTGAATGGATGATCAATTTAAATAGTAATGATAAATATTTTTAAAAAAACAACCTGAAGGTGATTCAGGGAGAAGCTCTTCATAATCTAGGGCAGAGGAAATATATTCTTAACAATACACCCAAATTACAACACAGAATTAAATTGATAAATTAGACTTACTCAAACATGGGTTATGTTATTCCTTAAAATATACATTAAGGAAAAATCAAGTCACTAGCTCTAGAAAATGCTTGCAATTATGTTTCTAATAACATGAAAGTTTCTAAAATAATAATCTCTCAAACTTTAGCACAATTCTTATCTTATTGTCAGTTCATGTACATTATACTTGTAGTGACTTTGAATGTACCAAATTCCTTTAGAGAAAGCCACATTTTTGAAAGATGTTAGCAACAAGCAATTTAAAAGCCATAAAGCACTCAGATTCAAAGACTGATCACATTTCCTCCTTATTTGGCTCAGAATCTTGTTTTCATTCCTGTGGCATGCGAATACCAAAAACCCTACTCACATGTTTAGTTTATAACCCAACAACTGTTTTCTTGTCCTTTCATCATGCATAGTTATAATCAACAAATATTTTAAGTGTAAAAATATCTAAAATTTTGGGCTCACTAATTGTATTGTTTTTTTCTCTTTGGGATATTCATTCAAATGTTGGCTGTGTTGATTATTACTACAATGCTTTCAAATGATTATTTTGTAAAACTAATTTTATAGCACATTTATCATCATTGAAATCAAGGATATTGATTTAATAATTGATAATAGATATATGTGCCTCCTCTCCTATGTTACTTAATGACATAGTCATTAAATATAAAAAAGAAAATAATGGTCAGTTCTCTCTAACAAGTTGTGAGCAATTCTTAGAGTCACTGTGATCAATCTTTACCCTGTCCTTGTCAACACTGGTAACTCATTTAGCATCTGAAGGTCTTCTAACAAACCCATCAGACACCTAGAAACAGAAGCTGAACATTCAGTCTAGTACACAGGGCCACATATTGATGTTTGATACAAAAATCAATTAAATTCAAAAAAGTACTAAATAATTCTATCAGTGACCTATCTGTCATTTTCCTATGTAAAAGCAGAAAAGGCAGAAATGAGAGAATTTTGGCCTCAGACTCCTGGAAGATTTGTGAGAACAAGAAGAACAAAAGAAAAGGTAGCTGGGTATCAGGCAAGGTAGGATGACTGATTACACAGTGGGGAACAAGGTGAGAGATAATTGTGACTTCAATTAAGCCGGTTGGACAGAGGTGACCTGTGGAAGCATTCTGCATGGATTCTGGAGATAAAGCTGTGGGACAGACTCAGCAGTTCAGATTGGTTTCAAGGTTTTTGGAAAAGCAAATGGACGAGGAGTAATGCTGGGAGGCAGGCAGATGTGTGTTTCAGGGAAAGTCCTGACTGATTCTATCTCGGATTTCCACAGGCTTTAAACTCATTCCTGTAAAGCACAACTAGCAAAAACCCTGTCCCTGGTGATGTGCTTCTGTGTTTCTCCTCTAAGAACCTGTGTCATCTAGAAATTTAGATTGGTAAAAGATCTGTAGTATCAAGTAAAGACGTCAGAGAACGTGTGATTCAAAGAGAAGTGGAAAATGCATATGTTAAATCAAACAAAAGCATGCTTAAAGTTATGTTTATGAATCCTTCAGACTTGTGTGATAAATAGAAAAATAGTATAAACTGATTGTTCATGAGTATCCAAGTTTTCTGAAGGCTCCCAATTTTTTTTTAAAGGTTTATTTTTATTACAAAGTCAGATATACAGAGAGGAGGAGAGACAGAGAGGAAGATCTTCCATCCCATGATTCACTCCCCAAGTGACCCGCAACGGGCCGGTGCGCGCCAATCCGATGCCAGGAACCGGGAACCAGGAACCTCTTCCAGGTCTCCCACACAGGTGCAGGGTCCCAAAGCTTTGGGCCGATTTATGGGATCCCGGGGCTTTCAAGGTGAGGACTTTAGCCACTAGGCCACGCCGCCAGGCCCCCCAATTTTTTTTTAATATGCATACACAAACTCTGCATTCTTTCTTCACTTTATCTAAAAATTCTGGTATCCTGAAGGTTTGCAGAAATAGATACTGAGATGTGAACTGATAACAACCATTATGCAAGGCACGGTGGAGATTCCTCGGAAATCTACAATAAAATCTACAATATGATTCAGTCATACCACTCCTGGGAATTTACCCAAAGGAAATTAAATTAGCATAATAAAGAGTTATGAGTTCCCCCACATTAATCAGCAGTTCAATTCACAATAGGTAACATATGAAATTAGCAGGACTGGCCTTGTGGTGTAACAGGCTGGATCCTTTACCTGCTAGTCCGAATGTACCACATGGGGGCCAGTTCTTGTTGCACCTGTCTGTTCATTTCTTTCACCTATTTCCTCACCTTGTTATTTGCTTTTCAGTTGTTTAGTTTCTGAAGCTCTATGGAAATCACACATATCCTTTATTGGCTGTGTAGTGAGCAAATATTTCCTCCCATTCTGTTGGTTGCTCCTTCACTTTGTTGATCATTTCCTTGGCTGTGCAGAAGCTTTTTAGTTTGCTGTAGTTTATTTGTTTATTTTGGCTCTGACTGCCTGTGCCTTTAGTGATTTTTCTAAGAAATTATTCCCAATCCCTATATTTTGGACAATGCTTCCTATGTTTTCCTTTAACAGTCTGATGGTTTCTGGGTGCAGATGTTGGTTTCATCCATTTAGGGTTGATTTTTGCATAAGGTAACAGGTGGAGATCTTGCTTCTTTCTTCTGCAGGCTGCTATTGAGTTGTCCCAGCTGCATTTGTTAAAGAGACCAGCCTTTCTACCAGGATTATTTTCAGTTCTCTTATGAAAGATTAATTGCCTGTACATATGTGGGCTCCCTTCTGGGGTTTCTATAATGTTCATTGATCTTCTTCTCTGTTTGTCTGCCAGTACCAGACTGTTTTGATAACTCCTGCCCTGTAGTAGGTCTTGAGGTCTGGAGTTGTGATTTCTCCAGCTTGAATTTTATTCTTTAGGATAGCTTTAGCTATTCCTGAACGCTTGTGTTTCCAGATAAATTTTTGAATCATCTTTTCTATTTCTAAGAATGTTGTAAAAATTTTAATTGGGATTGCGCTGAATTTATATATTACTTTTGGTAATATAGACATTTTGATGATGTGGATCCTGCCAACCCAGAAACATGATAGGTTTCTCCAACTTTTAGTGTCTTCTGTTTCTTTTTAATATTTTGTAATTTTCACTATAGAGATCTTTAAAATATTGGTTAAGTCATCTAATTCCAATGACATCAGCCTAGATTCAGAACTCTACTAACAATACTTGCTGGTGTGGATGTTGGGAGCAAAGTACCTCCCTTCGTTGTTGGTGGGATGCGGGCTAGTACAACCACTATGAAAGTCAGTATGCAGAGTGCTTAGAGAACTGAAAACTGACTTGCCATGTGGTCCAGCTATTCCTCTGCTAGGAATATATACATTGGAAAAGAAATTTAGACATGGGAAAGGAATCTGTAATGCTATATTTATAGCAACACAATCTACAACAGCAAGGATATGGAAACAATCCAGATGCCTGTCAAAAGAGGAGTGGTCAAAGAAATTGTGGTACATCTACTCCATGGAATATCACTCACACATTAAAAAAACGGATTCTATCATTTGCAACCGAAAGGTCCCAACTAGAGATCATTATGTACAGTGAATTAATTCAGTCCCAAAAGGACAAATATTATGTTCTGTCTGATATAAGGCATTTTTCATGCAAACTAGCAGATCAATAGTCTTTTCAATACGATTTTGCTACATCTCAGTGAGGCTCATATTTTTGTTTTTATTCTCATTCACTCAAGAAAAAAGTTTTCATTTTTCTTAGTATTTTTCTCACACATTCATATGTGACGCAATAACATTGTTTGCTTTAGGAAGCTTGTTGATTTTTTTTTTCTCATTTTTACCGTGACATAGTAGTCATTCAGTCTCATGTTATTTAACTTCATGTTGTTCATTTTCTGTTTTGTTCTCCCTGTTGTTGATTTTGTTTTGTGGCTTTTTCAGTTAAGGGAAGTAGAGTAGCTGTATATTAGAGACTGTCACATACAGACGTGAAGATGCAACGCAGTATATATTTCACTTGCAAATCTAAGATGCATTCCCAATAAAACTATTAGATGTATCTTGACGATAGGATGCTGGACTCTGCCAGTTTCTGTACCTGCAATGTGAAGCTACACTTAAGTAGCAAGTTATGGACTTAGGTCTGATTGTGAAGGATTATACTATTATAATAATATGGAAAAAATCAGTTTGTGTGTGTGTGGTGGGTGGAGGTGGGGTGGTTGATGTGGACATAGGGAGGGAGGAAGGAACATCCCAGAGCCTAAGGAACTGTATCATGGAATAATAAAATAAATTTTAAAAATTGAAAAAATAAGCCTTTTAGATAAAAGTAAACAAATCTTGAAAAAAAAAAAAAAAGATATAACCCTAGCCCAGATGTCCATCAACATAATGGGAAGCTACTCAGCCAAAAAAGAATGGAATTCTGTCTTTTGCCACAAAATGTATGTAACTAGAGACCATTAATGATCTTAATAAAACAAGGAGACCCACAAAGACAAATATCACATGCCTTCCATAATTTGTGGTAGCTAATCACATAAAACTTAAATAATTAACATGTATGAGTAGTCTTGGGATTTTATTGTTTATAACTCTTGACTACTTCTGTTGAGTTGTCTTTGTACTTTTTACTCATTGACTTTTTAGTTAATGAAGCATTAAGTTTTTGACTATAAAGTAAATAAAAAATGCTATCACGAATATTAAAGAAAAATGGAAGTAAAGAAAGAAAAAAGGAATAGGGAGAAAAGAAAGGATCCTATTGTTAAAGTTGTGTTATATTAATTAAACACAGGAATGATTAGGACTGGTGCTGTGGCATGGTTGATAGGTTGTAAACTGAGATGCCTGCCTACAACACAGATGCTGTTTCAAGTTCTGGATACTTCATCACTACTAATGCTACTATAACTTCTCCTCCTCATCCTTCTTCTTTTAAAATTTATTTATTGTGGCCAGTGCATGGCTTAACAAGGCAATCCTCCACCTTCAAGTGCAGGCATTTCATATGGGCACTGGTTCATGTCCTGGCTGCTCCAATTCTAATCCAGTTCTATCCCCACAGCCTGAGAAAGCAGAGGAGAATGGTCCAACTCCTTTGGACCCTGCATTCACTTGGGTGACATGGAATAGGCTCCTGGTTTCAGATCAAGTGACTTCAGGCATTGCAGTCATTGGAGAGTAAAACACTAGATATAAGATCTTTCCCTCTGCCTCTCCTTCTCTCTGTAAAATCTGCCTTTCTTAAAAAAAAATCTTTTTTTTTAAAGATTTATTTGATTTATTGGAAAGGCAGATTTTACAGAAAGAGAAGTCTTGTATCTGCTGGTTAGTTTCCCAAATAGCTACAATGGCCTCAACTGGATCAATCCAAAGCTGGGAGTCAGGTACAACTTCTAGTCTCCCACATGGGAGCAGGGGCCAAGGGCTTGTGCCATCCTCTATTTTTTCATTGTATATTTGTTACTCTCATACTGGTTAGAGCTTCATCACCTGCCTCTAGTATGATGCAAGTTGGTCATGGGCAATAAGATAAGAATATCAAATACCAAATATCACAGGAGCTAAAATCAAACCTTAAAGATACTTTTCAATGGTAATGATACTTTAGTACATGCCTTTTATTCAACCAGTCCTTTTGATCATATAACTCTGAAAACTTTTGCCCAAAAAAGCTTCTCAACTAAATCAATCAGTTTAAAAAGTTGTTTATGTCCAGTTGACCACGGTTTTCATACTGTGTTTTCAGAAAAAAAGTGAGAACCTTTTACCATTAGAGACGAAGAGGCTCTCTCAAAACATTGAATCATAAGGACATAGGCTAAAACATGGAAATTGTAATAACTTTTCATGCATCCTCAAAAACAAGTGTGTTACCATTTTGTTTTCCTTTGTGAGAGCTGAATTGTCTGAATAATACTCTGTCATCTAATTTGCAATTTTATAATGTTGCACAGATAGGAAAATATTCTCCTCAAGCCGATGACTCTTTCTCTTCTAAACTTTTTTCTCTTCTTTTTGCTACAGCATTTTGAGATGCAGAGTTGATAAAATAATTGACATCCAAAATAAAATCTAATGGAATTTCTACAAAATATGTGATTTACCACCTTGGAATTGTGAGGCATATTGATATCATAGTTTCTCCTACAATCTTAGCTATAGATTTCAATTTTTAATCTGATGGACAGCAAAATAATTTCAAATATGTTTGCATACTCACATTTTCCATATATTTACTGTTCTTTCATGGGTTCTGATTACATTATCAAAAATCTTTAAAAACGGCAACAGAGTGCAGCAGCATTACGGCTGCTATGCACCTGATGATTCTGCCTCAGTTTATCTTCCATAAACTTACAGGAGCTGTAAATCAGAAGTCTTGCTTTTATCATGCTTGTGGTGCTATTAAACCAGAATTAGGGTGATAATTAATATGGCAGTTAATCCCTCTATCCTTACATAGTGACAAAACTTCCCCTTTTTACTGCAATCCCGTCAGTAATGATTTTTGGATATAAGCTGCATCTCAAAACTACAGTATGATTTAAATTAAAAAGTCAGATACATGGTGGTAATTCCAGCGGATCTCTTAGTGCTCAGGGAAAAGTTCATTAACCATTCTTGGAAGCAATCACTAACAGAATGCAAGCGACACCTGAAAATACATGAAATAAAGGTAGACCTGAAATTCTCTTCCAACATCTACTTTGTCGTTAATAATCTTTCACCAATTGCCTTATTAAAACATATCAATTAACTCATGCTATACCAAGAAAAATGAAGCTTCTCCTAAATCTTGACCAAAATTTCTGAATGACTATGTTATTTCACTTGGGATGTCATTGTTCTATTTGTTTATGTACATGAATCTTTTTTAATAAGAGCCTACATGAGAAAGACCTCAGGATAGTACAAAAGGCAGAACTAACACATGTTTAAGATTTACTTTTATTGGAAAGTCAGATAATTAGAGAGAAGGAGAGACAGATCTCTCATCCACTGGTTTACTCCCATGTGGTCACAACGCCCAGAGCTGAGCTGATCTGAAGTCAGACCCAGCAGATTCAATCGGGTCTCCCAGATGAGTGCAGAGTCCCAAAGCTTTGGGCCATCCTCTACTGATTTTCTAGGCCACAAGCAGTGGGCTGGACTTCAAGTGAGGCAGCCAGGACATGAACCAGCATACATATAGGATCCCAATGCATGTGAGGCAACATTAACCACTAGGCTATTGTGTGGGTTTAAGAACTACAAAATTTCAAAAGCAGAATTGGGAAGTCTGAAATCAAAGCTGAAAGTATGCAGACTATTTGGCTTCATGACATTTGTTACTAAAGGTTTAAGCTTTTATTTATTTTTTAAGATTTCAACTTCAATATGATATCCTCATTTATAAAGCAAGGTAAGGCAAAGTTTTGGAGAAAACAACACCAATCTGCTATAGGGTTGTCATGGTCATTCTTTTATTGTCTAGAATCTTAATTAACAATTAAATCGCCACATGGTACTTACATATAATCTTTTGTTCCCTCTAGATTCTCACTGCTATGATCTGGTCAAAATTACACATTCTTGGAGTAGTTGTTAACAGATTATTAACTCTTGATAACATAGTTGAAAAGGGCAAAAATAGAAGTATAAGTATAACAATTAAAAGTACCATTGTGACCACAGAATATTTTAAGCAAGATTATTGTATCATTTTTAACATTGTGAGAAATGTAGCTGATGAAAAATCAAGAATTCTGTGGTTAATATGCAGAGAATGGGAAATTGAATTTAATATCAAACTCACTGGCGCTAGTGCTGTGTCCCAGTAGGTTAACCTGCTGCCTGTGGTACCAGCAAACCACACGGGCATCAATTCAAGACCAGGCTGCTCCACTTCCAATCCAACTCCCTGCTAAAGAACTGGCAAAGCAGAAGTGGATGGCTTGTGTGCACTGCTCCTGTACTCATTTCAGAGACCCGGAGTAAGCTCCAGGCTCCTAGCTTCAGGCTGGCACAGCCTCCACTGTTGGCAATTTGTAAACAGTGGACAGAAGATCTTTGTCTCTGTCTCTCCTCTCTGTAGATCTGCCTTTTCAATAAATTTTAAAAAATAAAGAAACAAATACCACACACAGTTCTGAGAGTGATTTTTAAAAAGTAATGCTACTTCATAGGAAATATAGAAACTCAACTCACTTCCTACCTGCCTTCCTATATTTGGTGGAAATGTGGATATGACTAGCCTTCACCCAGTGCCAGATTCATTTCCGAAGCTGCTGTTTTTCAGTGGCTTCCTCCCATCTTCATCTTTACACTTGGGCAAATATTTGGAATAGTGTTTGGCATAATGGATATCCACATTCAATACCAGAATGTCTAATTGGAGTCTGGGCCACTCTGCTTCCCGTGCGGCTTCCTGGGGAGGCAGCAGATGATGGTCAAGTGCTTGGATCCCTCCCCTTGGCACAGGAGACTTGGATGGAGTTCCAGGCTAATGACTTTGGCCTGGCTCAGCTCAGGCATTGGAAAAGTATGTTAATGGACAGAATATATCTTTCCACCTGTCACTGTATCTCTCTGCCTTTCAGATAAATAAATAAATAAATAAATAAATAAATAAATAGATAGATAGATAGATAGTGTTTAATTACTACCCTTGTGTTAAATCTTCATTTGAATGCAGCAGCCCTTATAAATGGGTTCCTTTGTATATTTGATGGCACAAACATATAAGGATATCTAGGCTTTGAATATGATTCATCAGTGATCTCACACAGGGCTACCTGTTTCTTCAATTCTGAAAAAGAGAGAGAGAGAGAGAAATCAGATGACTGTTAAGCTGGTCCCTCAGAAAGAAGGCTGGCATTCCCTTTTCACCCTCAGCTTTCACACATCACTTCCTTGAGCCAATGTTGATTTATTCATCTTCCACCCAAATAAGATGCTTTTGCAGTAGACTAATTAATCTCCCAGATGATGATGGATGCTCTGTGCTTGCTCAAAAGCATTGCTCCCTCTATCTGTTGGACACTTTCACTGTCCCCAGGCATTTTATTTTGTCTCATTTTATCAATTCACCTTATTCTTGGGCTTCTGAGACCCACTTTTCTCTGGCTGTATGCTCTTGTCTTTATATTACGTTCCACTACAGCACTCTTCCATAGCCTCTTGCGAAGCAATCTTTTGCAGAGAGTAAAGAAAGAAAAATATAATGCATGGGAATAGGAGCTTTAGCACTGCCATGAATAAGCCATCTTTACAACCTGGGTTGATTAATATCCATGTCCAGTAAAAGGAAAAAGAAAAATTCAGACTTACTACCTAGCTTATTCAAAAGAGTTACAAAAAGATGGATGAGTGCTTCACCTTTGGCTTGAAGCTGTGTGACTCCGAGGACCATGACCTGTCACACCTGTTTTGCATGTTATTTTCAGTGTTCTTTGAATTACAGAATATCTTCTCAGAGTCTATGTTGTGTCCTAGTGAGGGAAGCCACTGCCTGTAATGCCAACATCACAGATAGGTATAGTTCAAGATCAAGCGGCCCCACTTCCACTCTTGCTCCCTGGTAATGAAGTTGGGAAAACAGCAGATAATAACCCAAATACTTGGGTTCTTGCACTCACATGAAACACCTACAAGAAGCTCCTGGCTTTGGTCTGCCCCGATCTTGGCATAGGCTATTTGGGGTGTAGATCAGCAGATCAAAGATGTGTGTGTGTGTGTGTGTGTGTGTTCCCTTTCTTCATAACTCTTTCAAATAAATGAAGATAAATAAATATTGAGGAAAAAAATCATTCCCTCTCTCTCACTTTTTCTCTTTCAAACAAACTAATCTTAAAAAATAAACAATAAGAATAGTTTCTTACTGACTAGGACAGACATCAAAAGTAACAATTCTATCAGCACATCCCAGCTTTGAATAGGATTGATTCTTAGCCTACAAGCTGAGTTAGCTGGTCATCCTGGTAGGTATCTCAGTGTCTTGAATATTGATGTCTAATCCGGGCTTTAACCAAGAGCAAGCTGAGCCTATATAAATACTCCATTTTCCTGGCAAAGTTAAGTGGATTGCGAAGTGAACTAACATAATTTGAATCTTTCTACAGAGCATTTTACTCAAGTGTCAGGAGACCACCTATCTTAGTTCATGGATTAACAATTAGTATATGCTACCAATGCTCAGATAAAAACTCAATTGATAATATCTGCATTAGTCTCTACATCCATTTCAGCTATTCAAATAAATCAGATAAACTTCATTTCCGTGTCTATCACCTATTCTCCTAAACACTTGTGTAAAGTCTAACTGCTGCTAAATACATTTTCTAGTGCATAACATGTAGTTGATCATTTTTACTACACAGGGCTGCTGTAAGCATTGATTCTGACGACCTATTTAATGTACCTTATACACAGTGGGTGCTAAAATATGTTAATTTCTTTCCAAATTGTCCAACCTGACTAACATGTAAGGGACATCACTGGCTCATTCTTATTGTTGTTGAGATGACTCCATATTTTTCTTTTTCTTTAATTTCATTTAGTAAATGTTTAAGCTTTGACTTCACATCATTCTTTATATCAGTGTTAGCTTAAAGTTATGTCTAAATTTAAGGGCAGTGTTAGCACCAAAACATCTGCAAATTTCAAAATCAGGCGTGTGGATGGTCATTTATTCTGATTTGATGAAAATTATCTCTCATCTTCTAGGGAACTCAGAGAGATGAGAAGGCTCAGGGTCATCCTGTTTGCTCTGCATTGCCCAGCATCTATTATAGTGTGCTTGTCATTGATTCTTACCACTTTAGAAAGAAACAGATAATCACAGCCAAAAACAATTGCACTGATTTAACAGTATGGAAAACTGGTAAACGTTTATAGAGTTGAACAGGGGCAAAGTAAGTTAAGACACTCCTTGCAAAGACAGCATGCCATAGCAGAATGCCTCTTCAGAACGCAGCTGCTTCTTTTTGGACCCAACTCCCCATTAAAGCACCTGAGAAGCCAGCAGATGATGGCCCAAGTTCTTGGGGTTGTACTGCCTACCTGCCTACGTGGGGAGCCTAGTTGTGATCCCTGACTCTCGGCTTCAGCCTGGCCCAACTTCAACCTTCACAGGCACTCTTGGAGTGAACTAGGTGGTAGAACATCTTTTTCTGTGTCTTCTTCTCTTTATAAAAGGGTAATAAAGAGTTGAGCTGGTTACTTTTGAGAGTAGATGATCAATGCACTTCGTAAACAATAAGTAAATTTTATCATCGGTCAATCTAAATGTGCTATTTATCAAGTTTGCTCATTTCACATCAAGATCAGAAATAGGAATCAATTGATGTTACATGAAAACGAAGGTGAACATACAAAAACAAAGCTTATGAAAATAAGGTTGATCAATTCCAGATAGGATGATCACCAAAGTCACAGAAATTACTGTTTTGATAATGAATATAAAATCATACTGCATTTGATTTATGCTTTTGTCTCCAGAGCCCTTGCAAATTGTAACATACCATTGTGGACTGCATGGTGACATTTTGGACATTGACAAATAATATACACCGAAGTGATCTCATAAGATTGCGGTGGACCTGGAACCAGCTTTGCTGTACAGTGTGTTAAGCTGCTGCTTATGGTGCCAGCAGTTCATATCAGAGAGCCTGTTCATGGACCAGCAGCTTTGCTTTAAATCCAGATTCCTGCTTGTGTTTTTGGGAAGAGAGTTGATGACTGACCAAGTATTTCTGTGCTTGCCACTCACGTGGGAGCCAACGATGGGTTCCTGGTCTCAGCATGGCCAGTCACCTGCTGTTGTGGTCATATCAGGAGTGAACCAATAAATAGAAGAAGACCTCTCTCTCCTCTCTCATTTCATCTTTCAAATAATAAATGAATAAATAAGCCGTTATTCAAAATAATTGAAATCAATCTGAAAAATTCCAATCACCTAATGACTACTGGAATCATAATGACATAGTGTAATGCATTAATCATATGTTTGCATTGCTGGTCGTATATATAAAAAGCTGCATCCTGCCATTTACATTTGTGTACACAGAAAATAATAACTATTCACAGTATGTAATATTGGACAATGAAAGCAAATGAATATGTCACTTCTGTACACATTTACTGTCCCATGCTTTATTACTTTGGAATGTGCTTCCTCTGCTTAATAAAAGGAAGTTTATTATAAAACAACTAACAGCAAGCAGGCTCATATATTTCAGGTTTGTCACATCTGTCTCTTAATGACTCTTTTTACTGTGCTTGCTTTGTCATTGTGGTTCTAAGAGCAATGGTTTATACTATAGAGCCTTAATGAGGAATAGGCTTTAACATCTACCAATCCACCTCATGCTGCTTGTAACAGGATTTCTTTGGACAAAGCATTCCTCAGAAACTGACCCCTCATTAAAGGACAAATGACTTATTCTAACAAACATGTGGAATGAGGATTATTTACAGTGTGGATCAAAGGCTGAGGAGATTAACTGGATTAGATAATGCAATAGATATTTGAATTTATTTTTTACCAAATTTTAAAAATCTTTTTTGTTTATTATTATTATTATCATTTTATGATACAGTTAAAAAGACTCCTGAGATTTCCCTTATCCATTCCCCAAATCCCCCCCACCTAGTTCCTCTATATCATTACTAAAGTATAGTTCTTCATACACAGTCATATGTCCATCATTGTGGGAATGGACAATGGCAGAGAGTCCAGCATCCTATTGTCAAGATATAGTAAACAGTTCCATTGTAAGTCTATCTTTGTCTAGAAGTAGAGATACCTACTACATTGTATCCTTACATCTGGACAGGTTAGTCTCCATTTCAGTTACTGTACAACCCCTTAAATGAAAAATCACAGTACAAAATCAACAATAGGAAGAAAAATATAAATTTACAATGTCACTCAGTGAACTGGAGCAACGTGGCATTCTACAGGTTCCACCCAAGACAGGTCTGGATAGCCCTCAGACCTGGTGGCCAGCAGATCAAGAACTCTAGTAGTGGCACACCAGGTGCCATTTTGTACAGTTTGGTAAAAGTTTTAGGACTGCAGGAGACAACAGAACTGCACTGAGATCGTGAGAACTCACTGAGTTCTGTGGATTGCACTGGTGGGAGAAAGATTATACAGACAACGGTTCAGCCTCAGCACCCTATCACGGGAGATAGAGACTGGCGAGCCAGGAGCTGGGGCTGTGGAGACCATGGTGGAAATTTAACATAAGACCCAGACCTGGAACTAGCTGGAGGAAGTGGCACAATTGGCTGCAGGCAAAGAGGTGTGTACCAACTGCAGTAAGTAAATCGAACTATAGACCTATGAGTGACACAGCTTAGAAACCTGCCCCAAGGAGAAGAATCTGATAACCAGAAGTACAATGATCAAGAGCAAAAGAACAGACAAAGGCACAATGAAAATTACTGAAGACTCCCCTGCAAAGGAGCAAAACCCAATGCCAACCTTAGAGTTAACTGAGGAAGACATTGAGAAAATGGGGCACACAGAATGTAGAAAACTCATTATAAAGCTTCTGATCAACAACGAGAAGCACATATAAGAGTTCAAAGAATTTAAGGAATATGTTAAATAGAAAACAACAGCAATAAAGCAAATCAAGGCTGATAATATCAGAAATTAAGAACACAGTAGAGCAAATCAAAGTACGGTAGAGAGTCTCCAAAATAGAATGAAGCAAGCAGAAGAAAGAATCTCAGAATTGGAAGACATTTCCTGTCATCAGGGGGAAGCAAACAAACAAAAAACTGGAAGCAAAACTGGATCAGGCCAAAAAAAGTATTCAAGAATTGAAAGACACTGTTAAGAGGCCTAATGTAAGAGTTAAGGGAGTCCCAGAAGGTGCAGAAAGAGAAACTGGTTTTACAAATATATTTAATGAAATAGTAAGGGAACATTTCCCTAATCTAGAGAAAGAATTGGGAAACAACATCCAGGAGGGGCACAGAACTTCCAACAGACTTGACCAAAAGCAATCTTCACCAAGACACATGATCATCAAGCTCTCTTCAATCGAACATAAGGAAAAGATTCTTAAATGTTCAGGTGAAACAAATCAATTGACATATGAAGGAATGCCAATTAAACTCACAGGAGATCTTTCACAGCAAACTCTACAGGCCAGAAGAGAATGGAGTGACATATTCCAGATTCTAAAAGAAAAAAAAAAATGTCAGCCCAGGATAACATATCCAGCAAAGCTTTCTTTTGTCTTTGAAAATGAAATGAAATTCTTCCACAGTCAAGAAAAGTTAGAAGAATATGTCTCTTTCAAACCTGCCCTACAAGCAATACTTCAAGATGTTCTCTTGATAAAGAAAAGCAATAGCACCCACCAAAAGCAAAGGCAAATGTGGAGAACATCCCAGTGAAATGACAACAGAAGACTAAACCAATGAACAACCCATTCCTAAAATGACAGGACCAAAGTACCACCCATACATATTAACCCTGAATGTAAATAGCTGAAGCTCAATCAAACGTCATAGATTAGTAGACCAGATTAAAAAACCAAACCCATCTATTTGTTGCCTACAGGAGACACATTTCATCAACAAAAATCAGTGGAAACTATATCTCAAGGATTTTGATTTTTTTTGCTTTTGTTAGTTTCATCAAAGCAGTTTCTTCTGATTAAATTCTTCAATGATTCATAGATCATACAGTAGCATCATTTCCTTCAAGATGGTTCTTGATTTTCTTTATCATTTCTTTAGCGACACATTAGTCATTCAGCAGCATTTTATTTAACATCATGGTGGTGTTAATTTCTTTTTTCCTTCCTGTTGTTGATTTTGTTTTGTGTCTTTCATTGAAGAGGATGCATAGTAACTGTGTAATGGAGTCTGATATATCTAGTAACATGATATTTGAATTTAGATCAGGATTCTGCTTCCCAGTCCAGTTTGGAATCCAGGTGCTTGGGTGTTGGCAGTGTGAATACAAGGAGCTTCCCTCTTGTCAAATCCTAAGCCACCAGAGCTAATTATGCACACAGCACTTGGGCTTGCAGGTCACATGCTGCTTAAGCTGGTCAGCAACACACTCACAACCTGACAGCTTGTGTATAATACAGATCTCCGGCTTGCTCCAAACTGCGAATCAGAATCACTACATTTTATAAAAATGACCCCCTACAAAATGTGTTTGGAAACAAAACTTTGAAAACTTCTCCTTAGACAGTGAGACTGAGGGGACAGATTTGTGCAGCCCAGGAATCACATCTTACTCTTTCTCAGGAGTGCTTGATTCTGGAGATGTTGGAGGTTTAGAGTAGAGCTTGCCTCCAGAAAGCTGTTGAGGAACTGGAAGGATGGAGACCTATGTCCCTATCTCTATTTTCTAGAGCTGGAAATAGGGCTGCACAAGATGCACTTCTTGTTAAACTACTTGCTAAAGTGCTTAATATCCCTAGTGGTAGAAACCACTATGCCTTCCATTTGTGGACCAGCCTCTGCCCATGAGACTGAGAACTGGGACAGTGAGTGTGGCAAGGCACAACTGGGTGATAACGCCCTATAATAGTGGGCAGACATGACTCCATTTTGGTTCCTTGGCTAAGTCTGAGCATAGCTAACCACAGCTATCTGTTTCTGTAAATACACTCGCACGCTGATTGGCTTAGGCTGTGATCTGAATTTAAATTGATTGGATACTTTGTATTGTGGGCCACCTTAGTTGATTGGGTCACAATTGTGCACCCATGCAAGCTAAAAAAAATAAACCCTGACCTCGGCCAGGTGGCGTGATAGTTCTTGGAGTGTAGAGGGGGCTGTCATCACCAAGTTTCGCTAATAAAGACTCTTCCTGACATTCTACACTTATATTCAGAGATCTCTCTCTCTGTAACATGAGAAGCTACACAAACTAATTTGCCTTTGTTTTTTGGACCTCTCCCTAAGGGAGCTTACACTCAAAACATCTCCCAATGAAATCAAGCTGTATGTGCTTCTTGAAGGAGTACTAGAAAAAAGAGCAACATTAGACAGAATATATAAGAGGCAAGACTATATCTTTTGAAGAATCAGCATCATGTTAAATTCAAAATACAACAGAAAAATCTTTTGTAATATTTAACAATTTATGAACTGATCTCCACAAAACTTGGCAGGAAGTTACAAGAGCCTGATATTTCTTCCAGTATAAAATAGATATGGGCTGGGTTTATGCATTTTTGATTTTATGGCAAAGTTATTATAGTAGTAATTGTCATTATTCATGTAAATAAATTACTGAATATATCCCTGTTGTAGTAGTTACCACTCAGTCACTGTATAGTCACTGCAATTCCAAATATATTATTACATCTGTCAATGTCACTCTACATTGGAGTATTGACTCATTGGGGGCTGGCATCGTGGCACAGCTCATAAACCCATCATCAGCACGTTGGCCTCCCATACGAGTGCCATGTCAAGTCCTGGCTACTAGGCCACCACGCCGGGCCCTACACCCAATTCTTACAGCCTCTTTCTGAGCCAGGGCTAAGGCAAGAACAAGGAACACAATCCCAGTCAAACTCTTGATTTGCTTGATCTATTTCAGCTAACACACTTTGTGCAAAATAGCACTGATACATCCCCATTCGTTATTTTTAAAACTTGCATCATATTCTTATTAGAAGTTAGCAAAATGGGTGAAGTGCAATCATCTTACAAAATGCAGAGGGTTATTAACAAATTTGTGTGCTGTCTGCTAATCATGATAATTTCGTAAAGAGATCAGATTAATGCAAGTTCTAGAATTACAAGACCTAATCCAATATTGTAAAAAACAAAACAAAACAAAGCAAAAAAAACCCAAAAAGACAAAGAATGCCTCAGTGTTTTTGGTAATACAGAAATAGAGACAAGAACCTTGGGTTATTGGGCCTGTGACGCAACATCCAAAACGGATGACAGCTCTCTTTCTTGGATGCTGTACTTCTGATCCAGTTCCATATTAATGGTGTGAGAAAGGCAGTGGAAGATGGACCAGGTGTTTGGGCTCTCCACCCATGTGTGAGATCTGAAAGAAGCTCCAGGCTCCCACCTGGCGCTGCTGTGATCAGAGAGTGAACCAGTAGATGGAAGATTTCTCTCTGCTCTCCATCAAGCTTTCTCTCTGTAACTCTGAATTTCAAATAAATAAATCAATCTTTTTTAAAAATGGTTGAAATAGATTTAAACATCCAGAAGTTTTATGATTTTTTCAAAACTTTTCTTTCTCTGGTTAACCATGACTCTTATTTTTCTGAATGTCATTTTAAATAGGAACATCTGAATAATTTTAATATGTGAATGATTTTCTATTGCTTCAACTACTGACACTTAATGTTTCTGTCTGTAAACTACAAGGTCATTGCTATTAGCTTCTTGGTCCTTAAAACCATGAAAGATCATAGAATTGAATGCATCGACAATGTAGTTTGTCTTTTCAGCATTTTTGTCCATGATCTCTACAATATTGCATATGAAAGTCCCTGGCTTATCACACATAAAGGGGCGCATTTGAGGCAATGCAGGGACTGATCCTTGACTGCCACTCATTTGCAAATGGAATTTCAACTCTGTAAATACCAAAGGGATGTGAGAGCCATAAGCCTTCTTCACATTTTTATCTGACTCAGTCGCTAAACCTGCTTTTGAAAGGTAGAAAGACTATGAGAAAATGCAGCAAAATGTGTACAAAAGTGAAACTACAGAAGTAGAAATCAAACAAGTTATGCTGAGCAATTCAGTTCTACATAGTACATAAGCTCTTGAATATGTTTGAATGTAAAAGATATTTACACTGTTGAGCAAATGAGAATGACATCACCATTGCCCAGTTTGAATTATGAGCTGAATAACATTTCCCCCTGAGCTTAGAATAAGTTCATTATTCTCCCCCAGAATTGTCCTACACTTTAAACATGTTGTACCCAGATTTTAAGATCCCCAGAAATCATCAGGAGTCTGAAGTTGATGCAAAAGCATAAGGGTGTTCTATTCAGGCCTGCTGGGCTCCCGGCAATACTCTGCACAGCAAATTGGGACTGGGCAGCCCCGAGGTTGGACAGCACAGGGATTTTATACACTTCAGGAGAGTTCCACACAATTACACAGTCATGATTGGTCAGTTTTACTGTTAACGTCTAAAAAGAGCAAGTTGGCAGGCTTCATTCGTGGGTTTGAAGTGAGCAGCTTTCAAATAGTACGAACTGGTGAGCAGTGGGGTAGTAAGTCATATCTAAAAAGCGCATAAGGGGCCTCCTTACTGAGGAACGTTCTGCTTACGTGACCTGCCCAGACGTCACAAAGGCTGTCAGGCCTGTGAGCTCATACAGCCTCCCTGTCAAGCAAACAAAGGAGAAACCACAAAAGCAGAAAATGCTGCAGTTAGCAAAGAGCAAGGGGTAAATGGTTGGGATCCTGATTCTGAGGTTCCTGAGTTATACAACTGTTTTTACTCCAGTGGGTTTGATGCAACTTCTAGAAAGATCATTATATGATAGTGCGATAGTGTAATGGTCAAGGTCCTCGACTTGAACATGCCCTGGATCCCATATGGGCGCCGGTTCTAATCCTGGCAGCTCCACTTCCCATCCAGCTCTCTGCTTGTGGCCTGGTAAGGCAGTCAAGGATAGCCCAAAGCCTTGGGACCCTGCACCTGCATGGGAGACCCGGAAAGAAATTCCTGGCTCTTGGCTTTGAATCATCGCAGCACCGGCCATTGCAGCCACTTGGGTGGTGAATCATCCGATGGAAGATCTTCCACTCTGTCTCTCCTCCTTGCTGTACATCTGCTTTTCTAATAAAACAAATAAATCTTTAAAAAATCCTTATATGATAGCATAAGTCTGCAAAAGATTAAGCATTTGATGCTCTTGAATGATCTATATAACAGCACAGCATTAGAAGTTGATGTTATTTATGAATGAATCAAAAGATTGCTAAATTTATCATAATTTTAAAATTATCATAATGCTTTCATGGCTGGTGTTTTCAACGGACTAACCCTTTGCCTGCAAGCACTGATGTCCCATTTGGGCACTGGTTTGTGTCCTGGCTGCTCTGCTTCCCATCCAGCTACCTGTTTGTAGCCTGGATGAGCAGCGGAGGACATGAGAAACCCAGAAGCTCCAGGTTCCTGGCTTTGGATCGGCTTAGCTTAGGGCCATTGCAGACATTCGGTGAGCAAATCAGCCGATGGAAGATCTTTCTCTCTATCTCTCCTTCTATCTGTCAAAATGATATAAACATATATATGTATAAATATGTTACTGTTTAAAATTTTTGCCATAATGTAGAGACACATATCTATATTCATCTGCGCTTCTAAATATGGACTCCCAATGAAACTGCTAAACACATCTTAATAATAAAATGCTGGGCTTTTACCATTCTTATACCATTCTCTATACCTACAATATCAGAATACACTTAAATAGCACAATGATGGACTTGTTACTATTACTGAGGGACTAAAGTGCTTTGATAAAAGAGGGGAAAACACTGAAGGAAAAAAAGTTGGGGGGCTGAAGGGGAAATCCTTGATGGTATAGACCTGTGTTATGAAAAAGAATTTATTTTACAATTTCAATATACATTGATTATGACTTTATGATATTTTATAGGCTTATGTAGCCCTGGATGTTTGAGAAAAGCAAAATGGACAAAATGAGGAAACAAATGTAATGAATATATTCCAGATGGCCTGCATTTAAATATGAGTTAGGGTTGGATCTGGCACAATGGCTCAATGGCTAAATCCTCACCTTGCAAGCGCCAGGATCCCAAATGGCCCTCAGTTTGTGCCCCAGCTGCTCCACTTCCCATCCAGCTGCCTGGTTAGGGCCTGGCAAAGCAGTAGTGTATGGCCCAAAGTCTTAGGACCCTGCACCTGCATGGGAGAGCTACAAGAAGCTCCTGACTCCTGGCTTCAAATCATCTCATCTCCAGCTATTGCAGCCACTTGGAAAGTGAACCAGCAGATGGATCTGTCTCTCTCTGTCTCTCCTTGTCTCTGAAAATCTAATCTGTCATTCCAATAAAAACCAATAAAGCTTTAAAAATAAAAAGAATGTGTGAGGATCTTCTACACTGTTCCCCACTCCTAGACCTCAAAGTGCCATCCTTCAGGGGCACATTGGAAACTAGAGGATGCAGATCTGCTGAAGATAGCCCTATAGTGTCTGCTATCTGGATGGAGAGGGCCCCAGGACCCTAGCATACCTAGGCAGACTCCTGAGCTGCCATACAAAAAGATAATGACAAATGTGTATGAAGCCCCGGAAAGTTTACACTTAATTTCCTAAGGTACAGTTATGAAAAGAGTCTAGATCAGGAAACAAAGTTGGCATGAATTAGCATTTCTCCAAATTTGAGTGATGGTTAGAATTACTGAGAGGCATGAATTAAAAGAGGGAACCAGTGAGCTACCTAAAAATTCTGACTCAGAAGAACTGGATAGAACTTAGGAATTTTGAAATTTATGATTCTTCCATGTTTCAGGAAATTCTGCTGTTCAGGCAACTTTCTGAAACACTGATACCCCCCAAAAAAGGGGAAAGCTCTACTCTGACAACAGAGTAGAAAACAATGTTATCTTGAACCCATTTTCTACAGTTGCACACAAAGATCTTTATCTAATTACTGGTTTACTGCTTGTGAACATCATTTTACAAATGCCTCTGCTTTCTGGTTGTATTTTGAACATAGAAAAGGGAGCAGGCATTTGGTACAATTGCTAAGATGCCTGCTTTAGAGTGTCTGCATTTCAAGTCTGCACTATGTTTCTGACTCAGGTTCCTGATCCACAGCAGGTGAAGGTTCAAGTGCTTGAGTCCTTCCCACCCACATGGGAGACAGGTTGTGTTCCAGGATCAGCCCAGCCCAGCCTCGACTGCCATTCCTTGGGCATTGGGGACTGGACAGGTAGAGAGAAGTCTCTCTCTCTCTCTCTCTCTCTCTCTCTCCTCTCTCACTTCTTTTCAAGTAAAGTAAAAAAGAAAAATGAAAGTTTATTTTGAAAAAAAGGAAATTACAGAAAGCGGACACCATTTCATGTCATTAACTTTCATTAAGCTTCAGTTTCGGAGTTTTGTTTTTGCTTTTCTGTTTTTTTTTTTTTTTTTCCCTGAACACACTGAAATTATAAAATAGAAAGTGCCTATAGCTCTGAAGCCGACTTCAGAGATGTTGCATATCAGTGGA
This sequence comes from Ochotona princeps, assembly GCF_030435755.1. NCBI lineage: Eukaryota > Metazoa > Chordata > Mammalia > Lagomorpha > Ochotonidae > Ochotona > Ochotona princeps. Next base: position 14,440,111 of record NC_080836.1, on the reverse strand, counting down.
AATGTCTCATCATGTAGACTGGAAAGGCTTCATTGTGCATATTGAAAACCACATTATCCCTTCTCATTCCGAGCTGAAGCCTTGTGATTTTCTCACCAGCAGGCCATTTATCACTTCCCCCCTGCCATCAATAATTGATTAGAGAGACTGTAATCAGCACAATGCAGATGAGCCTGTTTCATCAACTTGGAATGTAGTTTGCATCCACATGTGGCAACACTTGCATCTCTGCTTACTCATTTTGATAGACTGGGGATTTCCACTTACCGGTCTCACGTCAGAAGATAAAGAAAGAGTTGAGCCAAAAGGAAAATAACCAGATGGTTTTGTTTATAGTGATGCCCTTAGAAAGATCCAGAGCTCATAATCTTTTTCTTGTACTTATCACAAAATAAAAAGCAAAACAACATGTCAGGTCAACGTACCCGACCTCATCTCTTTGAACCAAAAGCTTTGGGACACCTCTTACGAGTCTGAAGATTCCCAGGCAGATTCTTTCATTTTTTTTCCTTCAAGAATGCCCCCATCTGCTCTTCCTACATTTCTATTTACACCGAACTCCAATTGCAGAACTATACACAGCTTCTTCACCATCCATGCCAAACCTAGCTCTAAAGCTCATTGCGTTGCAGTTTCCTTGGCGTAACACGGAAACAAGTAATGAATGGGAGTAAGCTACAATGAATTTGTGATGCTTCAGAAGATTCTTACTTCTTTTTTTGTCCTGATTCCTCATTGAAACAAAATCTCTATTATTACTTATCTAAAAGACACCATTACAGGGCCCGGTGTGATAGCGTAGAGGTTAAAGTCCTCGCCTTGAACTTGTCCTGGATCCGATATGGGTGTCAGTTCTAATCCCGGCGGCCCTCTTCTCATCCAGCTCCCTGCTTGTGGCCTGGGAAAGCAGTCGAGGATGGCCCAAAGCCTTAGGACTCTGCACTCGCATGGAGACCTGGAAGAGCTCCTGGCTTCGGATTGGCTCAGCTCCAGCCATTGCAGCTCAATTGGGGGGTGAACCATCGGACAGAAGATCTTCCTTTCTGTCTCTCCTCCTCTCTGTATATATGCCTTTCCAATATAAATAAATAAATCTTTTAAAAAAAAAAGACACCATTATGAAGAGAAAGTGATTACAGCCGCTGGATCATTCTCCAAACGTTCACAATTGCTATGGCCACAATGGCTAAGAGTGGGCGAGGCTAAAACCAGGAACCTACAACTCCAATTAGCTCTCCCATCTAAATTGCAGGGGCCACACATGGGCCCAGCTTCCACCTCTTCCTTAGGGGCATTAACAGGGAACTGGATCAGAATTGGAGCTCCCAGGGTTCAAACTGGCATTCACATGGAATGTTAGCATTGCAGGCAACAGTTTAGCCCATAAGCCACAATGCTGCTCTCAGATTCTTTCCTTTAAAAGAGGACAGGTATGTACTTCAGTCTGCTGCTCTGAAGTTATTTGGGTACTTAAAAAGCAGGGAGGGAGGGAGAAAGAGAGAGAGAGAGAGAGAGAGAGAGATCATTCATCTCCTGGTTTACTGCCCCAATGAATCTAATTGCTGAGGCAACAGCCAAAAGCCAGGAGTTATAGCTGGTTCTCCAATGACTGTGACAGGGACCCAAGCACATGGACCAAGTTCTGCTTATCCTGGTGCCTTATCAACAAGGTGGATTGAAAGCGAAGCAGTCGGGACTGCAACTGGCAGACTAACGCAGGGTGATGACACAAGCGGTGGCTTGACACCCTGCGCCATAATGCCAGACACTTTTTGCTGTTTCAGTTTTCCCAGCAGCACACACATTTCCCTCCTTTGATGAATCTGTGTTGAATGAAACCTCATCTCTCTGGAGAATAACCCTGAAGATTCAGTTAACACACAACAGCGAAGTCTTCTGCTTGACCTCTGGGGCAATTAGCTTGCTTCTGTCATCCCCATGAGAACAAAGTTGGGGAAGAACTGAGAAGTGCCAGTAGTGAGTTGAGCATTCCATACTCCTCTGGTGCCTTCTGTGGAACTACAGACCAATGCCTCATGGCAGCTCTTACAAGTTCAAATTACAGATGACAAAGCTACAGTAGGAGAAGTTTCCTAATTCAGTGGCCAGCTTGTGTCAGGGTCAGTGTGGAGCTGGAGCTTTCACTCCTCTCCTGCTGCTTCTTGGGTAGTGTCCTCCCCAGAGTTTCTGAACATGGGCTTCTCCTACTCTAGGGGGCCTGCTCTCAGTATCCAAGGGCCAACTTTTGGCTTTATTTCTCCACTTGCCCAAGTTTCCCATGATTTCAATGAAGCAGGATGCCATCAAATTGATTTTAAATGAATGGATATTTTTTTTTCTTTTCCCCAAACATCTGGGTTGATTCCAGTTGTTTGTATGTGGCTTCCTGAGAGTCAGTGGCTTGCAACTTTGGCGGTGGAGTTTCTTGAAAGCAATGTTCTGAGTCCAGTGTTGTGGCCTGGTGGCTTAAGCAGTTTCCTAAACTGGAATCGCATATGAGCACCCATTTGATTCCAGCTGTTCCACCTCTGTGCCAGAACCCTGCTTATATGATTAGGAAGGAAGCAGGGGATGGCAGACTACACGGGACCCTATCATCTCTATGGAAGACCCAGATGATATATCCCTGCCTCCTGGCCTCACCCTAGCTCAGCCGGAGCTGTTAGAGTCATTTGAGGAGTGAACCAGAGGATGCAAGATCTGTTTCTCTGTGCTTCTCTTCCTTCTCTCTCTGTTCCTCTTACCTTTCAAATAGATAACTATATCTTTAAAAAAAAAAGAAAGAAAGAAAGCCAGCTTTCAGGCCTTTTCCTATGCTCTTGCCTTAGCCCAACCCTGTATCTTTCCATTGTTTTCTGGTAAGGGGGCCAGGAAAATGCTGATCACTAACACATGCCTGGTCAGATCATGACCAGCGACAGCCCTCCGGAGGATCATCTTCTCCTGATCTCTGTGTATTAATATTACACAAGAAAAGCTTCCTTTTTTTTTTTTCTCAGAATATTTACCTTGAGTGGAAGGAAGCATGTTTGAACTTAATGATTGCCTGAGGCTTTTTAAATGATTTTTTTGCATTCACCAAGGAGGGAAGAGACATTACACTATTACTTCTTCTTTTGTTCATCTTTGCTTTTACAACATGATTGAGAGCCTATGTTCCCTTTGGTACCTTCTTGTAACTGCCAATAATGTTGAAAGGACACAGTACTACCCTTCGCAGGGGTGAGAAAGCAGCTCAGCCTAGAGCAAGCTCCCGTGTCCTTGTTACTCACCACCAGCACCTTCTGCTCCTCCGTACACTCCTAGAGTTGCATAGGCAACACAGCTAATGAGGAAGGGCACATTTGGACAGAGCAATGCCCTCTTCTTGACATTTCTATGTCAGAAATCTCGAGAAATATGTGTTGTTTGCATATTTTAAGCACATATTTCAAAGATTATTTTTTCTTCTCTCATCTGATGTCCTGAAACGCCCAACTTTTCTCTTTTTTAAAGTTCTACCTATTCAGTTATTTGAGGATGGAGAAAAGGACAGACACAGAAACAGAAGGGGCGTGGCTGGATGGGGAAGGAGAGAGACTCATCTTCCACATTTTGCTTCACTTTCCAAATGCTTGTGACATTCATGGCTGGATCAGGCTGAAACTTAGAGCTCGCACATGTGTGAAAGGAGCCCCAGTGCTTAAATCACCACCTGCTACCTCCCAGGGGTATAGGAAGTTGGAAAAGAAGCAAAGGTGGGACTTGATCGCAGGCACTGCAGTGTGAAATGCAGGGATCTTAACTGGAGGCTTAACCTGTTATCCCACAATACCTGCTCTCTGTGTCCTATACTTCCGAGGAAAGAAGAAAACATTCTGTGCTAGAGAAACAACTTGGGGTAGTCTGAAAACCAAACAGCAAAGGATAAAATTAACTAAGGTTTTGTTTATTCCCTTAAAATGTTTAAATGCATCTAGAAATTCATGCAAAATGCTCAGATAGATGACTAAGAATTAACAACAGATGTATGTCAAAGTCTAGCAAAATAAAAAGACTCTATACATTGTGCAAAAAAAAAAAAAAAAAAAAAAAAAAAAAGCCCTGCAGTTGGAACTTTCAAAGTAATTGGGATCTGGTTGATGCTTGTTAATAGGACTTATCTGCAAATGGATTAAATACTCAGTCAGTGGCTTGCCATTCTGCGATGAAGCTTGTATTCAAATAGGAGGTTACAGAAACAAAAGCTATGACACTTTTCGTGGATGTGTCCATAGACTTATTACAGAGCAAGATAAAGATATAAAAGAAAATAAAATCACACTTGTATAAGATGGATGGCATAGAGGGCTACCCATATTTAATGTAGTCCAAGGAGAGGAAGAAAAGATGTACAAGAGAAAGAGACAATTGAGCTGATTCATTTTCTTTAAGATTTATTTATTTTTATTATGAAGTTGAGTTTATAAAAAGAAGAAGAGACAGAGGGAAAGTTTTTCCATCTGCTGGTCCACTCCCCAAGCGACCGCAATAGCTGGAATTGCACTGATCTGGAGCCTGGAGCCAGGAGCCAGAAGCCTCTTCCAGGTCCCCTTTGCAGCAGTAGTATCCCAAGGCTTTGAGACATCCTTGACTATTTTCCAAGTCTGCAAACAGGGAGTTGGATGGGAAGTGGAGTAGCTGGGGCATGACTCAGTGCCCATTTGGGATCTTGGTGCATGCAAGGTAGGGGTTTTGCCCCCTGAGTCATTCATTGTGCTGGTCCCGAAGAGATTCTTGCAAGAAAGTAGACAAATAAAAGGGAAGCGAGCAGAGCACACTTTGCAAAATCAAAATCAAATGCACAACTCCAAAGGCTTACAGGATAGGAGTGCACTAGAGAAAGCTTGAAATTATTATCTATGATTAAACAGACTTGCCTTACACTGCAGCAATCAGCAGATGGAAGATCTTCCTCTCTCACTTTCTGGCATTGCTTTGTAAATGCACTGGGGTTGCACAAGTCATTCAATGAATGGTAGATGATACAAATGACATTGCTCCCTTCTTGAGTGGGAAATTACAGAGAAGCAGGAGGGAAAAAGGAGGGGGGCTACAAATCATCAGGAGCAAGATTAAACTAAATGACAATGGTGTAAAATACTTCATACATGTAGATTTGAAAGCGGTTATTGATATGTGGACACACAAGGTCATTTGAAAACACATGTCTTCATCTGCGCCACGGAGAGAGTCTACATGCAAAAATACTCTGGTAGCACGAGCTGCCAAATCTTGCAGTGGTAGGATATTATTGCAATCACTGGCAGAAACACTCAGCATCTGTATGGAACATCTCATAGTTCCAGAAAGTGAAGAAATACTCAAAGATGAAGAGATACAGAAAGCAACAAGAAGAAGCTCTAAAAGCCAAGGCTGAAGCAATTTGAGGGCCAGAATCAATAAAATGTGATTGAATTATATCCATTACATTATTTTAAATGCCTAATTGAGCTGATAAAATGACATAATGAACTAAGTGAATGGAGTTGGAAGACACATATAATGTTTCTATATCTTCTCTATATTCAGGAGGTGGGGCTTCACACTCCAACCCAGCCACACTGATTGTGGGTTGCTAAGGGTACAGAATGGAAAGGCAGACAGGAGCGGTTATATGTAGTGTACAAACCTAAAAAACATAGTCTTGGTCACTAAAGGTTTATTTTTTCAAGGTTTATTTAATTGTGATTAGAAAGTCAGATATACAGAGAGGAGGAGAGACAGAGAGGAAGATCTTCCATCCACTGATTCACTCCCCAAGTGACTGCAACAACTATAACTGAGCTGATCCGAACCCGGGAGCTTTTTCTGGGTCTCCCACGTGGGTGTGGGATCTCAAGGCTTTGGGTTGTCCTTGACTGCCTTCTCAGACCACAAGCAGGGAGCTGGATTGAAAGTGGGGTCACCAGCATTAGAAACAGTGCCCACACAGGATTCTGGCACATGCAAGGTGAGAATTTCAGCCTCTAAGCTTCCATGCTCAACCCTTAGCCACTCAAGTTTAACATTACCATTTGCAAGCTATATCTCAGCCACTTACCAAGTAGTTAATATAAGCTATCAATAACGTACAATTGATATAATGTATTAATGATGGCATTTCACTCATCTAGTTTTCCTCATAGAAATCCATAATCATGTGAAAAATTTAAATGAAGGGATATTCTATAGAACATCTGACCAGTACTCCTCAAAATTGCCAAGATCATCAAAAACAAAGAAAGTACGGGAGGCGGTCAATTTCCACAGGACACAAAGGCAATATGACAGCTGAACATAACACAGTGTCTTGGATGGGATGGTGCACCAAATAACATTAGTAAAAGCTAATAAGCTCCAAAGTAATTGTGTGCTTGGTTAAGTAAATTCATAGGAATGCAATGATGATGTATCTATCTTATTTACTTAGCTGTGGCAATTGTAGTAGGACAATCTAAGATATTAAAATAGGCTAAAGTAACTGAAGAATTGACAGTAATTCTAACACTTTTACAGGTGCCAGCAGGTGTTGATGACTCAATAGGCTAATCCACCACCTTCCTGGGTCAATATCCCACATGGACGCTGGTTCATGTCCCAGCTGCTCCACTTCCATTCCAGTTCCCTGCTTATGGCCTGAGAAAGAGGTAAAGGATGGCCCAAAGCCTTGGGACCCTGCACCTGCTTGAGAGACCCGGTAGAAGTTCCTGGTTCTTGGCATCAAATCGGCTCTGACTGTTGTGGCCATATTTGGAGTGAATCAGCGACTGGAAGATCTTTTTCTCTATCTCTCCTTCTCTCTGTAAATCTACCTCTCCAACAAAAATAAATAAATCTAAGAAATAGAAGAGAAATATGGAAAGTTAGAGGAAGTAGAAGGCAGAGGTCCCTATAGTGTATTGAATGCCACATGAGTATGGAATTTATTATGAATTTGTGAATGATTTATGCACCTAAGAGTCCATTTCAATGAGACCCATCTCTCACAAGGTCACACAAATGAGGCAAGGACTTCAGGGAAATTTGATTGGGGAAAAAGATAAACAAATATTTCATTTTTAAAATTGTTTTGCTAGCAATGGCCATGAGAAAGTAGAGGGGTGGACTGGGTTTCAGTTAATAGAAGTTAAATGCAAATAGCATACATGCTTCCTACACTTTTTGTTTCTTCTATCACATTCCTACACCTGGTGCCCATGTCTATATGGTCTCTGTCTTCTCTATGAAAATTTCTCCTCAGCCACACATAAAATTAAAAAAACACCCCAGAGTATTTCTTTAAAAAGGAAGTCATGATTCAATGAAGTCCTATTTCGAAGTATGTTGAATGTCATACAGTGTGAAATGCTCAGATAAAAACTATGAGAAGGCTAGGAGCACTTAGAGCTGAAATTCCTCAAGAAGTGCTGATGTCTACCTACTATGCACTTCCTGCCTAGGGTTATGATGAGAATTGGCCACCACAACACTGATCTAAATGTGAGGGGACCCAGCCACTGACAAGAGGAAATTCAGTCAACAGGACTGGTAGAATGAGCAAAAGAGCGCAGCTATCAAAGCGTGCTGATGGAAACCAGAGAAAAGAAAGCAGTTAAATATCACTGAAGTTTCCAAAACATCATTTGCATATATTTCTCCCATAGACATTGTTGAGAGCCCTGCACACAGACCCACTCCACATTAGGAAGCTTGCTGAGACAGTGAGCTGAACTCTAGTAGAGTGTACACTCTAGTGGAATGACAACAGAGATTTACAAATAGTACTCTCTGATTTTGAAAGTGCCATGAAAAGGATCCTTGTGGTGCCTTGAATAAGCTACCTAGCACACCAGCAATCCACGTCAGAGTACCGGTCCCACCCCAGTCACTCCACCTGCAACACAGCTCAGTGAAGTTCTTGGCTCCTAATTCAGTCTGTCCTAAGCAAAGCTGTGATGATGGTTGGCAGAATCAACAGATAGAAAGTCTGTCTGTCTCTCTTTAAATTTTATCAAAATAGGAATGCTATGCAGACAATGTATGTCTGAGCTGAAACTGACAGATAAGAACGGTGTACCTATTTACTTCCATCTGATATATTTGGACACTGGGAGTTAGGCAGATCCTGCCATTTGCCATCATCTGCATCATGTACTCACAAAATTGCTATGGTGAAGCCCTGACTCCTTGGGCCTCAGAATGAAACAAAAGATCTTTAAGTAGGTAATTACATTAAATAAGTTCATTTAAGTGGGCCAAACGTCTTAGCTTGGTATCTTACAAGGAGAGAAAATTCAAGCATACAAAGAGACGCCAAAAATATGCATGTACAGAGGATGCTGTTGTAAGAAGACAGACATTTTCAAGTTGAGGACAGAGGTTTCAAACAGCCAGACTACTGACATCTTCCTGGGGAATGTGCAGCCTCCAAAGCCGTGAGAAAATAAATGCAATTCTTTCAGCCACCTAGTTTGTGACCTTTGCTGTGACAGTCCCTGTAAGTTAATATAGTAGTTAGGCTAGTTACACAAAGATGAAATCAGCTGTGTTCAATTCCACGCACTATGAGTTTACTTGTTATCTGCAGTCATTTGCTCCCCATGAAAGATACCTAGCTTGTTTAGGAGAAATCTTGATGAAAATGTGTATCCTCTCAAGATCATGTTATGTGAATGCATAACAGACACAGAGGAAACTTATTCTGGAATCGCCCTGTGATGGCAAACCATCACATATATTTGTGTGCTACCGTCCCTATAATGAGTTTGATTCTTGGTGGAGGGAGGCTATATTAGACTAAGAAGCATATCAACAGAGCACTGGGCTCTGATCAGATTTAACCACAAATTTGTCCACTTAACTCCCATATTCTCACAGGTAAAGTGTCTTCAATTGTCCTTTTTTTTTTTTCTCTCATCAGTAAAATGAGAATAATAATAATAGTGTAGGGTTGCTATAAAATGTATTTTAAAAATGAGTGATAAAATCAGATTGGTATGCCTGAGTCACAGCTGACACTCAAGACACTTTTGCTAATGTTATTTATGCAGCAATTACTTGCACCTATACATAGAGACAGGGATTGCCAGTGCGGTGGATACTTCTGTCTTGTTTTGTTTGCTCATGTATCTGAAGGGAATAGCAAGTTAGGCAGAAGTTGCTGTTCAGAAAATTGTATTTAAATGCCATTGAGTGGCAGATGCTTGGCCTAACAGGTAAGATGCTGAACTTTCTATTACTGTCTGTACCTTCAATGTCAGGATACTCTTAAAATAGCAGAACAAAGGACGTGTGACTATTGCTGAAGGGCTACCTCAGTGTAATATAGGGGAAACCAGTGAGGGAGAGAGGGGATCAGGAGGGTGGAAGGGAAAAGACCATATGGAACCATATCATGAAAAATTAAAAAATAAAACAAAGTAAAAAATGCTGATAGGGATGCCTGCATCCTATTTTGAGAACAAAGATTCATGTCCACATTCCTCTTGCGGCCCCAGCATCGTGAGAAGCAGCAGCAGCGGGTCACTCCAGGACTTGGGCACCTGTTAGCAGGTGGGAGACCTGGTTTGAATTTTCAGCTCCCAACTCTGCTGTGGTCTATCCCCAGTCATTACAGGCATTTCGGAAAAGAACCAACAGAGGCATCTCTCTGTCTCTCTCTCTCTTTCTCTCTCTCAACTCATTTACAGAAAAGTTAAACTTCATTGAGGCACAATAAGAAAATCTGCTTTCTAAAAACAGCCCCAAAGTGTCTCAGACATCATGTCACCATGGCATCTCTTTTTCTATTTGTCCAGAATCCTATTTAGATCCACCACACTGTCTGTAGAGTGGCTGGTTGGCCCTACAAGGACTGGAGAGGACTGATATACACAGCATGATCTAAAAAGGAGTCCTCTAACTGCATGCCAGGTAGCAATTTTTTCCTTTACGATCTGCCTTTCTTGGGAAAGAAGAAACAATCAACTCAAGAAAAGCATTAAGGCCACTGGGAAGCTACCAACTTTCCTATTGAATCTGTTCCGGCAAAGAACACGTCTCTCCAGCAAAGACAGTCTGAGATATTTCAAAACCTTTCACAGTACAGACTGAGCACCCCTTGGAGGGTAGATATTACTTTATCTCTTAGGACAAAGAACCTGTGTCCTTTGTGAAGACAATGAGTTTTTGCTGAGATTAAAGGAGCATGCTCGCTAATTGCCAGATGCCTGGAAAAGCAGGCAAGTGCACGCACTGTTTGGGGTCTGACAAGTGTTTCCTGAGAAGTGTTGGGGCTGTGTGCAAAGCAAACATCATCAACCTCAGAGTGTGCTGCTGCCAGAAATGGACCTGCTCTCTGATGGTTAACAGGGTTATTATTTATTCATTTTGTGATTATCCTTGAAGAGGTGACACAGATCCTTGTCATCAAAAGAAACACGGATTTACCTTCAAGTGAGAACAGAGAAAGGTTTAATTACCATCCCTGGCATCTGCTTATTTGAGTTGTCTTATGAGTAATCACATAGACCAACATAGCCAGATGGTCAGCCTGTCTTCTCTTCTTTGTCTTTCTCTTATTTTCTGATAATTAAAGCAATTTTATTTTTATTCAAGAAAGTCACTTATGGAAAGCTGACTAAATTCTGCGCACAGTGTGGGAGAATAAATCCCAATAACAGGGGCACACACATGCAGCCCGATCAGCAGATATTTATATCAGCTTGTTAGGTGTTCCCCGGTACTTAGGCAAGTCTATTGTCTTTAAATAAAGTCATCACTATTCCACAAATGGGCAACCTTGCTTATCATGCTTCCTAGGGATCTAGTTTAAAATGTTGGAAAAATCATACCAGATAAAAAAATCATTGCTGATTTTTTTCCTTTGGAATTTATAATTGTAATAGTTTTAAAACCATCATCAGTTATATTTTGTACAGAAAAGCACACATATATTGAGCAATTTTAAAAATAACACACACACCAACATGTAACTGCAGAGCTATTTAAAAGTAAAGGCACTCCATGGTTACATATATTTAGGAAACATTGCCTATGATACATTTCTTCATTATTATTATTATTATTATTATTATTATTATTATTCATGATATAGTTCCTTAGGCATAGGGATTCCTCCCTCCATACCCACCACCCACCCATGCTATGTTCTCCCATTATGTGTGTGTGTGTGTGTAATATGTGTGTGTGTGTATATATATATATATATATATATATATATATATATATGTTTTTGGCAGCAATCACAAGTCCAACATTATGCTATTTAATTGTATCATGGCATTGTAAGGCATAGATAATATTAAAAAGTCTAGTATATTATTATCAATCTGTATTTAAGTTTCATTGGAAGTTCTCTTTTTATTCCTCCTTTTATTCAAGAATAGAGATACATACAACAGTGTACCTTCACTTACTGATTGCCAGTCTCCATATATAGCTCATCTATGAGAATATATGTGTATTATACATGTGTGTGTGTTTAACTTATTGCTATATTTTTTGTATTTTTCATGAATGTTCCCTTAAATCAAAGACAATGTATCATATTTGGTTTTGGGGGATTAGGTTATTTCACTGAGCATAATGGTCTCTAATTGAAACCATTGGTCACAAATGGTAGAGTTTCATTTCTTTTTTAGTGGCTGCATAGTATTTTATAGAATAGATATACCTCCTTTTCTTTATCCATTCCTCTCTCTTAATGAGTACCTGGGTTGCTTCCATATTTTTGCTATTGTGAATTGTGCTCCTATAAATACTTTCTCATATGCAAATTTTGCTTCCTTTGGATATACTCCCAGGAATGGCATAACTGGATCATATGGTAGATCATTTTGCTAAGAGGAATAGGATAGCTTTCTTCTCCATATTCAAGCCAGCAGGCGTTGTTAATGGAATTCTGGATGTAGGCTGACTCACTGGAATTAAGTGGAACATCAAGGTGGCTTTTATTTGTGTTTCCTTAATAGCCTGAGCATTTTTCATATGTCTATTAGCAATTTGAATATTTTATCTTTAAAAATGCCTGCTCATTTCCTTCGCCCATTTCTTAACAGGGTCGTTTGTTTGTAGTTACTAGGATCTTTGTAAATCTTGGATATTAGTCACCTATCAGTTGTTTAGTGCACCAAGATTTTCTCCCATTGTGTTGGCTGTTTCTTCACTTTATTGACCATCTTTGCTGTGTAGAATCTCTTTGTTACATGTACTCCTATTTGTTTATTTTGACTTTGATTGCCTGTACTTTTAGTGGCTTTTTAAGAAGTCTTTCCCAATGTCTATCTGTTGGAAAGTGCTTTCTATAGTTTCCTGTAGTAACTTGATGGAATCTGGGTGCAGATTTAGGTCCTTGATTGATTTTGTGCTGACGTTTATATAAGGTGACAAGTAGGAGATCTCACTTCTTACTTCTGTAGACTGCTATCCGGTTGTCTCAGCAGCTCTGTTAAAAATATTAAACTTTTCACTTGCGTTATGTTCAGTCTCTTCTCAAATACTAGTTGGCTGTGCATGCATGGGCTCCCTTCTGGGGTTTCTATTCTGTAGCATTGATCTTCTCTGTTTCTGTACCAATGCCAGACTGTTTTGATGATCACTGCTCTGTAGCATATGTTGAGGTCTGGAATTGTAATTCCTTTAGCTTAATTTTTATTCTGCAGGATAGTTTTGGCGATTTGTGGTCTCTTGTGTACTCAGATGACTTTTGTATCATCTTTTCTAATTCTGAGAAGAAAGTTGTTGGAGTTTTGATGGATTTCTTAGAGAGTTATCATAAAGCTCAAAAATTTTACAAGTGTTTTAGCATGTTCAGTAAAGAATCTTAAGCTCTTTAGCCTTGGAATGATTTGTTGTGGTTGTTTTCACAAATGTTCTACAGAATGACAGCTCTGTGGAATTCAAGTTGCCTTGTATGCATGCCTTAACTTCCAGAGGCCTCCTAAGTGTTACTTCTATTTAGCATGACATATTTTAAGCCTGATCATTTAAAACTATACTCACTTCCTTGGGATGACTGCTCTGCTTTCAAAACCATTCACAGGAGCCAAGGGCTTCAATGCTTCTGCCCAAATGGTCCTAGAGAATAACCCTCACTTTTAGCTGGAGAGGTGCTTTATGGCTTCCATGGCAAGAAAGTGGCCCATTCTAAATGCAGCACCAATAATACCAGTTGCCTCCCACATAGGCTAAAGATTCACACCAGGACTTGAGTAGATTTATTGGACAGGTTATTACACCTTCAAAACTAAGAAGGTGTTACTAATTCTTCCTCCCTTGGCTTAACTGAATGACAGCTCCCTAGCTCCAAGGAATTCTATGAGACAAATAATTCTTTAAAGAAGTGACCTGAGGGCCTGGCGGCGTGGCCTAGTGGCTAAGGTCCTCGCCTTGAATGCCCCGGGATCCCATATGGGCGCAGGTTCTGATCCTGGCAGCTCCACTTCCCATCCAGTTCCCTGTCTGTGGCCTGGGAAAGCAGTCGAGGATGGCCCAAATGCATTGGGACCCTGCACCCACGTGGGAGACCTGGAAGAGGTTCCAGGTTCCCGGCATCGGATTGGCGCACACCGGCCCGTTGCGGCTCACTTGGGGAGTGAATCATCGGACGGAAGATCTTCCTCTCTGTCTCTCCTCCTCTCTGTATATCTGACTTTGTAATAAAAATAAATCTTTTAAAAAAAAAGTGACCTGAGACTGCAAGATCTCAGAGGTGACTCTGCTCTCTTTGTGAACCCTCAGTGCCATTGCTGCTAAGAGTCAGCAGCAAAAACACAGTTCCTCTAAGAATGTACAAAAAGCACGAGTGTCAGCCCCAGAGGAATTTGAGGTAGAGTGGATGAACTGAAGTGCTCAGCCCTCAGCCACTCCCCATGCACCTGGCAGTCTTAGGCCACAATCTAGAATCACTGGTAATCTGTCCCCATCTTGAAACCAGCCCCTACATGACATCAGAATAAACTTGAAACCCTAAAACTTTTGAGTCTGGAATTTAGGTGGAACTATGCATGATGGAAATTTCCAAAAACTTAAGAAATACCCCTGAATTCTACAGTCAAAAGCTAAAGACCCCATTTCAACATTTCTCCCTCTACCTTGGCAGCTCAAAGGATCCCAACTTAAATGTAAAGCACCATGTTTGCACATCCTCTGAATACTAAATATCCAGTATTCATATATGGTAAGGGAATTTGAAGGAGATTCTACAACCCAAATAATTACTTCCTAGAAATGCTTGAAATATCTGCATTAGAATTAATCCTCAAGGCATTTGAACCAGATTAAATCAAGGCCAGATGTTATGACATAAATTTCAAGATTATACTCTCAAGATAGAGTAACCCACCTTCTTCTGATATTAGTTGTAACCCTTCTTACAACATAGTACTTGAATTCTGGAGTAATTGAATATACAGGGTATTGTATCGATACACTCCAAGATTCCAAGCAAACTCTTGGGAAATGCACTTTGTGTTGTCAAGGCTTTCTCCTCCTCTGGTTTGTCCCATTATATCCTCACCCTTTTATCCTAGAGTCAAAATTACACAGTAATGCAGAAACCAAGACATTTCCTAGGATCAGAGTTACAATCATCCTTTAGAATCCATAGAGGTTAGTTCCAGGATTCTGTGCAGTTGAACAAATTCACACATGAACAAGACCCCGAGCTAAAGTGCATAGTATTTGCATATGGCACAAGAACAGTCTTCTATGGCTTCAAGTTAACTATTGATAACATCCAATTCAATGTACACATTCTATAAATACTTTGTATACTGCACTGTTTAGGGAATCATGGCAAGAAAAAAATGTCTATACATGTCCAGGACAGATATATCCTCAGCCAAACCACACAGCCCATGAAGGAGACACAAACACTGTTTGAATGGGTATTTGAATGGACAATGAAAAGATACCAAGGATCTGCAAAGTAGTAGGAGGGTACCCAGTAGGATATGCCAGCATGGCACTTCATTTGAGTGGTTTTGGTATAGCATGTGACACACAGCAAATCTAAATTTTGCTTTTGGGAAGTTCCTAATCTTTTTTTAGGAAGCTACGTGCAATCTGTCCTTTGTTGAATGTGCAGACACAAAACACACTGACAGAGAGAGCCAACAGCCTGTGAGAGGCAGAGGAGTGTGGAACAGGAGTTTAGAAAAGGACCCTAAAAGGCCTGCCCAAATTTAATCCTGGGTATGAGGCATACAAAATCTAGACCAATCAACCATTATGTCTTAGAGTTGCCTTATTTGTTAAATGTGTTAAGACCATGAAAATTATTGCCAAGAATAATGATGATTATGATAGCAAAATATACCGTTTTATGTTTTCCAGGAGAATGGGGTAACTTAATATAAAATTGGTAAGACAGTGTCTTGCATAGACTACAATGTCAATAAATGCTAATTTTTTGGCATGTAGCACCACTTCCTCAGAAAGTTCCATTGAAGTAGGTATAATGGCGCCAAATCTATACAACTTATAAATTCAGACATGTTATCGCTTTCCCGGGGTTATATAGTCAAGCAGTAAGCTAAAACTCATTTTTCTATAGCTCCTACACCTCCCTGCTTAAATCTACTACTCACTTCTCTACTTGTCTAAATCCTATTGTATGCCATGGCTGACGTCCCCCACCTTTTTAATTCTACTTTATGAAACTTAAGAGCTACTCAGTATACATTAATCCATACTCACATGGATTTTAGAACCACAGATACTAGGTGATACTATGCTGTCAGTTAGAGGAACGCTTGCAAGCTGAGGACTGAGCCATGGGTACCAAAGCTGCTATCATGATAAATGTTCTTCTTTCGCATCCTTATCACCCAGAGAACACATTTCTCACATTGTGTACTGCTAGGTGCCAACTGTGTCTTTGAAATGTGTTGCCACATTTAAATATGGGCTGTTCATATCCTGGGTGACATAGGACTCCTTTGATGGGAATTTGGGCTCAAGAACATGCCAATGACTTTGTCTGACTTTTATGTTGTCTAATGTACAGTTGATCTAAGTTGCTTTTATTCTGCTTTCTTGCTTGCTTTATGCTCAACTTATTTTCTCTTCTTTCTTCCTTTCTCTACTTCTTCCATCTTCTCCCATCACTTATTCCATCCCTTCACTTCTTTTCTTTCTCCCTCAATCAGAATCGGACTTGCCAGTTTTCCTGACATTACCATCTCCCTTTCCTTTTTCTTTCACAAAAATTTTCCTAAATTAATTTCTTACATATTTATCCCATCTCAGTGTCTGTAATTCAGAGGACCTGAATAAGTAAAAGCTTGATTCACATGACAAAATTACAAGGTAGTTTATGGATTTCTTTAATTCTACTTTTCATACTCAGGATTCAAAAACTATATTAGTGATTTTAAAAGAGAATTTTGTCCTAAACGTAACTGCCACGCAGTGAGCATATGCAATTTAGATGGCAATGAAGCCATTTAGAAGTTTTTCTAAAACAAGGAAAATTGGAATAGTAAGTAAAGAAGATGAGAAAATAAATAGTGTTTACTGAATGTCTACTATGATCTAGACACAGTGTTCTGATAATCTTGTTTGGTCCTTAAAGGAATCTTGTGTTTTAGAAGTAAAAATATCAAAAGCTTCAGCAACACATGGGAAATCTGAAGATCATGGAAGTGGAAGAACCCAAATATTAGTCCACATTTCTTTAATATTGTCCTCTTTTTTTTGGTACAGCATAAAGCTCGCAGAAAGACTTATACATTAGGTTTAGAGATATGTTGATATATTTGAATGTAATTATTTAAAAAAACACAACCTCACCCACATAATAATAAATCGATATGCACTTCTATTTTCACATACAAACATATATCTGAGCCTGTGTGTGTGTTTACACAAAATTTGGGTACAAATAGATGTGTACAAGCACACACATACGTTATGAGAGATTTGATAGTGTAGAGAATTCATTACACATACCCTCAGGTTGTTATGAAACTGAGAAAAAAAATAACCATTCTTCCTAAACAAAATGTTATCATGTAGACAACTGAAGATGTCACAGAGGAAGCAGCCTGAGTCTTGCCCAGTGAGATTCTAATCGATATCTGTGCTCCACTCACTTCCATCGGTGCCATTAGCATGGAGAGTTAGAGTGGATCAGCTACAGTGGCCCACTCACTTGTGATATTGCCAAATGACTACTGCCAAGTGATAATTGTTCAAAGTCAGTCCTTTTTTCTTTTTTTTTTTAAGATTTATTTACTTTATTACAAAGTCAGATATACAGAGAGGAGGAGAGACAGAGAGAAAGATCTTCCGTCCAATGATTCATTCCCCAAGTGAGCACAACAGCCGGTGCATGCCAATCCGAAGCCGGGAACCAGGAACCTCTTCCAGGTCTCCCACGCAGGTGCAGGTGCAATATATTTATATATTGGAGTATTTACAGCAATGAGAATAAACTTCTAATAAAATTATGAGAAGTACTGAAAATATGATGTTGAAGGAAGTCAGATCCAAAAAATATACACACTGCAAGCCATCTGTAGAAAAGTGTGAAAAGTGTGTATTTGAAAAGTGTGTATTTTGGGGAAGGAGTGGTGACAGGAAGCAGCCATGAGGTGGGCATCAGGAGTATTGGTAAAACTCATGTCCCTGCTCTTTTCGGTCATTCCATGTGTGCATTCTTTTATATAAAGTCACCAGACTTGTATAATATAAATGTAACAGAGACTGACATGTCCAGATGTGGAGGCATAGTTCAGTATGCATGTTTGTATCCCGATCAAAGATGAACTCCCAGTGAAACTGTTGAACATGTCCTGACGGTAGCAAGCTGAACTCTGCCATTGTCCATGCTCATGATCTCAGGAACCATTTCAACAGCAGAGCGATGGAGTTAGACTGTTCATGAAGGACGGCCCATTGTAGTACTAGAGGTGAAATCATTAGAGTGGTAAGAGGCAGGGGGAAATCTCAGAGCCTATAAAACTGTATCATAAAACAACATAAAATAAAACTTTCAACAGGCTGCTCACTCATGGTAAGTGCTCACATACATGACTATTGAGACTTGACTGTAACTGGTTTTACTAATGTTTCCAAGATCTAGGCTGAAGGAGACACCTGTGTCCTGGATTCACCAATCTTGTGAAAAGAAAAAAGATCCAGTCTCATGATGCACTCTGGGACAGGGGCACACAAAGATGCAGGTTCCAACTGCTGATACATTGCAAGCAGCCAACTACATGGCCAAGACCAATGTCAACGGGGTGGCAAGCACAACTGTCCCACTGAATAAAGCCTCTCCAAAAGAGAAGAAAATTGTTTGACTAAACAGTGCAAAGTTCCTACCATGACTCTTCTTTTCACAGAGTAATCCACCCACATACATAGCAAGCTGTTTCTTTTTTGATAAATTGAAAGACTGCAAAGTTTAAAAAATGATTTTTAAGAAAGTCTCTAACATTTCAAAGAAATTGCATGTAATTGATCCCCCCAAAAAAACTACATGCAACTTTGTTCAGTAATATTTTTCTTCCGTAAGAAGCTTTTTTGCAAGTTTTACAAAAGACCAAACAATTAACGTCTGCCACTGATCCACAGAAGCTGCCTTACTGAGCTCATTGAATTCCAACTTGTGAGCTATTTTTATTTCATTTTGTTCTGAACTGGAAGTGCCATTTGTAAAAGTGCCAAATGTAAAAATTTGAATTCAATCATTAAACTATTACCGGCCCCCAAATAACAGTGTATGCATATACATGTCCATTTCAACTGCAAAAGATTCAGTTTAGAATATTTATAAATAAATCCCTGAAAAATTTAGGTATTAAAACTTTTTCATATTTTGCATAAATGAATTAAAATAATTATCTCTGTATATTCTGGATATTAGCCCTCTATCACCTATGTCGTGTGCGAAGATCTTCTCCCATTCTGTGGGTTGCCTTTTTACTTTGTTGATTGTTTCTCTAGCTGTACAGAAGCTTCTTAGTTTGATGAGGTCCCAATTGTTTATTTTGGTCTTGATTTCTACTGCATCTGGAGTCTTTTTTAGGAAGTGAGGGCCTACCCCTAAGTGTTCCAGTGTGTTTCCAACATTTTCTTCCAAAAGTTTGAAGGTTTCTGGATGTAGGTTTAGATCTGTTATCCATTTAGATCTGATCTTAGTGTATGGTGAGAGATGTGGATCAAGAAATGGGCACGGGAAATGGGCAGACATTTCACAAAGGAACAAACCCAAATGGCAAATAAACATATGAAAAAATGCTCAAGTTCCCTGGCAATAAGGGAAATCCAAATTAAAACATCAATGAGGTACCACCTAACGCCAGTAAGACTGGCCCACATGAATAAAAGCACCAACAACACTTGTTGGCGAGGTTGCGGGGAAAAGGGATCCCTACTCCACTGCTGGTGGGGCTGCAGGCTGGTACAGCCTCTATGGAAATCAGTATGGAGAATATTCAAACAACTCAAATTCAACATACCGTATGATCCAGCAATAGCACTCCTAGGAATATATCCAGAACACTTGTTCTATGAGAAACCAACATGCACTCCTATGTTCATAGCAGCACAATCAGTAATTGCAAAAACATGGAAACAACCAAAATGCCCATCAACAGAGGATTGGATAAGAAAGCTATGGTTCATCTACTCCATGGAATACTACTCAGCTATTAAAAAAAACAAAATGCAGTTCTTTGTGGCCAAATGGGCCAAACTGGAAACCATAATGCTAAGGGAAATGAGCCAATCCCAAAAGGTTAAATACCACATGTTTGCCTTAATTTAAGATGATATGATGTTATGTATAACATGTTATGTTTTGAATGTTATATGTTGTGTATAAACTAAAATTGAAGTATAGGTGAGGTGGTCACAGAAGGTGGCTGGGAACCCGCATTTACTTTTAACATATTGGTTACTCATTACTATGTCAATTAATTCCATAATGATGTAAATTTTTGCTGATGGTATGTTGGAGCTTTCAATTGACTGGGATGATACTCTGCTGGCTCTGTCATCAGACCAGAGAGGGTATACCTAAGAAGCCGTTGAACTTGACGGGACAATAAGATGCTGGACTCTATGTTTGGTATACGCTTGCAATGGGGAAATCTCAACTGAACTTGAGCTGTGGTTATGCAACAAGGTGGAGGAATCCACCATGGTGGGAGGGTTTGGGGAGGGGTGGGGAGAACCCAAGTATCTATGTAACTGTGTCACATAATACAATGTAATTACTGAAGTTAAATAATAAATAATTAAAAAAATAAATAAATAAAAAAATAAAATAATTATCTCCCAAGAGAACTAACTAAAATTATCTGTGTTGTTATTTAAGTCAGTTTTTTTTTAATTCTCTGTGAGTATATGTGGGGTGTGTGTGTGTGTGTGTATGTGACTTTGTAACCATAGGGGCAAAAGGGAATTTGTGTTCATGAAAGAACGCATGTGTAAGCCACTCATGTATGCCCTTTCTACATCTTATCTCAATTTTCTCACAAGTTGTAGGCCTGGATTTATCTTTCCCACAGGTAATGCTATTGACTTCACTCAAACAACCTTAATAGTCACACCAGTTACCGTAAGCCCTATGCTATAGCTTCAAACAGAGGCTCACCTTATTGAATTAACTTAGCTCCCATCTATGTAGTTCTTCATCCAAAGTCCAGCTTCTTTGGGTCTTGGGGTTGGGGGCAACTGCAGCTCCCTGTAGTGTGGTAGCTGTGGGGGATGTCCCTGCGGGCTGGACCCAATGCTGGAGACAAGTCAAAGCCACTGCCAGAAGGCAGCAAACGAGTCCTTGGCTTTGGATGGCCAGTGTACCAAGCGGAGCCAGACTCTGCCTGCTGGCTGCCCAGTGGTGAGTTCTGGGGTTTTGGTTCTTTGAATCGCTGCATAGGTAGCTCCATATTGAACCCAACGTGCTTCGGGGATGTGAATCAATCCTAAAGACTCCCAACAACAGAGTAACTTCCTTTGAAGGCAAGTAAGGGTAATAAGACCTGTTAGGTTGGAAGAGAGGGACCAATCTTATCCATAGACTGATATACCATTCTTCTTTAAATCCTGTATAGAACTTGTAATCACTGAACAATGCTGAACACCGAACATCAGTTCATGCAAACGCTAAGACTTGGTGCTTGTCTAGCAGGGTCATGTCCTATTACCTGACATGATGATGGATCAGGAGACAGGTCTGGTGGGGGTTATTGTGGGTCACTACGACTAGGCTGTAGCTCCCATTGGTTTATGTGAGGGCTGAGTGTGTGCTGGGCAGAACCAGGCTGGACTGCAACACCCATTGGTTCTAGTGGAAGACAGGGCTGGAAACAGAACCAACCCAGCAATTGCAACCACCAGCTGACTGGGCGATGGACTGTGCTGGGCCCTGTAATTGCCAGCACATACAAGAATCTGGACTGGGATCAACTCAGACAAAGTTTTCTTTGGAATCTCCCCAATTGAACTGCAAGACTCAGAACCCTAACCATGAAAAGACAGAGAACAGAACAAGTCAATCAACCAGCTCAGCTATATGTTGGCAGTGAAAAACTGAGTAAACGGAGAACTAAGATGGACTACGTCAATCAATGGATTCTTCAACGACCTCATCGTGCTTGAAGTAGCGAGACTGGCAGCAATTCATAAATGTTGAACTATCAAAACCAGTTGAGAAGGACCCTCAGAGCATGCACCACATCAGAGACCCGGGGTGGGTGGGAGACTGGGTGGGGCTTCTCTGTTAATATCCCCCTTTACTCCAGATACATGAAGGAAGCAATGTAGAAATAAGTCTTACCCATTTTCCAGTATACCTTGAACCTTTTAAAGTATGTAACAATTAAGAGTCCCAATATAACATCAACAGCAATTTGCAACATTATGGAATTGACATGGTCTTGAGTAACCAGTATGTTAAAAAAAAAAAAAAGCAAGTTCTTAACCACAACCTATGATTAGCTCATTGACATTTCAATTTTAGTTTATATACAAGACCAGCTGCTATATACCTTAAAATGGCTCTTAATTGACTGGGATGATATTCTACCAGCTCTAACTTCAGACCAAAAATGGTCTCCCCAAGAAACTGTTCAACCCATCTGGACAATAAGTAGCTGGACTCTATGCTTGGTATACGTTTGCAAGGAAAGAATCTTGATTGAATTTGAACTGTAATACTGCATCAAGGTGGAGGAATCCACCAGGGGGGAGGGGCGTGGGGAGGGGTGAGGGATTCCCAGAGCCTATGAAACTGTCACATACTACAAAATAATTAATAAAAAAGTATGTAACAATTATCAAAACTATAATAAAAAGAAAAAAAACAAAGTCCAGCTTCTGAAAATATACTATTCTTTCATTTACTCTTTACCTCAGAATTTCAAATGATCATGTCATTTTCATCAATTGCAACTTTCTAAACATTTGGCATACTGTATGTTTCCTTATTGCAAATTTGTTCTGTATTTCTCTCTGCATAGTGGGGGAAAAAAAACTTATAAGTAAACTGTCTGAGAAGCAGCTCACTGATACACCTGTTCATTAGTAAATTGTGATCTACGCATGATTGGTTTGTAGTGCCAATGATATCCCAGTCCTCTTAACTGACCATTGCCAAAATTACAAAATGTATAGAATCACAATCACAATGTTTAAAATAATTCACGGGACTTCAAAAAAGTTTAAGGAAATTAAATTGAAGTACATATATGTGGTACAAAAACATTTTTGAGATTCATGTTGTGAAAGAACTTCTAAAAGTCCATGGTAAGTATCTACTGTGAAAAGCCAAAGAATGGAGTTCAAAGATGTTTTGTACCAAAATAGACTCCTTCATTTCAACACATAATCTTTCAGTGTGCATGTATATATATAGTTTTTCTGCCTAATAGTCTTTCATTTTTAGCATGTTGATATAAGAAAAAGTATTATTTTGTTTTCTGTGAAAAAGATACTGAAGCATCGCTAAAGGTGGAACTTTGTTTTCTATTTCAAACTGTATTTCAACTAACATAAGTCAATCTCTGTTTTTGTTAATTGAGTGCCAGTCATGATGGTAAAGCCTTTATGTAATGAACTCCATTATTCTTCACTATGTCCTAGAAATAGAGATTAATACTGAGAGCAAAACTGTCCGTGCTACATTGTCACAAGTGGATTCAAAAAATTATCATTGGGCCAGTCACAACGACTTTTAAGTGCCTGGACCCTGTATGAGTGCCGGTTCTTGTCCAAGTTGCTCCACTTCCCAACCATTTCCCTGCTTGTGGCATGAGAAATCAATGAAGGGTGGCCCAAAACCTTGCAACCCTGCATCCATGAGGAAGATCCAGAAGAAACTCCTGGCTCCTGGCTTCTGCTAAGCTCTGCTTTGGCCATTGTAGCCATTTAGGAAGAAACAAGAGGAGAGAAGATCCTTCTCTCCATCTCTTTTTCTCTCTGTAAATCTGATCTTCCTTTCCAATAAACATAAATGAATCTTTAAAAAATAAATCAGGGGCCTGGTGTGGAAGTCCTTGCCTTGAACGCATCAAGATCCCATATGGAGGCCAGTTCTAACCACAGCAGCCCCACTTCCCATCGAGCTCCCTGCTTGTGGCCTGGGAAAGCAGTTGAGGATGGCTCAAAACCTTGATGAAAGTTTGGATGGTGGCATGGGTTGGAGAGGCTGGTAATTGAAGCAGACATTCAAAGTCTATGGATCCTGCCTGAAGTTGGACACTTCCTCTGGGCAGCTCCAAACGTTGGACAATCATAGTTAATCCATGACTCTCTTCTCAAGTTGGTTCCCTTTGTATGGTCCCTATTTGAGAATACTTAGATTCACTCAAGTCTTTGACTTTCCCAGAGAAAGAATTTTAGGCTATCTTAACAGGGAATTCAGGAAGAAGTAATAGAGCTTGGGATATAGCATTGCAACACTATATTGCAATTGCCTTATTGAGAGGTTGTAACAGAAACATGAGCTCTATGTTATGTTAAGGTGAGAACTTTGCCCACCTGAGCCACCACCTAGTTATTGAATCCAGAATCTGCAGGAATCAGGATTTGAACCAATACCAGTCTCCCTAATATTGTCAATACTAAATTAACAAGGGAGTGACCTAAAGAAGAAATCTAGAAGTGGTGGACATTTAAGAATTAACAGTTCAAACGCAGTATTCATTTGAAAAATTACTGTTGTGGAGAAAAATATCCATCATATGTGTTCAATAAGCTTTAGAGTCTGCTTTGAGAAAATTATTGAAGTTAAATTTAAAATACATAGTCTAGAGTAAGGCTTCAGTTAGGAAATGGAGCACATTAACTTTTACAGTAACTTTCTGCCATCCTGTCACCTGTACAGCTAGAGAAACAATCAACAAAGTAAAAAGGCAACCCACAGAATGGGAGAAGATCTTTGCACACGACATAGGTGATAGAGGGCTGATCTCCAGAATATACAAAGAGCTACAAAACAACCAAAATGTCAAAACAAACAAGCCACTCAAGAAATGGGCACGGGAAATGGGCAGACACTTCACAAAGGAACAAACCCAAATGGCAAATAAACATATGAAAAAATGCTCAAGTTCCCTGGCAATAAGGGAAATCCAAATTAAAACATCAATGAGGTACCACCTAACGCCAGTAAGACTGGCCCACATGAATAAAAGCACCAACAACACTTGTTGGCGAGGTTGCGGGGAAAAGGGATCCCTACTCCACTGCTGGTGGGGCTGCAGGCTGGTACAGCCTCTATGGAAATCAGTATGGAGAATATTCAAACAACTCAAATTCAACATACCGTATGATCCAGCAATAGCACTCCTAGGAATATATCCAGAACACTTGTTCTATGAGAAACCAACATGCACTCCTATGTTCATAGCAGCACAATCAGTAATTGCAAATTTTTAATTGCTGTATTTAAATAATAATTGTCTGATACGTCTGGTTAAGGAATAATCCAGTCTTCAGAAGGTTAAATAAACTTGCCATTTTGCAACTGACATGTTCTAGGGCAATAGCTTCGGTTTATATCCAGCTGACTTTACAGCTACATGTTTTACTACTTTCTCCTGCATATCTAAATACAAAATGCACTTTTAGATATTGCACTGTTTACCTGTTTAAGTCTTTACTATCACCTTTGAAAGAGTACCCTTGGACACTGGTATATGGACAATTGTTTCTCATCCAGGCCCAAGACAAGACCCTGAGTTCATCACTTACTTCAGAACACTTCGCCATCCATCCTGATTCACATGAAGCGTGAAATGTTGCTGAGGCAGCCTCCTCTCTTTCCTGTTAGAAGTGGAGAACAAACTCAGCTGCAAAAGGATAGACATCTATCTACTGAGCTTTCGGAGCCAATAATCAGCTGGTGGGTCCAAGAATGCCCTTAGAAGAAAATAGATGCAAACCTTTGTGTGGTGCTACATCAAGAGGATCAGTTAGAAACATACAAAGAGCCAAAGTCGTGAATACAAGCTGATTCCAGACCTCTCCGTCTTCTTTTCTGTCCATATTTAGTGTTTCATGTTTTCTAAGACTTAGTTAATCAGACAGGACAGACATCAAAGCAGCTTTAATCCAGAGAAACAGAAACCCATGTAAATGCAATCGAGCTCCACAGAAGAGCTCTGCCAAGTCCTTAGCCTGCAAAGCTATCCTATAGCGTATGCAAACCCAAAGGATTGGTGCCATTGCAAACACCACTTCCCTAGGCCCCTCTGTTACTAGACAAATGAATAATTTTAGAAATAATTCTAAAGTAACAATATAAATGTCGAGGGTGTTCCTATTCATGAATATTGAATTTTACATGACAAAATTAGTTTTAGAAAATACTTATTTAAAAGGCGAAGTTACCGAGAAAGAGAGAACCTTCCATTCGCTTATTCACTCCTCAAATGATAGCCAAGACTGAGCCAGGCTGAATGCAGGAGTCTTGAAGTCCATTCTGATCTCCTACAGGGATGACCATGATCTGCATGCTCAGGGCATTGTCCATTGCTTTCCTGTATCCATGAGCAGTGATCTGGGTAACAAGTGGAGCATCCAAGACTCTTATCAACACTTGAATGGGATGCAGGCATTGCAGGTGGTGGCTTAACCCTATATGATGCAACATTGGCCCCGATATTGAAATTCTTACATACTGGATCTGGCACAGTGGCCTAGTGGCTAAACTCCTTGCCTTAAATGTGCCAGGATCCCATATGGATGCCAGTTCTAACCCTGGCAGCTCCACTTTCCATCTAGCTCCCTGTTTGTCGCCTGGGAAAGCAGTGAGGACGGGCCAAAGCCTTGGGATCCTGTACCCATGCAGAAGACCAGGAAGAGCTTCTTGGTCCTGGCTTCGGAATGGCACAGCTCCGGCTGTTAGAACGACTTGGGGAGTGAATCATCGGATGGGAGATCTTCCTCTCTGTCTCTCCTCCTCTGTATATATTTGGCTTTGCAATAAAAATAAATAAATCATTAAAAAAGAAATTCTTATATTAAATGGTCATATTAGGAAATATCATTAACTTTGATTTTCATGGGCCCATACACAGACTCATTAACTTGTTGCCAAACATACTCAATATGTGATGAGGACCTTCTTTGTTCTAGAGATTTCCAGAAGTACAGAGAAATATGGCCATAACAAGGTTTCATGATTTGTGATTGGTCACTGCATATTAGAAAAGAGAGATAATAAAAAGTTACAGACAGTGGAATAAACTCTTACAAGGAGTAAGATAGATACAAATTATAGAAACTTAGAGAAGGGGTTTCTGAATCAAGCTAAGGGGTGTGTGTGTGTGTGTGTGTGTGTGTGTGTGTTGGAGGCTACCAAGAAATTAAATATTGAATAAGATATGCTCCTTCTGATATAAGCAGTCTTCATGTATAATGGAGACTAGCATACCAGGAGGTGAAGAAACTTTGCAGTATGAAGTTCTACTCCTGAATAAAGGAACTCCCAGTGAAAATGTAAAATATACCTTGATAATAGACTGCTTTATTTCCCAGCATTGCCAGTGCCTACAAATCACAACTTAAAAGAAAACAATAGGAAAGGAGCAAGTAAGCTGCTGTTGAGAACTATTAAAGGCACTGCAAACAAAGATGAAAGTATAATTTATCACAATGTTTAGGAATCCATAAATATCTGCTTGATCGGTCAAAAGAGTATTCAGATTCATATCTCTACTTAGGAAAACTCATACATTTCATTAATTTTACAGCCTTGCTCTTCTCTTTGGGTTTTTCATCCCATGATTCAATTTGGTTTGTTTCTTTTTTAGATAAAAGCTGATTGACCTTTGAGAAAGAGAAAAGGATATTTATACACATTGACAATCGACCTGTTTCAAAGTCAAAGCTACACAGGGGTTATCTTATGAGCTTCACAAATTTAGTTAGCACATTGTTTACTGTGGTAACATTTCCACTCGGCCTGCAGCATTTTCACATTGCCTGACCTTTTCATAACACTTTAATATTCATATCTGGCTGCTGAACTATCACAAACGTTCCATTTCAAAGCTGTTAATCTGATCACTTCTCTCTGTTCTTCTCACCTTTCTCATTTTAGTCACACTACTGACAGAAAAAGAAGAAACTGGTTTAATTTAAATTTTATATCACTCAGAATGGATGACCCAGGGTGATATTCAGGGCATGGCTTTCTTTCAGCACAAATGTTCTGGCCGTAGAAATTCCAATGAATATAACTCATAGTATTAACTCAATTGTATCAATCAACAGCAATTTGCCAACTTCCAATCTTATGCCATGCCATATACTAGGCACAGAGGCAAATATATTCATGGGATTTCATCATGGATTCCAGAATTATTGAAGATGCAAAACATACAAATTAGGTCATTATTTCATTCATCCACTCAACAAACATTCCTAGAGTACCTGTCTTACATTATATGATAAAGAGGCAACGTGAACAAGACAAACACATTCACCATGGAAGATGATAAAAAGGAAAAAGAAAGTTTCCATTTAATGTAACAGCTATTAGTATAAAAACAAGCACCGAGTCACCAAAAGCAGATTGGAAGCTCTCTGAAGAATCTACCCAGGTAGCTGACATCTGAGCAGTGAAGTTGAGTTCTCCAGTCTAAGAAAAGAAGTATGACTCCAGACTTGGGAATGTAGCTGAGCCTCTATCTTAATGATTGGTGTAGACTGCTTCAGACCTAAGCACCTCTTTCACAGCTCCCAGTTACTGAAAGAATGACTCGAAGGGAAGCCTGAAGTTCAAATCCTGCATAAAAAAAAACTGAGAGTTTCAGCCCAGCCACGGCTCGTCCATACCCACGTATATCTCATATATGGCTCAGATGGGGTTGAGGCCTAGCCGAGCCCGTCCAACATCTATCCTGGTCCTCCGGAGCACCAAACTGTGCTGTGGTCTAATCCGGCATGGTGCGTCAAAGCCGAATTGATATTTGTGCCAAGGGATTACAACTGTGACCCGACCAGAACTCAGCCTCCCTCTAGTTCCTGTGCCACTTAGTGGTAGGCTCCATGCAGCCAAGGCCTCCCCCAAGCTCTCCAACCAGGCCTGTTGCCAGCCAGTGTTAAGTATGTCAGAGGTTGCTCTGGTCAGCCCAGAGCGCCCTATAGACTGTCATGACTCCTGCATAGACTCCACCGGCCCTTCTAAACCGTCCAATGGGGTCAGAGTTTCAGGGGATTGGTCCACGCATGCCTCACACATTCTAGCGCCGAGTATGGTTCTTGAATGCCAGTCAATGTCATAGTCCTGCCTTCTGTGACCCCTCTGCTGATCCCTCATCCTATCAGGTAATGGGGCATCCTGCTGGACAAGCCCGGAATTTTGCCTTTTAAGAGAGCTGATGTTGGCGATCAGCACTATAAAGTGACTACAGGTTCTTCAGAGGAAGATTAAATGCCTTTGAAAAGCTTAAGGACTAATACATATTCTCAGAGTACTGTGGGTTCAGCACGGAGCATCACATGCAGCATATCAGAGAAACCAAATTCCAGAACTTCCTGGCCTGGCGGCCAGCAGGCGAAGCCTGGCGCCAAATGGCACACTGGCCGCCCGATAGCCTCGCACCCCATGTACGCACATACGTGGTGGAAAGCTTGGCTGTGTTAGGCTGGAATCGAGCCGTGGCTGGGCTGAAACTCTCAACAGCAGGAACCAGAATGGGTTGAAGAACGGAGCTGGCCGAAGGACCTGCTGGAATGCGTGAAGCCCGACACCAGGAAGGAGTCGGAGGGAGGAACCTGAACAGATCCTCTGACTGACTCTACAAATAAACGCAGGAAGCATGGAGGTAAATAACCCAGAAGAGGCTTTGGAATGTGACCCACTGGCATACACTTGGCTAGGGTTGGGCCAGACCAGGCTGAGTCAGTTCACGTCATCCACTGGCAAGCCCAAGTGCTGAAACTGTGTGGGGGCCTGGCCGGGTTTGGTTGCGATTAAAAAAAAAAAAAACAGTACAAAACACAAAATGCCAAGGTGAAATGTCCTGTGCTAGTAGGGAATGCAACACCCGACCAGCACTCCTCCCACTGGTTTAGGTGAGGGACGAGAGTGTGATGGGCAGAGCCGGGGAGAGATGCGATACTCATTGGTTCCAATAGAGGTCGGGGCTCAGAAGAGAGCCAACCCAGGGGTTAAAACCATCAGCTGATCGGAGTGATGGACTGTGGTGGGCACTGTGCTTACTAGTAGTGCATGTAGGAGCCTGGACTGGGAATGCCTCAAAGTTTTTTTAGGGGATTCCCCTGAACAAAATGGAGGAATCAAAGCATTAACCAAGAAAAGATGGAAAATGGAGTAGATGAATCAACCACCTCAGCTTTATGCTTGCAGCGGAAAACTGGACAAGGGGAAACCCTAAGACGGACTATGTCAATCAGTGGACTCTGCACCAGCCTCATCATACCTGGACTGTTGCTGATGATATGTTGGAGCTTCTAACTGATTGAGGTGACGCTCTGCTGGCTCTGCCTACAAACCTGAGAGGGCCTCCCTAAGAGGCCGTTGAACTTGAACTGGATAAGTGGGATGCTGGACTCTGTATGGTGTAAACTTTTAATTAGGGAATCTCAACGGAACTTGAGCTGTGGTTATGCATCAAGGTGAAGGAATTCATGATGGGGGAAGGGTTTGGGGTGAAGGGGGGGAATCCCAGTACCTATGAAATTGTGTCATGTAATGCAATGTAATTAATGAATAAATGAATATATATATATAAAAAAGATAATAAAAATGGAAAAAAAAAAACTGAGACTGCCCCTAGAGTTAATATCTCAGTGCAGATGTCTAGTCTGAATGCTATTGAGGAACTCATTGCCTGATCAAACAAGCAAATACTTAATCTACTGTCAGGCTCAGAAATACCAGAGCTTGCCCTTGTTTTGAAAACAAACAAATGAACAAACTTCTGGCCATTATCACTGATTAAAAGAAGGCCCTGTGCCCTGTACACCTATCAGAAGCCCACCTCTCAGCTCCTCAGTCATTGCTGACTCCCAGTTTAAGCCAAAAGATTCATTGCTTTTAATTCCACAGGGAGCCCAGGAATTGAGTGAAAACTGCCTGCCTCATTGTCGGATGCAGTGAAAGGAATACTCTGATTTCTTCTATTACCCTCGTGTCAACAACTGACGTGTTGAATGTTGAAAGAACATGTCTGTTTTGGAGGATTCCTACAGAGATTCTTCCAACTAAATTTAGGGGTGTCCTGTATTAGAAATAGCATGTTTAAACGAAAGATGGCATTTACTATGAAGCAGGGATCATATCCACGTTTACTGAAAGTGAAACTGTTGAATAGACCAGGCTTTTTACCTGGATCATTTTCAGTTTTCTTATCAAATATGAGGTGACTATATATGTGTGGATTCCCTTCTGGTGTTTCTATTCTGTTCCATTGATCTTCTTCTCTGTTTCTGTACCAGTACCAGACTGTTTTGAAAACCACTACTCTGTAGTGTGTCTTGAGGTCTGGAATTGTAATTCCTCCAGCTTGATTTCTATTTCTCAGGATAGCTTTAGCTATTCATGGTCTTTTGTGATTCCAGAGGAACTTTTGTATCATCTTTTCTATTTTTGAGAAGAATGTTGTTGGGATTTTTATTGGGATTACGTTGAATCTGTATATTGCTTTTGGTAATATGGTCATTTTGATAAGGTTGATCTTGCCAATCCAAGAACATGGTAAAGTTCTCCATTTTTCAAGGTCTTCTTCTATTTCTTTTTAAAATTATTTATAGCTTTCATCATAGAGATCTTTCACATATTTAGTTAGATTAATTCCTAGGTATTCAAGATTCCTCTCCTCTATTTTAAAAGGGACTGTACTTACAATTTCTTTCTCATCCATGGAATTATTTGCGCACACTAGTGACATCGATTTGCACTCATTAATTTTGTATCCTGCTACTCTGCCAAAGTCTCTTATGAGTTCCAACAGTCTCTTGACTGAGTCTTTTGGTTCTCCTATGTAGAGAATCATGTCATCTGCAAATAGCGATAATTTCAATTCCTCATTTCCAATTTGTATTCCTTTAATTGCTTTTTCTTGCCTAATAGCTCTGGCAAGGACTTCCAAAACTATATTGAAGAGTAGCGGTGAGAATGGACATCCCTGTCTAGTTCCAGATTTTAGCGGGAAATGCTGTTGGGACAACTGGATAAAGAATAAAGAAGCAAGACCCACACCTGTTGCATTATACAAAAATCAGCTCTAAATGGATCAAGGACTTAAATCTACACCCAGAAACCATCAAACTATTAAAGGAAAACATAGGAAGCACACTCCAAGATATAGGAACAGTGAAAGACTTCTTAGAAAAGACACCAAAAGCAAAAGCAATCAAATCCAAATTGAACAAACCGGACTGCATCAAACTAAAAAGCTTCTGTACAGCAAAGGAAACAATTAACAAAGTGAAGAAGCAACCAACAGAATGGGAGAAAATTTTTGCATACTGCACAAGTGATAGGGGACTAATATCCAGGATCTACAAAGGGCTTAAGAAACCCAGGGACAACAACAAAAAAACAATCCTGTAACAAAATGGGCAAAAGAAATGAACAGACATTTCTCAACAGAACAGTTTCAAATGGCTAACAGACATATGAAAAGTTGCTCAGGCTCCCTAGCTGTAAGAGAGATACAAGTGAAAACAATGTTAAGGTACCACCTAACTCCAGTGAGACTGGCATACATTCAGAACTCAACTAACAACATCTGCTGTCATGGTTGTGGGGAGAAAGGCACCCTCCTTCACTGCTGGTGGGAGTGTAGGCTAGTACAACCACTATGGAAATCAGTATGGAGAGTGCTTGGAAAATTGAAAATAAACCTGCCAGACTGAAAGTGAACCTTGATGATGTAAAAGCAGAACCCTGTCTCCTGTCTGCCTCCCTTACTTCAGGTTCACTAACTTTGACCTAGGGATATAATCCAGTGGCATCACAGACTCCCAGTCACTTGACTTTCACTGGATTCTAGATGCCATTTGCTTGTCCAATAGAGATGAACCTAAACTGCCAGTGTTTTTCTGGAGTGATATGTATAGGGAAATTCCAGGTATAGACAGAATATAACTGCCACATTCACAGAACTTGCAGATCAATTGGAGCTCACCCAGCCAACACAAATTCCTTAAAACAGTGGGGGAAGAGAGGGTGGAAAGGGATATCTCTGAGCCTATGGAACTGTATCAAAAAGTTTAAATAATAATTAAAAATTAAAACACACACATACACATCACTGACCAATCAAAGGAAGGTCACAAGTTCCACTGACCAACTAGGAACTTGGACATGAGCTGATTATACACCCCCTGTCCCCAGTTTCATTGTAGAACCTTTTACCAGTAGCTCCTGGAGGATCGTAGGAATTAAGCACTAGCTGCCTGGTTCTTTGCTCTGTACTTTGCCATAAATACTCACTTTTTTCCATCACCCCAATGACAAGGATTGGCTTTTTGCTCATTAGGCCAGAAGATGCAGTTTCTCAGTTCTGTGGCAATGCTTCCAATCAGTTTGGGGTGTTGTTCAGCAACAAAAACTCCAAATGAATATTAAATACATACACATACAAACACACACTGGCCAGGAGATTTCATTGTATGATTGAAGATGCTCAGTGCTGAGTGAAGTGTATAATGCCCAGCACAGGCTTAGCAAGGACAGCTATAGCAAAAGGGCAAGAAAAAGTACTTTGACAATAAAAGCAACAGCTTAAATGACCAAGTGCTGGGAAGCAGAGAAGTGAAAAAACAGAAAGCAAAGATATGCGAGAATCAGAGACCAAAGAGTCCTTTTATTGGGTGGGTTCTTGGGAAACTGATAACAGCCAACAAGCAACAAGTTATAGCAAGAACATTTAAAAAATGAAAGTTAACGACTTGAAGGCCTGGAGCCCAACCAACGTGCAGTGGAAATGAGAGTTTCTGACTGCCCTACATGCTCTTCACACACTCACTCTAACCTCTGCACACGAGTGTCTCATATTGTTCAGTTCTTCATTTTGTGCAGTTTCTGCATTAACAGCTTTGTAATTTCCAATAGATATGCTAATAGCTTGTAACTCAAGTCCATAAGACCCACATATCTGACTGTACAAATCTGATATCTCCACCTAGGTGTTGTAGGGTACAAAAGTAATATAATTTATTTTCCCATTGTGAGGGTCCAGGGCCAACATCCCCATAAAAAGAGAAATGGCTACAAAATCATTTAATGAAATTTTACAGAGAGGTCTTCAGATATAAAGACCTAAAAGCCCAGGGGAAATTATGTTTTTATGCTAAGTCTGAATAAAAGTAACTAGAGTTGCTTGAAAACATGGTTGGATAAAAGTGAAATATGACCTAATGATGGTAAACTTGTGTTGAGAAGCTTAGCAAGGACTTTTCAGATTCTTCTTTACCTCTCTTCATGGTATATCATCCCTGCAGGTAAAAAGTGGAAAATCTGTCATAGGAGGGTGTTATGACCTAAATTCCAGAAAAAGTAATCAGAAATAGATCTCCCTAGGTATTATGGCTTGCGATTATGGAGAAAGAGGAAAAAGAAACTGGAAAAGATCCAGGAGTAAGTTTCTTGCTTCTAAAACCCTCCTATGTTTATCAATTAAAATGTATTTGTTAGCTCTGAGAACCTGGACTTGAGCCCTGATTGTAGCTTCCTGCTAAGTGTACCCTGGGAAGCAGAGGTTATAGTTCTAGGGCTGAGTTCCTGCCACTTAGGTGGGATACCTGTGTTGTGTCTATGACGCTGGGTTCTGCTTTGTTGAGTCCTAGTCACATGGAAGTGTTTGGGTGGAAGCATGTGGGAGACACGTACACTCCCCTCTCAGTTCCTGTGTCTATCAAATGATCATTTTTTCAACATACCATTGCACCACACTTTGGTATATCATCCTCTTAATCATTACTGAGTCTAACCAGAATCTTTTATTTGACACATCCCCATCTTAACACATGATGTCTTCAAATCCTAATGTATCCCATTCACTTCATTTCCATTGATGTATGTTCTTTGTAATCCAACCAGACATATTACAGTTGTTCCTGAGTCTTACATTTCTGTTTCACAAGTGCTGGCTCCAGGAAATGATAGTGACTATTTTCATGTGATATCCAACTTCTCTCAGTATCATTCCTATCATCCTAACTGAACAAATGATATCATTCACTGGGTTATTATACTTGCCTCCTAACTCT
Organism: Ochotona princeps; assembly: GCF_030435755.1. Taxonomy (NCBI): domain Eukaryota; kingdom Metazoa; phylum Chordata; class Mammalia; order Lagomorpha; family Ochotonidae; genus Ochotona; species Ochotona princeps. The sequence goes on along the minus strand of NC_080836.1, from coordinate 14,405,428 downwards.
CTCACTCTTATTATTATTTTCATTTTTCGTTTCTGTTCTTATAACAGCAGCCAGAGTTATCCAAGCCCCAGTACTATCTATACTTTGGGCCATAGTGACAACCAAAGGTATCACAGATTACCTGATGTCAGCTTGTGAGAAAAATTATTCCTGGTTATGAATGCCTGAGATGAATTAGGCAATAAGATTTAAAACATGATAGAAAGCAAGCAAGAAATGATTTCCAAGTTCTTGGATCCCTGCCACCCACAGAGAAGAAGTGGACAGAGTTCTGGGATCCCTGAATTTGTCTTGGACTACCTACCCTAGGCTTTGGAGCATTTGTGGGAGTGAATCAGGAGATTGAAATTCCTCTCTTAAATTATGGATGGATAGATAGATAGATAGATAGATAGATAGATAGATAGATATTCTGAAACTTTCAAATAACAATCCACTAACTGTGCTGGATTGTTTCATTCATTTGGCTTACTCTGCAGAAATCAAAAGGGAGAGGACAATTCCTAGCCTCTCCAAGGAAAGGCTTCAAAATAAATGTGAGATTTTAAAATTGAGCAGAAACTGAACAGATAGGTATGGAAAACTGCTAGAGCCACAAATCCTGAACAGAATATGCTGAGGCAACCATGAAAAAGAACCCAGAACTCAATCAGAGTGGTTGGTGAGATTTACAAAGAAAACCAAATAAGTAATTGGAAGTCATGTACAAAAAATTCTAAACTCTAAGCCATGGAGAATAAACTTTTCTTGGAAATAGAAAACAGAAGCAAGTATAGAGTAGTAATATAAAACCAACCTTCTTTCATTGCCATGTGTTCATTGACTAGAGCCTGACAAATTAAACGGAAAAAAATTCAGGTCAACATGCCTAGCAGCTGAAGTCCTCACATTGAACATGCCCCGGGATCCCATACGGGCACTGGTTCTAATCCTAGTGTCCCTGATTCCCATCCAGCTCCCTGCTTGTGGCCTGGAAGGGCAGTTGAGGGTGGCCCAAGGCCTTGGGACCCTGTACCCATGTGGGAGACTTGAAAGAGGCCCCTGGTTCCTGGCTTTGGATTGGTACAGCTCCAGCTGTTGCTGCTGCTGGGGAAGTAAACCATCAGATGGAAGATCTTCCTCTCTGTCTCTCCTCTTCTCTGTATATCTGCCTTTCCAAGGGAAAAAAAAATTCTTTTTAAAAAATAGGGTTACAGCAAGGAGTATTTTATATGCGCATTGGGACATTTAGACCTTACAACACACACACACACACACACACACACACACACACACACACACACACACACATTGATAATTCCTGCATCAAAATGGCCAGTGTGGAACTAGAATATGCTGCCATCTAGACAAAAGAACAAATAAAATTTTGCTTGCTCAGTGATTATGAGAATCCAATTTGAAAGATGAAGATCCAATTCCTATAGGGGGCGCACGAATCAAAGAAAAAATATGTGTGTTCTAAGTCCAACTGTGCGGTCTTGTGAGCCAAGCTTTGCTGAAACAAAGCCATTATGTGAATCTACCGGAGTCTTCCTGGCATGACTCAGAAACTCACTTCAACCTGCAGAAGCCACAGGAGAAAGAATGTGGGTGCGAGGACCTTCTGTGGTGAATTCCATGCCAAGAATTTTCAAGAATGCTCATATCTGTATTTCTTGCTGTTCGGGGATCTAGAAAACAACTCTTACACTCCCCACCCCCACCCCCGCAATATTTTCTGTTCTCTTTTTCTTGCTGTTGGTGTTATCTTGTGGATATGAGACATTCTAATCTGATTTGAGATGGTATTCATCAGAGGACTGGTTAATCTCTCCTGGTCCTTCTTACTGTTTTTGAATCATTTAGTTTACTATCTGCCATTGGCATCTAATCAGAAGGTGTGTTGATAAGGCTTTGTACTTTACACTCAGTTCCACACCATGTTTGACCATGTCTATCAATTTCCCTGTTTCTTACAAGCCTATTCTCCTCCCAAGCACCTGTCCTCCATCCCAGAGGATAAATCTCTTGTCTTCTGATTTTGATCTTTATCACTTACATGTGTTTAAATAATATTTATTTTGTTAATTCATTGTGCCCAAATGTTTGACTTTTGACTTCATCTTGTCTCTTTCATTGCCTCTACCAATATTTACCGAGTATAATAAGCTCTGGTCATACTACAAGTAACACAACAAGCCACCTTGATCTCTTCACAATTTGCTAGAAAGAAAGCAAGAAAGCAAGCAAGCAAGAAAGAAGAAAGAAAGAAAGAAAGAAAGAAAGAAAGAAAGAAAGAAAGAAAGAAAGAAAGATAGATTTCGTCCTGATGTTCTCAACAATAGTACTAGGAAGTGGAGGAGCTTTTCCAAAGAGATGGGAAAGCAGAAAGTAACAACATTTTATTTTCTAACTTCTAAAATAAGGCTACCAAATTGTGGGAGTTAAGAAAATGAGCTAAAATTATTCTTAGCTAGAGCCTATGTGAATGATTTTTTAAGAGATTCAGTACATCCCAGCAAAACCTTTCAGAACTCAATTTGCTTCTAAAGCCTGGAACTGGGGAAGATAGAGCTCAGATGGTATGCTTAGACAAACTGAGCTACCCACAACATACTGCAACAGACTGAATGAGCTCACCCATTAATGTCATTTTCCCCAAACTGTGTTTATATCTTTTCGCCTCCATTTCAAAAGTATGCCTGTAAAATTAGCTTGAGCCCTACCAGAGAACAGTTAGCTGCTAGGCCACCACATCGGGCCCCAAAACTTTTTTTCTTAATGAAATGTTGAAGTTCATTTTTAAGAATTTTAGTGCGTGAAGAGCTTATGTGATGAAATTATTAGGCCTTTTTGTAAATAATCACAAATATAAATCTTTCTTCCTTTTTTCTTTGCAAAAAGAAAATGAGTTCAAGTGCTGTTGCTGATGATGTTGAACTTCACATGGAATAAACTTTAATGAAAAACTCTCAAATATTTATAGAATCATATTTGTAGAATATTTCGGTTTTAAATTCCATCAGCTTAAGGCTGCATATTTATGTAAATATTTCTGAACTTAGAGGTTTTTTCTCTCTGATATTTCTTCTCTTTTGATACTTCTACTTGAAACATCGTATCGCCTTTTCAAAAAAACATTATTTAATTTACTTGAAAGTCATAGGTACAGACAAAAGATGGAGGGGGAGAGAAAGGGAAAGATAGATCTTCTATCTACTGGTTTACCCCTCCCAAAATGTCCACAATGGCCAGAGCTGGGCTGGTCCAAATCTGTGAACCGTAAGATTTCTTGCAGGTCTCCCAAATGAGTGTAGGGGCCCACAGCCTTGAGTTAGTTCCCATTGGTTTCCCTGGCATTTAGCAGGAAGTTGGATTGAAAGTAGAGCAGCAGGATTAGAGCCAACAATCAGATGGGAATGCCAGTACCTCAAGCCGAAGATTAGCTTGCTTTTCCACTGTGGTGGCCCCTGGATTCTCTAACTTTCTATCACTTTCTTTCACCAATTAAAATATAACTATTCTGGGGCCGAAGTAAAAATCAAGTTTAGGCCATTCTATTGTGAAATATAGTACTATGAGCAAAGTTTATCCAAAAAAGACAATTGCAAAAACAGTAATTGTTGGATAGTTTGGACAATCATGTACTGATCTTACAAAACATGGCCAGAATTTGGTTCAAGTCCTAGATACCTCTGCCACCACCACTCACACCCACATCCCTGCTAGAGGCAGTGAATCTAGGTCCATTTATAATGCACAACAGATTTCCACTGGGTAGAAGATTATTTGGTGCAGAGCAAGGAGTCATTTAATTCCCATTGAAGCAGTTAGGAGTGAAAATATACACAAACTGAAGTTGGAGCTTGGTGGTGTGTGTTCACCTAATGTCTGACTGGTCAGTTTCCAGTGCTTATGATGACTTCAGTTGGTTAGGACTATCATATTCTTTATAAAAGCTTGATAATGGGACTGGCAGAGTAGCCTAGATTCTAAAGTCCTTGTCTTGCATGCTGTGGGATTCCATATGTGTGCCAGTTCATGTCCCAGTGGCACCGCTTTCCATCCAACTCCCTGCTTGTGGCTTGAGAAAGCAGTAGAGGATGGCCCAAAGCCTTGGAACTCTGCACCCATGTGGGAGACCTGGAAGAAACTCCTGGCTTCTGACTTCTGATTGGCTTAGCTGCAACCGTTGTGGCCACTTGGGGAGTGAATCAGTGGACAGATCTTCCTCTCTGTCTCTCCTCCTCTCTATATATCTGACTTTCCAATAAAAATATATAAATCTTTAAAAGACAGAAAAGCTTGTTAATAGCAGAGTGGGCTGTCTGGGGTCTGCGTGAAGACACTGGCCAGTTTTTTTCTCAAGCCCTGGAATTCCTAGAGAAGACATGCCTCAAAGTAAGACCAACATCAAAATATTATCTGCAGGGGAGTTAAATGTTCCTTGAGCTATCTGCACCATTTCTTCAATTCGGTAAACTCATTTTATCTTTGAATAGTAGGGAGGGAATATCTAAGGGAGGGAGGCTGGTAGACCAGAGGAGACTATACTAAGATCAAAACTCTCTACCATCTGCATTCAAGGTACTGTGTAGGGACTGGTTTTAATGATGGGTACACATAAGGAAAGGGACATAGGAAAAGGGAAAAGTGGTTGGTGAATCAGAGAATGAAAACAAGGATTCAAATAAATAATTTTCAGCAGATTATAGAAGTAAAAATAGAAGATTCTTGGGTACAGAGATAAAATCATATTCCTGTTACTTTAAATGCAGCCAAAGGGCTTAGAAGACTCAAAATATTTGATAAGTTAAGGATCCAACTTAATGGGAAGGGATAGTGAGTGGCTCGTGGAATCACAGGGTTTAGCCATGTTGTGAGGCAACCTCAAAGTCAATAGCCTATTGCCCTTCTGCAAGCAAGGGAAGTCATGAGCATTCTCATGAAAACTGGGTCCATACCTTCTCACTGGCCTTAAGAAGTAACTGTCGTCTACATCAAGCCACATTCCAGGATCAATAAAGACATATTATAATGATAACATCATACATGAAAGCCAAAATTTTAAGCACACATGGCTGATATTGTTTGCTTCCATCTTTTGGAATAAATGGTGGCATTGTTCTGAGTGACTAAGTAGTACCTAAAATTGCATTCTATTTATTACCCAAAAAGTAGTGGATTCCAGTTAGAAAATGAAATTAGTAACTGAAGTGGCAAAATGAATGAAACAACCAAAAGTGTGGTCATAACATGCTGACGGTGCTGTTTACATGCAGAGGGGCATCAGATCAAAATCTGCAAACATATAAGTTGCCTCCAGATAGCCAATCTAGATCTGTCCTTGGAAACTGTCCCGCTGTGAGCTGGGCCCAGCCCTCCAGGTGGGCAATGCCCTTTTGCCAGGGCCTGTCTCTCAGGTAACAAGCTGTACCTCCTGAGCAGTCACAAAGAGCAAGGGTCCATGAATGGGGGAGCACAGATGTTCAGATGCAGTAAACAGGTGGTCAGTTCCAAGGTGCTTTTATTATGTCTTTAATATGCACAGTACCCAGAAATGTCACACCATTGCTGTATTGTTTACTGTGACTCATTAATCTGAACTTTGCTTCAAATCACTCCCACAGCCTTTGGATGTTTCTAACTCTCTTAATTTGATTTCACAGAAATCCCATTATTCAGATGCTATTACACATTGCTAAAGGTAGGTGTGTTAGCCCAGCTGATATTTATTCTAATGTCTTGAGGAAAAATTAGACGTTCTTATTTACTCTGTGGTTCAACACAGCAGTTTTGGGGAGTAGAGACCTTTTATAGTCCATATCTATTATTAATTTCTTTTTAAAATTATAGAACAGTTGCTAAGGACAGCAATGATGAGAACTTGAAAAAGCATCTGGTGAAGGCTTGTAAATCTGTAACAACTTAAGAAAATGTATCTGCAGGCACATGACCACATCAGTTTAGCTATGACCTTCATGGTCATCATCAGGACAGCCATGATAATGAACATATTCAAATTTTTATTTAAAAAATTACAGATTAAACTTGCAGTAACCAGCCTGTGGTGAAGTGCGTTAAACAATTATCTGTTGCGCTGGTTTCCCAGACTGGCACCTGTTTGGGTTCTGGCTGTTCCACTTCCTGTGCAGCTCCATGCTAATGGACCAGAGAGAGCAGTAGATGGAACACGGGCATATGCCCTTGCACCTAAGTGGGAGACTTGGATAAACCTCCTAGCTCCCCATTTCAGCCTGGTCCAAACCAGGCTGGAAGTGAACCAGTGATGGAAGATCTCTCTCTCTCTCTATTTCTCTCTCTCTGATTCCCCTTCTCTCTGTGACTCAGCTTTTCAAATAAACAAGTAAATCTCTAAAAAATTAAAATTAGTACATCACTTTTCACTTAGCATATATTTAAACAATAACATGCAACAGTTGTTCCATTAGTTTAGAAAACATGTACTTCCTTCCTGTTGAAGAAAGAGAAAGCTTGATGCTCTAGAAATCATTTTAAAAAGCACATAATGGCATTTATTTTATTATTCAAGTGGGATGATTTTCATTCATCATTTTAACATTTGTATTAATGTGATTAAAATGATGTGACCAAATGATACTGCTTGTAGAAAATCTTCAGAAAAACCAAATATATCCCAGAAAGACAAAGTTTATAGCAAGGATTTGTTATGTATATAGTATGATCATGATTGTGTCATTATGTTAAAAGCAGAAATTACAAGTCGGTAGCTGTAAAAACCATAGAATATATTTTTATCAATGTGTTAAAATTCTTAAAATTCACACACGTAAAAAATTGTATGTCTCTGGGAGATGATCCAGCACCTTATTAGCAGTAGCTTTCTTGAGAGTTGGAATTGTGGATGATCTTTTATCTGTTGTTTCAATCATTCTGTCTTCTCCAAATGATCTATACAAACGTAAAACATTTGGAAGAGTTGTTAATGATATTTTAACAAGCATCTGAACCCATTACTAACTGAATTTGGTTGCTGAAATCTGAATATTTAGCTTGGTCAACATCGAATAATCCCACCTTTCAACAGAGGTCCCATAATGAGGTTTGTGGGAGTTTGCATCGTATGTTGATTTGCCACATAAGCACTCAGGAGATGGAAAGGCAGTGTCCTCTCACAGAGATACTGCAGGATGCCCTGGAAACCTTTTGTAAGTTCTCAACTTTTAAAAATTCACTAATGGGCCCGGCGGCGTGGCCTAGCGGCTAAAGTCCTTGCCTTGAACGCCCCGGGATCCCATATGGGCACCGGTTCTAATCCCGGCAGCTCCACTTCCCATCCAGCTCCCTGCTTGTGGCCTGGGAAAGCAGTCGAGGATGGCCCAATGCATTGGGACCCTGCACCTGCGTGGGAGACCCGGAAGAGGTTCCTGGTTCCCGGCATCGGATTGGTGTGTCCCGGCCCGTTGCGGCTCACTTGGGGAGTGAAACATCAGATGGAAGATCTTCCTCTCTGTCTCTCCTCCTCTCTGTATATCCGGCTTTCCAATAATAATAAAATCTTTAAAAAAAAATTTAAAAAAATAAAAATTCACTATTGACATTTTAGATATACTGATGTCATGCTTTCTCTTCTGAGAAATAATGTGTTTGGAGTCCCGGCTGAGAGTGGGTCGTTTTTAAAGCTCCCCTTTGTGTTTAACATGCAGCTGGAAGTACTAATTTTGGAGATGGGAAAGGACTGCTCGTGATACAATGCTGGTGCTAAATGTTTCTTTGCAGTCCACTGTGAGTCTTGTCCAAAAATTATAAATGAGACGTGCTCTCACATTGGAAGTAACCATTTAAAAATGTTTACCAGGCAGGCATGGTGACTTAGCTGTTGAAGCTGTCACTTGGGTCACCTGTATTCTGTGCCACAGTGAGTCACAGCATATCTGCTGACACATACAGGGAAGCAGTGGATAGTGGCTCATGTTCTGGAACCCTGTCATCGGGGTGGTAGACTCAGGTACACTTCCAGATTCCTGGCTTTAGGCTTGGCCCAGCCAAGGACACAGCTTGGGGGATGAAAACAGCAGATGACAGAACCATCTCTATTGATCTCCCTTTCATGGAGATTTAAAAAAAAATTTTCAAATACTTATAGCAATTTGACGTTGTTCTGTGGCAATGTTTTATATATTTTTCCTTTAGGATACAAAGTTTAGTGTACCTCACTGTCCAACATTACTGAATGTTCCCCAGAGGCTTTTGTGCAAACTCCACCTGCAGCAGGTATTCAAAATGTTTCTGGAATTGTAATGAACGATGACTTAATGTTTCTTTCCATTTAAGAAGCTGATTGAATTTTAACTAGGGCCATTAGTATCATAATGTCTTTACAAAGAAATAATTTATTTAGGCTAGTGGAAGTTTCTGACATTGTGATTATCCTGATGAGATATGTCCTGCCACAGAACAAGCTTCTTAATGTCCCTTAAATGATCCCCCATATCTCTTTTCTTGCATTGTCAACCCACTCATAGAAAAAAAAAAACTAGTCCTTCTTGGCTTTGGTCCATTCTCTAATTTGCAATGTGAGAAGCGTCATCCACATGAATAGCATCTTCAGACTATGGGTCATTTGTCTTGACCTTGCAGAAATCAGACACAGACCTAATTATCAATCATTTTCTTTCTCGTGCTTTTGGGGATTTGAGACTACAAGATGTTTACCAAATTCTAAAACCAAGGTTGTTAAAAGCATACATTTGTCTAACTACTTTGTTGCCTTTTCTTTTTTTTTTTTTTTTTTTACCTCAGAACCTTGTTCAAGGTTAAGATACTGTTGCCATAGAAATTTAAGACTGTATCTTCATGAAATGATTGATTTACAAGGCTAATAATGTCTGTCCTCAATTACAGACCTAAGTCAGCCACAGCCATTGGCCTTCGTAATTATGAACTGATGCATGCAGGCTATGGGTCACTGCGTTCCTCAGAAAAGATGGAAACTGTGACTCTTAATGGTGTCCTGCATGCAGATGCTATCTGCTATCATGTTCTAGTTTCAGAGTCCTTTAGCTTGTCTCTCTTAGCTTAAAGTTCGCTTGTCCTGCTTTGGTGATTGCAAACCAATCTCTTTCAAGAATTAGCTCACTAATGGATGGAGTAGTGCAGCTGACCCCACAAGGAGTCAAAGCACTTTGTCAGTAAGGATAAGGAAGTTCCAGAGAACAAGGCAACTGCCACCTGCATGTAAACACAGACATATTGAAGCCCAATTACCAACATAGAAATTCCCTAAGAACTGGCTATTGTCAAATGAAGGTTGTGAACACTCCTGACCAAGCAAGGTCTTGTGGAACATGCACTTTCCAATCCTAACCTCAATCCTTAAGAAATTCATCTCTAACTCCTTGGGAGCCTTTAGAATTAGGCAATAGCTGCCCAGCTGCTTGCTCTGTGCTTTGTAATATACATTCTCCAGTTTTTCCTTTGCCTTGGAATCAAGGATTGGTTTCCTTCGTATTCACAACTGGGCCAATTTTGTGAACTTAGAGCGACTCCTTCAACTAGTTTTGGGAGTCGCATTCATTTAAAGAATATTTTGATAAAGCCAAATAAAGCAAGATCCTATTATTTTCTTTTTTATTTTTATTTATTTATTATTAATTATTAATTATTTTGCATTATGTAGCAGTTTCATAGGCTCTGGGGTTCCCCCCCACCCCTCCCCATACCCCTCCCCCATGGTGGACCCCCCCCACCCCGTTGCAGCTTTACAGTTCAACTTCGATCAAGATTCTTCCCTTGCAAACAGATGCTAGGCACATAGTCCGACTATTTAGCTGCGATCAACCCCAAGTGGTTTTAATGTTTCTCTAGATATGAATTACTACCAGTCTCACCACTCCCATTTTGATGAGGTCGTTGTAGAGTTAACTGGTTGACACTGTCCATCATAGAGTCTTCATTCGCCCGGTTTTCGCTGCCAAAATATGTCTGAGATGGTTGGTTGACCCGTTCTGTCCTCTGTCTTTTCTTGGCTAGGGTTCTGAGTCCAGCTGGTCATCGCCACAATCAGCTTGTAGGTGCAAATCCTGGGCTGGTTTGTTTTCGGACTGGAGTTGCTCTGGAACCAGTGGGTGCTCAGACTAGGTTGGTTCTGCCCAGCACGTACTCGGCACTTGCGTCAGCCAGTGGGGACTGCAGCCTAGTCGGGGAGACCCACAATAACCCCCACCAGGCCCGCCCCCTATCCTGGTCCGCCTGTGTGTATAGCGGACTAGTCCAGCCTGTCCCACATCCTATCTAGCTCTTGCACTTGTCCCTGGGTTTCAAAGCTTAGTTCTGACTAAGCCGCTCAGCCATCCAGCCCCGACAGATGTTGTTGCGTTCCTTTCTGTCTAGCCACCCCAGCCCCTCTCCAAGTTATCATGGCCTCCCGAGAGAGCAGTGACCCAGGAGGGGGGAACCCATTGTTTCCCTCCTGGGTCATTCACTGTCCCGGTTTATGTATTTTTCGGGTGGTTCCGATTTGACTTGACAGAATCAGTCCCCAGAGCCAGCTTCCGCCAGCCAGTGCAGCGGCCAAGTCCTTACACCCCTCATTCATTCTGATCGATGCTTGCCGCAGTATGGGATAGTTAGTTCAGTCTGACTTTTCCCTGGTCTAGTTCCCGTAAGGCACACAGGTGTTGCAGCCCTACCTAGTGTGGTCTGTCCCCAAACCAGCCCACGCTCTCCAGTGGGAACAGCCGTCCGGTGAGGGGACCAGCCCCTAAATTCCGATGCCGGCTCTGCCCCCCCTGGTTCTCACGTGTGCTGGCTGGGCGCTGCAGTCAAATCCAGTACCAGTGACCTCTCCCTAACCTTCCACAGTGTACGCTGGTTTTGTCACAACCAAACCTTACCCAACCCCCACTCCGTTCTGGTGTCCGGACCTGCCAGTGGACAACATGCACAGATTAGGCCTGGTCCGCCCCTGTCCCGTGCCAACTGTATGCCCGTGGGAAATTTTCCATGGCCTATTCTGGGCTGTTTCCTATTGTGCTTCTTGCGCTGACCTGGAGGGTCTGTATCTTGCCAGAGGTGTTGTCCAGGCACCTTCCTCTGAACCTCTCCCCTTGCCAAGTTATGCGCATACCAGGGGGTTTTGGAGCCAGCTCTTCTCAGTTCACCTCCTGTCCAAGCAGGAACAGTGGCTTAACCTGGCTGGCTTTCACCCCATTCGGGTTCTTGTTATAGGATGTTTCAGCCCAGCCGTGGCTCATCTATACCCACGTACAGTTCACAAGTGCCTCAGTAGGGGGTCGAGACCTAGCCTAGCCAGTCTCATGTTTACCCTGGTTATCCAGGACACCAGACGGTGTCGGGGTCCGGCCCAGTCCGGTGCATCCAATCCCAGCCCACACTAGTGCCTTGGGAGACTACAACTATTTCTAGGTTAGGTCACAGCCCCCATTCCCGCACACATTCCCCATGGAGGGAGCCTCAACCTAGTCAGGGTATCCCCTTGGCTCCAAGACTGGGCATGTTACTAGCCGTTGATCATATGCCTGCCAGTGGTTGCTCTGACTCAGCTTGTTGCCGTCCCTCATTTGTCCTAGCCTCAGCCTTACACATTGTGGCTTCGAATCCTTGATTCAAGCAGAGTATCAGGTGTAATGGCCCAACTCGGCTTGACGTGTGTTCTATTCACCATCCAACGAGGGTGGTGGGTGTATTGTCCTAGATTCAAGTCTCTGTTCCTGGGCACTGCAAGGAATCCTGTCTCCCCTATACCAAAGCTGGGCCTATTGATGGGTGTCCCCACATAGCTTTCCATATCGTAAAAATCTCTGAGCTCGCAGCCGGGCCTCTCTGCTGTGGGTTTGGCGAACGGAATTCACCCGAGTTTCCCGCTCCCAACTGGCGGGAGCAGGGCAGAGCTCAGGCTTCAGTCCAGCTCCGAGGTGGCCCCCATGGCTGCTAACCTGGGAGCTCCGTTGCCCCTTTCGGGTCCAAGGGGAACTGAGAACGCGCCCGCGGGGTTTGGCGCCATTCTGCAGCCGGGTTTCATGGAATAGGGGCACCCCCGACAACCCGCCTCCCTGCCGGAGTTTCAATCTGTCCCCACCCTAACAATGGAAGACCCTATTATTTTCATATTTTTATCATTATAATATTGAGCCTGATCTATGTAACTGTGTCACATAATACAATGTAATTAATGAAGTTAAATAATAAATAATTAAAAAAATATTGAGCCTGAACCCTCAGTTCTGATGAAAATGGCTGCAGATAGTTAATCTAAAGGATTTTGGAATGCTTATTGCCCCAGAAATCATACCATCTGGAGACTTGCCAAACTGCAAAGAGAATGCACAGTAAACTTCACCAAGAAGCCTTTCTATGTGCCCTAGTTTCTTTATCAGGGTTAAGGTGGTGAGCTATACCAGCTACTTCAGTAGAATGAGGTCTGGAAGTGTCAAAACCTTTGCTCTCTGTCAAGGATGACTCTGTCTCTACTCTTTCCTTATTGTCCCCCACTACTGAATTCCAAAGTAAATTCATCTCTACTTTAGCCAACTCTCCCTCTTCTTTTTGAACCATAATATCCTAAAACCTAAGAATCTTGACATTTTATGTAGAGATGATAAGGAGTAAGAAGTGCCACATGGTTGGTGTTAGTGAGCAAGGATGCAAGGTATAGAAGTGACGGTTTCTGTGAAGTGCTCTCTACAAAGTACTATGACTGATTCAAGGATTTTTGTAGGCTTCCTGAGAAATGTACTCTAAGACATCTCTGAAGTTATAGGGTCCTCTGAGTGTTAAAGAAAATATTATTCTGGCATTTGTTAAGATAGCAAAGCTGGCTTTAATCAAGGATACTGCAGTAAATGTCAAGATTATCAGCATAGCGAGAAGAGTTGAGACTGAATTTGGAACATGGCCAGGGCATTTGGAGATTTAAAACTAAGAGTAGAGTGAGGTGGTATATGGAGTGGCACTGGATGGGAAATGACCTAGAGCAGACATCAGATGCAAGGGACTCTTGTTCACTTAACCTGACAGGATTCTTACTGAGGGCAGTCAGGGTGGTCAGATGAAAAGAAATAGAACTTGAACAGATACAAGGGCAATCAGGGCAAGAGGATTCTCCCTAAATTGACTTAATGGAATTTCACACAACCTAGTAGAGAAAAGGTCTCAAGCGAAACTGGACTCAAGTTTTGTCGGGAAGATGGTCTTTCTCAAAAATCCCATGAGGCATGCAGGTGTATTCCTATGAGTATGCTTGCATATTGAAACAGACTCCTCAAAGGAAACAGGTGTCATTGAAAATATGAGCGATACAGATTACTAAAGGAAGAAGCCAGCATCATCCTTCCATCCAAAGGCAAGGTTTTAAAATATCCATCGAATTTCTTTTCAGTATTTTTGAGTATGGATATAGGTTTTAAAACAAATGGAGAAAACCGATCCAAAGGTCAGAAAAAAAAACCTTTTCTCAAAAATGTAAAAAAAAAATTGTGAACACTATACAGAAGATTGAGGAACAGTTATTATCCCGCCCACTCCATCCCCCACCCCAGCAACATCTTACAGATGCGATTGTTGATTGGAGGGCGATTGTCTCCTATGAATTTCACCAGTGTGTGACAATTACCCAAGTTCCTGGGCTGAGAAGCAGTCCCGCTGGGAAAATTTATAGTGCTCAATAGTCCTCAAAATTTCTCATTTGTTACCCAGGGTGTGATGAGAGGTAACCTTGGGGGGTAGACAGGCAGGGGCCTGAGCACAGAAAGGAGAGCAAGAGGATTTTGCACACCAATTTGAAGCTTGCAAAACAGAAGAGCATGAGTTTAAAATGTTGGCAAGGATGAACCATCATTCTGGTGTTTTTTCATGGCAGCTGCACAGAACCTGCTTAATTGGGATCAGCTACAACTGCTTTCTTGGCTGTCAAATGAAGATAATGACACCTGCTTTCCTAATTCATATGGTTTTGGTAAAGATAACATCATTTTCACAAATTTTCAAGGAGCTGGAATGAAGAGGAAGAATTAAATACAGTGAGACATAATTTGTGTAGTTAAAGGGGATTTGGCAGTTTGTCTTTTTTTAGGGAGATAACCAATATCTTGTGGTTTATGGGAAAACCTTTCTTTATGGCTGATGCACTTTGTCTTTGGGATGCAAACAAATGAACATGGCTGATCATAATTATTTATGCATGCTAACATTTAAACTTTATTTTCATATTAGTTGTGCTACTGTTTCCTTGCCATAATTCATTTTCTCATGCACACTTCAGAAAGGTAAGATAATAAAACTGATTATCTTTTTGGGGGGCGGTGTTGTTGTGAGGGGGTGAGGGTAGCTAGGCTCTAGGTAAATATAAGCAATGTATTGGCTAAAGGACCACAGAAAAGGCATCACATATGAGTCTTTCCTTGTTGCTAATGGAAGAAATTCAGAGTAAGTGATTAGTTAGGATGGCAATAACTGTCTCTCTTCCTTTTTCTTGTTAAACCCAGAAACAATCTCTCTTACCATCACAGAAATAACCAGTACGCTTTGAAGAACAAGGGTTACCAGAAGAAATGACTTAGATCTCCAGGAGACCAAGCAATCAATTTCAGGAAAAATCGTTTTATGGCAGAGATGAAACAACAGGAATTTCAATTCCCTGGTTCCCTGAGGCTGACCAAGGGGGCTTGGGGCTCAACAAGTTCATGTTGTCCTGCACAATGAACTGTTTCCTGGGATGAAAAGTAACAAGATTCCTCAGGGAATCCAGGATAGAAAATCTTTAGGTAGCGGCAATCTTGAAATAATCTCCACTTCGAAACAGCTGAGGTATCAGATTGAGTTGACTAGAAAATGTGAATAAATAAAAGTCACATTTGAATAGGTATCTGCATTTGCTGCCGGGACTTCCAGTCAGTAGCTTGAGTAAATTGCTTACCATTAGGCAATAAGTAACATCTGTGCCCCACAGAACATCTCCTGTCTTGGAATGAGCAAAGCATGCCAAGGGATGACAGCAGCAGGTCAATAGTATCAGCTGGAGCATTCAGAGCTGGACCTTGCATTCTTGGAGGGGGCATTATATAAATGGAGGAAAAGAGTCACATCTTGTGACACTGTAAACTCTGATTTTTTTCTGCAACTGCTGTGCCTTGGACATTTGTGAAATGGATATGGTTTAGTATTGCTGCCCTCAGGGATGCTCAATAAACAACACACTATCATTGCAACTCTCTGAACGAAGGTGAAGAAGTGAGAAACATGTTCTTTTATAATTCTGTCCTCTGTCTTTGAAAGACCACTCTTGATATTGTGACCTTGCAAAGTATGGCAGAACTAACTACCTTCAAATACTCCACTTTGTCATGATGATTCCATTAAGGGAAGACAATGGAGAAGCACATTTGAGGGAAATCCCTGACTTCTATTTGGCGAAACGCAAAACACATATATGTCAAGAGATCTCCCACCCTTCCCCATGAGGAGGGAAGAGGCAAGCACCAGAGCCAGGCCTAGACCCTCAATAGCCCACAGAAGGCGTCTAAGGATGATCCTTAACAAACTACCAAACAATGCTGGAAAGGCAGAGAGACACAATCCAGAGACTTTCTATCTACCGATTCACTCCCCAGATGCTCTCAACAACCAGTCGTGAAAATAAAACGTCCACCGTTTGGGTGGCAGGGACCCAACCCCTCAAGTTATTGTTGCTACTTTCCAAGGTGTTCATTTGCAGGAAACTTGAATCCAAGCAACGCTAGCACTCTCTCCAAGGCACTGTAATACATAACTCAGGTACCCATGTGACAGTTTAATCAATGTGCAAAATCACGTTCTTAAATGTCTTTTGGTAACGTAGGTATGTTCTAGCTAACATTTCATCAAAGTTAGTTTTCCTTCTCTCAGTACCAGCCTCCATCAACCATTACCTGGTCCCATATATTTGCCTTCCCCAAACTTGCCATCCTAAAACTCAGTCTTTTTTTGTGCCATTAGTTATTTTAAGAATGTATTATTGTTTGTTAAAATTATGTGTAACTCAAATTATAATCACCTCTTGGTTAATTCATTTCTGTTTATGTCCATGATATTCATAATGTAAATGTCAATGAACTTCTGCTTGCTTTTCTCTTGCTAATTTGTCTTCTGTTCATTTAGTTATACAGGGCTCCAACACAGAGAAAATAGAAACATAGAAGGCAAAACGATTTTTTTCTCTTCTACACTAGTAAATACCAATATATTTTTTCAAGTACAAGATACAGCCTTATCACAAAAGTCTAGAATGTACTTCTACCACATGGTCAGCTATAGTACTTATGAATTTACAAGCATTCACTTAGTGATGTTAACTTTAGGTTTTTCAAAGACTCTGCAAAACAGTTCCCCAATTTTCTCCGGTTCCTTGTTTCTGTTCTAGTTAATCACTCTCTGGCATTCTGAGCTACAGACATTCCAGTTACCATGCTTTCATTCTGTCATGAACTGCGATATTGTGTTCACATTCCCTTTACTTTGCTCCACTTACCACAGTCATGAGTGAGTCCATTGGATACAGAATTTTAATTCTTCATATATGTCTAAATGCTCTTGAAAGTCAGGTGATGCTACCTGGAACTGCCTCAACTTCCACATTCCTTGTTTCAGAGAATACATGTGAGATTCCAGGGTTTTCAATCATGTAGAATTATCTGGACTACATCAATCCATTCATAACTGGCTCTACAAACTCTCTTAAAATCAAGTGCACAAAATTAGTACACTCTAACTTTTAAGCACAAAACTCAGATCACCTGCTTTCTCACGGTTTAACTATCAGGAATTGGATATAAGGGCACTTACATCAACATAGCTTTCATCACTGTTCCAGAAAATTCTGACCCCAAATAATGAGGCTATATACCCAAAAACCTGTTGCTTTATTCAGAAAATTCCAGCAAATGTATCAATATTATATTAATTCAGTGATTTAGGAAAATAAGCTTTTTTATAAGTACAATAGATTTTCAACTTTGTGCTTATTAAACAACAGTTAATTTATCAAAAACTTTTGCATGATCCTTCCCTGCTCTACTGTCAATTCCAAAGTATTATGAGCATTAAAACTTGAAATCTACATTGTTCCTTGAAGGACTCACCTGAAACTATTATTCCTAGATCACCTAATCCTATAGTTTGCTTTTCTTGACTTCTTCTGTGACATCCTGTCAAGAAGGCATTCTATATCTCTCCCAGCCTCCCACCTCTCTCTTTTTGACTTTCTTTGGCCAAGATATAAACCTTGTAGCTTTGGAAAAACTCAGCATTTGATAATGTATATCACAAAAAATCATTTCTATTTTTGATTTCCTTTCTCATGTTTTATCTTCTATCTGTGCTTTATTCCACTTATAGCCTAAGAAGAAAAATTGTAACAATAGCTAATACTCATTTGTAATTAATAATATTAGATAATTTCATTCTCACCACCACTTGAGATAAGTGACATTTTTTTTTAATTTAAGAGTGAGCAAATAGAAACATTGAGAAATTGCATGAGTTACCTAAGGCCAGGAGTTGAGGCTGAACCTTGACCTGAAATTGTGTGGGTCTAAAACTTGGTTTCCAAGCCCCTATTGAATTTTACCAGGGCATATTGTTTGTCTTGTCTTTGTTGTTCTAGTTTTTATTAGATATTCTCAGATCCTTGTACAAAACTTCATCTGTACTGAACTTCTAGCTAATACAATTTTTCAGGAGTTCCAGGCCCAGCATGGTAGCCTAGTGGTTAAAGTCCTCACCTTAATGGCCAGGATCCCATATGGGACTTCCCCACTTCCCATTCAACTCCCTGCTTGTAGCCTAGGAAAACCGTAGAGGATGGTCCAAAGCCTTGGGACCCTGCACTCACATCGGAGACTCAGAAGAAGCTCCTGGTTTCTGGCTTTGGATCAGCTCAGCTCCAGTTGTTGAGGCCACTTGGGGAGTGAATCATTGGACAGCAGATCTTCCTCTCTGTCTCTCTTCCTCTCTGTATATCAGATAAAAATCAAATATTTTTAAAAACCTCTTAAGAGTTCCATTACCCTTCAAACTCCCATAGTTTAACGAGTGATAAGAAATGTTGCAGTCTTTAACATTTAACATATTAAAACACAAATTTGAATTCCTGCGTGAGTTAAACTTCTAAAAAAAAATGTTTACTCTCCACAAGAATACAAATGGCACCATTAGCCTTCTGTCATATCCTGAGTGGGATAAACAGCATCATTTAATCATGAAGGATCATCTGATGTATTCATCTTAATATTAAATTGAGATTGATCTCCAAATTAAATAGAATTTACTATGATTATTCCCTTTCTCTCCAATATCCCACAATTCTTCCTGCTTCTTTTCAATTTTTGCATTTAGATAATTCACCCAAAGACTTGTGCATTTCAGCTGTATCAAAAAATTTTTGCTGTACATCAGCTCTTTCAACTACATCAAGTGTTTGTTTCAGTAACTAGACAAAGCCAAAAGTGGATAATTTAAAACCCTTTGGAACGCATTGGTCTGCACAGAAAATAGATTCAGTTACCACCTGACTATTGTGTTTCCATCAAATGCAGAAGCACCAGCAGCAGCCGACTATGGACTGGGATGCAAAATGAATGCTTCTTGAAAAAAAAATTTCCTCCAAAGAATATAATTTTCCAACAGAAACTAGTGAGGGACTGTGGCCTAAATAACTTATCTTTAGAGTCTGGGGCCAAAGAATTAATTACTTAGCATTTTAATGAGCATTCTGGCTGGACTACAAAGGGTATTGTACTGACAAAGGTTCTATTGTACTTGGAAGCTCTTGTATTTGAAAATTAGCTATGAAAAAGGAATTTTATGTGCCAATGGATTTGGTAAGACCTATGTGGATTGGACAGGGGTACTCTCACACATGGCAGTATTAAACCGATTCTACACTCTGAAGACTTCCCCAACATTATTGATCCCAGGAAGACAGAGGGTTATTGAAGTTGAAATGAGGTTCCTAACATATTATCCTTTCCAACAACTCTCCAGAGAGCAGTGAAACCCTGGTGTTTTCTCTCCATTTTCTGGTTTTAGTACTTGGGGAGTAAGAGAATTGAGATCCTTATGGAATCTAAAGAAAATAATTGTTAGCATGAAACACTGTGAAATCATATAAACATTATTGGGAAAAAAAGGCATTATTGGAATATTTTAGAAAGTCACTCGGAAAGTTGCCTTTAGCATAAATAGCATCTTTAAAAAAGTCAAGCATTTAAAAAAAATAGCTCTTTCAACCAAGAAGCTTGATTGATCAAAGATTTAAAAGTGAAGGTTGCCAGCACTTATATTAAATTGTAACGACTTTAAGTGTCATTTAGCTATATAAAAGAGCCAGCAACAACTTACAGAGAAGATGCCCCACACTGTTTCTGTATTTTGAACGGATTTAATCTCATTTTCAAAGAGGAAGGTGGTTCACCTCTCCTGTCCTGTGGGTTCCCCTTTTTAACAAAGGGATATGTTTATTTTGCACCTTTCCACGGTGCATTTTTTATGACTGTCCCTTAAGTCTGTGTCATACATCCCTGCTCTACTTTTCTTTTTTTCTTTTTTTAATTAATTACATTGCATTATGTGACATAGTTTGATAGGTACTGGGATTCCCCCACCCCTCCCCAAACTCTCCCCCCATGGTGGATTCCTCCACCTTGTTGCATTACCACAGTTAAAATTCAGTTAAGATTCTTTCATTGCAAGCATATACCAAGCATAGAGTCTAGCATCTTTTTGTCCAGATAAGTTCAATGGCTTCTTGGGGAGACCATCTCTGGTCTGAAGGTAGGGCCGGCAGTGTATCATCCCGATCAATTAAAAGCCCCAATATGACATCAGCAACAATTTATAACGTTATGGAATTAATTGACATAGTATTGAGTAACCAATATGTTTAAAAAAAATGCAAGTTCTGGGCCACATCCTGTGACTTCTTCATTGACATTTCAATTTTAGTTTATATACAACCGGGTTTTATACACCTTAAAATGGCTATAGATTACTATTCAACTGTCTCATGTCTATTTTCATTGTAATATTTAGCATTTTCTTCTCATTTCACAAAAAACTGAAATCAAGAAATCAGCTGTTTCTCAAAGAGAAATCAGGGTAGAACTCATAACAAGAGTGACAAGGAGTCAAAAACTTGTGTAACACCTTGCACAAGAGTACTTGCAAAGTCTGTTTATTTTATTGAAAAAAAATGCATGCGTATTTCTTTTATAGAACACAGTTTCTATAAACTTTGGGAGGAATCCTTGTAAAAATGCATAATTTCTAGTTGCATGATTGCCACCCTGCATCTCACATTTAACATGCCAGTTAATTGGGTGGGTTTTTACCACCCCACCAGTCTTGGAATATTTTCTAGCTAGGATTCACCCCAAAATATTCAGACATCCTCATGTGCTGTCCTTTGTCATGACAGTCTTCTCACATATCCTCAGCAGCGCCCCCTCAAAGCCACTTATTCCCTGTCTTCTCTCTCTTGTACTGTCATCAACCCTTTTCAACAGTTAACTTTAATTCACAGAGTTGAATTCTGTCTTTCAATGCAGTTACCAAATTTCTCATCCATTGACCCTTCGAGGGAAGAAATGACTTGCTGGATCCTTGTGCTTCAAATTCTTTTCTGGGTTTGAAAAACGCTGCAGAAGATTCCAAGTTCAAGTATCTGAGACCAGAGTCAGGACCTGTGAGACTTAGAGCATCAGTCTTACCAAGCCTCATGGACCAATGCAACTGCCTTCAAAACTACGCCCTCACTTGGTGCCACTCTTTGAGTGCAAATTGTGCACACTTGATAGGATGGCTTCTTCTAAGCAATGTTAAGTAAGCTCGCAAGGGCAAGGAAAGTCTTGGCTGATGTTGTATTATTTTTCTATTTTTAGATACATGAAATTTATTTTACATTTTAATTGACAGAAAACATACTTATTATTTTAATATATGAAAACAAGAAATTCTGTTTTATTCTTTTCTTAAAAACTCTTATTTGACAAGAAGTTAAAGCTTAACTATTGAGAGCTAAGTTTGTAATATACATTTATAACATGTATTTTAATGTCCAAAGAAGCAGTTGTAGGTTAAAAAGAGGAGTAACCATTCTATCATTGTTTAAATTAGTGCCTATCTTAAGATTTTTCTGCATTACCATGCTATTTTTACAATTCTGTGACGACATTATAGCCACGTCACTGGCAATATTATGCTTCTAAATATACTGCATGTTTTAAAATTCCTAAATAAAAGCAAAAATGTTCATGGGGCAGACAAGACAGCTCAACTGGCTAATTCTCTACTTTGCAGTGTTAATATCCCAGATGAACACCAGTCTGTGTCTTGGCTGCTCTGCTTCCCAATCAGCTGGCTTGCTTATGGCCTGGGAAATCAGAAGAGAATGGCCCAAAGCCTCAGGACCCTGTACCCATGTGGAAAACCCGGAAGAAGCTACTGGCTTCGGATCACATCAGCTCTGAACATTGTGACCATTTGAGAAATGAACCAGAAACTAGAAGCTCTCTCTCTCTCTCTGCAATTCTGCTTTTCAAAAATAAATAAATAAATACATAAATCTTTTTAAAAATGTCCAAAATTATCATGCACAGAATTCTGTGTGCATACACATATGCACAGAACATACTTATTCAAGTCACTAGCCAAGTTTATATCTCTAGAAGAGCGATAATTTCTTTTGATTCAGTTTTTTTGGAAACAGTTTTCTGTTTTGACATAATGCCAGAGTCCAGCTCCAGCCGAGTTCAGAGCTCGGGAAGGGTGCGTGGAGTTGGCGATAAAGAAAGACACAGACACTGACACTTGGTGCGTTCTCACAACAGCCCAAGAAAAAGCTGTCCTTTTTATTTACTCAAACACCTCACAAGCTTCTGCACAAGCACCTAATTATTCTATTTTTACTTCAAGACTAAGAGGGCATGTACAGACATTCGGTCATTCCGTCTGCACTTCAGAGCTAATCAGGTGCCCCTAAAGATAATTCTTTAAAATACTGTATTCATATTCTTCAAAGCAAGCCATTATTCATTCTTCAACAGTAGGCATGGAGCAACAGCCAGGACTCCAAGGCCAAGGCACGTGCAATTATCTGCTAATCAGTAGTACATTCCTACCACATTTCTATTTCTACGATTTGCCCATTATTTAATGGGAAAATAGGCTACAAGGAAAAAATGTAAAATCTAAAAACAAAAGTTTCAAATGTTAAATCCCCCTACAACTATAGACTCTACAATCCCATAAACAATGAAACAATAATCAAAAGCATTTTTCTTTAATAAAAGCATCCTTAATTCCTCTAGCTAAAAATTATAAAAGCGGCTAAAACAGTTACATTTTCTATGCTCAAAAAATTGCAAAGACAGGCTATCCTTTGAGATAAAAATAACTATATTTATTGCCATAGCAGTTTCAGCTCTCACTCCTGCCACTTGCATTAATATTTAGGATATTTTCAAGCCCCATCCCAGAAGGAATGCTACATGTCTGGGCCAAATTCTGAGGCAATGGTTAAGTACCCAATAAGGTGTCCAAAAATAGCATGGGCTTAATTGTACTCCTGTGCGCAGTTAAAGACCCACTCACCAAGATATTATCAATAACATTAACTCTCAAGCTCACATTGGTGGCAAAAGCCATCTCACAGGGGCAAACAATGCCTCAAAAGATCACAGAATTCTTAGTGGGGTGCTTGAGTGTCCATGCAAAAAAGGTGGTCAGAGAGAAATCCGCTGGGCCCTGCCAAACAGCTGTAAGCTCCCCGGGCTCTGCAACACAGGGGAGTGTTCTCTTCACAGCTTCGCGTCATCCACACCCACTGCACGGACCCCAGCAACATAATATTTTCAACATTGCATATATGATTTCATACTAGCTAAATTACTTACTACACATGGAATCGAACTTCTGCTCAAGATTTTTTGACAGTTAACAGATTATGAAATCTCCATGTCTTCTGTCATTTCTTGAACGGGTAGATATTATGTCATCTGTTGAAATACACTTTTTTTCTAATTTAAGCAAAAAAGTAAAATCAAAATAAAGTGCTACCGAACTGATTTTTTTTCAAGTTTACTCCTTGTTTTTGTGTTTTATTTGAAATAAAGAGTGACAGAGATTGGAAGGAACAGTTCTTCCATCCATTGGTGTACTCCACTAGTGCCTTCAATAGCCAGGACCAAGCCAAGATGAGCCTGGATACCAGAACCGAATCAAGCATTTCCCATGTGGGTGGCAGGTTCTCAAGTATTTGAATTATCCTCCTCTGCCTCCCAGGGTAGGCACTGGCCAGGAACCAAGACCAGAGCAACAAGTGCGGTTCAGTTTCAAACACTACCATCTGCAGTGCAAGTGGTCTAAGCAGTGACTTAACCCGTGACACCTTTAACCCACTCCTAAAACTGATCACATAGCCAATATCTTTTACTGCTACTGAAAAAGACTAAAATGAATATTGTGGTGTATAGGACCTCCTAAACATTTGCAAATTCAGCAATGCAGTTGACATAGCCGGACTCAAGAAAAGGCTCCTGCTTATTAATGCACGATGCAAGGTAACCAATGATATGCTGAAAATGTAACAACTTTCACACCCCTGGAAAATGACTTCTTACCTTTATCCTTACCAACAATGGTTTTTTTTTTTTTTTAAGATTTATTCATTTTATTACAGCCAGATATACAGAGAGGAGAGACAGAGAAGAAGATCTTCCATCTGATGATTCATTCCCCAAGTGAGCCGCAACGGGCCGGTGCACGCCGATCCGAAGCCGGGAACCTGGAACCTCCTCCAGGTCTCCCACGCGGGTGCAGGGTCCCAATGCATTGGGCCGTCCTCAACTGCTTTCCCAGGCCACAAGCAGGGAGCTGGATGGGAAGTGGAGCTTCTGGGATTAGAACCGGGGCCCCACGGTCTCCATAGTCAAAAGCATCACAGTTTTTTAAAAGCCTGTAATATGTTTGCACTTTATAGACACTTCCAGCCTATTAAACTTTATCCTGCATGTGCTCACATTTAATTTCTACAACCAATGAAATATTGGAGCTGATTAATTTACTGCCTAAAGACGTGTAACTATCCAATCTCCGGCACTCGGGTATTTCTGTATTCAGAACACATTCTGGAAGAATCATGTGACTTCAAGCACAGACTGTTCTTCAAATGTCTGATTTTTAAAGTAAGAAGAAAAGTGAAGTGATTGAACTGCATGATATCTGTGGTAACTTGTACTTTCTCAGTGTTTTGTGTCTATTCCTTTAGAATAGAGGAATTGAGGAATTGAGGATTAAAAAAAAATCTTATCTATCTGTCAGATACAATTATGAAAGAGGTTATTTTGGTTGTTTTGGATCTATGGCTCATATCTGAGCCTGTGTGTGTGTGTGTGTGTGTGTGTGTGTGTGTGTGTGTTTAAGAAAAAGTGGCAGCAAGAGAGACCTAAATTCCTTAATTAAAAAAAAAAGTTGTAATTGCAAGGTGTATTGCTACTACTATACATTTCTAGCTACACATCTGCAGAATTTTTACAAAGCTAAATTATGGAGGCTGGTGCGCTGGCCTAGCATGCTAACCCTCTTATATATGTGGCACCATTTCATATGAGTACCAGCTTGAGTTCCAGTTGCTCCACTTCCAATCCAGCTCCCTCCTAATGACTTGGGAAAGCTGTGGAGGATGAACAAAGTATTTGAGGCCCTGTACATGAATGGAAGAAGCTCCTGGAAAGAAGCTCCTGGCCGGTGGCACTTGGCCCCTGACCCCTGGCTCCTGGCTCCTGGCTCCTAGCTCCTGGCCTCTGGCTCCTGGCTCCTGCCTAGGATCAGCTCAGCTCCAGCAGTTGCAGTCATGTGGGGGGTAAATCAGCACGTGAAATCCAACTTCCAAATAAAAATAGATAAATCCTTTACAAAAGACTTTGTTATAAAATCATTGAGTTTTTTTTTTTTATTGATGAAGAAAATGTGGTTTTCTGTTAACTGACTAGACAGACAAATGTGAAATTTTAATAGCCAAAATTTAGGAGTCACCAATTTTTTACCAAGCATATTTATTAGATAAAAACTGACAATGTAGGAAGAGTGCTTAATACCAAATATTTTATTATTGCTACACATTGCTATGTAACATATTATTAACTCCAAGTGGAGCTTGGGAAGATGTATAATCAGGAACAAACAACTTGGTTTTGAAGTAGTTTGTATTACCTACGCAAATTCAGAGACCATAAATGTAATTCTTATAGATTCTTAATTTGAATTTGATTTTCAATAGTCAAAAATTTATCTTTGCCTACACTCTTATTTTCACAACTATCTCATGTGCTGCTTGATGAATTCCTGCGTTTGATGTTGATGTTATGATGGCCATGTGATTGTGAGAAGTGCACTTTTAATCACGCCCTCATCTTTATAAGCCCTCCTAGTCTTCTTGGTTCTTTTTCCTTCTGTAAACAGCTTCTTGAAAGCCTATGTCTTTTAATCCTGCCACTCTTTTGTCCATTCTTTAATCATTATTTTCCCAAGTTTTATATCTTATATGCCCCCTTTTGTTAGCATGTAACATATATGTGGACTATTATGTGGTATTTTCGGACATTGGCCAAATTGTGATAATTAACACTTCTATGTACTTATCATTTTTTTATATTTGTAATCTTTGGAAGAACTAGTAGAGAGAATCTTGAAGGCTTCTGCTATCTCTGATTGAGGCCTGTCATATCCATATACACGTGATAGATTATTGCCACCTTCAATAAATCCAGACTTAATTTTGGATACAAGGGATTGATCATATAGTTCCCTTTCCTTGTCCCATGTGAACAAACTTCAAAAATATCATGGGAAAAAGAATTAAAAACACAAAAGTTATTTGGGGCAAACATTTCTAAAATCCATGACAATGTGTCCATTACATACAAACTTCTTTATCACGCCTCATATAACTTTGTTTCTCTGATTTTCAATGAAATAATACAATGAAATATATTCTCTTGAGTACAGTTATCAAAATTCAGCATAATCTGATTCCAAATTCAAGCTGAAATGATGAATACATTCCTAATAATATGGTGTTTTTATAATTACCGAAAGGAAGGGAAATGAGGGATTACTGAAATTTTGACAACTAAATAAGATACTTTATCAACAATACACCATTTCCTTTCAAAGGGAGGTGAGGTGCATTTCTAATTTTTCCTTTAAGAAAGCTTTGTGATTAAAGTTCAATTTAAATTCTAAACTAATTGAGAAAGGAAAGAGTACTTGTATATTTTCAGCAGTCCCACATAAACATTGGGTCTCTGTGACCAGGAAAGTCTTATTTCCTTTGCCAAATGGAATCCTTTGATTGCATTATATTCGCTTATATGAACTAGTCTCAAAAAAGTGTTTGCCAGATGCGGAACCTGCCTAGTTTAGATTATAATGTACTCTTCGTTTCCTCAACCAATGCTTAGCCTTTCAAAAGCAATTCATCATTTTAAATAATGAAGTAGCTCTTGGTGAGAATCACAGGAGTAGTTCTTGCCAGCTGGCATTTGTCAGTGAGTGATACATCACCGAAAGGATTTGGCGCTCTTGATGGGTAAGGCTAATATATCATCCAGATGAAATGCTCTGATAATGTATGGAAGACCGTCAAGATGCCCGAGGAAGGTATTGAATTGTTTTCCTTCTTAGTATGGAGAATTGAGGGGGAAAAATGTGCGAGAGAGCGTACCTTTACTTTATAAGAGTGACAAAGAACCATAAGGATCTTTAAGTTGCAACATTGGCATTACTGAAGTATAAGGATGGCGAAAAGCACAAGACAATTTCCCTTTGAAAAATAATACAAGAAACATTTTTCTAATTGTAGTGTATCTTCTGTCATGAATCAGCTGTATGTTAAGCTTGACTTCTTGGAAAGTGACGACAAAGCAATGCAGAGCCTTGTATACCGAGTAAAGGAGCGTATCTCAGAACCATCAAGGCAAAACACGAGAAACCAACACCAGCATCATGATGAATGGGGACAAGTTGGACCATTTCTATTGTGATCCAGAGCCAGACAAGGATCCCCACTCTCATCTTCACCGTTAATGAAGTGGCGGAAGTTTTAACCCAAGCCATTAGACAGAAATCGGAAAAAAAAAGTCAAAATCATACAACTAGTAAGGGCATTTGCCCTGATGGCAAGTGACATGATCACATACAGGGGAGACACAAAGAACTGCACCAAGAGATTGTTGAAGTTCATAAAAGTGGCAGGATAAAATCAAGACTCAAAACCAACAACCTTTGCATGCACAAACAATGCATACTGACAAACTTGTAAGATCAGTCATATTGACCTTAGCTTCAGAAAAGAACGTTTTAAATATCTTGAGATAAATTTAATCAAGGTTAAGAGAGATTTCTACAATGAAAATTACAAATCATTCATTAAGGAAATAAACAGAAGGCAGTAAAAATAGAAAAAAAGTCCATACTTATCAATTAGAAGAATCAATACAATCAAAACATCCATACTAACCAAAGAAATTTACAGATTCAATGCAATCCCAATTAAAATACCAAATACTTCTCAGATGTGGCAAAAAATAAGACCCTAAAATTTATAAGAAATCGCAACAGAACCTAAATAGGTAAAACAATCTTAAAAAAATAAAATTGGGGGTATCACAATACTTGACTTCGAGAAACCTTACAAGGGAGTTACAAAAACAGCTTGTTATGGCACAAAATTAGACATGTCAACCTACACAGCAAACTAGAGATGCCAGAAATTGATTCTCATATCTACCACCAATTAGTTTCTGACAAACAATCTAACATCAGTCCCTGGAGGAAGGACAGTCTTTTCAACAGTTCTGGGATAATTGGTTCTCTGTTTGCAGAAGTATGAAACAAGACACTTATCTTACACTCCTCGTAGAAATCAAAATACAGTGGATCAGGGACTGGATCCAAGAGTGTAAACCATCAAATTACTAGAAGAAAAACACACTAGAACAACTGAAAAAAAAAAAAAAACACGGGCATAGGCAAAGACTTCTTAGTTAAGAACCCAGAATCACAGGCAATAAAAGTAAAACTAGACAAATGGGATCACATCAGGCAAAGAAGCTTCTGGACAGTGAAGGAAACACTCAACAAAGTAGAGATAACTGGCAGAGTAGAAGAAACTATTTGCACAGTACAGATCTGCTAAAGGATTAATACCCAGGATATTAAGAAACTCAGCACCAAAACAAGCAATTCAGTTAAGAAATGGGCTAATAATGTGAGCATGAATTATTCAAAGGATGAAGTACAAATGACCAATAGATACATGAAGAGAAACTCAAGATCACTAGTCATTAGAGAAATGCTGAGAACTATTGCAGTAAGGCTCCTCCTCTGGCTAGTTAGAATGGCTGTCATCCAAAACTTGAAAATAAAACAGAACAAAAACAGAGAACAAATACTAGCAAGTTGTGTGCAAAAAGAAAGATCTAATATAGTGTTGGTGGGAATGTAAACTAATGCAATCATTATGGAAGGCAGTATAATAATTACTCAGAAATCTGAAAAATAGATAAACCATATGACCCAGCCATTCCACTCCTGGGAACATTCTGAAAGAAAATAAAATCGGCATATGAGACAGTTATCTGTACTCCAATGTTTAGAACAGGTTAACCAACAATAATTAAGGTATAGAATCAAAGCAAAACCTATCAACTGCTGAGAAGACAAAATGTGATGGAATACTGCTCAGCTATAAAAAACAAATAGATTTCTGACTTTCATGCACAAAAATGAGCATATCTCTAGATTATTATGCTTAGTGAAACTAGAAAGTACCACAATGATAAATATCATATGTACTCCCTAATTTCTGAGGATATATGCAGTACAGAAACTTTAATATATGGGAGCAAAATGGAGAATCTGAGATGTGAATATTCCATATAGCCCTTGTCTATACGCTTGAGGAACAACGGTCTTTTTCTAGTTTCTACTCATTGAATTCTGCATCCCTTCTTATGAGCTAAGCTTATGATTATAAAGAAAACTAAGTTTCACACTGTAAAAATTAAAATGAAAATAATTAAAATAAATAAATAAATAACAAAAAGAAATTATGAGGGAGGATGTGAGTGAGGGTAGGGTAAGAAGTATAATTTTGCTGTTAAAACTGTGTATGTGGGACTCGGTGCAATGACCTAGTGGCTAAATCTTTATCTGGGGTGAGCCAGGACCCCATGTAGGTACCAGTTCGCGTTCTGAAAGAAAACACTTCCCATCCAGCTCCCTGCTTGTGGCCTGGCAAAGCAGTAGAGGATGACTTACAGCCTTGGGACCCTACATCCATGTGGGAGACCTGGAAGAAGTTCCTGGCTTCAGAACAGCTCTGCTCTGGACATTGCTGCCACTTGAAGAGTGAAGTCGAGGATTGAAGATCTTTCTGTATCTCCTTCTCTTAGTCAATCTGACTTTCCAATAAAAAGAAATGTATCTTTTTTAAAAAAAAAATGTGTATATGAGATTCTCCCACTCCACCCTCCCAAAAACAGAAAGCAAAGGAAAAGAAATGGACTTTAGTTAGAAAAGGAAGGTGAAGAGAGTCCATCCAAATGGAAGAGGAATGACAAAGATGAGGAGGCAAAATATGCATTTTGCATTGAGAAAGTAAGAAGTGTAATCTACAGCTCAGTTTACCTAACATCTAGTCCTCAGGTCTGAGTATACTTAGTACCAGCTTTCTTACCAAAATCAACGTCTCTAATTCCACACAAGAGATTCTGTATAGCAAGCTTGAATGCAGCTCTGAAACTGTTCTTTAGTGACTGTTAGAGTTCTGGAAATGTCTTGAAAGCCACTGTACTTTCAAACTTTTAATGGAGGGTTTTTTTATATATAATATTTATTCCTACTGGAAACAAAAGGGCCACGTTTTCACCCACACATGACTCCAAAAATGTAACACAATTGTTAATTGTCTGGGTTTATTCCATATGTTTAGTATACATTTACTGAAATACCACATCCTGCCACCTAAGGTTGTACATTTATTGAAAGTTAACACATTTATTTTAATATTTATGGAGATAAAATGCTGACTCATCTGACTTGGTCTTTACATATTGCATGAATATATTGTATTATCATACCATATGCCACCACATAGGTACACTTTGGGTAAATAACAAAAAATAATCTATATCTATAAAATATATTGGGGTATGGCAACAGGATATAGTAAGGACAGTGCAGTGTTGTAAGGTGCTGATTCTAGCGAAGGGGTCAATTATTGTGTAGTTCCAGCCAACTGTGCACATGGTTACCATTAACTTCCCCTATGGTTAGTGTGTGGCCCAACATGACATACCCATGTGCTGTGGATGTCCTGAGGAAGGCTAATGTTCAGCCTCAATTTACAGCTTAGGTGTAAGTATGTTTAGAGAAGAGGAGAAGAAATTGTAGATAGTCACGCAGGCCCCAGTGTTAAAATCCTAACTTATAGGAAGTAGAGAGCCATTGAGTGGCAAAAGAGCATTTGTTTCTTACTTGGCGACTGGGTTTCCAATTAAGGAAGCAATTTGTTGTAGTGAAATCAACACTCTCATTACTGACAAATTTTCATATTTCTACCTCAGTTGTACCATGTGCTTCTTGATTTTATGGAGATATTTCACTCAATTTCTTTGAGTTTTATTTTGTTTCTCTGCAAAATGAGTCCAATAGTTTTATGACAAGGATAAAAAAAAGTATGGAAAAAGCCCCATAGTTTGTGCACTGACAATGGACTCTCAGAAATGCACTGGGTGGGTAGCTCAATTGCTCAAGGGGAAGAGCTAGAATTCCTTACTCAGTGATCTCGCTGATAGAATAATTTGGAAAGCTAAAGAATGAAGGACAAACTCATTTGTGTGAACCATTGTGTCATATCTGTGTGACAGAATGGCCTGCACAGTACATTTACAAAGCACTACGAGGGAATGGCTTCCCTCAGCATGTGAGAGAAGTCAGCAGTGATCGGGAGTGAGAGATCACCCTCTCCTGTCCTTAGGAACCTTGATGAGCCTGTTGTCCAAAAGGTAAGATCTTATCCTGTGGACTGATCCACTGAAAGAAACGCCAAAAATAGGATATAGCCCAAGAGACATTTCTCTTTCAAATTCTTACTTAGAAATTATTGTTTTAGACACAGTACCATCTCCCAAGATTTGAGATATCCTTTCTAAATTATGCACAAGGTTTCTTCTTTTTTTTTTTTGAAATTTTTGAAGTTTATTTACCAGTGGAATCCTAGACA
Source organism: Ochotona princeps (assembly GCF_030435755.1). NCBI lineage: Eukaryota > Metazoa > Chordata > Mammalia > Lagomorpha > Ochotonidae > Ochotona > Ochotona princeps. The sequence continues at coordinate 14,374,128 of NC_080836.1, read as the reverse complement.
TAAAGTAGTTTGAGGATATAAAGTATCCTGAAGAGCACACTTGGGGAAAGTGTCAGTAGAAATTGATGAACTCTCTCTAGACAGCAGTTAAACCCACCAAGGACAATTTATAAGCATATAAAATGACTGTATCCGTACAGTTTGTCTATATAAACAGATGTATACCCAACACATAATAAGGTATATGTTTTATATAGAATATAGTTCTCTTTCCTCTTCATCATATACTCTCTCCTTGGCTACATTGTGATTATGACAGACATTCATTCATACACCTGCACTATGAAAGAGAGGTGCAGCAATTCAGTGTCCGCCTGCTTGGGACATCTACATAGGAAGCCCAACAGGAGAGAGGCAAAATGTGAAAATAGAAAAGTGAAATGAACGGTACTGTCATTCGATGCACATCATTTTTGAAACGCACTGCATCATTTTAATAGCACGCACTTCAGCTTTAACGGCTACAGACATATTTCTGGGGTGATGGCTCTATGTCACCAACCAAAAGACAGCGATGACAACAGGTAGTATCCATTCACGTCTTGGTACAGGATGCTGTGCAGGTTTCTAACAGCTTGAGAGGGATAGGGCAAGATGTGAAAGACCTGTGAGCAGAGATAACCCTGTTGCCAGATGCCTCCCCACAGCCTGATGCTTCAGCTACTTCCAGACAGTAAGGAGCAGATGGATCCCCACAGGAGAAAGCTGTATTTTGGCATCTAGCCAGTTTACCAGTGAGTGGTCACACCTAATTAGAACAATTTGTTTTTTGAGGTAGCCAATTCAGCATCTGATTCTCCTCACTTTCTTCAGAGCATATTAATGCTAAATCACACCCAGCCATGTAAATTTGTGCTAGGTGGCAGGATTTTATGGCCAAAAACGAAAGGGTTTTCATTTTTGAGACACATTAATCTTATGTTGCCTCACAAACACAAGAATTGTGGAGGCTAAAGAAGTTGCACAGATGGAAAAATCTGCATTTCCTTCTGAATGCTGGCATTGGCAGGTGACTCTGATGTCCCAAGAATCAATTGACTGGTGTTACCCTGCTGCAATTCTGTTAGACAAAATTTTATGTCTTTATTTATTCAAAAAGAAGTATTCAAAAGCAAGAGAGAGAAATCTTCCATAAAATGCCCACATTCTACAACAGCCAAGTCACAGGAACCCCAGGACTAGGTCAAACTGAAGCCAGAAACCAGGAGCTCTGCCCAGGTGTCCCCTGTGGGTGGCAGGGATCCAAGTATACAGGCCAAGGCCTGCTGCTTTCTCAGGTGTATTAGCATGGAGCTGCATCCGAAATGGGACAGCTGGGATTCCAGCTGACCTTCCAGTAGGATGTCAATGTCACAAATGATGGCTTGTGATATGGTTTTGGTCCCTGGACAGAATTGTATACTGTCCTGATCTTGAAAGGATGAAGTCCGAATGTAGCAGCCTATTCCTACTTGTCCTCCAAACAGTCCAGACCCTCTTGGAATGTTTAATTTTAAATGTCTGTTTTGAGTGTGCTAGGAACACACCAACTAGAAGGCATAGAACTATCCCTGATGTAGGATAGTTCCTAGGACATATCGGAATTTGAAACAGAGATCTGCCCTCAGTGTCCGCAGACACACCATCTCCTTGACGAATAGTTCAGGTAGAAACAAAACAGGTGAATCTTCTCTCTTTTTTCTGGAGCTAAGGGACCATTCTTCTGCTGCCCTTCACCATGAGAATTCCAAGTACTCAGACTTTCAGGCCTGGACTTAGTTATACCATCAGCTTCCCCTTTATTGAGACTTAATAGGCCACGTTGACATCTAAGTGCCTCCAGCCTGCAGGCAGCCTATTCTACAAATTTTCAGCCTCAACAATCATTTGAGCCAATTCCTCTAATACACTTGCTCGTACATGTCTCTGCCAATGTCTGTTTCTATGTCAAATTTCTTACTGGTCCTGTAGGTTTGGAGATCCTTAATCCTAGCCCTTTTTAATATTTCTTTGATAAATAAGCTCAATTATCACTTTGATTATAGTAAATAGATCATAGTATTTTTTATAGGATTATATGAATCAAATACACAAGTATATACAATTATATTTAACATAATACCCATACTTTACTTATTTGGTATACTTTTTTTAAAGATTTATTTCTCTTTATTGGAAAGTCAGATATACAGAGAAAAATATCTTCTATTCAATGATTTACTCCCCAAGCAGCCACAACAGCTGGAGCTGAGCCAATCTGAAGCCAGGAACCTGAAGTATCTTCTGGGTCTCCCTCATGGTTACAGGGTCCCAAGGCCATAGGCCATCCTTGACTGCTTTCCCAGGCCACAAGCAAGAAACTAGATGAGAAGTGGGACTGCCGGGATTAGAATTGGCACACATATGGGATCCTCACATTCAAGGTGAGGACTTTAGCTGCAAGGCTACAGCACCAGGCCCTATTTGGTATAATTTTATACTGAATCCTTTAATTTACCACCATGACAGTAAGTGTCTTGGAAATGAGGATGTTTGAAATAGCCTTCTGTAGGGCCCGACACAATAGCCTAGTGGCTATTTTTCCACAGGGCCTATGAGGAGTGACCATGCTGGTGTTGGTGACAGCTAGCTTAGGCGCCACAGGAAAAATTTCATCAATCTAAAGCGTTGATTTTTCACCATGAAGACTGTGATGGCTACTAAACCTTGCAGCAAATCAGAGTGTACCATTCACTTCAAAACAGGCAGCTAGAGGCTTCTACAATAGTGTTTCACTTAAACTGTAATTCCTATTCATGATATTCTTATTTACATGTTATTTCAACTCATAGAACTTAGCATTATATATTATATATTTTGCTCAATTATCCTTAAAATATCTTCCCTGTTGCATATGAAATACAGATGACATAATTGCAACTCTGTGTCTAGCATGGTACAAAAGGCACTCAGTAAAAATTGGTCCCTGTTTTGAATGACTTTTGACACAATGTATGTAGCAAGTACATCTGTTGTCTTCCTCGGCCATCTTCAAGTTGCACACAAGCTCTGTGAAAAGTAGCTTTTGCTGTGTCTTGTTTCCAGTTCTTAGAGAAACATGTCATGTGGAGTTCCCTGAGTTTCAAAGGGAGACTGGAGTACTGCGACTTCTTTCTTCAGCCCACAGTGAATGGCCTCTCATTCACATCCAAGCTGTCAGCACGGCACCCTGCACCTGCTCATTCCTTAGGATCGGAGGCTCTTTGGTTGTTTAGTGTTTTGCAGAGGTGAAGAATCTGCACCCTTTGATATTTGGAACGATGGCTGTCTTACTAGCAGGCGCTCTTTGGAGATACACGCAAGTTGAGAAATAGTCGCATTTTTTTCTAGATACAATAATACAGGTCGCAGTTTATTCAAATGGAAGAAATGAGTGTCACACATCTGCACTTATTTTCATAAGTGAGTTGTAACTGGCTCTTAAAGTTGGGAAGAAAGACAAAAGAAGAATGCTTTATGACACAAACACAATGGGTTTTTCACATCCCACAGCAGTCTATTCTACTGTAAGTTTACATTTGAGAACCTGAGGCTCCAAAAAGGGAAGTTTTTGGTCCAAGCCATGGCTGCAGGCTTGCAGACTAATGTCCTGTCTGTTTTGCTAATCTCTAAATCAACATTGGGAAAGTTTCTCAAACCCAATGGACCCGTGTGGAAAAAGGAGAGTCCTGTTCTTTCGTAGTCTTAACATGTTCTGTGTCTTGCTGGCGAAGTTGTATTGCGGGAATTTAAGAAAATAAAAAGAAATGGATAATCAGAACCGAAATGCATTACAATGAAGTAACATTCATAACATCTATCTAAGAAATGATCCGCAATTGCTGCTAATAGAGTAAAATTCTATTTTGGGTCTGTGGTTCTCAGACCTAATAGGGTAGTGTTATTGGATTTTCTTTATTGCAGTAAGACCTAACTAGACTCAGAGTTTCAAGCTTATTGATGTTATACAACTAAAATAACTTAAGCTATTGAAAATCACAACTCTATAAAGTGAAATTCAGTATGAATGACGTTGATTTAATGTGCTCCTGGTGTTGTTCGACGACATCAAATGGTTATTCTCAATGTGAAATAGTTCTGAGCCCCAAATACAGGATATCATTACTATTATTATTACCAACAATTTTAGATATTTGGAGTATAGCACCCAGTACAATATAGTTACATGATTCTCCCTCAACACTTCTCTTCAGAATAACTGTGTAACTCATGCATAAGGGGTAATTTTTTTCCTGAGAAAAAGAATTACATTTTTTAAACCACAACATCCTATTTTTATTGATGTGTTTAGCTGCTTTTTAACATTATGATAATAGTTATGACTGTCACTGATACTGCTACAAATGAATCTCAATCATTATGTATGGTAGTAATATATAATAAAGTGCTCATGTCGAAACTTTTGATTATATTTAAATTTAACATTTGGCAGAATAAAAATTCTAGAATTATAAAACAATTAAAATTTCTCCAAGAATATGACTACATAACTGACCCCAAACTTCCCAGTTATGTCAAACTCATTAGTAAAACACTGTTAAGTGTCCTTTGAGCAAGGCAACCCTGTCACCCAGGAGCTTCTGACATATTCTATGGGACAATAAGTTCAACTGAACATAGCTGGAAGAGATTCACTTATCTCATTTCCAATGCCATTTGAGCAGAAAATCCCCTTAAAATATGACCATTGACACAGCTATTTCTCCAATCCATATTCACGTCATTGACTCATCCAAATATATTGTTATCATGTAATATTAATGAAGCATCTAACAAGAATAACATGGGATCTTTTACACTTGGGTGATTGGGACATATTGATTGCTTAACCTTAAGGGAGATTCAAACACTAGCTGGCTATTTGCACTGGGATCACAAAAATGAAAGGGGTCATTCTGAGGTTGCTTATCACTTTCCCCATGGGCAACGAGCAGTGTCCAGGTGAGTCTGGAGAGCAGTGATATTAAAAAGTGTCTCAGGCACAGTCCCTTAAGGACATCCTCAACAGGGTACCGTCTAATGGGATTCTCACAACAGTTTCCTCCCCTGCCTACAATGTGTACAATCAGAGAAAATTGGATAGGATGGATGAGAGGCCAAGAAGCAATCAGTAGAAAAGTAACTAATACATCATGAACGTGAAACATAAAGTTGCTGGTGTTCATAATCTATGAAGGAGAAAGTTTTGTTTATCCTTTCGCATATATGATTTAAGGAAGGAGGTTTTGTTTTGTGGTAAAGAACTCAAGTTGCCAAAGTGAAAAAGAGTGGTTTAAAATTAATGTCTATGCTAGGGCCATCTGTGCGACATTGGAACGTGTGCTTCTGCTTAAAAAAAAAAAGTTTCATAAGGCATAGGTCCATTCCTGTTGCTTCCGCTAGTAGAGAAAATTACCTACACATCTAGATAACCAATCTACTCACAGGGGATAAAATCCACCAATAAAAATCACTATCTATAAAGTGATTCTCCCTTTTTTTAACCTGCCTCAGAAAAGAGTAAATGAAACGGAACCACTCTGTCAGGACGCTTCCCAAGATTGCAGGACCAGCAGGAATGGGCTCGGGATGCTGGAGGTAAAGGAGAGAATGCAGGCTGCTTGGGTGCAGAAAGCAAGGCTGAGAAACAAGATGAGGGAAATGACGAAACAGTGATGATTCTCTCCCTGATTCCTTCCAGTTATCAACCACACCCTCTACTCAGGGCATCACTCATCCAACCTCTATTTTTATCTTTGTAACATTTGAAAAAAAAATTGGAAAAGTCCACATCGTGGAAACAGGAAATCTTGAGGTTTGTTACAAAAATGTGGAGATCTGTCAAATACTCAGATGCAGTTGATGTCTAGCTGGTTTTTCAAGGCACTGATCCTGATACAGTATTTGCACACAAGTAATTAACGCAAAAAAATATGAAGAAAATGATGCTATTGTTATGTGGGAGTTTAACAAAGAAAATAAAGTGGTAGCCAGAAAGGTTAACAACAAAGTGAAAGTGGTAGCCAGGAAAGGGCAATTGTGAGTTAGCTGCCATTGTGGAGGGCAAGCATTTAGAGCCCTAGGAAACTCTGGTAACCAGTACAGGACTATCCCTGGACTTACTAGGCAAATCATAGTACATACAAGTAAATAGCATTCACAGGGCAGCTCCCTGTTATCATTTGAACTGTCTTTAAAGTCTTATCTGCTCTGCAGGCAGATAAGAGATGATTCAGAAGGGTAGATCAACAATTAGGAAAAGCAAGACAGTAGAAAGTTCCAGTGATGTATAATGCAACTGTTCAGAAGAAATGTGAGTTGAAACCAAAAATATCTGCCACAGTACAGTCAGATCCCTGTGCCCGCTATGACTAAGTTCACTGTGTGTTCTCCTCGATTCTATGAAGTAGTTGCTACTGAAAATTTCTTTCAAAAACAAACATAAAAGTAATCATAGATCCAAGGAGAGGAGGGACATGTTCTATTTCCATCAACTGAAAAACTGACATTCATCATTTCCTTCCTCTCCCATCTGTTCTAGACTCTTGGGGCTAAAAAAACATATATACTTATTTACAGGACATGTTGATGGCACTCTTTGCAGACCATCGTTGCTGAAAATTTCTAATTACATAGGTAATTAGGCATAGACACACCAAGCAATCACCTCCTGTCCCAGCATTTTCCCCATGTGACAGACATACCAATCCCTTCCTCTGTTACACTGCAACATGGAAATTTAGATCAATAGGTTATGCCATATAGAGTTATACTCTTCTTGGACACAAGTCCACTGGTGTTGGATCCTGGTTAGGATTCATAACTAATGTAAATTGTATCTGTGTCCCTGGTAAGAGTACTCCTCTCCTTAATAACTTTGAACCAGGATTATATATCACAACAACACCTGGAGGTATGGGGCTAGGAAAGCACAGGCTATCACCTGGGTTGTGTGTCACAAATTGAATTCCTATTTTACTGTATTGAGTCCCTGTAAAAACCAGGAACTTTTTGACTCAATAAATAAAGCAACCGCAAAATGTTACAATATACAGAATGGCCTCAAAAAACAAAGAAGTAGGCCAAATCTCACATTCTTACTTATGTAAGAGATCACATCTTAAAATGTTCCAAACCATTCACAAAACTTAAGTCCACAAAATTTGCACCTTGTGTTGGATCTCCAAATCTATATATAGGACTTATTTTTCAACTTATGATGTGATATTCATTCCTCAGGGAACACTCCTTGCTTATGATTTCTGTTCCCAAATCAATTAATGAAATACCCTCACTCTAATGAGACTCTGAAGAGTGATCAACAAGCCAAACAAAAATCTTCAGACATAACCCTGAGACAAAACCACAAATTAGTATTTTTTTCTCTTTGTAACAATAAAAATAATATGTTCAGCATACTAAATCTAGAAACTCCAGCAATCTGTTCTGATAACGACTAAATGCCTCCAGCACACTACCTATAACTGCACCCTTAGGGAACACAAAGTCTTTATGCTTTCAATCTTGGAAAATGGTACAAATCTCTGCCAGCTCACTTAGAATGCGGAGTTCCTGTTTATTTATTATCTTGGTGATAGAAGAGGGAACAGTTTCAGCATTTCAACTGGACCTCTTATCCCACAGATGATGGGAATTAACAGACAAGGGTCCTTGAGCTGCCAAGTGCAAGCATCTAAGCTGTGTCCTCAGGACTGAACCAATGGTCTGAAGTGAGATCCACGGGCCTATGAACCACAAATGCTTAGGGAAGTGTTCAAAGCTTCTTCAGGACTGGAATGGAGGAAATCACTGCCCTTCACATTTGCCATGGTGTTTTAAACCCTTCCTCAAGAAATTCCTCAGTTGATGGAATGACAGAAAAGTGTGAGTCTAGACTCCAATTATGAATTCTCTCCATGTTTTTCACAAAGAACATGAGCACCTTATACAATCAATGCCAATTCACACCTTACACAAGGTATCTTCCAAAAGGCCATGGAACTTCAAGACATTCATACAAAATTTCACAGTAAGAAGAAAATCATAGATGTAAAAGCATGTTTGCACCAAGATAAATGTTTTAAGTCCATTGCATATGGATGTTTATGAAAAACTGCTGTATTAAACTCCTATCATGGCTATTTTCCTTTCTCTAGTGAATGCTTATTTAAGTAAGTATCCAAATCTTCCTTTAGGAAAGGAATAGAAAGAATAAATATGCTATATATTCCTCATGATGTTTCAACAGTTTCCTCGGGGAATTCTTTAATCAGTGGGGGTCTTGATCTGGTTAACTCAGGTAGAGAAACTGGAAAATAGCATCTGATTTTCTATTGAGTTTCTTTCTGCCCCTGCTCAAGATATCTTTTGCTCTGAAGGCTAAACAATGCCTGTGTTGGCTGCTTTCTGTTTCAAGCAGTATTCTTGAAAGAAAGAGAACTAATAGTATACATACATAGAGTGAAGGAGATTCATGACAGATGCTGACTCTCATGATCCTGGGGTTTGCACAGCACAATATCTGCAGGGGTCCATAGGCTGGCAACACCAGAAAGTCAGTGCTTCGTTAAGGGCTTCAAAGAAGTGTCCTAGAGTACTGTCTGTGGCTGGAAGCTGGACTTTTGTTATACTCAGGGTTTCATTAGATCAACCCCAACAAAGACATGTACCTTCCGTATAAGTATGCTTTCTTATAGTTTATAAATTTACATAATTTTTTTAAAAGAAAGATTATTTTTATTTGAAAGGCACATTTTTACAGTGAGAGGAGAGACACAGAGAGAAAGCAAGAGTGATCTTCCATTGATTGGTTTCCTGTCAAAATGTCTCTAATGACCAGAGCTAAGTTGATCCAAAGCTAGAAGTTTCCTTTGGGTCTCCCACATGAGTTTAGCAGCCCAAAGACTTGGAAAAATTCTCCTCTGATTTCCCAGGCTATAAGCAGGAAGTTGCATCAGAAGTGGAGCAGGCAGTACTAGAACTAGTAACCATATGAGATGCTGACACCACAGGCCGAGGGTTAGCTTGATAAACCAAGATGCCAGTCCTGAACCCCTAATGTACATCTTAATCATGGGATCAGTATTAGGTGTAGCTTTTAAAATGACACTTTCATCCTATATTTGAGTATCCCTGACTCTTCTAATTTCAGCTTTGTGCTAAATCATCCCGGAAGGCAGAAGGCAATGGACCCTTGGTCTCTGCCACTCACGTGGGAGATTTAGACTGATCGCTGGGCTCTCAGATAGAGCCTAACCCAGGCCCAGCTATTGAAAACATTTGGGTTGTGAGCTAGAAGATGGAAAATCTCTGTCTGCCTGACAACCTCTGCTTAGGTGTTCGAATAAAACAAAAATGTAAAAGAAAACTTTGAAAGATATATATTCTAGTGTGAACCTCCAAATACTCTCCTAGGTAATGCAGTAAATAACCCTAAGGCCGTTTTATCCCTACAAACTTGAAAGTTTATTAGCTTTACCATATAAGTAGACCAGGATCTGCTAGATTTTTGTCTGATTGTCATAATTATGCTACCTGACTTCTGATGATTACCATACCAATATTTCAGAATCCCACCATCTTTCTTGACACATGTCAGCCATGTTCATAGCAATATTGAATTAGGAAAAGTAGTTACCATTAAATACCTCAAGACTGCTGAACCTCCTTCCCTTAAATAATACAGTTCTTAGTGTTTTATTAAAGGGAATATCTTTTGGATCATGCCAATGGATACAGCTGATGGTAAATTTTTTACACATTACATTCTTTCCAGCATACACTCCATTTTGAATGATTTCTTTTTCCCCGACCCAATAATCTGACATTGAAATTCTGGATACTATATTTCCATGATTGCAACTCACCATTATTTCCAAGCTTTAAGAAGCCATTTTGTAGGGGCCAGTGCTACAATGTAGATAGACTAAGCTTCTGCCTGTGGTGCTTGCATCCCGTATGTGTGCCAGTTCATGAACTTGCTGTTCCAATTCCTATCCAACTGGAAAACCAGCAGAGAATTGCCCAAATTCTCAGGCCCCTGCTCCCACATGGGAGACGTGGAAGCCAGGAAAAATTCCTGGACATTGAAGCTATTTGGGGAATGGAAGATTCTTTCTCTCCCCTTTACCCTCTCCCTTCTTATTTCCATAGCTGTAGTTCAAGTAAAAATTAAATTTTTTTTTAAAAGAGGAAGCCATTTTTCTGTCAAAAAATTGGTTCAAGGTGCACTTGCCAAGATACTAATTACTAAGTAGTAAAGATAGTGGTCTTACACCAATAAACTCTGCCGAATCAAACTATATATTCTATTACCCACCTCCAGTCCAATGGTTAGAAATTTCATTCTCAAACTGGTAGACACTTAAACCTATTCAAATTATTTGGAAAAATGACATTATTTTAATTAAAAAGGAACCAAAATTCTATACAAATAAAAAATGTATCTATGGTCCAGCTCTTTTCCACTAAGTTTATACTTACAGTCATAATTTTTGATGAGTCAGTAGTAATTTGCTATTTCCAGTCTTTGAAATAATGCTTTTTCTGTTTATTTCAAGTTTCTTCAAGTTTTTTGGCACTTAGCTAAAGTTTAACAACCATAGAAAAAACAGAAACATATTGCAAAAATGACAAATTCCAACACTTTCTCAGAATCTGATGTTTGCATTTGTGAACCATTTAATAAGTTTAAATTACATTCATTATTGAAAAAACTCACCAGTCAAATATTAAAAGTAAAGTTACTTTAATTAGAATAATTCCAAAAGTGTTACAAGAAATCCAATATTATCTGAAGAGAGGAGTCCATTTGCTGGTATGTATTCACCTATTTGAAATTAAAAAGAGACGAAACAAAGGCAAACATTTAGAATCAAGGATGGCAAGTTATCAAATTATCTAAACTATATAATGTTAACTTTTATCCTTCTCTTGATGGACTAAAAAGTATTGTCAATTCAAAAGCAATTTCAGAAAATCTGTAATTGAATAAAATATTTTTCCTTTGATCAATTTTTTTTTCCTGAAACAGAAGTGCAGTTTGTACATTGGGGCACGTCTACCATGTTTCTAGCTTCTTGTAATACATTTTCTTGTCTGCTTGTAGCAAATCGAAACCTTTTGTTATGACCTTACAATTGCTTAATGTTATTCTGAAGTATATTTGGTGCATGCCTCATTCATTTTCTCTAAAATCCCACATTAACCCATCAACTTAACTTGCTTTGTATGGTAATTGTTGAACAGAAAATTTTAATTGCTTTGCAAAACTGCAATCCAAATGATTCAATAGGGACTCTTTCTAATTACAGTCTGGTATTTTGTATTTTCCAATATTCGCTAATGCACATAGCCAGTGTTGCAGTTTTATATTATACATAACTATTTATTAACTATCTTACCATTATGTAATTTGCCTTTATAAATGTCATAGAGAAGAAAGTAATGAAACAACTTTATGGTGTCTCTTCTAAATTTACTACACAATAAAACAATTTTTCATGGTAACCAATATTTAATGTATCAGGAACAAAGAAAAAATATGTTCTTCTATGACAAGTTCCATCCAAGTTTCAAATGCTAACACAGTGTGTTTTAAAGCATTAAAACATTTTCATTTTAGTATCTATAAAGTGTTGTGATACAGTGCTTTTTCCATCCATCAAGAATGAACACTTGAAGACATGAGGTGAGACGCCTGTATTTTATATAAATCACTTGGGTGCTTAGCATGCTCTGCTTCCGACTCCAGCTTGTTACTAGTACAGGCCTTGGGGGAAAGCAATGGTGGTGGCTCCAGTGACTGAGCTGCCATCACCATATAGAGACCTGGACTGGGCTCCAAGCATGTGACTTTGGTTCCAGCCAGGGTTTGCTGCAAGCATTCAATAGTGAAGCAGCAGATGAGAGGCTCTCTCTGTGTCTCCTTCATCTTTTCTTCTCTATTTTTCATCTCCTGATCTCTATCTTTTCCTCTCCTTCCTGATGAAGAAAAATCATAAAATACATCTTCTTATTCAACAATTCTTAAATTACATTCCTAAGAAATGCCAATAATCCTAGGATAGACAGCATTTAAATTACACGTAGTAAAATGATCCATCAAGGAACTGCCTCATTTAATAAGGCATAGAAAAGGGAAAGGTTTAAATTATTTTCTGCCTTATTCCTTCCCCGGTGAAATTTCAAATCCAAACCCTATCCTTCATAAACCTTGGGGAGAATCTATCCGAATTTTTCAAAATATACATGACCAGAAGATTCTTCCAAGATGTTTCACCCCTCTCCCATTTACAAAACAGACTATATTTTATAGGTAATGGTATTAAAGGTACTGCTAAACTTTCTTCAAGGTGTCTGAAAAGCAATTAAGAACAACTGCTTCCAGCAAATGACGCTGGGACTACTGAGCATCCACGGGCAAAAAAAAAAATCCAGATCGTATACCCTACAGAAAGATGAACTCAAATTGTAGTATATCTAAATAAAATACCAAATCATATTAAAAATACCATGAATGTAACATAGATAACCTTGGGTATTACAATGGTATTTTGGATATGACATCAAAGGCATAATCCATGGAAATTAAAATAAAAAAATGGTCTGTTCTGCAACAGACATTGCCAGGTCAACATAAAAACACAAGTCACAAACTGAGAAAAGGTATTTTCTAAATTGATATTGGGTAAAAGGCTGTTATACAAAAGAAAAAACAAATCCTTGACTTAGCAATGAGTTAACACATGGTTTGACACATCTGCAGCCTGTGTTGGAGTGTCAGGGTTGGAATCACAGCTCCATTCCTTCCTGGATGGAGTCTGCTTACTGTGTACCCAGGGAGGCAACAGGTGACAGTTCAAGCACGTGGGTACCTGCCACTCACATGAGACCCAGACTGAGTTCCCAGCTCCTTCAGAACAACAGATGGGGGCTCTCTGTCTCCCTGCCTCTTAACTAAATACATAATAAGTAGAAAATAAACAAAGTAATTAATTAATTTTTAAAAATCCTGGTTCTAGAAAGGACCAAATGCCTTATCAGACACAGATGGCCATAAAGCACATGAAGAGGCTCCGCATTCAAAGTCACCGGGTAAATGCAAATACAATAGCAATAAAAACCCAGTAAGTACCTACCAGAAGGGTCAAGTTCCACAGTCCTGAAACATCAAATACTGGTGAAGTTGGAAGTAGCAGAAACTCTTACTCATTGGTAGTGGGAGCAATCACTCTCCTTTGGTGTTTGCCACCAAGGAGTCAGAAACATGTGCACAATAAAGGCTATGCATGGAAGATTCTAGAAGAAGGTTTATTCATAACTGACAGGTGATGGAAGCAACCAAGATGACTTTTAGCAAATGAATGAATAAATGAATGCTGGTGGTACTTCTAGATACTAAATTATTCATCATTGAAAAGAACTGAGCTATTAAATCATGAAATGACATGGAAAGGACATAGATACTCCCCACTACCTCTGAAAAGCTAATCTGAAAAGATTACAGACTGTAAGATTCCAATTGTATGATAGTCTGGAAAACTCAAACTACAGAACAGTAACAATTATCAGGGGTTGCTAGAGGTTGAAGGGGCGGGATAAATGAGCAAGCGAACCATAGGATATTCTTTAGCACATTGAAAGTGCTCGAAATGATACTAAAATCATATATCTAAAGTTACCAGGTATGTTTAAGGCAGTAAAATCTACACCAAGAGTGACCCTTAATTATACTATGATCTTTTCATGTAATTTAGTGCCAAAGCATTCATATCAATTGCAAACAGTGTACTAAATCTGGAATATCGATAACGGAGGTATTACCAATATGTGGGGGGATAGGGTAGTAGAGTAATACAGAAAATAATTTTACTTGCTTCTAAGGTTTTTGGGAACTAAAACTGCTTTAAATATAATATCTATTAAAACATAAACAAGGGCCTGGCATAGTAGCCAAAGTCCTCGCCTTGAATGCACTGGGATCTCATATGGGTGCCAGTTCTAATTTTGACAGCCTGCTTCCCATCCAGCTCCCCGCTTGTGGCCTGGGACCCTGCACCCATGTGGGAGACCTGGAAGAAGCTCCAGGCTTCTGGCTTCAGATTGGCACAGCTCCGGCCGTTGTGGCCAGTTGGGGTGTGAATCAGCGGACAGATCTTCCTCTCTGTCTCTCCTCCTCTCTCTATATCTGACTTTGCCATAAAAATAAAAAAATCTGTAAAGATAAATAAATACATACATAAATAAATAAGCACTTGTTGGAGCCCAGTTCTTCTCACATTCCATAATCAACCTTGACAAGGTCCAAATAATGATTAAAATCTGTGTTCTCATTGTTGATAACGGAAGGCACCGAAGAACAATGTGTACACAGTTTCACAAACAGAATCTTGATTGAATTTCATACAGCCAAGAGGATCCTTGCCTTATCCTAAGTAATTCAAAATAAATATTTGACAAGTATTTCTGCACTAATCAGCCATTGAACATCTAGTCATTTTTCATGAGATTCTTGTTCCTAAGACTGAGGAAGTGTTAGCCAAGAAGAGAACAAATGAGGAATACGAACCCCATCCTATTTTAGCTGACCCCCTCAAATCAATTAAGATGAAGCAGATAGAAAGAATGGTATGAGTGTCGTACTGCGTAATTACACTTTGTCAAATCTGTAAACCAATTTTTTCTTTCTTTTATACCGCATACAACTTACAAAAAGCAGTCCAGCTCTTTTGCTTTATAACGTTATCATGTATTTGTAGATGTGCACTTTGTTTTCATTGCAAACTCTGTGGAGCTGTTTCTGTAACATTTGATACATCCAAAACCATATGCTAGTAAATGAGTAATTTCTTTTCATAATTATAAAATGAGAAGCCATTTGCCACCCCTCAACCTGAAAATAAATATGTTCTCCAACTTTTAAATGATAAATCCTTGATGTATCCCTCACCGAGTCTATATGTGTCCTCCATCAGCAAGGCAACTACCATCTTGTATTTCACTTTCAAGATTTTTGGAGTCCTCTGTTACGATGCACCGTATGATTTCTTATGATACTTCCCTTTTATTGTCTTTGTAAATATTGAATTTCCTCTCTTCGGTGGGTACACATGCTGTTGCATGTGGTGGTAGCTCGTTGCATTTTCTCTATTTGATAATATCTAACTGCTTGCATTTCTCACAAATGTGCTTACCATTTTTTCCTGAGGGAGATTCAATTTGTGCTCAGGGAGTTCTTGTTCCTAATATGTTGTTGCTGTGCTAAATAAGACACTGGGCATCCGTACATAGACCTCTGGGGACAATAAAATTCCTCTAGTGAACACATTTCCAGAAAACAAACAAAAATAGAATAGTTGAGATTTATAATACAAGTATAGTTAATAATTCACAGAAAACTGAAATTAAAAAGTAAGTTGAGAGGGAAGTTAGCATTGTGATTGAAACAGTTTTCCCTTATTTTAGGAACTGAGTTTGGCCCCTGCATCCTACTGCAGCCTGCTCATCCTGTGAACCAGGTATGGAAACTGTAATGATCCTCTCTCTGAGGCTCATACGAGAGGTGTGAACTGAGTTCCCGACCTCTCGCTGTGACTTCTCAAGGCTACAACGGTTATAAAGGGATGTTGGACTCTATGCTTGGCAAATACTTGCAGGGAGGGAATTTCAACTGAACTTGAACTATGTTTATGCAGTGGGGTGGAGGAACCCACCATGGGGGGAGGGTGGGGGAGAGAATCCCAGATTCTATGTAATTACAACACAATGTAATTAATGAATAAATTTAATAAAAAAAAAAAAACCAGTGAACCCAGCTCCTTCTGTCATTTGTTTCTCTGCCTCTATCTTGGTATCTCTACTTGTAAGATAAATTAAAAAAAAATTAAAGATGTTTATTTTGCTGCAGGCATCCCCAAAACCATGCATAAGTTATTGTATTTTAAAAATCCCTTTTACACGTGCATTTCAAAAATTTTGTGCCAAAAATAAATTTACAATTCCCTCTTTTTCACAAATTTCTTGATGTAGTTCCGATTAATGCTTTCTACATGTGAATTGTTTACACCTCTGCTAGAAGCATACACATGCATCCAATACTCCATGCTTTGCCAGCATTAGGTATAATCAGCATGGTTGATTTATGTATCTGTGTTGGAAGTAAAAAATGCAATCCTGTTACAGTATTAAATGTCATAATTCCTAAGAAATTAGTGTTGTGGTTACATAGTAGTTTTTTTTTCTTTCTACAGACCATTTGTTTTTCTTTTGTAGAACTTTTATTTTGGTAAAACTCAGGATTGGAGAATTTAATATAAGTAGCTTTGGGGAATAGATTCTAAACACAATATTTTTTCTAACTTTAATTCATTTTATGAATAAGGAAAGTCACTTTCCTTTTAGAGTTGAGTAGTATTTTACTATATATGTTTGAAAAACGGTGTTTACCTGTTTTGCTAACTACAGTTTTGGGCTATTCATGAAGCTGACATTAACTATTTGTTCGCTAGCAGTGATTGCCAGAAATGGATTTTTCAGTCATTAGGTAAACAACCAAGAGTAAATTCGAAGGTTCATATTGTAAGCATATGTTGACATTTTAAGCCACTGTTACTTTCCAAAGTTTTTCATTATCTGATGTTTATATCCTAACTAGGAATGGATGTGTGAAATATTTGTTCCAATCCTTACCAATGCTTCCCACGGACAGCGTTTAGACCAGAGCAGTTCTAGTAGATGTATTCTCATCTCTCCCCATGGTTTTAGACTACATTTTACAACAAGCAAAGTGGTGCGTTCGTTTTTTTTTTTTTTTACATGACTGTAATAATTTTTGTATTTTCTAAATGAATTTTTTTTGCCAATTTGGGAGCATCTTTTTATTATTGAGTTGTGTGTGTTTATATGTTTTAAAACACTCTTCATATGTGTATCAAAGTGATTTTTCCCTCTTTGTTATAATTTAGGGTTTTGAATAATATAAGAATTTAATTCTATAAAACACAAGCTATATTAATTTTTTTACATTCATTTGTATTTTTACATTTTTGGAATAACTCTCTATGACAAGATGAAAATATTTTCTCCAGGAAATTTTATATTAACTTTTACATTTATAGACCATGTGTCCCATCTTGGTTTATATTGTTACATAATATAAATTACTATTCAAGTTCATGTCTTCCAAATGCTGTGCTGTTGCTTAAGATGATGAATGATGTGCCTTTAAAAAAATATTTTATGAAGCAATATGGTGGATCTTTATTTGAGGAAATGCCAAGTCATGATTGTTATAATTTGAAATGCTGCACAAATTATGAGTCTTCAGTAGAAAATCTAGTTTCAATTCTGAATTTTTGTCTTTTCCCAGGCAGGTTATAATTGGTACAAGACTCATTTTTGATGTGGGACTGAGGCCGCCACAGTGTCATGAGGATAAAGAACCAGTGCTTTATGATGTACTGTGATGCAAACGTTTGATCTTCACTAGGATTAGGTGTATCCAATCCATCCACATACTTTTTTTTCCCATTGAAATACGTTGACATTTGTCACAGAAATCACTGGCCATGTATATGGGAATCTAATCCTATGTTCTCTTCTCTTTCATGCACCTAGGAAAAGTTTCCCAGAGTTAATCCCTTGAGTTCAAATATCATAAGAATGCTATACAGAAAAAATAATTTTTCAAACTAATTGTCATCTTAGCTAAATTCTAATTTGCTTGCCAAGATAACTTATAGAATTACCATGATAAACCATATCCTAAAATTTTAATTAGAATTGTACTGAATACACACACACACACACACACACACACACACACACACAGAGGGAGAGAGGCAGAGAGAGAGAACAGAAATTCTATCAGCTGGTCCACTCCCCCAATGCTGCCACAGCCAAGGCTGGCAACAGTGTTGAAGGCAGAGGCTGGCAACTGTGTTAGATCTCCTACAAAATTGAACGATTACCCGTGCCTCCCAAGACACACTGAGCGATAAGCAGGATTGGAAATGGAATTGCCAGGACTACAACCTTAATTCTGAACTGGAATGCAGACATTTCAAATGGCAGTTAAGTCTGCACACATTAAAGCCTTCCTCTAATTGATTTTAATGTCCATCAGCGGAATTTTCATGTCTAAAGTTTTGTCATTAGCCTTTTAAAACCTTATTTTGTTCTTTCCAGAATTTACTTTGTTCTTAGTTTGTTCATTTGTTTCTTTAAAACATCAAGATTAATCACATATGCTCTCAGTATTTTTAATCTTACTGATTTATAATTTATATGGCCTGAAATTCACACACCTTATTTAAGTAGCTCAATGACTATAAACAGATTTTTAAGATTATTAAACCATCATCATAAACAATTTCTAATATATTTTCATTATCACTAGGATGTCATTTAAAGAAAAAGACTTAGTTTAATCTGAAAGGCAGAATTATGCAAGAGGAGAGACAGAGATTGAATTTGCTGGTTAACTACCCAAATGGCGTCAAGGCCAGAGCTGAACCAATCTGAAGCCAGGAGCCAGAAGCTTCTTCCAGGTCTTCCCCATGGGTGCAGGGACTCAGGGACTCCAAGCATCCTCTGCTAATTTTCCAGACCTTAAACAGGGCACTGGTTCATGCCATCCTTCCTTTTGGTTTATTTTTATTTTTTGATGAATCTCTTTTCTGTTTTCCAACAGTTTCTACTACTTTATACTAACTGAGAGCCCCACCAAGAAGAGGGTCCTTTATTCCACATCCTCTAAAGCTGTAGCAGTCAAAGTAACTGGAGGAAAATAATAACTCATGATGATTTTTATGTGCATTTCCTACTAATGTTCATTTTATGTATCTGTTGGCTATCAATGTACTTCTTTGAGATGTATTTGTTTAGCTCTACTATGCATCTTTATTTACTTTTCGTTTTCTTTTGCTGTGTTTATTCATGAGTTCGTTTTATATATTCTGATTGCTAATTCTTGCTACATGCATAAATTGTGAATGTTCCCTACTCTTTCGTGATTGTCTCTCTCTTCTAAGACTCTTGGCTGTTCGGGAGCTCTTTAGCTTGCTGAATTCCTATTTGTCTAGTTTTGCTTTCCTTTGCTGTGGTTTTAGGGTCTAATCCCAAAATTCCTTGTCCATTCCATTCTCCAATTTTTCCGCCTATATTCTTCTTAAAGTTTCAAAGTTGTAGATCTGTAATTCATAGAAACAAATTGGTTATTGCACGTGGAGATGCATGGGTGCTAGTTTCATTGTTCTGCATGTGGATTTACAGGTAAGATTGATCTTTTGCCAATATCCTTAACGCTGCTGTCAAATATCAATCAGCTCGGGTGCTTGCATTTACTTCTAGACTTTCTATTCACTTCTGTGACTCTATCTCTTTTTACAATTTCCTAATCATTCTTTGAATAATGTAAGTTTTTATATGTTTAAATAGGTAGTATAATACTTTTGCTTTGTTCTTTTATCTCAGTTTCACGTTGCAATCTTTTTGTGATGCAATCCGATTTTTGGTAGTAGGTTTCCTAGTTCTCTGAGTGACATCATTGGTGTTATGATAGGGATTGCATTGAATCTGTAAATCCCTTTGAACAAAACGGGCATCTTCACAGTCCTTATCTCTTTGCCACATGAACACATGATGTCTTCATTTCTTCTGTCCTCTTTCCATTCTTTCAGCAATGCTTTGCAATGTTCATTTTGCAGATTTGCAATCCCTTTCATTAAACTGACCTCTATACAGCTTGTTTTCTCTAAACTTTACCATGTGATTTTTTAGTTGACTTTTCCCAGGTAATTTGCTATTGTCATATCAAGAACACTGTATACTTAAGTGCATTGGTTTTATATCTTTGCTTTGGTCTCTTTTTTAACTTAACTTTGAAATAATCTTACTCTACTCTTTTATGTTTTTAGTCAGGTCTCCAATTAACATTTATAAGAAAGGTTTCTTCTTCCCTCTATGTGAGGGTCTTTGTAGAAAATAAATTTATAATCTCCTTTGTTTGGATTCTTTCTCCATTGAAGTTATTGCCAGAAGACTAAGGCAACACTCCATTCATTATTCAAAACAATTTTCTATCTTTAAAACATAGAAACATTGCGTTCGCATTCTTTACAAAATAAACTTGTGCTGGAAAACAATTTTTTTTTAAAGATTATTTATTTTTATTTCAAAGTCAAATATATACAGAGGAAGAAAGAGAGAGAGGAAGATCTTCCATCTGATAATTCACCCCCCAACTGGCTGCAATGGCCAGTGCTGAGCCAATCTGAAGTCAGGAGCCAGGAACTTCCTCCAGGTCTCCCAAGTGGGTGCAGGGTCCCAAGGCTTTGGGCCATCCTCGACTGCTTTCCCAGACCACAAGCAGGGAGTTGGATGGGAAGTGGAGCTGCCAGGATTAGAACCGGTGTCCATATGGGATCCCAGGGTGCATTCAAGGTGAGAACTTTAGCTGCTAGGCCATCGTGCCAGGCCCTGGAAACCGATTCTTCGGTCACCCCATAATCCTCTTCTTATCTTAAATGGTATAGTCTTCTTTATCCTTGTTATAGTGTTTACCCTTTTCTTTGCTGAGCAGTTCAAGCTTGGTTAAATTATTCTACTTTCTCCATACACCTTTCAAAATGAATAAACACCTCTAATAATTAAAAACTACATTTGCATTTTTAAAACATGGTCATCATTAAGCTTTTAATAATAACATAAGGAGACAACATATACATATACATGAGAAGGAATTTATGTTTGTTTTATTTATGAAATTGCACGTAAATTGGTCCTACTGACATTCTTATATACAAAGTGAGTCATCTCTTAATGTGCTCTAATGTAATTGTTCATTATGTTAACACAGTATTTACCATGAATAAATAAGTTTCAGTGATAATTCCCTCAAAGTTTCTGATACATAATACTGAATATTGAATAATATTCATTGTACTGTCAACAAAAAAATTGTTTTTAAGAGATGAAAAATCAGAAAAAATTAAACAATAAGAGTACATGATTGAAATTTATACAGTATCAAAATTCAGCTTTGGAAATAGTTTAAAAATGGAAAAATGAATAAATGTCAATAGCCATTTCAGACTCAGAAGTGCACTGAAGAAGGTACACACTAGTGAGTGTATTACTTGGTTGTCAAAACTTTGAGACTATTTCCCTGGAACTAGTAACACAAAGAAATACATATATCTATAAATTAAGGGAATAGAAATATTAATTATGCCTAGGGATCTATCAATTAATACTTTAAAATATTTATTAAAAGCTAACTATGTGCTTTTAGCTTATATTAATCATTGATGAAGCTACATTGATAAAGACAGTGGTGGAATTAAAAATGTTCTTATAAGACCTTTGAGATGCATGTGGTTTTCCCATTGCATAAAGGAACATATTTATAAGGGTGTAATTCTGTGTTAACCACATGAAGAGTCACTTTCTTATATTCTAGGTTTTCAAACTGCAACATCAATTTGCCTTTAATTCACCCCATAAAACTGCCAACGTTTTAAAAACGAAAATGGATCTCAGGGACCATTTTCATTTGATTTTTCATATTTTTCTTACTCAAAATTTATTTCTCATAATTTTCCCGCTGCAACCCAAAAAGGACATGCGTTATCAAGATACTTATCTATGATACCATGAAATGTTCAAAGAAGGGTGATCCTCAGTGAATTGCTACTCGCAGTGATTTCTCCTGATATCAATATTTAGCAGGTTACAGCAGGTTCCTCATCCCCACACTCAATGTGCAATCCCATCTGCCTTCATAGAACAAGATTTAGGTAACAACAATTGGTTCTATCTTTGTATTTATACAGATAATGCTAACTGTTCAATAATAAAAAAGATATTTAGAAACAAATATCTTTAATAACTTATTTCTACAAGACAAACCTTGGCCAGGAGGCACTAACCTAACTTCAATCCTTTGACTTTCAGCATGTCATCATGAGACTTTTTTTAAAAGAAAAGTTTAAAAAAGATTTTGTTTGAGGCTGGACAAATGGTTCAATGGCTAAGCCTCCCCTTGTAGGCACCAGGATCACATATGGCCACCAATTCATGTCCTTGATGCTCCACTTCCCTTCCAGCTTTCTGCTTATGGCTTGAGAAAGCAGTGGAGGATGGCCTAAAGCCTTGGGACCCTGCACCCACATTAGAGACCCAGAGAAAGCTCCTGGCTCCTGATGTCAGATCAGTTCAGCTCCAGCCATTGTGGCAAACTGGGGAATGAAGCAGCAGATGGAAAATCTTTGTCTTTCTTTCTCTCTATAAATCTGCCTTTCCAATAAATAAAAATAAATAAATCATTAAAAGAAGGTTTTATTGGTTTTGAAAGTATTAAAAAGAGGTAATACACAAGACAGAGAAAATAAACCACTGGTTTACTCTCCAGATGGTGGCAATATTTATGGCTGGATCATCCAATGTCAGGAGCCAGGAGGCTCGAGCTTTATTCAGGTCTTCCAAATAGGTGGCAGGAACCCAAAAACTTCAGTCATGGAAATGGGTCAGGAACTGTTACCCAAATGGACGCTGGTTTTGCAGTTGGCGGCTTTAACCATATGAGGCATCTAGTTCCATGGGAAAATATGTTTGAAAATTAAAATGTCCAGAAAATGATGAAGAACTCATATCAAGAAATGGAAAATTCTGAACGGAGGCGATCCAAACACATACACTCAGTGAACATATGAAAATCCTTGCATGAGAATAAAAAGTCAACAAAATGGTACTCAATAAAACTTCTATGATGTACAAAAGATGAGCAAGGACAATTACAATTAGAAAAAGAGGTTAAAAAAGCCTTAGCTATTATAGTAAAAAGAACAAAAGATATGTGCATTAACAAAACACAGTCACAGTTAAGTCAAATTGTAGAATTCCATGTAATCTGATTCTTGAGAAGGTACTATTTTCCCTAGTGTATTACTATGGATATTTCAGTAGTCACAGCAGTACTTTTGCTACCCTTATGTGCAAATTGAGACTACAATTTCTCTATCAAATTCTATTAACTCTGTCTCCTGGGGAAAAATAAGAATGGGATTGTGGCATCTTATCTTACTACAAAGCAAGAAGTCTTCAGGGATGTTGGTATTGTTCTGAAAAAAAAAAAATCAAATAAAACCCAAAAGAAGCCAACTTTTTCTCATCGGCGTTTTTGAAAAAGCTATAGATAATCAAATGATACATTGGTTGGTCCTGCTACAGGTAAAGTACTTCAGACATCTCAGTAATTTAACAGTAACAAATCTGTATTATCACCTAGAGCTCTGTTAAACCCCCTTTTGTCTTCTGCTTCAGAGATCCACCTCAGGTGACTGTGCCAATATGAGACCTAGTCATTAGTACAAGAGAGAAGAGGAGCAAAAGAAATTAGGCTTCACCACAAAACTTTAAAACTTCTGCTCAGACACAGATACGGTTCACGTAATAGTTAAGCACATTTATATCCCACTGGGCAAAGCAAGTTGTAGAGTACAAATCCAACCTTGCCAAGCTAAGGAAAGATACTCTTCAACACAAGGTGCTTAGAGAGTCAACATTTGCATGTTGTAGTACATTTCTTCATAATATTCAAGTCGAATAGTAAAAAACATATGACAAATGTAGACAGCAAAATGTTTAATTAAATGTATAATATTAAGTATGATTATCTGTTTCTTAAAATACTAGCCGTCTCATAAATTATAAACACACTTCCAATCTGCTTTTAATTGTGAGGATGGTTGTGGATGTGTCAATTAGTTTCAGTGGTTACTCATAATCAAAAGAAACAGATTCAACATTTATTCACCACAGGTGGTCATACCCTATGGAAAAGTAATTTCAGCCTCATGATCAAGATTACAAATTAGCCAGTATCTGAAGAGATGAGCTAGTTGTGCTCATTAGAATCCTATTCTCTCAGGATAAAAATTTCCGTAATTGCAATAAGATACAACTGAGGCTTAAGCACATTCTCACATAAATTACTAGACCACATCGCTGTATGACAGTTCTAGGACAATGGGTCACTTAACACCATCTGACCAAATCTGACTAGTACATTCTTTTATGAAACAATAAAAGCAAAATGATAAAGGCAAAATAAATGGAAAAGGAATGAACTTGGAAAACCACAATGACTCTCTTCTGGTGAAACAGGATCCTTCTCCTAGGTTCCACTAGTAGCAACTGGGTCTCTAAGAAAATCATACATCAGAAGACTCAGAAAGGAGGACAGAAAAGACACAACCTACGGCCTTTGGAATTCCAGGAATCATATAGTGGTCATTGCCTGGCATTTTGTTTGCCTTGCTTCCAAAATTTGGAAACACTAACAGAGAGAAAAACAAAAAAACTCAACAAAAGGTCAGTTCAGTCTGAAGACTTAGAACACTGTGTGGTCACATCTCTGCATTGTATGAGTCCAGATTTCTGCCTTTGGTGGGAGTTTTCAGCAAGTCCACTAAGGTGTTGCAGAAAATGTTGCTGAGAAAGCGAAGTCTGTTTCTCAGCCAGGTCCTTCCAAGCTGGAAGTGTTAGTGGAGGCCACATTGGTAGCCTGAACAGTAAAGGAGTATCCCCAACCACCCACCCAATGGGCTGTATCAAAGGAGATGTGAGAATAAGGATTTTGCTACAGAGCACTGAGAGCAGAACCATACCCACAACTGATGGATGAAGTGCTGAGGCATTTACAAACTTGTGATGAGACTTCTGCCCCTTCTGTCATGGAGTGAATGTGCAGTCCTGATGGGGACCCAGCACTCAGGGCTCTTGAGTTGGGTAGGTAAAAAATTGACTTTCACCTGGCACAAGTGAGCTAGAGAGGCTCTTCATCAAGCTAGAAATGCCTCAGAAAATGCCACCTCACAGGGAAGATCTGAGTAAGAACCTGAGTTTTATAAAAGAACAACTCAGGCCCTGTGCAGTGGCCTAGTGGTTAAAGTCCTCGCTTTTAACACGCTGGGATTCCATATGGTCCTTGGTTCTAATCCTGGCAGCTCCACTTCCCACCCAACTCCCTCCTGGAAAAGCAGTCCAAGATGGCCCAAAGCCTTGGGACCTGTACCCGCGTGAGAGACCCGGAAGAGCTCCTGGCTCCTGACTACAGATTGGCACAGGTCTGGCTGTTGCAGTCACTTGGGGAGTGAATCATCTCACGGAAGATCTTCCTCTCTGTCTCTCCTTCTTTCTGTATATATGACTTTGCAATAAAAATAAATAAATCTTTTTCAAAAGAAGAATAACCCAAAAAAGAAAACATCAAAGCAAGAAATGGGAAGATCCCAAAGGAAATGAAGGAAGATGACAAATGGGAATATCAAAATGGCAGAATTATCAGAAAAACATGAAGACAGCTATTATCACAAAAATCCTTTAAAATAATGGCAAACTGCTTGAAATAAATAAAAGGAGGGTAAATTTCATCAAGTATACAAATATAAAGGTGAACTAAATGCAATTTTCAGAACTGTAAAATAAAAGTGAAACAAAGTCCCACGTAACAGAATCAATAGCATTATTTAAGAAAAAGGGATTAATCAATGACAGAATAAGGTGATAGTATTACTCATTTAAACAGCAAAGAGACACACAAAATGCATAAATCCACAGCACCTCAGGGACCTAGGGGACAGTAGCAAATGATCTACTATTTTTTTAGCTAAGAAAATAGATTTCATAGATTATGAATTCAAAATAGAAAAAACAGCAACAAAGAAAATTTATTTTTCTAGTAAAAAAAAACCAAGGAAAAGGTCAGGAAAGCAGCACAGAAAAGTGAAAACTAACTATCCAAAAATAAACTGCAGTGAGTACAGATTTTTCATTGGGAACAATGGAAAGCATAACAAACTGATGCAAATTTTTAAGTGCTGAAAAAAAAAGAATTCTCAATTCACAATCAAGTTCCACTGAGAAAATTCTTCAGAAATAATGAAAAAGTCATGACAATCTTGGGTGAAGAAAATAGATATTAAAATTATTTCTAGTATAGCTTTTTGAATGAACTGGAGCTCAGGATTCAGCTGTGGACATTTAGGAAGTGAGTCAGTGATGGGGTTTCCTTCTCTAACAAGAGTGAAAGAATCATGAGCAAAGGACAGAAGGGGGTATGGGAGCAGGGGGGATGTTGGCTGGGGGGCTGGTATGTGACATACAAGTCAATTGCTACATACATTACCAGCATTTCATATGTCCCCTGGTTCAAGTACAGGCTACTCCACTTCTGTTCTAGCTCCATGATAATATGATAACATGGGCCCCTGTGTTTGATACAGAAAATCCAGATGGAATTCCAGACTCCTGGCATGGCCCTGGACCAGCCCTGATTCATTGTGTCCATTTAGAGAATGAACCAGCAAATAGATTTCTCTCTCTCTCTCTCTCTCTCTCTCTCTCTCTCTCTCTCTCTCTCTGTAACTCTGTCTTTAAAATAACTTGTTCAGGGCTTGGCGTGTAGTCTAGCAACTAAAGTCCTCACATTGCAAGTGCAGGGATCCCATATGGACACTGGTTCATGCCCAACAGCCTGACTTCCCATCCAGTTCCCTGCTTCTGTCCTGGAAAAGCCTTGGACCCTGCACCCACATGGGAGAGACCTAAAAGAAGCTCTTGGCTCCTGGCTTCAAATTGGCTCAGCTCTGGCCATTGTGACCACTAGGGGATTGAATCAGTGGATGAAAGATTTTCTTCTGTCTTTTTCTCTCTGTGTATCTGGTTTTCCAGTGAAAATAAATAAATCTTCAAAAAATAACTTGTCCAAATCTTTAAAGAAGTAAAACAAATACAGGAATTTATCCAAAAAAAAAAGCAATTGCTCACCTTCTAGACAGACATCCCCACTGGAGAGCGTGAGCTGGGGCTGGGGCAGACCAGACCAGACAGAGCTACAACACCTGTGTGCCTCATGTGAGCTAGATCAGGGAAAAGCTAGGCTGAGCTGATTGATTTGTTCTGTCCTCTATTGTGGTACCAGGTATCCTCTGCAGGTTCCAATGGACTGCCATATCCTCCATGTGCACCTGGATATGCTGTCTTCTGCTCCATCTGAGCCCCTGAGGAGGCTCGGCTCTGACACTTGCACTCCATGGTCAGACCACGAAACCTGTACTTGTCTTCATGGTTGGGGTTCTGAGATCAACAGTTCTGTTGGAGGGATCCCCAAAAAATCTTTGTCTGAGGTGATCCCAGACCTGATTCTTGTGTGGGCACATTGTACAGGGTCCAGTACAGTCCGGTGCTCCAATCAGCTCATGCACGTGCTGGTGGTTGCAATTGCTGGGTCATTTCTGCCTCCAGCCCTATCTTCTACATCAATCAATGGGTGTTGGAGTCAAGCCTGATCCTGCCCACTATGCACTCGGTCCTCACGCAACCAAGTGGGAACTGCAGCCTAGTCAGAGTGACCCAAAATAATCCCTACCAGATCTGCCCCCGACCTGGTTCCCATGTTTGTCCATATATACTGCAGACTTGTCCAGTCTGTCCCACATTCCATTTAGCTCTCCTACATGTCAATGGGCATTGAAGTCTAGTTCAACCCAACCGGGCCCAGTATGTACAGCAGACTGGAAGAAATGAGACCAAAAAAACTGTAGAAACATTGAAACAGAATTCTAGAGAAATATGAAAATAATTGAAAAAGATTGAACTACTCATACTCTCAAGTTTGAAGACTATCAAATGCATTATTAATAGTGGTTTAAAAAAGCCAGTGTCAAAAGATCACTTGTCTCATGATTTCATGTATGTAACATTTTTGGAGTGATAGATTCACAGAAATGTAAAATATTTTCCAAGGTTCAGCAGAAGGTGATGGCATAGAGGAAATGAGGAAGAGCATAAAAGGGCAACTGGAGAAACCTTGCGTTGATTAAATTTACTGGATTTGTCAATAACATGACTGTGAGATTGTCTTGTAGCTTTATAAGATGTTGCCTTGGAAGAAACTGGTAAGCTTTTCCTGTAAATTTTATATATATATATATATATATATATATATATATATATATATATATATATATATTAACACTTGCATACAAGTCCATAATTATCTCAAAAGAAGGTATAACATTAAAAACAAAACTAATATTGAGATAAACAAGTTCAATCAGAATTACAGTCCTGTGACTGTGATTCACTTTTAGAAAAAAAAAAGCTCATAATTTAAGTCCTAAGAAGTGAGACATATTAAAATAAGTCTAGGAACATAATTTTAAGCAGACACGAAAGTCAACATAGGGTTACTTGACTGGCTAATCCTATGCCTTGCAAGCACCAGGCTCACATATGGGCCCCAGTCCCTGTCCTGACTGTTCCACTTTGACAAGGAAGCTGCTTGTGGCCTGGGAGAGCAGTGGAGCATGGTCCAAGTCTTTGGTCCCTTCTACTTGCATGGAAGACCCAGAAGAAGCTGCTGGGCTCCTGGCTTTGGATCGGCTCACGTCCAGCTATCGTGGCCACCTGGACAGTAATCTAGAGGACAGAAGCTCTTTCTCCTTCTCTCTGTAAATCTGCCTTGCCAATAAAAATAAATAATAAAAAACAAAAAAAATAAAAGAATGAACAAAACCATTAGACTTATACAGATGTTTTATAGTTATAAGATATATGCAATACAATTTCTACCGAAATTGCTGTAACTTTATAGGTCTCATTTTTGTTTAAATAAAAGAATGTATCAGGTTTGTGGTTATAACGATACAAACATCTAAATATGATTTGATAGGTTTACAAACAATGGTCAAATATACAAGACATTCTTCATTCCATTAAATCCACAAGTATTATCATTACCTAGATTTTGCTTATTCACAAATTGAGTATTAAACAACAAATGCTAATAGTTGTTGACATCTCTTCTTCTCCAACCCTTTGCCCATGACATACTACCACCCCTGCAGGAAATTTTCTAACTTTTTGGCAGAATAAAGTTCTGTCACATTTATCTTTGTGTTCATTTCTTGATCTAACTTTTTTTTTGACATTTTTATAACTTTTACCTTCTCTCGCTGGTAGGTGAGTGTGTTGCATCCACATTGCTAACTAAATCCCACGGGGCACTTGAAATACAACAAACTGACAAGTGATACTCACACAACTTAGAGAAGTAACACTTCACCAAACTTTACGGGAGAAAAATGTCAGGCGTTCATGGATCCAGCAGGGAGAAGGTGGGGAGCTTAAACACAGTTCTCTGGGTCTTCGTAGCTCCAGACGCATGGAAATCAGATGAATCCAAGACTGTCCTAGGCGAGGCAACCCTCCAAGTAAAATATACCTGGTTACATTGCTTATGGAAAAGAGAATTCTGTTCATGACACACTTCCATATTATGTGCGGCTAGTGGCTTTGTTGTCGTTTTCCAGGATACCATGCCTCATAAGCATCAGTCCTAAGTGTGTTCATCATGAGCAATCCTGTGCAATCAGAACCATTTTCATAAAAGCATTCTGCCATGAGGACTTCCCTGTTAGAAGTGGGGGTTGTTGCCAGAACGTTTTCCATTCGCAAGTGTATACAGAGATGTGCCTGCTTCTGCTTCCCTGTCACAGGTACAGAATGATGTGTGCTGACTATTGGTTCTACAGATCCAACAGGACACTAGTTTTTAGTTTTATAACAAGCAAGTCCCTTGTGTTCCTCTGGGTCCTTTTACTCCTTGTTATCTGACACTCCTTTCCTCCTGAATGGAACAAGGCAACATCGGTTCCAGGTGGGCCGCAGACGACCTCAACTGTCATCTAAATTGTCTTGATCATGAGTTTCTCCAAGTTAAGCTGTTATTTTTACTTCCCTGTGATTTGCCACATTAATTTGGTGGTCTTGCCATTTTTTGTGTAAATAAAAAAAGAAAATGATCATTTTTACATTTTTGTTTGAAAAGTAGAGATGCAGAAAGGAAACACACAGCGAAGTCCTCCCCTCTCTGGTTCACTCCCCAAATGGCCACAATGACGAAGCTGAGCCAATCTGAAGCCAGAAATCTGCAGCCTCCTCATGGGTCAGGGGCCAAGGGGCAGAGCCACCTTCTACTGTTTTCCCAGTTCTTAAGTAGGAGGTTACATCTAAAGTGGAGCAGCCAGGACACAAACAAGCATTCATGTGGAAGGTGAATGTTGCGGGCTGAAGATTAGCCTGCTGTGCTATAGCACTGGTCCCTGTTCTTCATTCAAAAACACATAGTTGAAACATTTTTGACTTCTTTGTATTCTACCACAGCTTTTTAAGTACCACCTCATCTACGTAGCCCTCAAACCAATTAAATATGAAAACAGATGAGGCCCGGAGCCAGAAGTACAGCCTAGCAGCTGGAGTCCTCACCTTGCATGCACCAAGATCCCATATGGGCACCAGTTTGTGTTCTGGCAGCCCTGCTTGTGGCCTAGGAAAGCAGTTGAGGATGGCCCAAAGCCTTGGAATCCTGTATATGCATGGGAGATCAGGAGGAGGCTCCTGGCTCCTGGTTTCAGATTGGTGTAACTCCGGTCATTGCGGCTGCACCTCTCCTCCTCTCTGTATACCTGACTTTCCAATGAAAATAAAGCAAATCTTTAAAAGCAAAAAGAAAACGTATAAAGTAAATCCTGTTTTCTATCCTAAGAATTCCCCTTGTAAGTATTGAAAAAAGTGTTATAATCAAATGTAGTAATTGATATTTTCCTTTAAAGTATAACGTGGTGTGCTTTCCATAAGAGTAACCAGTTCTGGGGCCCGGCGCGATAACGTAGTCTTCACCTTGCACGTGCCAGGATCCCATATGAGCGTCAGTTCTAATTCTGGCAGCCCCGCTTCCCATCCAGGGCCCTGCTTGTGGCCTGGGAAAGCAGTTGAGGATGGCCCAAAGCCTTGGGACCCTGCACCCGCGTGGGAGACCTGGAGGAGATTCCTGGCTCCTGGCTTTGGATTGGCACAGTACCAGCCATTGCACTCACTGGGGAGTGAATCATCAGACGGAAGATCTTCCTCTCTTTCTCTCCTCCTCTCTGTATATCCACCTTTCCAACAAAAATATATACATCTTTAAAAAAAACCAGTAACCAGTTCCATAAAGCTCCTATACTTTTGTTTTTTCACAAATTTGACATGACTCATGGTGACAGCCAGAGAAGATAGAACTGGACTAACAGTATAGTAGGATATGATTCTCCAGACTCGCTCACTGGAGTCACAGTGGGCTGACTGCATCCCCCTCAGACATATTTAAAAAGCCTCAAAAAGGTAAAAACGTAACAATAACAGATGAAGTAACCTGCTGGGTAGAAATTGGAAAAGAGAAGGAAGAAGACAAGCATAAAATCCATTAAAAATGGCAGCGTGGTTTAGCAGGCTCGAACTTTTACCTGATCCACTTGAAATGTCCACATTTGATCTCAAGGACACTTCGCCTTTCCTTCTGCTTCACGTAGGAACCTTGGAACTTGCCTCTTCAAAAAAATTAATAGGAAATGAACAAATATCATGCAGTTCAGGACAGATTTAGCAGCAGAGAGGCACTTCTCATCTTACATGTCATCCTGCCTGCACTCCTCATTCTTCTCCTTCCTTTTTTTTCTCCTAGGTTTTACATTGGCATATTTTAATTTTGTTTTGCAATCACCGGCTTAACACTTCATTAGGTAGTGGTACTGGCATACAGCACATAGGGGGAAAAGAAAGGAAGAAAGAAAAGCCACTATTTCTCAGGAGTATAGACAAGAGATATAAATAATCAAACTTCAGGATGACAATGTCACTCATACAGATTTCTTTTTTTGTACTCTGTGTATTAGTAATCACAGATCCTAGAAAATATATGTTTGTCTTTAGAGGAAAAAAATTATTTTCTTTGTTATTTTTCACTAAGCATAATGGATTCCAATTGTATTCGTTAATTGTAAAAAAAAAAAAAAAAAAGAAAACTAAGCAGGAATTCTTTTCACACTCCAGATTCAACCCATTCAGCAGTCCTACTTTGTGGGAACACAGGAATTTGGATGGAAAACTTGCTGATGTAAAACTATAAGCAACTGTAATCGTGCGAGAAAGTTGGGAGAATTTAGTGCAAAGGCCCAAAGCAACTGCAATGGAAAAGCATGGGTGCAGGAACTTCCCAGGCCTCAAGTTTTGCTAACAGATGGAAGAAAGCTACTTCTTCTCCCGTAGGCTGCTTCATTGTGAGTAGCCTGCTAGAACACATTGTTTCTAATGGACTTCCGTTTACCTGCTAGAAGGTAGACCACATCCTGCTTTAGATCCTCCTTTCTTACGTCCAGCAGACCCTCGGCCTTTAAAAGTCTTTTGTTGTGAGTAAACTTCAGCTCCGTGCACTGAGGTCCTCACTGCTGGAGAGTAAACACTACTTGCCTTAGGATCAAACCCTATCTAGAACACTGGATCTGCTCTTAACGCCTTGTTTCTGTCATTTTAATTCCCATCTGGATTATTTCAAGAGCTTTCTAGTAGCTATCCTCACTGCTTTCCTTCCTCCCCACTAACAAAATTCAGATGGATCCTCTTCTAATATAGTGTCAGTCTCTGTCACCTGAGACACTCTGTCCCTGACAACTAATTCAGAAACTGTGGCAGCACCAGAGAGACATGGCAGCCTATGTTCTGCTGACCCCCTCAGCTGTCATCCCGCCTACTCCCTCCACTCCAAGGACACGGGCCCCTTCTCTCCCATGAAGCATACACAATGCTGAATGGAAAAGTGCATGTCCTGGAACTCATGTTACATGACAGAGTTCCATAGCAGTCTTCCTTTTTATCTCCCAGACAGTGCTTTTGCGTGATGCATTTTAAAAAAAGATCTACCTATTGGGCCCAGTGGCGTAGCCTAGCGGCTAAAGTCTTCGACTTGAGCGCCCCGGGATCCCATATGGGCACCGGTTCTAATCCCGGCAGCTCCACT
Organism: Ochotona princeps; assembly: GCF_030435755.1. NCBI lineage: Eukaryota > Metazoa > Chordata > Mammalia > Lagomorpha > Ochotonidae > Ochotona > Ochotona princeps. The sequence goes on along the minus strand of NC_080836.1, from coordinate 14,341,232 downwards.
TCCCATCCAGCTCCCTGCTTGTGGCCTGGGAAAGCAGTGGAGGACGGCCCAATGCATTGGGACCCTACACCCGCGTGGGAGACCCAGAAGAGGTTCCTGGTTCCCGGCATCGGATCGGCGCGTACCGGCCCGTTGCAGCTCACTTGGGGAGTGACTCATCGGACGGAAGATCTTCCTCTCTGTCTCGCCTCCTCTCTGTATATCTGACTAAAAAAAAAAAAAAATCTACCTATTTTTAATGGAAAGGCAGATATACAGAGAGGAGGAGAGACAGAGAGGAAGATTCTCCATCCAATGGTTCACTCCCCAAGTGGCCGCAAGTGCTGAAGCTGAGCCAAACCGAAGCCAGGAGCCTCTTCCTCCAGGTCTGCCACGCGGGTACAGGGTCCCAAAGCTCTGGGCTGTACTTCGCTGCTTTCCCAGGCCACAAGCAGGAAGCTGGATGGATAGTGGAGCCGCCAGGATTAGAACCTTTGCCCATATGGGATCCTGGCACACTCAAAGCAAGTACCTTAACCATTATGCCATTATGCCAGGCCCTCGTGATGCACTTTTATATTTTTTATTTTTTCTTGAGAAGCCAAGTGATAACTCTTATTTGGCGACTCTATCACTAAATGCTATCAATGATCAGCCAATGTCTACAGTGTTACCTTGATACTTAAGTCAGACCAGTACAAGAATATAAAATCAGTATGCCCATAGGAAACAAAATTATAGACCAACAAATATTGATGCAATAATCTTTTTTCAAAAAAATCTTATTTATAAAAATTAAAATTGGAAAGAAAGCTCTTCTGTCTGCTGGTTCACCCCCAAGTGGCCACAATGGCCACAGCCAAGCTAATCCAAAGCCAGGAGCTTCTTCCAGGTCTGCCAAGCGGTTGTAGAGCCCCAAGACTTTGGCCCATCCTCTACTGCTTTCCCAGGCCACAAGTAGAGTACTGGATAAGAAATGAAGTAAGCAACCATGAGGAGAATCTGCACCCATATAGGATCCTGGTGCCTGCAAGGTGAGAATTTAGCAGTTAAGCCATCACACCAGGCCCCAGAAATAATAATCTAAAAAACAAAACAACCAAGCAAAGACTAGAAAAAAAAGCAACTAGTAAATCAAAGCCAGTTGTGTTTTAAAAAGATAATTCACTGTGATTGAGCAGACTTTCCTCACAGGCTGTGAGGATGGTTGAATAAAGGAAAACTTATAAATGCGATAATTCACACTAACAGATTGAAGAAAATGATTATGGTAATCCCAAGAGATGAATAAATTAATTTGGCAATATACTTTTTTCATGATAAGTACTCTTGACATAGTAGAAATGAAAGGAATGTCCATCAATACAGAAAAGGCTATATGTACAGAAAACCCACAGAATGAGACATTTATAGAAATCCCAGCCACAAAAAAAAGATATTTTCAAATTCATTAAGAACAAGTCATAGCAAAAATCCTAGTCTTTAGGGTTAGAGAAAGTTGACATCAAGATGTGAATGACAAATATCAAGATGAAAATTTCTGTGGTAACCTGATATGGGAGATAATAAACTATGGAACAGACAAACAATTCAGGTAATTCTGAGGTGCCTCACACCACACAGAGTACTACGGGGACAAATGAAGGGTGAAGAAGTGAGATGGAGAGAGACAGAACTGCAAGACAAAGATCCCTGTCAAATCTGAAGAGCAGGTCCTCATAAACTAAATCCATGAGTTAGAGACGTTTTAAGTGTACTCTGCAGTTGAGTGATAAGAGTAGATTTGAATCTTAATAACAACAACAACAAAAAAGATTATTTTAGTAGCATCCAGTGGGTCTGCCAAGGGTAACGGGACTCCAGGTGGAAGAAATGGGAAAAGTAACCGAATTCTGTGGCTGGAGATTTCCCTTATTACATGTCAAAACACGAGCAATGAAATGTTCCCTTAAGAAATGCTCAGGAAATTAGCTAATTTTACAGGGTCCAAATTTCAGTCCCAAAAAGTATTCCCGTATGGGAAGATTCTTGTTTAAATATTTGTCAGTATGGGGAATGCAAAGCTCAAATAGGACTTCACCCCTTTGCCAATGGGACAGAGAGGACTTGGGGTAGGAAGGAAGATAGCTGCCTTCTGGAACCTTTCTTCTCACTTGTCTGCAGCCCTATAAGGCTGGAGATTATGGGATGAGAAAGCATAAACTGAGAATGTGTTTTACACTCAAAATGATTCTAAAATGTCATATTCTCTGAAAGTCATTGAAACACTCGTGAGATGACTGAATATTCATGAAACGCAGCATGACGTTTGGAGTAACAGACATTAGCTCCTTTGAACTGTTTAAAAGAGATATCAGGTGACAAAATTTATTTTCTGCTTGAACCCCACTAGTCTAGTGTATTTAACATCTTCAAAATGCACATTGTCTTGTCATTGCATTTCCCAGGAAATTTTCCCAGGAAATCTTCTTCCTATTGTTGGCTTCCTGCTTCTGCCTTGTCTGTTCCCAACCACTGAAACCCAGAGGAACCCACTGGAACCCAGCTGGAACCCAACCACTTGATCTGACAGTGCTACCTCCCAAGGTATGCATTAAGAAGGCACATGAAGTCAGAGCTAGAACATGGATATTCTCATTTAGACTGTCAGTGTCTCACTAGGTTAAATGCCTGCCTGCTCTCCAGTCTATTTAATCATACAGTGATAAACCTTTCTCATAGTATCAAGGAATAAAAGAAAAATGGCTATTAGTATTTACATATTACTTATTATACTTGAAAGTTATTATTTATTTTTTAACATTGTTAGAAAAAAGTATATAAAAAGAAAATTTAAGAATTAACATGGTGAAATAGGGTAAGAACAGGTTTAAACAATGGAAAAATATTAGCCAGTGTGAGGCAAATAGAGCACATTCCAGGAAATAGGAGAGGATAGAAAAACAGCAGAGGAGTACCTGGAGAATAATAGACAGAGGAAAGCAGCAGACACAATGGTGCGGTGTTGCAGTGACTGCTACCCCAGCAATCAGTGAGTGGCGATCTGAATTGCATCGGCAGACAGAACTATATCAGCAACCAGGTGGGAAGGGGGGATCACCAGGGGAGCTCAGAAGGTAAATCCAAACGAGAACTCCTCATCCTGCTGGTCTGTTTGATTTGACCAGGAGCAGAGACAGAAGAGCAGGTCCCAGAAAGACGGTGAAGGAGCAGGATAGATTTCAAAGCCCAGTCAGCCTCCTAGAGCTGTATTGAGAGTCATTTTGTTTAAGGAAGCAAGGACTATGGGACAGGACTGCACATGCACTGAGCAGGGAGTGAACTCATTTCTGGCTCAGAGAACTGCAAAAACCTGGCATCCTGCAGGTTCCACCCAAGACAGGTCCAGTTAGCCCTCAAACCTGAGGGCCAGCAGATCAAGAACTCTAGTAGTGGCACATCAGGTGCCATTTCTTACAGTGTGGCAAAGAATTTAAGCCTGCAGGGACAACAGTGACTTGTGCATGTGCTGAGCCATGCAAAAACTCACGGAATTCAGTGCATTGCACTGGTCCCATAGGAACATAATACTGACTACAGCATGGTATGGGTCAAAATGGGTTTTTGTGGCCCTCAGACCTAACAGTCAACATCTTCTGGCAAGATCGGCACCACCAAAAACCTAGCTATATAGGACTCCTAGTGTCTCCTTAAACCTAGGACCTACTCCAGATGAAAGCGGGAGAAAGATTGTACAGACAGCTGTGCAACCTCAGCACAGGATCACAGGAGGTGGACAGTGGTGAGCCAGGAGCTGGGGCTATGGAGACCATGGTGGAAATCTAACGTAAGAAGCCAGATCTGAAACTCACTAGTTGGAGTGGCACAAGTGACTGCAAACAGCGAGCCATGTACCAACTGCAATAAATAAAATCAAACTGTAGACCTGTGGGTTACACAGCTTGGAAACCTGCCCCAAGAAGAAGACTCTGCTAACCAGAAGTACAATGACCAAGAACTAAGGAAGAGACAAAGGCACAATGAATATTACTGAATACTTCCCTGCATAGGAGCAAAACCCTTTGCCAACCTCAGAGTTCACTGAGGAAGACATTGAGAAAAAAGGGGATACAAAATTCAACACACTTGTTATAAAACTTCTTACCAACAACAAGAAGCATGGAAAGCAGGCATTCAAGGAATTCAAGGAATATGTCACACTGGAAATGAAGCAACTGAAAGCTGATATATCAGAAATGAAGAGTACAGTGGAGTCAATTAAAAGTTCAATGGAGAGTCTCCAAACTAGAATGAAGGAGGCAGAAGCAAGAATCTCAAAATTAGAAGATCTTCCCTGTTACAAGGAAAAACTAACAAAAAGCTGGAAGTAGAGCTGGGTCAGGCTAAGAAAAGTATTCAAGAATTGAAAGACACTATTAAAAGGCCTAATATAGAGTTATGGGAGTCACAGAATGTGCAGAGATAAAACCTGGGTTTACAAATGTATTTAATGAAATAATAAGAGAAAATTTCCCTAATCTAGAGAAAGAATTGGGAAACAACATCCAGGAGGGGCACAGAACTCCCAACAGGCTTGACCAAAAGCGATCTTCACCAAGACATGATCATCAAGCTCTCTTTAATCAAACATGAGGAAAAGATCCTTAAATGTGCACACACACACAAAAATCAATTGACATATAAAGGAAGGTCAATTAAATTCACAGGAGACCTCTCACAGGAAACTCTACAGGCCAGAAGAGAATGGAGTCATATATTCCAGATTCTACAAGCAAAAAAATGTCAGCCCAGGATAACATACTCAGCAAAGCTTTCCTTTGTCTTTGAAAATGAAATAAAATTCTTCCACAGCCAAGAAAAGTTAAAAGAATATGTCTCTTCCAAACCTGCCCTACACATGATACTTAAAGATGTTCTCTTGACAGAGAAAAGGAATAGCACCCACCAAAAGCAAAGGCAAATGTGAAGAACATCCAAGTAAAATAACAACAGAAGAATAAATCAATGAACAATCCTTGGCTAAATTGACAAAACCAAAATACCATCTATTTGTATTAACCCTGAATGTAAATGGCTTAAACTCATCCATCAAACATCAAAGATTAGTATGAATCAAAAAACAAAACCCATCTATTTGTTGCCTTCAGGAGACACATTTTACCAACGAAGATCAGTGGAAACTATATCTCATGGATTGTGAATTTTTTCTTTGCTAGTTTCATCTATTCAAAACACTTTTGAATAAATTATTCAATGGCTCATAGATTATACAGAAGCATCATTTTCTTCAAGAAGGTTCTTGATTTTCTTTTTTATTTCTTCAGTGACACATTAGTCATTCAATAGCATGTATTTAACTTCATGGTGTTGTTAATTTCCTTTTTTTTCTTCCTGTTGATTTTGTTTAGTGATTTTTCATTTAAGGGATGTATAGTAACTGTGTAATAGAAAGTATCATATCTAGCAGCATGTATTTAACTTCATGGCATTGCAAATTTCTCTTTTTCTTCTCATATTGATTTTGTATTGTGGCTTTTCATTTAAGGGGATGTGTAGTAACTGTGTAATGGAGACAATCATATCCAGATGTCAGGATACAATGCTGTATGCCTCTCTACTTCCACACAAAGATGGACTGTCAATGAAACTGTTCATTACATCTTGACAATAGGATCCTGGACTCTCTGACATTGTCCATGCATGCAATGGTGCACATATGACTGTGTATTAAGAACTGTACTATTAACAAAGTAGAAAATTATACATGCAAAAAGGGATGTCAAATACAAAGTTAATAGCTGTGTTATCGAAAGAGTTTGCAAAATTTAAACGAAATAAAGACCTTAATTTTCCACTAGTCAAAAGATGATTCATAAAAGAATGGTAATGATATAGGGGAACTCTTGGTGGGGGAAGGTATTGGAGAGGGGATAAGGGAAATCCCAGGGCCTATGGAACTGTATCATGAATTGTTAATAAAATATAAAAATTATTAATAAGATGACTTTAAATGATGAAGAAAATATTTGGCTTTTAGAGGTTAGTAGTCTAACCTTGCCAAATAAGAACAACACAATTAATAACCCATCTAAGCAAAGTGAATCCTTTAAAATATATCAATTTCCTTAAATATTTCAATAACTTACTTAAAGCTATAATCAACCTTTCCAAAATTGCATAGCCTAACTTTTATTTTATTTTATTTCTTCTACTTAAAAAACAGTGTCATAAAGAGAGGGAGTGGGAGAAGAAGAAAGAGAAAGAATGAATCTAGATCTTTGACCTGGGGTTCATTCTTCCAAATGCTGGAAACTGCCAGGACTAGGCCAGGCCAAAGTAAGAACCCAGAATTCCATTCAGATCTCAGTGGCCCATTGGTCACCATCCAGTTCTTCCCAGGACATATCCACAGGAAAAGTGATTGGAACAGTAGGAGCTGAGCTGGAATCAGTACACCGATGGAAGCAAGCAATGAAAGGAGTGGTCTAAACAACAGCACCGTAATATCCATTCTGAAGCAAGCAACTAAACATGATAATATTCAATAAAATATATAACAATAGGCAAGTATGAATTTGAAAAGATGGAGTTGTTTACCAAGTTTTTGGGTTTTTTTAAGGTTTATTTATTTTTCACTGGAATGTCAGATTTACTGAGAGAGGAGGAGAAAGATCTTCCATCCACTGATTCGCTCCCCAAGTGGATACAATGGCCAGACCAGAGCTGAGATGACTCAAATCCAGGAGCCAGGAGTTTTTTCCAGCTATCCCAGGTGGGTGCATAGTCCTAATACTCTGGGCCATTCTCTACTGCTTTCCTATGCCAAAGTCTGGGAGCTGGAAGGGATGTGGAGCAGCAGGCAAATGACCTGTCAGTCATGTGGTATCCCAACACCTGCAAGGCAAGGACTTTAGCCACTGGACCACCATCCCAGGACAACTTACCAAGATTTCTCAGCAGTACAAAGTTTTAATCATGCTGAATCTTCAGAAGTCCATTCAAGCTTTCAAAGTAACCTGAATCAAAAATTATGGAATATCGTCCTTAATTACAATGTCATGGACCAGTTAAATAGCAGAATGATGGACTTGTGACGGTTGTTGAAGTACTACACTAACGTAATCATGTGGGGGAAAATAGTAAGGAGGAGGAGAGGGAATACAGCAGGTGCAAGGGAACCTATGAAACTTTATCATAAAAATTTTTTTAAACGTAAAAAATGCAGAACACAACTATTTTTCTAAGATTTTTCTAAGAGGTGAGAGAATTAAACAAGTAATAAAATATTGTTAGAATAAGGTTGATCAATTACAATAAACATGCTACACATCTGCGTGATTTTACATATTTTAAAATAACTGAAAAATGAACAGTTATAAACTAAAATAGATTAAAAATAAATTAAGTATGTATAAAATGTAATGTGGCATTTAAACCAAACTATTAACGTGAATTATAGGGAAGAAAATTATCTAACAAATGTCACTACAAATATTAAAGTAGCTATCATCAGAAATGTAAATTTTTATTTTAAAGTAATATTCTAAAACAAATTACTGAAGTAATACAATTTTAAAACCATGATGTAAGCCAGCAAGGTGAAATTCGAGCAAATTTAATTCAAAATATTTAGTAAGTCTCTTCTTCAAAAGTATTATAAACACACTAAAAAGATAATTAACAAACTAGAAAATTATATTTGCAAAAAGGGATGTCAAATACAAAGTTAATAGCTATGTTATCGAAAGAGTTTGTAAAATTTAAATTAAATAAAGACCTTAATTTTCCACTAGTCAAAAGATGATTCATAAAAGAAAATACATTAATAGCTAGCAATCATATGAGAGACTTTCAACTGAACTAATCAACGATATTCAAATTAAAACAATCGGATATCATCTTCACCTTTAAAGTAACAATTATGTTGCTGGAAGGTTGATAAAACACAAATTGGTACGTAATTACTGCCCTGTGGGTTTGTATTCATTTATATTATCTATCCATTAAGCAAATATTTTTTCAACACTTTTTATGATTAAAGCTCATGGCATTCAATTAATAGTTGCGACTCTTACTTCAAGGCTTCTTGTTCTCCCTTGGCTGTTAATAGTTCTACTATCTACTTTGAGATTAATTCTATTTACCATCTATTGCATTCATATGCTATTTCTATCAGGAAGGAAAAAAAATATCACTAACCAGCAGACCTTTAAGACTTTATTAGTTTTGGGCCCGGGGGCACGGCCTAGCGGCTAAAGTCCTAGCCTTGAAGGCCCCGGGATCCAATATGGGCGCCGGTTCTAAACCCAGAAGCTCCACTTCCCATCCAGCTCCCTGCTTGTGGCCTGGGAAAGCAGTCGAGGACAGCCCAATGCATTGGGACTCTGCACCCACGTGGGAGACCCGGAAGAGGTTCCTGGTTCCCGGCTTTGGATCGGCGTGCACCGGCCCGTTGCAGCTCACTTGGGGAGTGAATCATCGGACAGAGAATCTTCTTCTCTGTCTTTCCTCTCTTACACAGAGCGCTGGCTGTAATAAAATGAATAAATCTTTTAAAAAATTGTCTACAGATTGCACAATCAAAACTTAATTTACAGGTAGCGAACTTTTATCTCAGCACTTAAGCTGCTGCTTCAGTTGCTCACATCCCCTCTCAGAGTGTCTGGTTCAAGTCCCACCTCCTCCATTTCGGATCCAGATTCTCAGTAATGCTTAAACTTGGAGGTATCAGGGGATGGCTCACATGCTTGGGCATCTGCCACCCACAAGGGAAGCCCGGATTGAGTTGTTAGTTCTTGGTTTCAAATTACTCAGGCCAGATCATGCAGGCATTTTGAGAGTGAAGTACTGGACAGAAGGTGACTATCTCCTTGTCTTTGCCTCCCAACCCTTCAAATAAAAGGAAAATAAATATTAAAAATTTTAAGCAGATAAAATTATTGCAATGGTCTGTATCAATGCAAAGCAAGTTACTTCTACAAATTCAGATACCACTATTATTGTATGTATTAAAGACCAAAGATTTGCTTTTAAAAAGCCTTAAGTATGTCATTTTACTGTATCAGTTGTTTCAGTGTAAGAATGTTACTTGGCAATCAGCTGGGATGAAGACAGGTTTCTTAAGAAAGCTATGGAAGGAGGAAACACTGTATTAAGCTCAATTATCCAGCTGGATTTTCTGAGTTATTTGTTATTATAGGTAAAGCATACATTTCCTTATCATTATCACTTATCAATTTATAGGGAATTGCTCTTTATTTTCCCTCTTCTCAATCTGAATTTAAGAAAAAGTTTTATATTGGGGGGGTGTTAAAAATACTTTATTAATATATAGCACATAGAAATAGAGCCATGGGTCCAGCGTGGTGGCCTAGTGGCTAAAGTCCTCACCTTGTACACCTGGGATCCCATATTGGCACTGGTTCTAATCCCAGCCGCACCACTTTCCATCCAGCTTCTTGCTTGTGGTCTGGGAAAGAAGTCGAGAACGAGAACGGCCCAAAGCCTGGGGACCCTGCATCTGTGTGGGAGACCTGGAAGAAGATCTGGGCTCCTGGCTTCGGATCGGCTCAGCTCTGGCCATTGCGGTCACTTGGGGAGTGAATCAGTGGACGGAGGATCTTCCTGTCTCTCCTCTTCTCTGTATATCTCCTTTTCAATAAGATAAATAAATAAATAAATATTTTAAAGAAGAAATGTAGCAATGCTTTGAGGTCAAATAAAAAAATGAATAAAGTTAATTACAAACTCTATTAGTGATATAATAGTATCAAATTTGCGGAAAAGTCTGACATCTGTGAGATACCAAACACAATCCATCTGATGTTTCTTAGGGTCATTCCAACATAAAACAAACTACTATGTTTGAAACTACTTTACCAATTTTCTCTGCTTTGCAAAATCTTCAGTTCATCCTGTTTTAATGTTTTCTTATCCTATTTCCTCATAGCCTTTACTGGCCTAACAAAGAAAATTCCATCGTATTGTTTAGATTCACCCTCAATTAGCTATTGTAACCTTTCTATGGTTGCAATGCCTTGATCACCTGAGATTATTTATTGCCCATCACAAGAGTTAGCACTCTTCCCCAGGCATGTATGCACCAAATAAATTATGGCTTAATCTAGGTAGATCACTAAATCATACAAACATGAAAGATGGGTGATGATAGAGACCTAAGACATAGATAAATAAAAACAGGAGGTAACGCAAAAGCCTTGACATTTTATTTTGTTTGGTTTTAGCAGTTGGCTTTATAAAATCTGTTAGCACTGTAAATCCCCTCATCCACAGAAGCCATCTATACTTCAGTTGCTTATAAAGCAAATCAAAAAATTGTCCCAGTCAATCACTGTACAATATTACCTAGTCGGGTATTTGGCCTGAGCTCCTGAATGGTCCTCTGTCTAACAAGCTGGATAGAACCATTCTTGTTATCTTTGAGGACTACTCTGATTCCTGCAGCACCAACATGAAATGGATGTACCTTGAGCTTTTTTTAACCGAAAAGGCAGAGCTTTAGAAAGAAGACGAGAGAGAGAGAGAGAGAGAGAGAGAGAGAGAGAGAAAGAGAGAGATCTTCCATACATTGTTTCACTGCCCAAAACACCACGATGACTGGAGCCAAGCTGGAGCTGGAGCCAGGAGCTTCCTCTGAACCTCCCACATGAGTGCAGGGGCTGAAGGACTTGGGCCATGCACCACTGCTTTTCCAGGCCAAGCAGGAATCTGGATCAGAAGTGGAGCAGCTGGGATACAACGTGGTGCCATATGGGATGCTGCTGCTGCAGGCAGAAGCTTTGTTCACCACGCCACGGTGCAGCCACTACTCTGAAGAGATTTTTCTTAGTAAGTTTGATGGATCTCAGGAAAATTGTTTGATTTTTCCTCTGGGAACAGTGATTACAGAAGATATTGTCATAATCTAGGTAGTGATATGCCTTATATGGGTAATATTTTAGAGCAGCAAGTTAAGCCACTGCCTTTGAAACAGGCATCTTTTATGAATGGCAGTTTGAGTCCTTGTTGCTCCACTTAGAATTCAGCTTCCTGATAATGATTCAGAGAGAGCAACAGAGGATGGACCAAGTGCTTGTACCCATGAGGGAGACTCAGATGGAGCTCAAGGTTTCTAGCTTCAGCCTGACTCATCCCCAAATGTGACAATCATTTGGCAAGAAAGCGAACAAATGGAGGATTGCTCTCTGTCTCTCTGTTTCTCCATCTCTCCGTAATGTTGTGTTTCAAATCAATCATCAATCAATCAATCTTTCACAAAGATGTGCTTGATAGAGTCACCAAAAAGAGAGGGAGAGGGAAGAATTCAAAATTCATCTAGGCAAAGCATTCACTTTCAAGTAGAGACAGGCATTGTGGTTCCCTAATGTGGCTGAGCACATTCATGGAGTTTTACTGACTTTGGGATTCATGTACATTTTCCAGAGTTGATGACTGGAAGAAACTCCACTGTAGTACATACATTGCCTTTGAAAATGATAGCTATTTTCTGGCTAAATATATGGTTGCATTGGTCTGCTTTCTATAACTTTAGCTAAAATAAATGAGGAGTTTCTTGAGAAAGAAAAGCTTTATCTGAACTTACAGTGTGGAGATTATAGTGCCGGAGCAGATGACCCCATGAAATGTGACTGCCACAGGATGCCATCTGTGGAGACTGGTCATGCTGGATAAAGAGAACTTATCACGTAGTCAAACAAGAAGCAGAGAGAAAGCACTCAGGCTGCACTTGAATCAAGTGCATTAAACCTCTTACAAGAACTACCCTGCAAGAACAGGTTCCCATTCGGCCCAAAGACTTCCCACCATCACCAGCTCTGGGCTTCCATGACTGTAAGTTAGGGGGAGACGGGTGCTGTTACTTGTTTAGCAGGGCCAGTGTCAATAGTGTATGTGTGTGCAGTTCTGTTACAATGTATCCGATTTTAGGGAAGGAAGCAAATGAATGTGGTCTTCAAAATTGCCAGGCAAAGAAAAAAAACGAAAGAAAGAAAAGGAGGAAGGTGGGAGGTTTAAACAACCATATATTTATATATATATACACATACATACATATATATATATATATCTCCTCTTCAGATCAGAGACAGCCTCAGGTTTGGCTCCTGCTCTGGAAAGGCTCCACCACAGGGTAGCAAGGTCAGGTTGTTTTCCCCATCAATGTCATTTCTTCCTCTGTCCCTTGCAGCAGGGGCAGATTTGCAGAAGTATTGCTGCTGTTCTTTTCTTTTAAGAGTCTGACCATTACTGTCAACATTGGGAACAATGCAGACAGATCTTTCCAATCAAGCTGCAGTGCTGCAAATCCACAATTCATCAGTTCCTAAAGATTCTGGGGATGTTTACAACTCATCAACACCCTACTCTGTCAGCACTTGGAAGAAGTGAACCAGTGTCCTCTGTTAATAGATGGGAAGTCAGCAACGTGTGTTTAAAATTGGGAAACACATATTTTTTTCAAATATATATTTCTATAAGGTGATGATTATGGCTATTTATGAGAGGATACATTATGTTAAGTGTTTCTAGTGAACCACTTCTTTTGACTGTCGAAATAATTGTCTGAAGACATTATCTTCAAGATTAATTCAGCAAAATCATTAGATTATTTGTTAAATATCTACTCTGGCTACAGGCCGAAGTATTGAAGTTAATTAGAATGACAACACTTTCTGGTTCAGTAGTTCACATTCTAAACAAGTAGAATATATACTATATTAATTGTTATAGATCAAAACCAAATAGAAAAAAATATAGGTAATGTCAGTATAGGGTTTGCAACCTCAAATAAATTAGGGCAGTGTTATTGAGAAACCAGCACCTGGGCATAAACCTGGATAATATTATAAAGATTTGGATAAATGTAAAATGCCAGCATGAAGAACATTGTCAATGTTGGACACTCTAAGTTGCAGGATGAAGTAATATACCTAGGCAATGTGGAACATATTTTAGAGAACCCACCTAAATCTCCGTCAAGAACTTCTCTGAGCTGCTCTTTTATGAATAACCATGCACACCATTCTGATTGCTCATTGGAAATTAAACAAAAATAATTATTAACTTAAAAATCTTACTGAACTAATTCTGGTGTTTACTCAGCATGTGCTAAGATTGTGATCTGAAAGCATGACTTCTTAAAGACTTTTGATCCCAGCACTGACACAAAACCTCCTTTGGGGTTTCTAAGAACACAAGTGCATCTGTCTATCATCTAACAGAGCAGCTGGTAGAAGCCAGAATTGAAATGCAATAATAAATATAACCCATTTAAATTACATGTAAATCCTCTAAAATTAACTTCCAAGACAGCAATTGTGGTGTACTGAAATGGCTTTTAAAATTACTTTTAAGTAATTTTGCTTTGGTGCCTCAGTTTATCCTTATACTACATTGAAAAATCTGAGGGACAAACCACAGTCTCTAAAATCATAAAGTCTTTTCTACCCTTGATCCTCAAAAGGCCCCACATAAATTTTCTTATATTAGTTGTTTTCAAATTAGTGTGGCTTACCTATATCCAATGGCTATCACCAGCTCATCTATAATAATCAGATCAGAGAAATGGGAAATACAACGTTTATCGAGCCCATAGTTGATGACATGAACTATATATGTATTACTTCATTTTAATCCAGGTAAGAAGGACAAAAGATCCATGAGATTTGTGTTATTCTACTTCATAGCTAAGAAAATGAGGCTCAAGGCATTTAAAGAACACGTATAAATTCAAAGACAAAAATCAGTCATATTTGCCTAATCTCCATTGTGTAGCTTCAAAATTTCCTGCTCGGGAAATATTCAGAATGTAAGTAATATTCAGAAATATTCAGAAATAAGTAATATTCAGAGTTTCATAGCGCCTAAATAACAGAAACACATAAGTACAGAGGGCCAATCAATGCCTAGCTGTCTGCAATACGTTCAGAAAGAGCAAAGAACTCAGTTCAACAGTGGCTGAAAGAATAGGAATTTTCAAAAAATTGGAAGCCACTTGGGAAAACTAAACCGTGAATGCTGTCTACACAGATCCCCACAGGGCAGTATAAGGCAGAGATCCACATGAGTCCTAGGGTTACAGTGGAATCAGATGGTAGGCAGACAGAATCTGCAGAGAAGGTCTCTTAGTGGAAGTGTATTAAAAGGGACACAAGGGCCAGCAGGGTTTGATGCTAAGGAAATCATGGGGATTCCCCCTACACACCCAGAGGCCGACCATGGTACGGAAAGGTCATCACACAGCAAAGCAGGACCCCGAGGGTAACCTGTGTCTGCTTCACTTTTTGCCCACTGCCAGCCCAGCTTACATGATGAGGGCCCAATTATACAACAAACTACAGTGATTTATGATGCTCTACAACCAGTCCTGAATCAACCTGTCTCAATCGCCATAAGTCTGCATAAAGTTTTAATTACGAACATCATAAGTTGGTCAGAGCATATGGAGAAAAATGGATTTTGAATTTATGATGCTGTGAATTTTCCTGCTGAGCTGCTTTCCTCCTGACTGGGACTTGGTGACAGGATGACAAAAGCATGTGGGAGAAGTTAGCTTTCTTGAGAAAGTACTCATTTTCTTTTTAACAAAGTACGACTCGAGATGCAGAAGTAGGCATGAACCAGAAGGATTATCGGGCACATGGGCTGTGTTTGTGACAGTCTGATCCTGCCCTCAGATGAGGGGCAACTGCAGGATTGATAGTGACATGCAGCTCTAGATTGCCATGTGCAGAAGGTGGAATAGCCTTGGCTTACTGAACTGCTCTTTTCAATGCTGCTTATTAAATAGTTTTCTTTTTTTAAAGATTTATTTATTTTTATTACAAAGTCAGATATATAGAGAGGAGAGACAGAGAGGAAGATGTTCTGTCCGATGATTCACTCCCCAGGTGAACGCAACAGACGGTGCTGCACCAATCCGAGGCCAGGAACCTCTTCTGGGTCTCCCAAGTGGGTGCAGGGTCCCAAAGCTTTGGGCCATCCTCGACTGCGTTCCCAGGCCACAAGCAGGGAGCTGGATGGGAAGTAGAGCTGCCAGGATTAGAACCAGGGCCCATATGGGATCCCGGGGCGTTCAAGGCGAGGACTTTAGCCGCAAGGCCACTGCGCCGGGCCCTATAAAATATTTTGCGAAGCGGTGACCTATGTGTCCACTTTAGGATTTTATGGTTCGCTGAGCACTTTGCTGAGCTCTAACTGAGAAGTTACACTGCCACAGATGTATGGTTATTGCTTGTGATGTTAATGTTTATCACTTCTTTGTGATTTAGCCTTGAGATCCCTCCTCAGAATGGGTATAAGCCAAAAGAGCTGCTCTCAAGAACACCATTGACCAGGGAAGAGGTAGACTCAGGTATGTGTGTTAGATGGGACACAATGAGCAAGTGAAACTAAAGAAATGCATTACTCACAGGCCCTAGAGAGGTTATGGCTGCTGTTGGGAAATGAAGGATGTTAATGAGAGGTTAGGGATGCTGGTGGAGGCCACAGTTCTTGATGGAAAGAAAGCCCAATCAGTGCCTGGAGAAGAGGAGAGAGCGCCTAGAGGTATGTCTCTTTTAAGGTCTAAAGGTCTTAACCTCTGCGTGGTTTCAAGGAATTATGTAGAGTGCTGTTAGATACATGACTTTTGACTGACCCTTAGGTCTTATTACAGCCAGCAGCTGGAGAAGGAGTCACCCAGATGAGAAAGAAGCACGCTGTATCTCAAACAAGCACATGAGGCCTAGGGTGATAGAGAAGCATTGGGTTTCACAAAATATTTTCAGAGCTAAACATGGACTCTGAGGCAGTGCCTGTTGAAGAAACATGTAAACAGGTAGGTGTGCGTGTGTTTGTGTGCGCAACAGCTTGGGTGACTGCTCCAGGCTTAGAGGGGATGACTGTGCAAGCTCCATCCCAGATACAAAGCAGGAGAGGGGCCAAGTCTCTGTGAAGGCTCCTTTATTTGTTTCCTCTAAAAAGTTGAATCTGGTGCATACTCCCCTAGAAACTTTACATGTCAATTTCAAAGCCAGGTTCCGGGGTGCCCAACCTGTGGAACTCTGCACGTCATTTATTGAAGCTGCAATTTCCTGGGTCAGCATATCAACCTTTGCATAAAACCTGGTGAAATGAAACAGTCTATTGCTGAAATATTGCATCTATTCATCTTTTGCTAATTCAAACATACGTGATTAGTGCTTACTGTACAAAAAAGCACTGTGCTCAGCACTAGAATGTGAAAGACCGTTGTCCCAAACTAGTTCCCAATTAGTCAAGAAGATGGACACGGGCCCATGCATAGCCTAGCAAATACAACTGCCTGCAATGCCAGCATCCCATATGGATTCCACTTTGAGACCTGGCTGCTCCACTTTTGATCCACTTCCCTGCTAATGCCTGGGAAAGCAGTGGAGGATGGCCCAAGTGTCTGGGCTCCTGTACCCACATAGAAGATGTGGAAAGAACTTCTGGTTTCATCATGGCCTAGCCAGGGATATTGCACCTTTGGGGAAAAGAACAAGCCAACAAAAAATTTCTGATCTAGCTTTCCTTCTCTTCCTGTAACATTGCCTTTCAGATCAAATAAATAAATAAGTCTTTAAAAAGAAAACAAGCATGTAGCCAATAGCCATATCGTGTATTAAACAGTATGATATGTTCAAGGACAGGGAACTAGTATAAGAACTCCATGGAGGGACTTTTAGTATGATATTGGGAAATGGTAAGGAAGTAGTCAAATCAAATAAGAGATTAGGCCATATGCTACTTTTGGCTGGACACACACTTGGGAAGGTAATCAGCCAAAAAGGATGGTTCAACCAGCTGGTACTAACACCAAGCCAGCATTCACATATGCACAGTCAGACAGAAACCCTGCACCGATAGTCCAAGAGAACAATGCTCACTTCCTCGGGCTGTCCATCTGTGACTCATCTTATATCACACCTCCTGCTTTCCCCAGAATTGAAACTACAATCATCACAGCATGTAATTGGCATCTCACCACGTCTAGATCCTGCAGATGGGTTGTCTTGTCCATACCTAATATGTAAGAAAGATGACAACCTCTGCAGTGATACCACACACACACACACACACAGTGTGGTTGAACAATTCAAATGAAGGCTATTGACATTGATCTCTGCCTGAAAGGCAGCCCGTGTGATTAGCGTCCTTTTCATGTTTCTCAAATTAAAATTTTGCAGCAGCTACTTCTGTGCACTCCAAGTTTAAACTGCTGATAAATTAGTTTGCAACTGATGCACAGAGATTTGACAGCCCCTCCCCAGCTTTGAGTTGTAGCAGCTGGAAATACAGTCTTAGACTTAATTATTTTTGAAAATTTTTAACATTCTTCGACAATGAAGCCTCTCTCCTCTTCTCTCTCTGTGAATACATAAATGGGTTATAGATGATAGACCCAGAGATAACAGATGCATAGATTTCCAGAGTGGTTAAAGCAATCACACCCTAAATCTGCTTGTTTGAAGGAAAGCGAAGGACTAACCGGCTAAAGAGCTAATGGCTAAATCTAATGAGCCACATGATCTTTAAAAAATATTTGGGCCTGAAAGTCTGAACGCCTTCTCTTTTACTCTGGTTTAAAACAAACACATGACAAAAACCACTAGTATTCACACTGCCGCAGAACATAAAGAGCGGCTCTGCTATTCAGCAAAGATAAACAATCACACTTCAGGGTGCCAATGTGTGTCTAATGTATCTAGCAGATATTTTGTTTGCTGCTGCTTTTGCTGCGTCTAATATACATAAGGAGAAATATCAATAGAAAGTAAATAAAAAAATTAAACATCACTGCTGAAATTACACTAAGAAATGTAGGGAGTGCATTCGATGCAAGGTTAAGATGCTTCTTTTTATTATTGTTATCATTTTATGATACAGTACCATAGGCCCTGGGATTTCAATTATCCCCTCCCCAATTACTTCCCACCTCACTGAGTTCCACTATATCATACCATAGTACAGTTTCCCATACACAGTCATATGTCCATCATTGCGGGCATGGACAATGGCAGAGTCCGGCATCCTATGGTCAAGGTACAGTAAACAGTTTCATTGACAGTCCATCTTTGTATGGAAGTAGAGATGCACTCTCCATTGTATCCTCACATCAGGATATAATACTCTCCTTTACACAGTTATTATACATCCCTTAAATGAAAAACCACTAAACAAAATCAACAGGAAGAAAAAAAGGAAACTAACAACACCATGAAGTTAAATACATGCTACTGAATGACTAATGTGTCACTGAAGAAATAAAAAAGAAAATCAAGAACCTTCTTGAAGAAAATGATGCTTCTGTATAATCTGAGTCATTGAATAATTCAATCAAAAGGAAGTGTTTTGAATAGATGAAACTAGCAAAGAAAAAATTCAAAATCCAAGAGATATAGTTTCCACTGATCTTTGTTGGTAAAATGTGTCTCCTGAAGGCAACAAATAGATGGGTTTTGTTTTTTGATTCATACTAATCTTTGATGTTTGATGGATGAGTTTAAGCCATTTACATTCAGGGTTAATACAAATAGATGGTATTTTGATTTTGTCAATTTAGCCAAGGATTGTTCATTGATTTATTCTTCTGTTGTTATTTTACTTGGATGTTCTTCACATTTGCCTTTGCTTTTGGTGGGTGCTATTCCTTTTCTCTGCAAAGAGAACATCTTTAAGTATCATGTGTAGGGCAGGTTTGGAAGAGACATATTCTTTTAACTTTTCTTGACTGTGGAAGAATTTTAATTCATTCTCAAAGACAAAGGAAAGCTTTGCTGAGTATGTTATCCTGGGCTGACATTTTTTTGCTTGTAGAATCTGGAATATATGACTCCATTCTCTTCTGGCCTGTAGAGTTTCCTGTGAGAGGTCTCCTGTGAGTTTAATTGACCTTCCTTTATATGTCAATTGATTTTTGTGTGTGTGTGCACATTTAAGGATCTTTTCCTCATGTTTGATTGAAGAGAGCTTGATGATCATGTCTTGGTGAAGATCGCTTTTGGTCAAGCCTGTTGGGAGTTCTGTGCCCCTCCTGGATGTTGTTTCCCAATTCTTTCTCTAGATTAGGGAAATTTTCTCTTATTATTTCATTAAATACACTTGTAAACCCAGGTTTTATCTCTGCACATTCTGTGACTCCCATAACTCTATATTAGGCCTTTTAATAGTGTCTTTCAATTCTTGAATACTTTTCTTAGCCTGACCCAGCTCTACTTCCAGCTTTTTGTTAGTTTTTCCTTGTAACAGGGAAGATCTTCTAATTTTGAGGTTCTTGCTTCTGCCTCCTTCATTCTAGTTTGGAGACTCTCCATTGAACTTTTAATTGACTCCACTGTACTCTTCATTTCTGATATATCAGCTTTCAGTTGCTTCATTTCCAGTGTGACATATTCCTTGAATTCCTTGAATGCCTGCTTTCCATGCTTCTTGTTGTTGGTAAGAAGTTTTATAACAAGTGTGTTGAATTTTGTATCCCCTTTTTTCTCAATGTCTTCCTCAGTGAACTCTGAGGTTGGCAAAGGGTTTTGCTCCTATGCAGGGAAGTATTCAGTAATATTCATTGTGCCTTTGTCTCTTCTTTAGTTCTTGGTCATTGTACTTCTGGTTAGCAGAGTCTTCTTCTTGGGGCAGGTTTCCAAGCTGTGTAACCCACAGGTCTACAGTTTGATTTTATTTATTGCAGTTGGTACATGGCTCGCTGTTTGCAGTCACTTGTGCCACTCCGTCTAGTGAGTTTCAGATCTGGCTTCTTACGTTAGATTTCCACCATGGTCTCCATAGCCCCAGCTCCTGGCTTACCACGCTCCACCTCCTGTGATCCTGTGCTGAGTTTGCACAGCTGTCTGTACAATCTTTCTCCCGCTTTCATCTGGAGTAGGTCCTAGGTTTAAGGAGACACTAGGAGTCCTATATAGCTAGGTTTTTGGTGGTGCCGATCTTGCCAGAAGATGTTGACTGTTAGATCTGAGGGCCACAAAAACCCATTTTGACCCATACCAGGCTGTAGTCAGTATTATGTTCCTATGGGACCAGTGCAATGCACTGAATTCCGTGAGTTTTTGCATGGCTCAGCACATGCACAAGTCACTGTTGTCCCTGCAGGCTTAAATTCTTTGCCACACTGTAAGAAATGGCACCTGATGTGCCACTACTAGAGTTCTTGATCTGCTGGCCCTCAGGTTTGAGGGCTACCTGGACCTGTCTTGGGTGGAACCTGCAGGATGCCAGGTTTTTGCAGTTCTCTGAGCCAGAAATGAGTTCACTCCCTGCTCAGTGCATGTGCAGTCCTGTCCCATAGTCCTTGCTTCCTTAAACAAAATGACTCTCAATACAGCTCTAGGAGGCTGACTGGGCTTTGAAATCCACCCTGTTCCCTCACCGTCTTTCTGGGACCTGCTCTTCTGTCTCTGCTCCTGGTCAAATCAAACAGACCAGCAGGATGAGAAGTTCTTCATTTGGATTCACCTTCTGAGCTCCCCTGGTGATCATCCCTTCCCACCTTGTTTTTGCTGGTGAAGTTTTGGCTGCCAGTGGAGTTTATATCACCATTCGCTGAATGACGCCATTCGTTGAATCCTGGTGGTGTTCAGATCGCCACTCACTGCAACACCGCACAGTTGTGTCTGCTGTTTTCCTGTGTCTGTCAGTCTCCGGGTACCCCTCTGCTGTTTTGTCCTCTCGACTTCACACTGGCTAATATTTCTCTGTCTGTTTAAATTTGGTCTTACCCTATTCTGTCATCCTGATTCTCAAGGTACTTCTTGGGACAACCATATTCAACACTTGAGTGTGTTGGTTCTGGCATCCTGCTAATGCACATCTCAGGAAGTAAAAAAGTTACTGCTTAGATAGTTTGGTCCCTGCAATCCAGTTGTGAAAAATGTGAAGAATGTTAGTAGAAAGTAACATGCATCCAATGGGGGAACGTGTAGCTGCAATTAACAAGCAAACTTATGAATATACAATGACACAAGCTTTGTGTGATGCACAAGCATCTATGCTTTTATTCTTCCTGATTTCAAAGGAAATCCAAGGTGTTCAAAAGTCTATTGGAAGTGTGCATTGTGAGAAAACTATGTGGTATTCAAAACTGGATCAAAACAAATGTTTATACTCATTTTAAAATTTTGATCTATTTGTGAGGGAGAGAAATAGAGTTAGAGACAAAGAGAGAGATATAAAGAGAAAGAGAACCCTTGGCCACAGAATTATTCCTCAAGTATCCACAATGGTTAGGGCAGGACCTGGGCAAAGTGTGGGAGCAGCCAGAAACAGGAAATTTAGGTTTCCTGTGTGAGTTTCAGTAACACAACTACCATATTTCAGAAAGTTAAAATTAGGAGCCAGAGCCATGAAGTGAGTTCTAGTTTTCCATTGTGAAACACTTGTGCCTTGATTGACAAACAAGACACCAATCCCATTAGCTCTTAATTCAATTATCCATACACAAAGTACCCTTATACCAGGTCTTCCTCTTTCCTTCCAAATCCAACATCTCCTAAAGCATTTCACAGAGGTACGATTACCAGGGCTGGGGGAGCACCTGACTTGTGGAGCTAAGATGACGCATACCCCAGCAGTAGGGTGAATCCCTGATTTCACTGCTCTGCGGAAGGTTCTCTGACTCTTACTTTTGTGCTTCACTGTAATGCTCAAATTCTACTGGAAAGTGAGGGCTGGGCTTACAAATGGCACACCTTATAAACCTTGTAAAATTCAATTGCACTCATGCCTTCATGCCACATGGGCTGTACAGTATACACTCATTAGCTCTAAAATGAAGGAATGCCTCATTGAAACTGAGACAGATAAGCAAGCAAGTGGCAGTGTGTGTCCTCCTTCCCTCCCTCACCAGTGGGGTCTTAGCACATCTGCCCACCCTGGGAGCTCCACATTTGTAGCAGCTCAAAGCCTCCATAGTGAGGAAGCAGGGCTACCTGTTTTTACTGCCAATGAGTGCAGAAGAATGGCCAGGCTTCCACCCAGGCTAGCAGATCATTGACCCGTGAGTTACAAAATATTCATTGATATGGATCATCCCAGTCATATCTTTTCCCCTCTATCTTGTTGAGATCGCTGATTTAAAACTTAGCCTTCTGTTTAGTAAACTTATATCCTGCTTCTTTCTTTTTTTTTTTTAACAAAGGAAAAAGTGTAACTGCTAGTTAAGAGGCCAACATCTGAACAGAGCCACATGGTGATAAATCAAAGGACAGATCAGTGAGTGAAAATTAACAAAGCAAAGACTTCCAAAAATGGTGTGAACAGAGGCCATGTGTGTAAGGCCCCCACAGAGCTTCCTTTGACGAGAACACCAGACGTTTAGATAATGATGTTCTATTTTAAATAATCAGTTGCATGACTTCACAGTTATGCCATGCATGTGTGTACTGGTGTGCATACATTTTTGGAAAATCATTTTCCCTATGAGAGATCAGCATTTGGCACCATTCTCTGCACCATCTGTAGGCC
Source organism: Ochotona princeps (assembly GCF_030435755.1). Lineage (NCBI taxonomy): Eukaryota > Metazoa > Chordata > Mammalia > Lagomorpha > Ochotonidae > Ochotona > Ochotona princeps. The sequence goes on along the minus strand of NC_080836.1, from coordinate 14,318,759 downwards.
CGTATTGTAACTATTTTAAATGTAAATTCCTTGGAGTAAGAAAAATTAAATTATGTAAAGTCTCAGCATGTTATAGTCTTTGGTATATGATTATTATTGTTAATAACACAAATTTCATGTTAGTTAAAAATAGTTCATCAACACTCCTCTGTGTAACTTAACACAGGAATTATTTTTGCAGTTTCACATGGGACGGTGCTGCTAAGACTGTCTAAAACAAACAGAATTGGACTCAGCATGATAGCGTACTGGTTAAAGTTCTCGCCTTGCTCTCCCGGGATCCCATATGGGCGCCGGTTCTAATCCTGGCAGCTCCACTTCCCATCCAACTCCCTACTTGTGGCCTGGGAAAGCAGTCGAAAACAGCCCGAAGCCTTGGGACCCTGTACCCATGTGGGAGACCCAGAAGAAGCTCCTAACTCCTGGCTTCGGATTGGCTCAGCTTCAGTCGTTGTGGCCGCTTGGGGAGAGAATCATCGGATGGAAGAGTTTCCTCTCTATGTATCTGACTTCGCAATAAAAATAAAATAAACCTTAAAAAAAAAAAAAAAACAGAATTCACTTCTATTAAACTCAAAGCTTTTGTGCAAAAGACAGCTAGCCTACTTAAAAACATAATACACAGATGGGAAAAAAAGTTCCAGTTCGCTCCTACTAGGTAGTCTCTGCCCAGTGATGTGGCAGTGTGGGGCAAAAATGGGCAGAACAATAATAAACAGAGCATACGACACTTGTTTGACACCTAAAGTGGGCATGTATTCCTTCAATGAGAGAATTGTATTATTTTCGATATCAACCATTAAAATATGTATCACAGTACAAAATTTTAATTGAATTTTTCCCGTTTGTAGTCATGCCAGTAAATGTTAATAATTATAAAACAGTTCTGAATTAATAACTCCAGTTGCATTTTTAATAAAAGATCTGGTGAAGGGAAGTGTGTAACATCTTTCCCAAGGAGTGAATTCCTCAAAGTTCACAGAATGATTCTTATTCATGAAATGGAGATGACTCTGGTTTAATTTATTCTTTTTATTTTTTTAAAAGAAGTATTTATTCTTATTGGAAAGATAGATTGACAGAGAGAAGGAGAGACACAGATCTTTCATTAGCTGGTTCACTCCTGAAATAGGTGCACTGGCCAGAATTGAGCTGACCCAAAGCCAGGAGCAAGGGGCTTCTTCCGGGTCTGTCATGAGGGTGCAGGGTCTGAAAGCTTTGGGCCATCCTAGACTGCATTCCTAGGCCACAAGCTGGGGACTGGATGGGTAGTGGAGCAGCTATATGAATAGGTGATCATTTGGAACCCCAACACATGCAAGATGAGGATTTAGCCATTGAGCCATTATGCTGGGTCCTTTATTTACATTTGCAAACACTATGCTCTCATTTACTTCAAATTTGGTAGGTTACTTCAGAAATCCATATCCATGACAGTGGTGGGAGATAAGGGACTGCATTTGAGACAAGCTTGCATGAGTTACTCTTACTGCTCACTCGGACCATCTGTGTGAATAACTGAGTCTACATGTGAGGTCACTTCCAAAGGTCCCATAGAAAATATAAATAAAGATACATTTATGGTACTGCAAAACATCTTGAAATTCAAGGATACAAAGAGTGTTCAAAAATTTACAGAAGTGGATATTATGAGACAATCTACACACAGATTTTGAAATCTGTTTGCAACAACAAAAATTATCTTAATCCCATTTTCTCTATTTTAAAAAAAAATTATATTGCATCAGGAACCAACTGTGCATCTGAGAGCTTGACAAGGTAATTTCTAGTAGAATATGACATTTTTATGAAAGGGCATATCTTGAAAGTATATTAATGTGGTCTTAGGTATATATTATTATCAACATCATGGTAACCATATTACTTATTTAGCACTGAGACCACAGTGCTAAATTTTTCATTAATATCTCAAAATGTTGAAGCACTGTGACAGTGAAAATCAGATCAAATTTTAGATTAGTTTATTGTTAAATAAAAAGTGCATTATTCAAACTTTTACTGTATTTTGTTTCTGGAAAAACAATCCATTCCGTTACAATCAGCCACCTTTGTGCATCAATAATGTTAGTCCTCACAGGAAAACTGGATTGGGGTCCTGAGTGTAGCAAGTGCAGCTTTAACAGTGGACGAAGTTTAGGATACTTTTTCAAACAGTATCATTGTGCAGAATACTGACTCTCATCCTCATCATTCACTGAGTCACAGGTTACTTAGCCCTGGCTGCTTCTTCCATTCATGACAGGTTGTGTTGAGTTGTCACAGGATTTCTTTCATGATTATCTAGGTAGGATATATCCTTAGATGATTTCCAAAATCATGTTCCAGGAAAGCCATTCAATTGTTACTTGTTGACCTGAAAAATTGGAAACTCTTTGTCCATACTTGGGTAAAGTCTCTAGCCTGCATTCAAGAGAGGTGTATCACCCTATTCAGGAGCAAGGCTTGGTGCCTTGTCAAACTCATAGTGCCATACCAAGAGGAGCGTGGGCTGCATGTTCATGTTTGTGGAATCTGAGGTGGGGAGAAAACTCAGAAGCCAGGCTTTTGCTCTAACAGAGTGAGAGAAAACAGAGCAAGCCTGTAGAGTTTATAAATGTAAGGACTAATATTTACTAGTGATTTGCTCAAACGGCTGCCAGTCTATTTTCATCCTTTTCAATCTTCCATTGAGATAGCAGCTATCATGATCAGTCCATTTTACAGATATGTCCCTGACACAAAGAAGGGCTGAGTTACTAGTCCCTGATCACACAGCTGCTGGTGTAGCTGGGAACCTGCAAAACATCTGCATGGAAGCATAGCCCTTACGCCTGCCCAGGGCACTGCTGTCTGTCTCAACTTTGGTTGTACCACTTTACGGTCCAAGTGTGAGATGGATTCATTTTTTTTTCAGAGGTTTAGTTTTGCTCTATGACAACTGTAAGATAACAACTGATTCATGAATACGACAAGCCAAGGAAAATAAGATATAATCATCACAAACAGTCTGTTGTGGGAAACATTTGACTTTGCAGTGAGGGTTTCAGTGAAGAGATCTACATCAAAATACACGGGTTTGATGCCCATCTCTGGCTCAAGGCTTCTGCCCACACAGATCCAGCAAGAAGTGCTGGTGGTTTGGGTGGCTGTGTTCCTGCAACCTATACTAGAAACTTAGATGGAGTTGCCAAGTCCCAGCTTTGGCCTGCCCAGTCCCAGCCATGACAGGCATTTTAGGGACTGAAGTAGTAAATGCAATCTCTCTTACAAGCACTTTTATCCCTGTCCTTCCTTTTATGTGTCTATCACCCAAATAAAAAATAAAATTAAAAATAATTATCGCTTCTAGGCCTTTTGGCTAAGATCAAGTGTAGAAATAATCATCTCAAGGTAGCTTCAATGTTTGTGTTATGTCATGATCACAATTAGGTGTTTTAAATACTTCTTTTAGAAAGGGAGATCTGAAAGTCAATTACTAAATAGAGTAAAGAGCATAAGAAAGTGATGGTTCATACCCCTAAAATGGAAGCTGCATGAGAAAATATGTAAAATGATGCTATCCTACCATTCAGAAATCAGGTCACAATAATACATACATGTCAAAATTACTATTTTTATATAGCAAATAATCAGCTGTTTTTGTAAGATTTATTTTTATTGCAGTCAGATATGCAGAGAGGAGAGACACAGCGAGGAAGATCTTCCATCACTCCCAAGCAGCCATAATGGCCAGAGCTGTGCTAATTCAAAGCCAGGAGCCCAGAGCCTCCTCCAGGTCTCCCATGTGGTGCAGGGTCTCAAGACTTTGGGAAGTTCTCAACTGCTTTCCCAGGCCACAAGCAGGGAGCTGGATGGGAAGTGAGGCAGCAGGGATTAGAACCGGCACCCAAATGGGATCCCAGCCTCGTGCAAGGTGAGGGCTTTAGCAGCTAGGCTACTGTGCCGGTCCTAATAAGCTGTTATAGATTCATTTATTGAAATAAACTTTGCCAAATCACTGAAGGTTAAAGGTTATTCATTTTGTAGAACGAGAAACTAAACTTGGGAGATTAGGTGACTTACCTAGTGACACATAAAGCTGTCATCCGAATGCCAGCTGATTTAATATCAGAGCCACGGCTTTCTCATTTGTAGGTGTAACTCTGTAGATCCTACTTGCTAATTAAGATCTGACCTTTTCCAAATGTATGATTTTCAAACAGTTGTCGTAGACTATCACTCCGGGGAGAATGATTTTTCTATATCTACAGGTCAATGGTCGCTATATGTCAGACATCAGAACTTCATTCCCAAATAGGAAAAAACAAAAAATAGAAAGAGAGAAAGCGTAATTGCAGGACATCATATGAGGCCACTGACATGATGTCAAGAGGAGCTGGCACTGGGTCAGGATGGTTTTTCCAGTAAAAATTTGTCAATCACATAATCACTGCCAGATTCTAGGCTGGGTATTGAGACCTGAGACAAAAAAAAAAAGCAACATCACATCTTTGTGCTTGAATAAGACTGCAAGTTACCAATATGTAAGAAATGCAGGATTTTTTTTTAATTTTAGAAATAGGAGCTTTTATTTAAAACATTTTGTTTTTGTTGGGATGCTCTGTGTAAGATGCAGTCATGTTATACATGGACTGGAGGAATGCCAATTATCTTTGTGAGACCTGAAGTGCCTACAATCAAGTAGCATTTCTGAGACTCATGAGTCAAGCATGTTGGGATTCCATGGACTCTCTACCTGTGTTCTGCCCTGCTTTCCTCCAGTGAGCATGTTCAGCAGACTGATGTGATCCTCACAGGAAAAGGCAGGTGCTCAAAAAGTTGTGAGCATGGTCAGTTTCTTCTTGTTCTCTTTCTCCCGGTTGGCTCTAGATCTCGCCAGCTGCCTGTGATCCTAATGTGACTCAAGGCTCATTTGAACCAGAAAGTGAATGAAGATTTGCACAGGTCACAGGCCCTGGAAAAGGGATATGAAACCAAACTTGATTAGGACTTCCTGTTCTGCTATTACAGACCTGTTTGATAGAGGGCAGTTCTCTAAATGGGATGACACACACATTAATCGTCTCATTCTAGTTGTCCTTGTCTCTAAATCAGTGGGTTTCAAACCGGAGCTATTTTGCCCTTCAGTGGACATGTTTCCATATCCAGAGAGACATTTGATTATTGCAACTGCAAGGGAAAAGGATTGTTTTCCTGGTTTCCGGTGGGCAGAGGCCACAGATATTAATAATATATCATTATTCCACAAATTAAAAGACAGAGTGAGAAAGAAGGAAGGAAGAAGTGGATGGGGGTGTGGACGGGAGGGAGGAGAGGCTGTAACCATCACTGTGCCCCTGATTCTGTATTGCGAAATATGTGAAACATGTTCAATTTATACAAATACATGCATGAATAGATGGAGAGGTACCTATTATTTAAAAGAATTATCCAGTCCAAAATATCAATAGTGCTGAGGTTGAAAAACACTACCTTTGTCTCCTTTACCTTATACTACTGGCCCATACTACATGTGCTAGCTATAGAAAAGTGAATATAATCCTTGTAGCCTGTAGATACATAGGACATTTCACGCAGAAATCAGACAGAAAGGGAAGAAAGATTCCTTCTGTTTGGGCTTACTTTGGTAGCAAGGACATAAGGGAAAGGCAGCAAAAGGGAGTTGGCCTCTCTCTCCCTCTGCCTCTGGGATCATAAGGACAAGGCAGGAGGTACTCTTTAACATAAAGGAGACTTTCATGTGGAAGAGACCACTGCCTGAACTGGAATGTTCCATAGTCCTAGCCATGTTTAAGGCAAGACCGAATCCAGATTGCAGATGACCAGGCAAATAAGGAGAGAAGGACATGAAGTGGAAAGGGGGGGAAACAGAAAACAAGAGAGAGCAAGGTGAAGAGGGAAGACAGCACACTCATTTGAGAGAAGGCGGCATTTGGCAGCAGAACCGAAGGTTCTCTACTTACACCCCTCTCTGCTGTGTTAGTTTACTTTGTGGAAACATGGAGGGAGGGAAAGAATTCTGAAAACCATACATGCTATTAAGGCCGTAAAATGAAACTTTACCTAAATAGGAATTTTGGATTGCAAATTTATATTAAAGTAATAGATCTGAACTAAGATAATTTGGTTGTACAGGAATATGAGTTCAAATGAAGGAAAAGCATAGATTCGTGTATGTCTGAAGGCAAAATGTGAAGTTTTAACTTTGTATAAGCTGGCACTAACTTCAAGACTTTCTACAAGAATTAAGTAAAAATAATAATAGATATGAAGCCCAGAGCAAAGTATCTGGAACAGAGTCAGAATTCAGTAATTTAGAAGTAGAGAAAGCTCATTTTCTGTTAACATTGTACAGCACGCAAAATTTCTGAAATGATTTCTAAAGATGGCTCTTCTAGTCCCCAGAGTCTGTGGATATGTTAGCACAGCTCTTCCTCAATTATTCTGTGTTACATGAGACAGTGGACTTAAAAACAGGAGTTTTAGAAAGTTCCTTATGCAACTACATAAGCATTTAAAAGCAGAGGATGGTGTCTGGCTGACAGATGGCAAAAGTGGTAGAAAGAGAAGACAGAGATATTTGCAAAAATATCTGGACACTATTATCCTGACGCTACAGAAGGCCACATGCATAGGAATCCAGGAGGCCTTTATGAGCAAAGAATAAACTTGGGCCTGACAACTGGCAAGCAGGCAGGAACCTCAGTGTTGGAGCAGCAAGGAGCTTGTCCATTGCCTGCTGTGCCTTGTCAGCCTGCTCTGCCTTTTGGCCAGACTCCCTGGATAGTGCAGTAGACCAATGCTTGGATTGCATCCACGAGAGCCTAAGCAACAATCCAGCTCAACGTTGCAGTACTTGTAATCCACAAAATAGTGAGATCACAAATACACACATTGTGTCTGTGCTAAATCACTACACAGCAATAAAAAAAATTGATAAATACATGAGACTATTTATCCGTGGGTTACATGACAAAGAGAATACATATTCCCCTTCCTCTATAAAACATATATAATATGTATATGTGTTTATATATATATGTATATATGTATTTTAAACATATATACATATATATAAACACACATATATAAAGCTTTAGACAAATTGCATTCAACATTTTTGGAGCAATCAATAGGGATTCAGAGAATACTCAATATTATGGAGAAATTTTAAAGCAAAAATCAAAGCAGACAATTTCTGCTACTCCACTTGCTATCCAGTTCCCTGCTTGTGGCCTGGGAAGGCAGAAGAAGGTGGGGCAAACTCTGCATCTGCTTGGGAGACCCAAAAGAACATCCTGGCTCCTGGCTTCTGATCAGCTATTATTTTTTTTTTTTTGAAAGGGCTGATCTACACAGAGAAAGACAGACAAAGATTTTCCATCCTCTGGTTCCCTCCTAAAGTGGTAGCACTGACTGGAGCTTACCCGATCTGAAGCCAGGAGCAGGAGATTCTTCTAGATCTCTCATGTGGGTGCAGGGTTCCAGGACTTTGGACCATCTACCACTGCCTTCCCAGGTTACAAGAAGGGAACTGGATGGGAAGTGAAGTAGCCGAGACACACACCAAAGTCCATATGGGATCCCAGCACATGCAAGGCAAGGACTTCAGCCACTAGGCTGCTGTACCAGGGCTCCAAATATATAAATCTTTGAAAAAACAAAAATTCTGCCTTTTTCTGCTCTTTCTGTTACATGTCTGTAGATGACACTGGTATGACCATTAGAATTTTAACATCTGACCAAGTTCAATTAATACTGTTTGAGTTCAGTGGAATATTTTATGTGACTTATCACAACTTCTCTGTGTAGTGTATTGCTAGCCACCAAGGCACAGGGATATCAATAATATCCCAACAAACCAAAGTGTCAAAACCTAAGAATGTAAGACAAGACATCATATCATTATTTCATACAATCATTATCTCAATAGCATTAGGAACTAAAAGTGTCTATGTGGATTTGACACATACAGAACTCTAACTGGAGTTTTATTCTAATAACTAGATATATAAACTTTCATTTATAAATTGCCTGTGCCTAGAAAATATTTTGTGTTCTCCAGAACATTCTTGATAGTACTATACAAACCACCATTCATTTCTCACATCCTTCTCTGCTTTCAAAGGGTTAGATTTAGGGAGAAGACAGTTATGCCCCATACACTACTTTATACCCCAAATGACCTCAACAGCCAGAATTAAGTCAACTCAAAGCCAGGAGCCTAGAGCTTCCTTTGAGTCTCCCATGTGGACAGAGACCCAGATTTGAGCCATCCTGTACTGGTTCTGCAGGCCACAGCAGGAAGTGAGATCAGAAGTACAGCAGGCAGGACTCAAACCAGTGCCCACATGGGTGGTAAGCACCCCAGGCCGAGGCCTAGCCTAGTACACCATGGAGCCGGCCTCTCCTTTGAAAGATAACTCAGTCTTTCCAAAACAGTAACTTAAAAAACTGATCAAGTAAAATACCATCATATCCACCATTCTCTAGTGACTGCCAGTGTTTTGCAAGTAGCCAACACTTACTAAATACATATTTAACGACTCAGCCTTGGAAGGTGCCTGCTTAATTGTAATTCAGCGTTGGAAGGGATACAATGAAAGTAGAACGTAAAATAGTAGAATTGCAAAGGGGAGTATTGCTTTCAAGCGTGCTCATCTTAAACCTTCCCTTTGTTGGTCGCCTGATGACCAGCCGCTGTCCTGCCACCCCAGGTGGGGGAGAGGGATTGAAAGCACAAGTAAAGTCACAGCTGCAGGCTCCTGTGCACCTGTGCACAGAAGCTTTACAAAGAGTCGAGAAGCACACATCACAATGAGTCTCGGCAATTAATCTTAGATTTTCTTTGGCTTTGCTTGTTCCTTTGCCCACTAGCAAAAATAATAAGTTATATTTTTATGTTCAAAATTTGGAGACACTCTGAATTCTAGGACAAGTACATTCTTGAAGCATTAGAAGAATATATCCCATAAATTATCCAAAGAAGAATCTGCCCAAATTTGCATATTTGAGGAAAGATCAATTTATCTTAATACAATGCAATATTATAGTTACATGAAATACTCATATGATTAGGGAGAAAATTGTCTTCAAGTTGGAGCAGTTTAGACTCTGAAGAAGTCTGGCAAAATTACATTATGAAAACGTTTCTTCTAGGTATTTGAACTTTACATAAAAATTTGAAAAGCAGTACACTTTTATATATTCCTGAAGGCATTTTAAATTTCACAGTTGCTTTAAAATCACAAAACGAGGCCTCAAAGGACTTAGGTGTAGACCTGTTCACTCTTGATGACTAACAACGAACACCATGGTTACTCTAATGCTTGACTGTAAAATTAACCCTGGTAAGTATTATATGTCTTCCTGCTTTGTGTTTGTGCTCATATAATAACACTTCTGAAAGGAATGTGTCCTTAAATTATATTATGAATCACTTTTATATTTCTTAGGGAAGAATCATGAGGAAATGACTTTTCCCTACATTCACTGACTCCAATGCACCAGACACAATGAAGTGAATGAATAAATGGGTTTTACTTCATTACAAGCCATTGGTTTAATACCCTAGAGGTGGTTTTTTTGGAACATTTTTAGACAACATTTCACATTCCCTCATTATGTTCTATGTTTGTTATATATTAAATATGCATGGTAGTGTTTCTTGCATCTTTTCTCTGAGGTTAAAATATTTTTCATAGCAAAAAAAAAAAAAAAAAAAAAAAGAAAAGAAAAGAAACGAAACGAAAGCTAGCAAGAATGTTCCCTGCTAGGTGTTGCAGCAACAGAGTCAAAATAGTAGCATTTTCTGTAGTGAATTCAGACTCTGTGAAGAACTTAAAATTGCAATTTTAGAAGAACTACTGAACTCTGTTAAAAAAAAATGGCAGTGATGAAGCTGTCTATAAAATTCAATTAATTGCTTTGGAAGAAGAAATATGCCACTTTCTTATTCCTGTCAGAAATCAAAATGAACTCAACGAGTTTTGATGTCTACCTCTACACATCACTGAATAAGCATTCAACCTACGTGAGTAGAAATTCAGACACATGTCTGCTAGTCGCAGTTCTAATCTTTTATCTAAACTTTTAATTATTCAGATATCAATAGGACTCAAAACTGATATGTAGTCTCTGTATATATAAAGCATGACACATATATTTACTTTTACATTTCATTATGTAACTGTTTAGCACCTTTTGCTATCACATGGGCTAATCTCATACTTGACACCAAATGTGCACTTTAGGACTGGCCGTTGAATGTCTAGTGGTATGTTGCATTTACAGAGTGTTTCGGGGAGAGCTGGCTGGCCTGATGAAGCAGTAAGCTATTTCTAATTTGTCCCCAGAAGAACAAGCAAATCACCTTCAATGCAGTCCGGTTCCTCACAAACCCTATAGAATAAAGGTCTATTCACTCGGGCCCAGTGTGACAGCATAGTGGTTAAAGTCCTCGTCTTGCATGCCTGGGATCCCATTTGGGTGCCGGTTCTAATCCCGGCAGCTTCTAATCCCGGCAGCCCTGCTTCCCATCCAGCTCCCTGCCTGTGGCCTGGGAAAGCAGTCGAAAACAGCCCAAAGCCTTGGGACCCTGCACCCACATGGGAGACCTGGAGGAAAGTACCTGGCTCCTGGCTTCGGACCGGCACAGTACTGGCTGTTGTGGTCACTTGGGGAGTGAATCATCAGATGGAAGATCTTCCTCTCTGTCTCTCCTCCTCTCTGTATATCTGACTTTGTAATAAACACAAAATCTTTTTTTTAAAAGGTCCACTCACTTCCCATCTCCTTGTCCCTTCTTGGCTTTTAGAGTCCTTTATTCTTGAGCTAGCAGGAGCACATATTCCTATTAAGAGGCTTTGCTAGGTGTGTGTGTTGACTGAAATATTCTTTGAGCTCCTCTTTTTACTTTCCCCATTTGAGTGCTTTATTTCATTCCCTTGGAGATAAAATTGTGTAAAATTTCCTCCTGAGCCTCCTTGTTGTGTATCTCCTAGGGAACCCCCTTTTCCAGGACTGAAGAAGGGAGTGCTTACCCAAGTAGCTGCCCCCCCTTTTTAAAAGATGTTTTTATTGCAAAGTCAGATGTATAGAGAGGAGGAGAGACAGAGAGGAAGATCTTCCATCCCCAAGCGGCCGCAGTGACCAGCGCTGCGTAGATCCCAAACCAGGAGCCAGGAGCCTCTTCTTGGTCTCCCACGTGGGTGCACAGTCCCAAGGCATTGCGCCATCCTTGACTGCTTTCCCAGGCCACAAGCAAGGAGCTGGATGGGAAGCAGGGCTGCCAGGACTAGAACCGGCGCCCACATGGGATCCCGGCATGTGCAAGGCAAGGACTTTGGCCACTAGGTCACACCGCATCCCCCATCCCCCCCTTTTTTTACTGTCCTTGTCTTGCCTTGTTCTTCCTCTGCATCCTTTCTCCTCCCTTCCCTCTCCCTTGGTTCTCCCAAAAACCGTATGTACTAAAATAGCTTCTGCCTGACTCCTTCAGCAAGAGCCAGCTCCTCCCCACTCCTTGCTCTGTGTTGTACATCCCAGCTATTTAGCGTTGTTATTTAGCAACCTATTCCGTCTAAAACTCAAAATCCATCTTCTTTATTCTCCTTTCCGTGTCTTCTTGGCAATATCTTTGAAAGCCTCACTCCTGCTCTGCAGTTAAATCCACCGGTGCAGGGTTGACCTGCTCAAGTGTTCCTTATGTCTTTACATCGCTCACAGGTGAGCTGGCCCCGTGGGGCTGCTTTCTGCAGCCGGCATGCTTTCATGCATTTTGCATAGCTGTGACCCTGACATTGCAAGTGTTGCACTTTACTCTTTTTCTGCCTAAGCCTCAGTGAAGTCCTTGTTCTGTCACACCTGAAGCACGTTTTCTGACAACCCTGTGGAGTCAGATGTGTTTTGGAGGCTGCCTGTGGTGGGGTATTAACTTTTTTTTTTAGTGGAAAAGCTCTATCATTAGTAACCCCTAAATAAGTAAGCCACGCTTGACTGATCATTATCCCTCATTTCCCCGTTTCCCCTATGTCAAGCTTGTAATACTCTGATGAAATCCCAAACATGCAGAATGTTCTCATAACTGATAGAAAAGGAGCTGCTTGCCTCCCCATAAAAACATAGTTTCAGAAATTCCGCTACTTTTATAGAGAAAACTTTTACAGAACTTTGCTAAATCTTCTAAAATAAATGAGATAGAAATTCACATAGATTGGAGATTATTTCCCCCAATCTGCCCTAACTACACAGCCCTCTCTCTGTGCTTAATATCTTCTGGTCATTTTTGTTAGGGTCATACTCTGCTTTCTTCATCAGAAGGAGAAATGCAATACAGTGGTCTGCAAGCCATGACCCACATGCCATCTGTTTTTACAAATAAAGATTTATTGGAACGGTAATGCTCATTTGTTTACAGATTGTCAGTGCAGCTTTAGCTGTAAAAGTGCGGAGTAGCTTTGACAGAAACCATATGGCCTGCAAATAGAAAATTATTTGCTCCCTGGTCCTTCATAGGAAAAGCTTGCCAACCCTGATATCGGTGTCAAGACTGTGTCGATCTACACTCTTGCCAATAATTTTGGTTTCCTGTCTCATTCCAACTTAGCTTCCTCTTTCTGTCTCTGGTTAACTTTGAACATTTGCATATTTCAATTCTTTGGCCCTCAACACTATTACGCGCCCTTGCCATGACACATTCAGTAAAAATCACATATATGGTACTCTGGGTACTCTTGGTGTATTTTCCACTAGTGAAGTTATCAAAATTAGTCTGATTTTTGTGAATCCAATTCACATCAAGCTCCTTAAAGGCTGATTTTTTAGTGATGCAAGGTGACACTCCTTGTATGTGTATGATATTTGTCTAGGTTTCATCCAGTCAGTCCTGTACAGGCAGTTATTAACCTTGCCAAGATCATTCTCATGCTCCACTTATGGAAATTCCATAAGCTGAAATACATCTTCCCACTTCTCTTTTGTCAACCTCTGTAGAATCTATGAACAGCAAACTAAAGTCATTTTCTTTCCCCTATGCCTTCATGTTCTTATTTTTTTTAATTTCTTCATTTACCTGAATATGTCTTGTTGTTTTTTCCTTAGTCATTCTTGTCACTGATCAATGCTTTTGTTAAGGCTGTGAAGAGATAAATATCTCCAAAATGGATTTCTTTTTCTATTGTCCTTGTAATTTGTTGTTGTTGTTTTACTGCTACATAACTCACTATGTTCTGCTTCATGTTTATTCTTCTTAGCTTTTATTTCATTCTTGCATCTTCTTAGCTTTCTTGGCTACCTACTCTTAAATGACCAGTCATTTCAAGAGATAAAAGATCACCATTTTAGGGCCCGGCGGCGTGGCCTAGCTGATAAAGTCCTCGCCTTGAATGTGCCCTGGGATCCCACATGGGCACTGGTTCTAATCCCGGCAGCTCCACTTCCCATCCAGCTCCCTGCTTGTGGCCTGGGAAAGAGGTCGAGGACGGCCCAATGCATTGGGACACTGCACCCGCGTGGGAGACCTGGAAGAAGTTCCTGGTTCCTGGCTTCGGACTGGCACACACTGGCTGTTGCGGCTCACTTGGGGAGTGAATCATTGGACGGAAGATCTTCCTCTCTGTCTCTCCTCCTCTCTGTATATCTGACTTTGTAATAAAATAAATAAATCTTAAAAAAAAAATCACCATTTTACTGAAAAGTGAAGATGGTAATTGAATTACTTGAATTAAACCCTGAAATGTTCTTTTGAGAAGCATCCCAAAGAAAGAGAAAAGGGACAAAGAGAAAATGAACTGGCTTCCACTTAGGTCCCAAGCCCTGCCAGACATGTAAGCATGATTGAATTTGTGTTCCACCCCAATCCTATAAAACCAGTACCGTCAGTTCTAATAAAGAATTATACAAGTAGGTAATTTGCATGTGTGCGATGTTCTGTCTTTTGAATATTAAAAACTCTTTTAAAAATTGTGCTTATTATTAGCTGCCTTGCTATTAGAACAGATTACATTCTTGAGTTGTTATGTTATATCACTTCAAGTAAAGAAGCAGAATTAATTGGACAATAGTAGCAATTTCAGATGAGGTATTTGGTGAGAGCTTAATTAAGAAAACTTTAATGGGATTTGGAAAAGCTGGGCTGAGACAAGAAATGAGATGTTTGAATTTGGTTCTTAGGAAACCATGCCCAGGATAGAGGTGGAAGAAGAGCTGTCTAGAGGGTCAGTCCTGCCATTTAACATCCCTACTTCCTGCTTTGGGCATACATTTCCTGGCATACACTGAATAATGGTGTTTTCAAGGCATATCCTCAGAGAACATCGAAAAATCTTTATTTTATGCCCAGATAATACAGCAGTACCATGGTGCACTACATGAACCCACCACATACGGTGCTGGCATCTCACATGGGTGCTGGTTCCTGTCCCAGATGCTCCACTTCAGATCCTCCTCCTTGCTTAATGACCTAGGAAAACGTGAAGAAAGCTCAAGTCATCAGGACCCTGAATCCAAGTTCATGGGTCCTGGCACCCACATGGGAGACCCAGAAGAAAACTCTTGGCTCCTGCCTTTGGATCCACTCAGCTCTGGCCATTGCAGCCATTTGAAGAGAGAACCAACCCATGGAGGACCTTTCTCTTCTCTGTAAAATCTACCTTTCAAATAAAAATAAATATATCTTTTAAACAGTACAGTATCCAGGTCCCAGTGTTGTGATGCAGTGACTTATTCCACTGTTTGCCATGCCAGCCTTGCACATCTTAATTCTGGTTCTGGCTTCAACGTCTCTGCTTCCAACCCAGCTTCTGTTCCAGTTCCAGGTAATGTGCCCATGAGGTAGAAGGGTGACCATATCATGGTGTTCAGGCCTGTATCCTCAGCATGGGAGATCTTGATAGAAATCTGGCACTTGGCCAGCCCCAGCCCAACTGTGGCCAGTTGGGTAGTGAAAGGTAGATGAAAGAACACTGTGTGTGTGTGTGTGTGTGTATACACATGTGCCCGTTTGTGACTTTCTTGCTTCATCACCCATCTTAGAAACAAATAAAATAAACCTGTGAGAAATGTAATTGTAGGACCCACAATAGGTCCTTTCTCAAACTAATAAAACAGTTTACAAAATGCATTTTTCATAGTACGGTTCCTCCTTTTGCAAGATTCATGAGAGAATTATGAGTCACAGAAGAAGGGACTGTAAGAGATGTAACAACTAGCTTTCATTGAGGACTTGTGAGCCAGGTCCTTTTCCAGGCACAGAAGGGATGCTATTCTTGAGTTGGAGTCCCTGCTCTCCCCCCTTGTACATACTGAGATTTCACTCATGCTGTTTCATGTTGAGCTTCCATATCTTCCCTGCTACAGCAAGGTAATTTTCATTCCTACCCTACAGGAAGAATGAAGTATTATGCAAACTATGGTGTTACACAAAATTAACTTTTGGCACTAAAACATAGAAAAGAATAGTTTATTCATCTCGTGGAACTTGAGATACAGCCTGCATACTCTACTTGAAGTGACTTTTGTTCCAGTTTTGATCCACAGGCAGAGAGAGAGGCAAAATCAGACAGCCCCCTGTGAAGCCATCCTGCTTTGAAAGCAGGTTCATGTGAGAAAATACCTTGCATCCAGACACACCACTCACTGTCCACTCAGCCCTTAGTGATACGCTATCATGGTAATGAGGGACCCTGGCTGCCCTCAAAGTCCAATCAAAACTTTTGACACTTCTCCATGAAGTTCTGATGTGAACAGTCAGGACTAGGCATTCCCTTGGACATTAGGCTCTGCATAGATCTGGGAATCAAAAGGAAGAACAAACTCAGAAAAAAAATGTTAAAAAATGTGAAAGCTGTTTTTCAGGAATAAATCATGTTTGAATTTTCCTGTGTGGATGCATTATCAGAAATGATTGTTTATCTATAATATTATATATTCCAGGCTCCCACCCTTTCATCTCCTCAAAGACTGGAATATATATGCATGTGTATGTATGTGTGTGTGTGTGTGTGTGTGTGTATATATATATATATACATATATATATATACATACATATATATATATATATATCATGTTCAAGTATCATTAAACCAATAAGACACAGCTGCCATTCTGAGACCTTTCTTTAATGAAGAAATAAATGGAAGACATTTGCGGAAGTATTTAATATGGAATCTCATTTAATGTGTTGTTTCAGAAAGAAGTCACCATTAGCAATCACTCCAACTGCTCTGAACAGCAAAGAAGTTTGGTGCAATCCAATTTCTCATGCCTTCTACCTATGCAAAGGTAACTTTTCTAATGTTCTAACTTGCTTTATTCTTCTGATAATGCTGTAACTTTTCCTGGAAAACCAAAGGCATTTATTTTCTTTCACTTGCCAATATTTTTTCAGAGTGAATTTCTGTATTATTTAAGCCAGAAAATCACAATCTATACAAAAGAACAGAATGCTTATTGGCTCATACCGTTCATGTTACCTAAGACCTGTCAATCAATCCAGGCTTTCCTGTCTGTTCTTCTGATTTGGATTCTCTTAAATCTCTCAGTGTCTACTTGTCGCTCAGATCCTGAAAGTTGTTATTTTAAGCACAATTACTCTAAGTGAAGATTGTCTTCGTGGTAGCTTATTTAGGAGGTGATTTTAAGAAGCTAGGATGACAGGTTGGAAAAACTTAGAGAGAGGAACGTGCCAATGTGAAGAGCTAGTTCGTGAGCTAATTTTCCCCTTGGATACTAGAGCTCCAGTGCTCAGACGGCACCAAGAGGCTACCCACCAAGCCAAGAAAGACTGAAGTTGTATTTGGTTGAAGTTCTATCTGGTCACATCATCATGTTAATTCCACAACCCCTTTTAATAGACATTGGACTGTACATTTTGCCCACTATATCTGCAAGTGAACCACTGATAGGAAATATATTCTACCTTAATATGAATAATGTGATGTCAGAAAAATGAAGACATACTCTCAATACATGCCTAACAAATATGATACTTCCAGTTTTTAAACCATGTATAGATACAACATTTAGGAGATCACATTTTTCCCTAATAACTTTGTCATTACTTCTCGTTTATAGCACTGTATATTTCCTTGAATAAATCTGAGAGTTCCATTTTATCCCTTAATTATACCACCTAATTTTGGTACTGATACCCATAGGATTTCATCTTCATGTTTTGTTAAAATACTGTTGCTCTCTGGAGATGCCCTAATACTTTTTTATCCTTTATCATTATTTCCTACCTGAGTCTTTGCACATATGTTCTACTGTATTGTTTTGCTTTTTTCTTTAGAGAAATAAATAAGGATTGGCTGATTTCCTCTTTGGGTACTACCATCCCTCTATAATTCTTTGATAGCTCAGTTTCCTGAAATATCTCTCCTATTTTCTTGATCTTGTTTACAGATATGTTTCTAAAACACCAGGTGCCTTCAGAGCATTCTTGGAAAAAACATTATGAAATATGCTTTTTTGTTGGATAAAAAAATAAATATGTTTAAACTCCATTTCCCCCAAGCTTTTTGAAGCATCTTTGTAGTATTGCCACAATATATTATATTGTTTTCTTTGCATTTTTTTCCTTAAGCTCAATGACTTCATGGTTCCTTTTTCACCAATACTCTCATTTCTTCTTCAAGATAATGCCTTTCTTCTTTAAGATCCTTTATTTATTTATTTATTTATTTATTTATTTATTTTAGCTGTATTATTATTGTTGTTGTTGGTATTTTACTGCATGGTTCCATAGGCTCTGGGGTTTTCTCTCCACCCTCCCCAAATCCCTTCCCCTCACCGATTACTCCCATATTATTGCAGTAATATAGTCTTTCGTAAATAGTCATATGTCCATCATTCTGCTATTTAAGTGTAACCCTACAATTACTATACTTCCCCTTAAATGAAAAGCCATAAAACAAGATCAACGATACGAACAGTAATAAAAAATTTATAAAAGCATGAAGTTATGTAACATGCTACCGAATGACCAATATGTTGCTGAGCAGATGAAAAAGAAAATCAAAATCCTTCCTGAGGAAAGTGATGCTACTGTGTGACCTATTTCTCACTGAAGAAATTAGTAGGAAACAAACAAACAAAAACTTTGCCAAGTAAATTAAATTAAAAGCAAATCTCTCAGATCCCATGACATGTCATAAAAACAGTATTTAAAAGGACATATGTTTCCCCTCCAATGTCCCCTATGTTTTGTAGAAAAAGAGTATATTGAGTGTAGTCTTAACTCTGTAGAGCAGTGCAGCCACTTTGGAAGTCAGTGTAGAGAATACTTAGGCAACTGAAAATTCACCTAATCTATGACCCTGCAGTCCCACTCCTGGGAATGAGAAAGCAACCTGTGCCCCTGTATTTCTTGCAGTACAATCAACAATTACAAAAATACGGAAACAACCTAGATGCCCATTGAAGGAGAACTGGATAAAGCAACTGTGGTACATACACTCTATGTTATACTGGTCAGGGTCTGGTGCAGTGGCCTAATGGCTAAAGTCTTCGCCTTGCCCATGCCGGGATCCCATTTGGGTGCCGGTTCTAATCCCAGCCACCCTGCTTCCCATCCAGCTCCCTGCTTGTGGCCTGGGAAAGCATTCGAGGATAGCCCAAAGCCTTGGCACCTTGCACCCACGTGGAAAACCCAGAAGAGGACCTGGGCTGCTGGCTTCAGACCAGCACAGCTCCAGCCATTATGGCTGACTGGGGAGTGAATGGATACATGATCTTTCCACTCTGTCTCTCCTCCTCTCTATACATCTGCTTTCCAATAAAAATAAGATAAATCTTTTTTTAAAAAGGAAATACTATTCAGTTATTAAAGAGAATGAGTTATTACTTTTTGCAACCAAATGATCTCAATTGGAGACCATTATCTCAGTGAAATGAGCCAATCCCAAAAGCACAAATATGATACATTCGTTCTAATATAAGACAACCTCCATTGAAAATCAAAAAAAGAAAAAAAAAGTAAGGTAAACAAGCATACACTTGCGCAAAAGAAATAATGGAGCCCAGAATACCAGAACTTTAGTTCCCAAAGAAAGTTGACAAAACACATCTCTACAACTGAATAAAAGTAGACCCCCAATGGAAATTCTAAATATGCCTAGGCAATAAAATATGAAACTTTCTACCCTTGCCTATGCCAACACTGTCATGACCCATGTAAAGGACCCAATGTGATAGCCTAGTGGCTAAATTCTCACCTTGCACCTCCAGTATCACATATGGGCACCAGTTCTTATCCTGGCTGCTCCACTTCCCTTACAGATCCATGCTTGTGGCCTAGGAACATAGTAGAGGAGGCCCAAAGCCTCAGGACCCTACACCTATGTTGGAGACCCAGAAGAAACTTCTGGCTCCTGGCTTTGGTGCAGCTCAGGTCCAGCAGTTACGGCCACTTTGAGAAGTGAACCAGCAGACAGAAGATCTTTCTGTCTGTATCTCTTTCTCTATATATCTGTCTTTCCAAATCAAAATAAATAAATCTTTTAGAAAGATCTTCTATTTAAAAAAGTTAATTTTTGTCTGTGTTAAAAATATTTGTGGTAATTTCTTTGATTTTGGTTATTCATTCACAAAATAAAATAATACAAGCACTAGAAAATCTATCTTTTTTCCATTGTAGTTTACATGTTCCAGTATTTATGTTATATTGCTTTTCTCAATGCTTGTTCCCAAACCAATTCTACATTATCACTGATGAACAACAGGGTTGTTTTCAATTTCAGGATATTATAAAAAATATACTATGATCTAGTTATTTTTTGTTATTGCTCACCTGACAAAGGTATTTTCTACGGCTTCATAGTTAAGTATATAATGCTAAGAATTGAGTGCAAGAGGTTAACTTTTGTTCTCTTGTTAGTTTGCAGACCAACACTTGACCTAGTGGTATGTCTCCATCCTGGACTAAGAGGAAGTCTCCAATGTTGAAAATGAAGACCATCCTACCTCCCCTTCTCTTGTTGTATCTAAGTGATTCATGTGGTGAGTTGTAAGTCAATAATAGAAGACTTATTCTTCCTAAAATGTCTCTTCTATGATGCCTTACAAAGTGGTTTGTGCTTCCAGTTTTCCTAAGCTCTGTGAGTTTTAGCACTCTGTTACATAAAACTATGCCCAGAAACTTCTGGCATCCATAATCCTCAGGGATAGCTTGGTTATTCTGAATTACAGTGATTGATTTGCCCTTCATACGATGACTTCCTTGGGAACTCCGAGCTTCCTCTTCTTTATAAAAGAGAGAAATACAACTAACGCCCCAGTGCAGACTCTGTGACAGACACTGTTCAGAGGAGTACAGGTGTAGGGATTTAATTATTCTCCGCAGGATCCACATGTCTTATACCTAGTTTAATCTTTAGAAAATTGAGGTTCACATGGTAAAACTAACTTGAACCCAGGTATTCTCACCGTGCAGAAATGTGTGGTGTAATTTATTTAATTTCTGAAGCCCTTTAATTAAGCTCTGAATTTTTTAAGGTAAAAATTATTTTAAAGGCAGAGTTTCAGTTTTCTTTCTTTTTACTAATTTGTGCTTTCCAATGTCAGTATAAAAGAGAATAGAGAGACAACGTTAGTCTGCTCTTGTGAACAAGAAGTTTTCAGAATTTTTGTGTTTATTTATGTAAAAGCCAAAGCGACACAGAAAGACACACGCACACACACACAGAGAAGGAAATCTTCGGAGTACTAGTTCACACAACCACTGCCCCCTCCACCCACTCCTGCCCCAAATGTCTGCCAGCAGCCTGGAACTGGGTCTGAGTTTTGCACATGGGTGCAGGAAGCATGTACTCAGGTCATCTGCTATATTCTCAGTGTGTTAGCAAGGAGCCGTGCTGGAAATGGTGCCATCAAGATTGGTTCTGCCATTAAGGATGCCAGGATCGGAGAACTCCTTCTGGATCTCCCTTGTGAGTGGCAATGACTGAGGTACTTGACTTTCACCTGTCGCCCCTAAGTATGCTTTAGCAGGGAACTGGGTTACAAGTGGCACAGTGATTCAGCATGGCGTGCAGGTATCCCAAGAGGTATTTTACCCATGGTGCCACAGTTTCTGTCCCTATCATTTGTTTTTAATTGCACAAAGAGTCTATTGGAAATGTTTAAGTCACTCACTCTAATTGAGACCCAATTGAAGTTCACATAGTAAAGCTAACTTGAACCCAGGTATTCTCACCCTGCAGAAATGTTTGGTGTAATTTATATACATCTATTCTATGTGATGCATATGATCTATACATCTATTCTATTTATAGATCAGCAAGTAAAACCCCGGAAATTGTTGCGGGATATGAGAGAGACCACGCCAGATATGTCTAAGGTTTATTAAGGAATCTTTATTAACCAAGCTTGGTGATAACGTGGCCCACTAGAAATAGCAAATCACAAGTCCACTTGGCAATCCAGTAAATCGTAACCCCAAGAGGAACAAATGGTCATTACCCTGAAGTCCATCCATTAAGCTGAAGACCTATGTCCCAGCTTCCCCAGAAATAGAAGTTATCTTAAAAGGCATGCAATGAATAATCTGGACACACTTCCAAAGCTGCATACATTCACCTTTCTCTGGCTTCCAAGCCCACGTTCCACTAATGTGAGGCGTCACCTCTCCTGAAACAAATTAGACATGCAAAGCATATCAGCTTTGCTATCTTCACTGTCACGCCCAACCAGTGAACAGAAAGTGAGGAATACAGACACACAGGGGCCATGCTCAGGGGCTACCTGTCCTCAGAGAGCAAGCAGGTACTGGGGAGACCAAGAGTTGGAGTGCTAAAGCAATGGAAGCCCATGACCAAGAGAGTGAGGCTCTCCTTGTCATGAGCCTTTATAAGTGCTTATGTGGAGCATGGTTATACAACAATGCAGTACCGCCCCTCTCAGGTTCCAAGTGATGATAGGTGAGAGTCACAGGTGGGCAGGAGGGAACACCAAGGTGGTGGGGAGATGGGAATGGCTTCCAAGCTCGTGACCCTGACCTAGCTGCCTACCTCACCACAGAAGAAAGGAAAAATTATGACTACTCTTTTTGGGTGCTATGATTGTTTCTAAGACAACAGAGACCATAATATAGAAGGTACCCTCAAAATATTCCGTCACAGCTCAAATTCCACTTGATTGAATAATGGATGGATCACGTGTTAACTTGTAAGGGAATATGGAGAGGATAACGAGGGAAGCCTGTGAATGATCTCACTGAAAACTAAGTTAATGAGGAATTTCAGCACAGCTTCAATACAGGAAAAAATGAAGAAGAACACCGGAAAATGGAATTTACCTCTAGGCCAGAATTAATATTATATATTCTACTCCGGAATGAACCACTGTCCTATCATATAGACTGAGATGCCTTTGCTTTTTATAACATGAAATAAATATCATTTATTCTGTGTAGTTCGCTGAGGTTCACAAAGATGAAAAACATGATAGCCTATATGAAAAATAATCAGAAAATAATTTCCCATTTTTTAAAAAAAGCTTTATTTCAGTTTACAAACCACGTTCCTATGCAATAGCCCTTAAGTGCTTTGCACCGCACCCTGTGATTTAGGGAGAAGCAAAGCAGAGGAATTCCTGATTTATGTGACACCACAGAGATAAGTGTTACAGAGGAATGGTCACCTGAATGGGGCTAATTTACACTGTGTGACCTGCCCTGTGGAAGGAAAGATACTGCCACATACTGAGACTCTACAACGGGTCCAGTGCTCCACATGCGCTATTATGTAACCAGGTGTTAATGTCACCACTTTATTGTTGAAGAAATCGAGTGTTCAGTAGGTGAAGTCAGTTATATATCATCCAATGAACTAGCAAGGGAAACAGGATGTAAACTTTGGTCTCTCTGACTGCAAATTTAGCTGTGTTTCCACTACATTTAGTTCGCAATTAAATTTCTTCATTGTAAAAAGAGAGTTCTGGTTTCATCATATTCCTTCATCTTCATCATCAAAAACATTGTCTTTTCCTTCCAATATTGTCCTAGAATGCCAAGTGTTTCTTGTCACTGAGATATGTTTAGAGAAAATGAACCAGTGACACTTTCTACTTACTATTTTAGCAGAAGAAAATCTAGAAGAAAAAGCAAAAGAAAAATCAGAATTAAAAGATTTGTCAAACTCCCAAGCATATAATATGGTTTTTTTTGCAGTTTAATTGGCTAGTGTAGTTTTCCTGTAAGAGACTAGTTTATACCATACAAGAAAAAAAGCATCAAATGCCTCTTTGTATCATAATGCAAGATTTTTTTCTTCATAATGTACCAAGTTCTGATACTAAAATGCTTTTAACAGGATGCACAAAAATTCCTTGAAGTCAGGCCGAATTCTAATTTCCCTTAGAAGAGAAAGTGTTGGTGTTTGCAAGGTGTGTTATCCAAAAAAGTGGTGCAGTAAAGATAACCTGACAAGCTAAATTTGTTTTTATATCTGATTTTAAAGTATTTTTATTATCATGCAGTAATTGTATACTTGCAAGGTTTAGTGCAGTATTTCAATAATGCCCACAACATAAACCAATCAGGCCAGGAAACTAACCTTTCCATTGCCTAATCTTTCCTTTCTGTTGGGCTTACAAGCATCTTCTGGTTTTTATATAGTAAGTAATTCACTGTTGTGAACCTCATTTTCCGCACTGTGGAACACGAGAGCTTGGAACTTAAATCTAACTCTGTGTGTGTGTTTTATTATTCATCTGTTAGGCAGATATGAGTGCTTCCCTGATCTAGCTCACTTTTCAGGTGTTTGCCGTAGTACCAGTTTGAGAAGGCCAGGCGGTTGGAATCAGTTGCTTTAGCCATGACCTGCAACCTAGGGTGTGCATTAGGAGGAAGCTGCATGGGGAGTCAACCTGGAACCCAATGAACAGGAAATATGAGTGTCTTAGCCATTGGGTTAAATGCTTGTCCCTGACTATGTTGGTACCCATGGTTCTACCTTCGTCAATACCTCCTCTGGTAATCATTCATCTATGTTTAAATTTACTTAAAAAAAAAAAAAGAACTACAAAGGAAATATGTGGAATATGTCTTTCTGTGTTTGGATATTTCCTATAGCATATAACGATCTCCAGTTCCATCCATTGGCTGCAAATATCAACATGTTATTCTTCAATACTGCACAATAATATCCCTTTGCTTACACCACGTTATCTTTACCCATGCATTCATTGATGGATGCAAAGTTTGATTCCATATCTTTGTTGTTGTGAATAATACTGTAATAAACATAGGAACAGAGGTCTCCTTCATATGCGGAGTTTACTTCAACTGCATATGAACCCAGAATTGGAAAAACTGAGTGATACAGTCCACCTACTTTTAGTTTTTTGAGGAACGCCCCCCGCCACATTATTTTCCATAATGGCTGTACTGTTCTGTATTTATATTGATGGTGCATTAAGGGATTCCTTTTCTCCATGTCCTTATCTGCATTTTTAATGTCTTTTTCATGACAGCCATTTCAATAGGAGGGAATGATATCTCATTGCAATTTTGTTTGTTTTTTTAATTTTTTATTTTAACTTTATGATACAGCTCCATAGGCTCTGGGGTTTCCCCTGTTCCCTCCCCAAAGGCTTCCCCCCCACACACACTGATTTTTCCTGTATTATTACAATAGTATAGTCCTTCATAAACAGACATAAGTCCATCGTTCTGTAATTTAAGCATATCTTCACATTGTAGGCATGGACAATGGCAGAGAGTCAAACATCCTATTGTCAAGGATGTTTAGCACTTTCACTGGGAGTCCATCTTTGAAAGTAGAAATGCACATTGGATTGTATCTTCACATCTTGATATGATCATCTCTATTACACAGTTACTATACATCCCCATAAATGAAAAGCCATAAAAAAAATCAACATTAGGAAGAAAAATAGGAAATTCAAGCCCTGAAGTTAAATAACAGGTTATTGAATGACTAATGTGTCATTGAAGAAATGAAAAAGAAAATTAAAAAAATCTTCTTGGGGAAAATGTTGCTACTGTAGGACAATTAAATCTGCATATGAGAAAACTATTTGTAATCCTGTAGTCACAGCAGCACAACCTACAAGAGCAAAAACTTGGAAACCACCCAGTTGCCCATCAAAAGAGGAGTGGATAAAGAAACTGTGGTACATCTACTCGATACAGTATTACTCAGCCATTAAAAAGAGTCAAATTCTAATAATTGCCACTCAATGGTCCCAACTAGAGACCATTATGCTCAGTAACACAAATCAGTCCAAAAAGGACAAATCTCATATGTTCTTTCTAATATAAGGCAACATTCATGCAAAATACAAGATCAATAGCCCTTTCAGTACTATTTTTGCTACTTCTCAGGGGTTTTGGTACTTTTGTTATTTTCATTTCTTCAAAATAGTTTTGGTCTCTTACTAAATTCTTCATTGCAGTTTTGATTTTGATTTCCCCAAAGGTACTGAAATTGAGCATTTTCTTCATATATTTGTTAGTCATTTGTATTCCTTCTTCTCAAAAACATTAATTTATTTCACTGGTTATTGAACTTTTAGAGTTCTATATATGATTCATCTTTTTATCAGATGCATAATTTCAACTTACTTTCTTCTTTTCTGTCAGTTGTCTCTTTGTTGATTTTCTTTGCTGTATAGAATCAGTTTTTTTTTAGATAATCCCATTATT
This sequence comes from Ochotona princeps, assembly GCF_030435755.1. Classification (NCBI taxonomy): domain Eukaryota; kingdom Metazoa; phylum Chordata; class Mammalia; order Lagomorpha; family Ochotonidae; genus Ochotona; species Ochotona princeps. Next base: position 14,293,092 of record NC_080836.1, on the reverse strand, counting down.
CTATTTTTTTTTTCCTTGTGTTTTGGGATCTTATTTAAAAACTTGTGGCCTGTGCCATTAAACTAAAAAAAAAAAATTCCTCTATATTTTCTCCTAGTAATGTAATTGTTTGACGTCATAAAATTAAATCTTTGATCTATTTTGAGTTGATTCTACATGAAGTGAGAAGTAAGAATGGAACCTCAGCCTTTTGCATACAAATTTCTGGCTTTCCTAACACGATTTTATGTAATCACTGTCTTTTATTAATGATATATTTTGGTATCTTGTCAATCCTAAATTGACTTTGACCATTTGATACCGGATTTTCTACCATCGCCCAGATTTCTTGCGTTTCATGGATCCATGACTCATCTGCTTTGGAAACAGCCACAACAGAAGCAAGGAGAGCCTCAAAGAACAAGATGAGACTTCACTTCAATTTTCCAAAGCACAAAGAGTAAGAACTTTTGTTAGTCTGCAAAATCTGAGTTTTTGATCATACAGGCTTATATTTTAATCCACTAATAAGCTTGATTATATCACACAGGTTAAACCTCTGTTATTGCAAACAACACTGTCAGTTAAAGTATCTTAAAATCACACACCTTAGCCAGTTTAGGAAAAGGAATGATTTTCAGGTTTGGAGGACAGCACATTTCTGATTAGTTTCTTATGAATGGGACAGACACATTTATTACAATCAAATCTTGACATGGATCCGTTAAAAATTTCAAGTTTAATAAAATGTCTTTAAAATGCACATATGATGTTTTATGTCACAGCAGCCGAGTCATTCCAGGGTTGTTAATGGAGGCTTGAACACTAGTCTGCTTTCAGCCTAGTCCTTTACTAGTCTTTACCATGGAGAAAGTCACCATTTTTTCATATAATTAATTTTCTATTCCGGGAAGCACATTTTTCCCTAAATCTTATTAGTCATAGGTATTTTTCATATCCCAGCTAAGTAAATAGCTTGGCATATACATTTTTTATAGCAAGAAATGATTGACTAGAATCATGGTCAAATTAGAAAAGAATATTTATCATTCTCTAAATACATAGAATTTACTTTTCATCAATTTCAACACATTTTATGAAAATTAATCAAGGGGCAAACACTTACTGACAAAGAACCACATGCTGTGCTGACAGGTTTGCCCCTGTAATCACAATGAGCTGAACTATTTCACTATACAGTCGCAAAGAATCAAATCCTTTGGATTTGGGACATGGCTGGTGATGCCATGGTCACTGGTCAACTAATTTAGCTGAAAGCTACACCCCTGCCACTAGAACTATCAAAAAGAGGCATCTGATATGAATCTGACGTGGGACAAGCCATCACAATTAACATGCACAATTAATCAGCATACAGATTACAGTATCTCCATGAGATTGGTATTATTACCTGATTTTACAGATACATGTGTAAATATATAGATAGATAGATATTAGATATAGATATTTCTCATTCTTACAGAGTGAGGTTAAAATAATGTCAGTTAACACAGAAATAGGGTTTGATCCTAATTTGAGTCAAATGTTTATTATCTGGATATTACACTCCCTTTTTCATAAATAAAAGTGGGAATTTTTCATAAAATTTATAGAATGCACAGATAATTTTCAAAGTTTAATTCGTCAAACTATTCATAAGTCAAATATAACTACGTATGATAGAATACTAAATTTAGATACAGTGAGAATATTTTTACAAATCCCATAACTGGCCAGCTCAATGAATGTCTACCTAAGAAACATGTGACTAAGTGGAACATGAGCTGCAAATATCTGTGAGTTGAGACCAGAGTCATTACATACCTCAGGGATTCACTAAAGTCCTGGAGTTTCAGCCAATCAGGAATGACCATTAGGAAGTTCACTGAAATTGAAAAAAAAAATGCAGACAGCCAAGCCACAAACACCTGTGACAAGAAAAGCGAACATCTATGCTCATGAGTTCTAGGAACATGTACTGTTTCCTCATCCATTCACTTGGGCCGGACACCCAAAGCTGAATAGGGCAAATGACTATGAGCATTTCTTCTTCTTTTTAATTGGAAAGTAAGATATACAGAGAGGAGGAGAGACAGAGAGAAAGATATTCCACCCGATGATTCACTCCCCAAGTGACCACAACTGCCAGAGATGAGACAATCTGAAGTCAGAAGCCAGGAGCTTCTTCCAGGTTTCCCAAAGGGGTGCAGAGTGCCAAGGCTTTGAGCTGTCCACGACTGCTTTCCTGGGCCATGAAGCAGGAAGCTGGATTGAAAGTGGAGTCGCCAGGTTTAGAACAGATGCGCATATGGGATCCTAGAGCCTGCAAGGTGAGGACTTCAGCTACTAGGCTGATTGAGCACTTCTACTCTTCACAAAGTATCAGTAAATGAAGACAAACATAAACCATTGATAATTCTCCAAAGTACACTTACATGACCCCTAGTGCTTGGTGAGGGGTTGGGGAGCAATGGGGGATGACTTCAGCTTCCCAGATAATTCAGTTTAATTTCCTGAGTAAGAACCACGCTCAGATACTAATCAGATACTAATTCTTAAAACAAAAGATTTATTTATATTTATTGGAAAGGCAGATTTACAGTGAGAGTGAGAGGCAAAGATCATCCATCCACTGGTTCACTTCCCCAGTGGCCACAATGGCCAGAACTGAGCTGATCTGAATCCAGGACATAGGAGCTTCTTCTTAGCCTCCCACATGGGTGCAGGGTTCCAAGGCCTTGGGCCACTCTCTACTGGTTTCTTAGGCCATAAGCAAGGAGCTGGATGGTAAGCGGAACAACCGAAACATGAACCAGTACAAATATGGGATCCCAGCATGCATACCAGGCCACTAGAACTCAAGATTCTACTAGCCATAAACGCTTCCTGTGGCCTGATCTTCAAAAAGCTCCTTCCAAGAAGGCAGGCATTTAGCCTGAAATTAACAAGCCCACATCCTATATCATAGTCCCTGAATTCCATCCTCAGCTCTACATCCTGATTGTAGCTGCCTTGGAATACAGACACTGCTGGCAGCCACGAAGGCTCAGGTTTTGGGTTCCTCTCACTTACATGGGAAACCAGAATACAATTCCCAGCCCCCATCTCCAGCCTTGACCCAGCTGTACCAGGCCCATCTGGTCTCACCCATTGTGGACAATGAGCCTGAATTTCTTATTTACCTCTCCTTCTCTGTGTCTGTGCTTCTTAAATCTTTTCTGAAAGTCCATTATTAACATTTTATTAGTTCCTTACCTGAACATCACAGAAGTTTTAACTAATCATATATATATGTTACACATAAATGTCATGTTTCTGTCACATAGCTGCAGTAGAAATAAAGCTTCATAAATATGTCAGATACAGGCCACTTAAATGCTTTGAGAGTGATTTTTTTAACTGACTAATATATTCATACATTTATCTGTCATCCAGTCCAATGTGTATAACTTCTCAAAGCCAAAAAAGGAAAAAAAATATTTAATGTTTTAAAAAAGTGTTTGAATGGTTAAAACACTGCTTGAGGCAATAACTTGTATTGGAGTGCCTGCTTCAATTTCTGATATTGCTTCTGATTCCAAGTTCATGCAAATGGACACCCTAGTGTACATAAGTTGATTTTCAAGCACCGGGACACCTGCCACTGTAGGAGATTCCCAGAGTGAGTTCTGACACCTAGCTTCAGTTTGGACCAGTCCCATCTGGGGTGTGAAGCAGTAGATAGAAGATCTCTCTCTTTCTCTCTCCTTTCTTTTCCTCTGTCTCCCTCCCTTCCTTCCACACTATCTCCCTACTTTCTCTTCTTTGCCTCTGCCAACTACTTTTTAAATAAATCTTACTCTTTATGATTGACATAGACTTTATTTTTTTTATTTCCTTAAGAAAGATGGAGATGATTATCTACAGAAAAAGAAGGGAATATTCTGTCTGCTTGTCTGGCTAGATTATTATTTCCTGAGTGTTATTTGTATTATTTGGGCTTATTTTATCTATTGCATATGCTCTCCACGTGCAGTATCTTTCAAATGCAAAGTTAAAACAGGCTGGTGTAGTTCATTCATTAATTTTCACAGCAGTTGGTTCTTTAGTGGTATGTAAAATTAGCATAGGAAGTTCAAAAATTTAGCTTCATTTCAAATCACGTATAGCGCTATGATTTCCTGAAATGATGCAAACTGATTAAATTGCATTAGTGCAAGATAATCACCCAAAGAGAGAAATATTAAACACCATATATCTTAGATGATTTCGAAGATTGATTTTAGTATTTAAATGTTACGTAGTATCAAAGATGACTCTCCAATTAATGCCATTTACCCAAAAAATCAGAACTAAAATGAGAAATCAGTGAGAAATTCCTGGGAATAGTCTTTCTAATAAAAGGGGACCAGCATTTTGGAGTAGCAGTTAAGCTTTATTTGCAAGGCCAACAACTTTGATTGAAACACCTGTTTAACTACTTTGCATATGATCTAGCTTTCTGCTAATATGCCTGAGAAGGTAGCAGAAGATACTCAAGTACTTGGGCTCCTGTCACATCCTTGGGAGACCAAGATGGTTTTCCTGTTTTCTGGATTCAGCTTGGCCCAGATCTGGACAAGGAAGGATTCAGGGATTGAACCGGTGGATAGAATGCTTCCTGCTCTTGCTCTGCCTTTCAACATGACAAGTTGCTTAGTAACAGATTCAACTGACATAGGTGTTATGGCAGTAGAACTGATAGTGTCACGTATCCTTCAGAAGCCCTTTAATGAACATTTTTCTTTGGAGTGGAGCATTCTTCTAGTAATTAGAGCAACTGACAAAGTAAATCAGAGTAAACTTTTGTATTAGCATTATCATTTCTGGCCCACTCTAATCCAGGGACAACACAGAACACTGGCACAGAACATATCTTTAAGGACAGCATTTTAACTTATTCATTGTTCCAAAGATTTTGAAAAAAATGTTTTTGTTATTATTTCACAGAAAGGTTTTGTCTGAACACTTTGAGTTCCAACTAATTAAGATGCTTACAATTTTCACATTGGTGGCAAATTACTGGCAATTCTTCACAAATTTTTTATGCCGTCTCCATACCTTTTACAACTATGTCTAATTTTCAATTGAAAATTTATATCTTAAATGTGTGGCTCAATATTTCCTCTAGTTTTCGACTAGATCTGCCTATATATGGAAGCATGACAGAGGAAGGGATCAAACTGAGCATGATTACCCATACTCAATATCACTAGATAATTGCATTAAGGTCCTTAGAACACTTTTAATCATTTTGTACTCAGGTAATTACATTTACATAACACTACAGTCCAGTTATATTTTCAAACACTAAGGAAATAGAGGTGACAATTAACCATATTATTCTAAATCAGATTCCTACTATCAAAAAAGTGTTTTAAGAACTCCCAACTAATATGAATATATCATTATACTGCTTGGTGTCAAATATCTAATTTTCCATTTATGATTCTAGTTGATTCTTCACTTAAATTTCAGCATTAATTACTTAGCCCTGAGTGCTGCGGGGAATTGAGGACATGGAATGGAGTGGCCATTACAGCAGTGGCCATCAGTCAGTGTCTAAGGGAGAGCTAAGAGAGGCAATTTAGACTTGTAGTTCCCATGTAGAGCCAAGGGCTACAAAATGTTAGCCAGCATGAAGGAAGTCATGGTCTCCTTTTTTTTTCCCTACATATGATTAGTGGACTAAGTTGTGAGGAATAATTTTTACGTGACATTTTAGCAAGTGTTTTTGTTCCCAGTTGTATGATCATGCACCAATCTGTGTGTTTCTCTGAAGGTGGTTTTTAAATGGAATGGGTATTTAAAACAGTAGACTGAAAATAATGGATTATGCTTTATAACATAGGAGGATCTCTTCCAATTAAGAGAAAGTCGGGAGAGGCAAAATTTAAGTCCTCCAGTAAAGAAAGAAGCAAGTCCTCCAGTTAATATACCCCTCAGACTCTAGTTGTGATATTAACTCTTTCCTGGTTCTGTCTACCACACTATGTTAGACTTACTAAGCCCCATAATTGTGTCATTAAAATGACTCCCTATCTCTCCACTGGTGGTAGCCATGGTTGCCAGAGGGCAGAGCTTGCTTTGAGCCCGGTGTGTCACTCTAACCTCAGGCTGGGACCCAGATGGGATGACAGAATGCTGGCAGGCCGCTGAGACAGTGAAATCACAGCTGTACCAAAGATGGACACAAGCCAATATCCCCCACCGAATAAAGGCCAAAGCGACCTGGTTTCAGCTTCCGTGTTAAGGGGAGTTCAAAACTCCCTTGAGGGTACCTTCCTGGCTTTTTCTTAACCTCTGTCTTTCCGCTGCATGGGGGAGTAAAGCCCTCGACTTTGGTTTCCTGAAATAAAGGCCATCTAAATTCCATTCTATTTAACGCACCTGATGAGTTCCTTCCCTGGTGGTCAGCGAATCTAACGTTTTGGTTAGCGTCCACCTCCTTCTATAGATAAATACACATGCATAGGCAGGCATATGGATAAAATTACAACTCCTTCTTTTCCTCTACACAACACCCCTATTTCATCAGCATCCTGGCCCACATTCTAGCGAGGCTCATGTAACATTGCCACGTCCTGGTTCCCAACAACTATTAGATCCTCTAAACTATGAAGTTATTTGATCATGTATGAATAACCCAGTATTCAGGGGAAACTGATTGTCCTATTGTTTTCTTTACCAATTGTTATTCTGTTGTTCTCTGTGTATAAAGTCATTCCTATCCTACATTGCAGTACACCAATCAAGAGGAAATTTGCTGGCCCAATTGAGTCTTTCCAGAGCCCTTCACAATGATCATTCCCGTGTTGACTTTGAAGATGACAGACAAGGAAGTCTAAGTGTAGGTAGGATAAAGTAGAGCTCATGAACAAGGACGTGTACCAACCAAAGAGAAACTTTGGTCAATCATTTCATTGTGATCAACATTCCCTTTAAAGCACACATGCTAAATAGAGAAATTATGCAGGAACAGGGCTACAAGTAGGACTAAGCATATAAATACATTAGAATGAGGAAATAGCTATGAATGCCAAAATAACCATAGGTGTAACTCAAATGCAATATATCTAAAGCAGAAAACTTGTTAAAATGACAATTTTGTATAGTTCATGAATGATATAAGAACCATCCAAATGGCCCGTAGTAATTGAATCAAAATGTCTCAGGGTTGGTGCTGTGGTTTGGGAAGTGAAACCTGCCCCTACAGTGTCAGCATCCCTCATAGGCACTGCTTCAAGCCCCACCTGCTTCACTTCTGATCCAGCTCCCTGCTAATATGCCTGAAAAGCAGCAGAAGGTGGTCCAAGGTCCCGGCACTCATGTGGAAGAGCCAGAAGAGGCTCTGAATTCCTGGCTTCTGCCTGCCCTAACCTTGGTTGTTGTAGTCATTTGGGGAATGAACCAGTGCATGGAAGATTCTCTCCTTCTGTCCTCCTCTCTCTGTAACTTTGCTTTGTAAATAAATTAGTTCATTAATACATTGTCTTCACACATGGGAAACAAGTGTACAGCTTCCCACTGGTTTCTTGAAACAATAACATCATTTGGAGAGCAGATTGTTCAACTCAGTTCAGGATACGCTGCACTATTGACTTTTATCTCAAGCTGGCAGTTTTAAAATGGACAATTACCTATTTGAATGCAGTCATGCCTGCCATTACAAACAGACCTGGAACTCTGAAGCCAAGACAGTTTCTTTCATGTTATCATTGGCACTTTGCATGGCCCAAGAGCATAGGCTGTCTGAGGAAAGCAGTCTATGTTGGTGGTTACTGGGTTGTATTGTTGGTTCCAGGATTCTAGCAGAAAGCTCTCTCCAACATGAGTGTGTCTGAGCAGGCTGGTGGACTCTGGTCTACTTAGCGCCAACGTGCAGAGAGTGTTTCTTAGAAGCTCCCTAGTGCATACACATTTGAATGCTGTAAAATACTTAATGTTAAAATGTCTCTTTTTCAGAGATGAATTCATGGGTAGACTGAATCCACCCAAAGCATTTTGATGTGTGAAACTTTATAAATGGAAGTATTCCATCAATAAGAAGAGTGTAGCAAACTTGTCTGGGTGGAGATTATTCTTTGCACAAAGGTCTCTGTTGAGTGACCTTTGTGTATACCGGTCATCAGTGTATACCGGTCATGAATCACACTCCAATAAAGGAACATCAAGACTTAAAAAAACAAACCAACAACAATACAAACAAATTGTTCTTTTGCAGAATAAAAGTCCTGATTGTAGGAAGGCCTGGTATTCCATAGAGCAATAGCTTTCCTACTCAACTTTCTGTTGTAATGTTGAATTTTGTGGGTTTTTTTTTTTTTTTTTGAGATAGTGTGATTGGATGATAAATGGAGAGGTCACTGGGCCTCCAGCAGGGCACAGAACTGAGTCATCAAACCTTTAAGGGTCAGAAGGAAACTCATCAAATTTCGCATGCATGAGCTCACAGTGACAGTCCTGGTCTGATCTGTGAAACTGTTGCAGGGTGCTAAGAAGCTCATTCCAAGCCAATGGCTCCTCCAGTGACAGAGTTCTACTCCCTCATCAGCACAGAAAGAAATTTGGACTTCATCCAGATGCCCTTGGGGCCAGCATTTGAGAATGATGGGAATTGCACAGCTGGGGGGACTTGCATACAAATTGGAAAACTGGGCACCCATTGTGGAATATGCAAGAATTAAATAGGATGGTTATGAATAAAACAAGAATTGGGTCTAAAAGAGATTTTAAAATCCTAAAGACACACTGATGGTATCCAATTACATACACAGGCACAAACACACATGAGAGAGAAAGTGGGACGAGAAAACATTTAAAATCGTTTTCTCATTTTCCTTATTATTTTTATTTTCTTCTTGTTAGACTGATTATACAAATGAAAAAATCCTACTTATGGATGCTCTAGGCATCAGTTAAAGGATACTAGTGTTGAGTGAAGTTCTCAGTACTAGTAGAACAAGTATTTATGTCTCTTTATTTTCTTTTTTTTAATTTATTTTTTTGACAATCTTGACATAATTAGGGTAAAAAGGTTCAAGCGCTACAGGAAGATGGGCAAGATAATTAGTTCCATATTGTTTCCTTAATATATCTGATGTAAAAGGGGATTTTAAGGGAGAAGCCCCAGCCAGTCTCCCACCCACCCCAGGTCCCAGATGTGGGGCATGCTCTGAGGATCTTGATCGAGTGGTTTTGATAGTTCAAGAGTTCTGAATTTACATCTCTTAAAACTCATATCAATTGTAAAAGTACAATTGTGTTAATTTAGCACAAGTCTGCATTGTATGAGGAAATTGCCCAGTTAAATGGAAGTTTAACTGATGTAGTTATTCAGGAATTCCAAGACTTTAAAAAGGAGCAAACACTAAGAAAGCAAATATTGATGTCTAAAAATTAGCCTGAATACCAATAGAGAGTAGCAAAGCAGTATGCTATAGTGATTTGCATGTATGTATGTATTTGTGAAAACACTTTATAATATTTATTTTCACACCAACATGAGAAAATGGATTCATTTAACATTTTAAATGAATGGGGTTAATCTCTACAATGTTTACAGCAAAAAAAAAATCCTGTGCTATTTTTCATCAACAGTTAAAACTGATATATGATAGGTGCAGCAGAATGCGGAGAAGAAAAAAAAGTCAGTCCACAAAAGTGTTTATAACCTAACTTTGGAAATTATGAGCTGCCAAGTAAAAATGCAAGTTCCAAGTGACAAAAGGCATCATTTGAAGCAGGTGGGAAAGCTGACGACACAGCAGTGTAAAGACTGCGGGGCACATTTCTGAGTCCCCAGAGAGGACTGAAGAGAAGGGTGACAGAAAACATCTATCAGCATTTAGTTTACAAAGTAACAATAAAAGGGACAGTAAACATTAATGAGGTGAAGGAAATTGGATTTTATTGATTAACAAACTAAAATAGGTAATGAACCATACACATTTTATCTTGGAAACAAGAGCCTAAATAGTTTTTTTTTAAAGATTTATTTTATTTTTATTGGGAAGTCAATATACAGAAAAGAAGAGAGACCCAAAGGGAGATCTTCCATCCCAAGTGGCTACAACAATTGGAGCTGAGCTGATCTGAACCCTGGAACCAGGAGACTTCCGGATCTCTCACAAGGATGCAGGGTTCCAGGGTTTTGGACCATCCTCGACATCAAACACGGAGCTGGATGGAAAGCAGGGCCACTGGGATTAGAACTGGTACCCATGTAGGATTCTGGCATGTGCAAGGTGGGGAACTTAGGCACTAGGTTACCACACTGGGAGCCAATAGAGGTTTTTAAACAACAGTGAAGGGATATTCTAGCTGTTCAAAGATGTATAGTGATAAGAATGTGCTATTAATGGCTCATGGTGTTTATTTTAAAAAAAGATTTACTTTATTTTTATTTGAAAGGCAGATTTACAGGAAGGAAAGACACACATAGAGAAATTCAATCTTTGGTTGAAATGGCTGCGATGGCCTGAGCTCAGCCAATCCGAAGACAGGAGCCAGGAGCTTATTCCAAGTCTCTACTGTGGGTGAATTGAAGAATCAAGGCCATGTATTTTGTAGAATGACCCTGGATGAGCATCTGACATTATTCTCATAATTTAACTGAAATATTGGGAGCACATAGAATGATGAGAGAAGCACAGGGAAAGTGCAGTTTTCTTCCTTGTTGAGGGAGCGTACCGTCTATCAACAGACATCTGATGTTCACCTTGAGCACCTGGTTGAAGTAATGCTGGCTTCTCACAAATTTTACACCCCCTCTCCATATTTTACTTTGGAAGGATGCATGTGCAGCCCATACTTACATAGTGGAGAATTTTCCCCAACAACCTTGAAAACCAATTATGTGTACATATTCTTTAGAATCCTTCTACGTGGGAAATTTACCTGGTCTCTCCATTTATTAAGACTCCTGGACTTTTACTTTGTATATTGAGTTCCAAATTGTTGCTCAGATTGTTTCAATGGGAAACCTTTTGTTTGGCTTGAATTGACACACACACCTGGATGGAGTTCCATGCTCCTCCTGGCTTCAGCCTGTCTCAGTCCTAACCTTTGTGAATATTCAGAGAATAAAACAACAGATGAAAGAGGTCTCTCTCTCTCTCAAATAAGTTATTTATTTATTTATTTATTTATTTTAAGAGAGATGTGGGCTTGGTGCGATGGTTCAGTGGCTAAATCCTTGCCTTGCAACATGGGGATTCCATATGGGCACCAGTTCATGCTCTAGCTGCTACACTTCCCATCTAGTTCCCTAGTTGTGCCCGGGGAAAGCAGTAGGGCTGACCCAAAGCCGTGGGATCCTGCTCATGTGAAAAACCCAGAAGAGGCTCCTGGCTCTTGGCTTTGGATCAGCTCGGTTTCAGCCATTACAGCCACTTGAGGAGTGAGCCAGTGTATTGTCAATCTTTCTGTCTCTCGTTCTCTTTGTGTATCTGTCTTTCCAATGAAAATAAATAAACCTGAAAGAGAGAGAGAGTCAGATGCTTTGCTTGTGTCTGCTGGCCATTTGTAGCTCATCATTTTCTACGTTCTGAGTTGGATGGTCTGCTTGTTATGATTGAGTTTCTTGTGCTCCTTATGTTCCCAGCATATTAGTTTTTTTGCACATGTATAATTTATAAATATTTTCTCCCATTCTGTCAGCTGCCTCTTTGTTGAGTTTCCCTTGGCTGTGCAGAAGCTTCTAAGTTTTAGATGAATCCAAATGTTCATTTTTTGCTTATATTGCCTGTGTTTCTGGTGTCCTATTAAAGAAACTTTTGCATATTCCAAAGTCTTGCAGTATTATCCCTGTTTTTCTCTAGTAACTTGATGGTTTTGGGTGTTAGGTTCAGATCCCTGATACACCATGGGTTGATTTTGTAGAAGGTGCAAACTAGGGATCTGGCTTCAGACTTTGATAGGCAGATATCTAATTTTCTTAACATCATTTGTTGAAGTGACTGTTCTTTCTTCAAAGAATGCTTTTAAATTGCTTGTCAAAAATTGATTGGCTCTAATTAATCTGTAGATTCATTTTTTGGGCCTCTATTCTTTTCAATGATTCTAGGAATATATATATATATATAGGAAAATGTATACATTATACATATCTATGATAAAACTTAATTTGTAAATTAAGAACAGCAAAAGATTAATAACAATAATAATGTACTAAGTATAGTAATATAGTAAGTTATTGCTATCTCACACAATATATTATCTCTCAAAATATATTGTTACATTTCTTCTTAAAAATTTCACTCTACAGTTTCTCTTTGACATAACCAAACTTCTACATCTCCACTCTTACACCTTGGGACTTTTATTAAGTAAAATGAGGAATACTTGAAGCCAATGCTCCAAGTCAGTCTTACAGAGTCATTAATGTGCAAAGTGTGTACATAGCATGGATACAAGGGACAAAGGAAGAATCCCCGTTCTGGCTTTGGGCGTGGGTGGTATGAGATTCCATCCTGCCGTGAAGAACGGCACACCACTGCACCAGGCATTGTGGTACAGCACAATGAACAGCTTCTGGGGTTACCTGCATTAATGCCTGCATCTCGTATCTCACACTGGCTACTGCGCTACTGCGCGGCTTCCAGCGCACGCATGTGCTGTGCGGTGGAACAAGAGCTGTGCTCCTGGCACCTACGTTAGAAACCTAGATGGAGTTCTGGCCCCTCACTCCAGCCTTTCTAGTCTAGGCTGCGGTGGGAATTTGAGAGTGAATTAGCGGACAGGTTTCTCCAACTCTGCCTGTCTCCAAAAGAATTGTTTCTGCCTGTCAAAAAATATTCACACTATCTAAAATTTATGAATTATTCATTTCTGAGAGTTGGGGGATTTTCTGTATACTTTTGAACTCGGAGTTGGCTGCAGATAACTGGAACTGCAGAAATCGAAATTCTAGAAAAGGGAGGACCACCATGCATTGCTGACCCCTTGTTTATGCGAGAGTCCAACTATGAAAAGTTTAAACTTCATTCTCACAGGTAGATAAAAAATTATCTTATATTGAACTTATCCTAAAAATCGTTCTGTTTAGGAGTTAGATTTCTTGGAAATGATCCTTGTGTGCTTACCCTCTTGGGGAAACATTTCCATTATTTTATATACCTTATGTGTCTTTCCACATGTTCCTGTTTTTTGGAAAAAAATATGGAACCTTACTCTCTAAGTTTTTAGTCTGTTGAAAATCAATTCTCAAATATGTGATTTTAATCAAAGGCATAGCATTGGTTAACTCACAAGCATATTTAATGGCCTTATCCGAATTTCATGAGATTCGGTTTCCATGTGGATACCTGCGGCATTTAGTATTACCTTAATGGAATACTAAGGCCCATTCATTAACCCATGAACTTTTCAGATCCGATATACAAAATACTCTTGATTGCCAATGAGTTTAAACATGTCTGCAAGGCATACTCCAAATACTTAAATGGATTCAATTTACCTTGACAGTATTTTTTAGCACTAAAATCTTTGCTGAATATGAAAAATGGCTGTGGAAATGGGGCTAAATGATTTGGTGTCTATCTGCAAAGAACTCATAATCCAGTTGAGAAGTAAGATGAGTAAACAGAGGTTTATTAGAGCTTCTGATAAGTGACATCTATGTCCAGGGAATTCTCAAATAGTAGAGGAGAGACATTTAGCATGATGCCATAGGTTGATTTTTCCTGCACCTGCACATGCGCTTTCCTACTGATACATACAAGTTATTCCAGGCACTAACGGGAAGCATGAGCAGGAGCTTGGAACTTCAAATGCTTGAATGTGGAGTGTTGTGAGGACAGAGAGAACTCCTTACATGGTGGGATGCTGATACAGGCAAGTAGAGGTCAGCTGAAAGCTGAGGTGATTTTGGTGACTATGATTTGGATCTGACTCCCCGTTTTTTGAGCAGTGTGAAATTTCTGCATTGAAACTCTGTAACATAGGTGTAAGCAGGCAAACTAGAAACTTGGGTAAATTGGAATTCTCAGTAAAAACAAAGCAAACAAGAAAGAAATGCATGCTTGTACTCCTTGTGTTCACCCATAAACAATATTGTAATTCATTCTAAGTTAGGTTTGTACTAAGGCTATAACACAAATGGAGTTTGAAGGAGTGTAGATAATCTTTGGTAGATCGCCATTTTAAGTCATACCAAGCGTGAGACACTGTAACTTTATGAATTTTGGTATAGCAAGGAAGTGCTTTCTTCATATACATTGGTATATTAAAATGTGGAATGGGTAGCTGACACAGAAGTTGACAAATTCTTGCAGATGGCAATGTGGAGTGCCTGGTTTGTGCCACAACTTTGCTTCTTATCTAGAATCCTACTAAGGCATAACTGAGGAAGACAGCAACTGATGGCTTAAACACTTTGATCCCAGCCACACAACTGAGAGTCCAAGACTGAGTTCTCAGCTTCCGACTTCAGTCTGCCCAACCCTGTCTACTGCAAACAGCAGGAGAGTGAACCAGCAGATGGAAGAACTCTTTCGGTCTGTCTGTCAGTCCGTGTGTCTGCTTTTCAAACAAAATGGAAAGATTTCCTTTTAAATAAAAGCAGAAAACTGTATATATTGCACAATTTCTTTTTAAAAAGATTTATTTATTTTATTGAAAAGGCAGATCAGAATTTATACACACAAGGGAAGAGAGAAAAAAATTTCATTTGCTAGTTCACTTCTCAAATGACTGCAGCAACCGCTGCTGAACATATTCAAAGCCAGAACCCAGGAGCTAGGAACTTCTTCCGGGTCTCCTGTGCAGGTGCAGGGACCGAAGACTTTGGGTCATCTCTACAGCTTTCCCAGTCCACAAGCCGGGAACTGGGTGGGAACTGGAGCATCCAGGACCTGAACCAGCACCCATATGGGATCCCAATGTTGCAAGGTCAGTATTTAGCCATTGAGCTGCAAAAACAATTTCAATTTTAAAGTATCAAAACATGAAAAAATCAGAAGGTTTCATGAGAAAATATTCTAATGCTTAAGCTATTTTATGATTTCTATGTTACTCTTACTTTTAAAATTCATTATGAGAGATGTCAATTCTTATTGATAAGGAAAACAGAAGAAACATGCCATAGAAGGTTTTAATCGGCAGAGTAATAGTTAAACCAAACTTCACTGCAAAATTTATTAGATGGCATATTGAAGGCAAAAAGGCACCTTCAAGATTTCAGTTGCATAGAACCTTTCATAATTATTTAAAGCATGTAATTTTTCACATTGCAAAAGATTAGTTACAGATTACTTTACTGGCTTAACTCTAGGATCCTTAATGATAGAGAGTATTTCATACTCACATTTATCCATGCAACCTTTGTGTGCAACACGTCAAATATAAGTTTCTACTTAGTATGCTGATCTAAACTAATTAGCAAAAATCAAAGAAAGAATTTGCATTTGAAAATGATATTGGGCATTAAAATGAAAGAGGATAAAAAGATTTGCTAGGTAATACAATAATGCAAAATGTTTTATTAGTTTGATCTGTCCTCAGGACATTGCTAACAAATAACGCAGCATGGGGCAAGGTTGATGACATTTCTCATGCAGCACACAGCTGGCCTATTGAGAATCTATTCTACTAAATGCTAATCAATTTGGACCTAGCATGGGAGTCAAGCTAAGTTAAACCTGCGACGTTGTGTTTTATGGATGAGAACTGCAGGTAAAACGTCCTTTTGCAAAGCCTATGGTGAAATAGTCAATCCTAAATTTTATTCAAATCTACAGAATCTACAGATATCTGGTAATGAGTGTCCCTGCTGCCTCAACAATTTCAATTCGTGTACCTGGATGCTTCCCAGGAGATCTAATTAAAACATAAAGAGCATAATAAAATTGAAATGTTTTCACAGAAATGTATTTGTTTCTTAAAACATGCAAACTCTTTAGAATAATGGGTTACACACAAAGTGCCATTAGAGGAGTGCCCAAGTTCGTAGCATTTATTAGAGAAGGGTGGGAAGAGACTTGTGATCATTTTGGTGGTTGCACAGTAGGATTGAAAGTCAGGTCTAAAAGCCCTTTAGTAATTATTAATTTAGCAATTATTTGTGATGACAAATGAAAGAATTACTGCTATTATGATTAAACAAAACGATTAGAATCTAATTTGGAGCCGTGTGAATTTGCAAGGCATTCTCCCATATTATTAGTAATCATTATAATCATGATAATCGTAGTAACACTTCCACAGCTGTGCAAGCCATGCTGCTCCAGACCACCTCCTTTGACTCTCACAGCAGACACCTATGTTAAGTTGATCCTATCTAGTCCTTATTAACACTTCACACTTCTCAGAAAGACAGCTGTAGAGGTGCCGACCTAAAACCCTGCAGCAAAAACTTTTCTTGATGATAACTGGGCTGAAAAGTCGACCTTATGTTCTCAAGGGAAGAAGCTAAAACATTAACATTGTACATTGATATTTGAAAAGAAGCACGGCTCAACAGGGGTCCAACCGTGAGCAAAAATTGACTTCTGCTGCGTTGTTCCCATCTCTGCTTTAGAGAGTCCCCATACCTTGCTGCCCTCATCCGAGTTCCACTTCTCTGTTATTTAACTAATTTGCGATAAATAATCTTTATTGCCACGTATGTGCTAGACGCAGATCTAACCTCTAGTCTAAAAAATTCACAATTCTTAATGGGAATGTCGGGCTTCTTTTTCCTTGCATCAAATCACTAAGCCAACATAAGTTCTTAAAAGCTTAAAAAAGCATTCTTCATTTTATTCTTGTAGTTGTGAAGCATGTTTGAAATTGCAGTTTAAACTTGTATTTCATTGTGTTTCATAATGCTTCTTTGTGAAAACTGAAAACAAGATACTGAGCATCACTTTTCTCCAATCTTTTCCTTTTTTTTAACTAATCAACTAAATTTAAAATATATATATACACTTGGGGCCTGTGCTGTGGTGTAGTATGCTAAGCCTTTGCCTGTGGTGAACTGGTATTCTGTACGGGTGTCAGTTCATATCCCAGCTGCTCTACTCCCCATCCAGCTCCCTGCTCGTGACCTAGGCAATCAATAAAGAATGTTCAAAAGTCCTTGGGTCCCTTCACCCATGTGAGAGAACATGAAGGGGCCCTTGACTCCTTGCTTTGAATCACATCAGCTCTAGCCATTGTTGTTACTTGGGGAGTGATCCAGCAGATGAAGGATCTC
Organism: Ochotona princeps; assembly: GCF_030435755.1. Classification (NCBI taxonomy): domain Eukaryota; kingdom Metazoa; phylum Chordata; class Mammalia; order Lagomorpha; family Ochotonidae; genus Ochotona; species Ochotona princeps. Next base: position 14,275,919 of record NC_080836.1, on the reverse strand, counting down.
AATTTCTCTCTCTCTCCTCTCTCTCTCTCTCTCCCTCTCTCTCTCTCCTTTTTTCTGCTGCCGCTCTAATAAAATAAAATCTAAACAACAAAGCCTTTATATTAAACAAATTTCCTTTAAAATGTGGTCTTAACTAATATCTTACTATTAATATCTAGTATAAACACAATGCATTCTACTTTATTAATAAAGTTGTGATGATAATTATACTTTCAAAATAAATGTGATACATTCATTAAAATTTATTGAGGAAGTAAGTAAGTACAGTAAGTCTTCCTTTAAGAAAAAAATGATTGAAACACCACTCCATGCTCCTTGCCTCTCTCTTATTCTTTCTACATATCTGCATAGTATTTGTGTAACACATATAGAGATGTATGTATAAATTTGTACATGTGTACACTATATTTACATGCATATGGTGTGCATATATATACATATGCATATATTTAAACTAAAGAAATAACCATATTTCCATTACAATTTTAACGCACATAGTTTTTGACAATCCAGAAAGGCACATATTTTAATTCTGAACCCATTTCTTTTCAATCATTTTCTTATTATTATCAGGCATTGTGTTTTTTCTATAATCAGTAAAATGTTCACAGAGAATACAGTGAGAAAAAGGAAGAGAAAGATGACTTTAATAAAAATTCATTTTTCTGCTTTTGAGAATAGCTTTGAATATAGGTAAGTTGAAAATTGGAGACTAACATTGAGCTTTTATCTGCAGTTGGCATTTTTTTTTGTCTCCACTTACTCCTTCCATGCATTACAAAAAGGAAGACTCTAACGTAAGCAAACATAGCATTTCATCCATTGTTCTTAAAGTAGAGCTATTGGAATTATGAAGTATATCTTAAGACTGATAATGACCAGAAACATATATTCACATTTTTAAAATTAATTTGGTTAAAACAGCTGTAGAAAGCACTTATCCTCTTGGCAGGTGTTTTGGCACAGTGGGTTAATAAACTAAGAGCAGATTCCAGGTCAGGCCACTCCATTTCTGATCCTTCTCTCTCCTGATGAGCCCGACAAAAAAGCAAAGCATGACCCAAGTCCTTAGACCCCGGCCATTCATATGAGAGATTCTGATGCAATTCTTAGCCTTTGGCCCAGCCTGAGGCCATTATGGACATTTGTGAAATGCATCAAAAAATATAGGATCGCTTTCTCTGTATATCTCCATCTTTCAAATAAACAAAATAAGCTTTAGCAGAACTTTGTAAAACTCTGAATTACAAGGTACGTGCATTATGCCATGCTGTTGCCAGTAAGCTCCAAAAGACATAAAAAGGTAACTTTCTAAGGGTTTTTAAATAAATATTACTGTCAAAACGCAGACACATTAGGCTACAAGTGCTTTTTTTCTTAGACTTTTAATTTCCTTGAGAGTATTTTAGCTTCCAGTGCTATGATTTTGTGTGCAATAAGCTAGAATCTTGCTAGTTTCCTTAGCTTATTTATCTATGGTTGTTTTAAAATAATCATAAATTGACTGATAGAGTAGCATGAATCTGTTTAGCTTGACTGTTTAATTTTTATTTTCCAGGAAATGGTAAATCATCAAATAGAATTTAATTGGACTGAGCAGGATATCAGGAATGTCACATGCACATGTCATTTATTTTATTTATCACTGTTAATGTGTTTGAATCTAGACCCAAAAAAGATCAACAGATTGTTTAGGCTTACATGTCTGTTATATCTTGCTTTAGTCTTTCATTTCATTCTGCCTTATTTGTTAAAGCATTTTTTGGTACATTGTCATTTGTAAGCAAGAGTCACTAACTGTGTACATGTATTATGGAACTCTATCCTCTGTATTAACTGTACAATACTAATTAGAATTAGATGTTTGGTACAATTCAAATGTGTTGATCTATTGTACTTGTTTTTAGTTCACTCACAGGCAAAGTGAATGCATATACTCACATGAAGCCTCATTAGAATGTCTCATTGTCTCTGTGTTAGCAGCCATTATTCCCAATGCCTAGCTAGATATGTATTTTTAAAATATAAATATTCTATGACTCTTTCAACCATACCATTTCTCAGCAGTACATATATTATGGATCTGGGCAAAAGCACATACAACTATAATTTATTATAAATGTTTAGTATAATTCACTATAATTTATTGTAATCATCTATAAATGTTAACCATAATTTAATTATGTAAGTAGAAACTTAAAACATTTCATCTGCAGACTTGAGACTACTTGATTGCTTGAATTCTTGGTGAAAATATCTTTGAACACATGGAAAAATGAGACAGCATAATGTAATGTTCCAGTGAGGGCTAGCATTATGGCATAGTGGGTAAAGCTACCATCTGCAACACTGGACACTGGTTTGTGTCCTGCTTGCTCCACTTCTGATCCAGCTTCCTCCTGATGGCCTGGGGAAAAAAATGGGTGAAAATGACTCACATGTTTAGGCCACTGTCACCCATGTTGAGGGCACAGATGAAGCTCCTGACTTGTAATGACAGCCTGGCCCAATGCTGGTCCTTGTGGCCATCTTGGGAGGGAACCCGTGAGTGGGAAATCTGCTTCTCCATCTCTGTAACTCTGTTTTTCAAATACATAAATAAATATTTCAAACAAAAGAATGTTTCGGTGAAAGGCAATTCAGAAACATCAGAATGAACATGTTTACTCGCAGTTTTCTATGCAAAAATTAGATACTGCAGTAAGGAATTTTGACACATTCCAAATGCTTAAATTATATAGAGCAAGTTATTCATTTATGTATTCTACAAGTATAGAGCTCTGCTATGTTCTGAGTTTTGAGTACGCAAGGATCTGATAAGATAAATGACAACTGCGCTGGGCATTGGGTGGAGTGAATAAATTGCTACTTGAGTTACCCACATCCCATATCAGAACCCTGGCACTACTTTTGATTTCAGTTTCCACCAATGCACAATCCGGGAGGAATGGCTCAAATACTTGGTCCCCACCACCCTGCTGGAATAGCTGGAGTGAGTTCCCAGATGCCAGCGTTGGCTTGTCCAAGCCCCTGCCATTGCCGGCACACGAAGAGGAACCCAGCAGATGAAAGATATCTCTCATTGTCTTTCTGTGTCTCTGTCTTTCCAACACACTATTAACAATAAAATGATAGCCCAGGTCCCTGTCAGTCTCAAATTGACTTACATTCTGGTAATGGCAGTAATTTACAAAGAGAGAGAAAAAAAGGAACTGATATAATTTTACATCAATATTAATATGACAAAAACATTAACATTTACAAAAAGCAATATTATTTTAGGTCAGGACACCAGGGAAGAACTCTCTGAGAAAAAAAAATGACATTTCAAGAAAAAAAACTTAATATGAAAATGTAACAGTTTTTGGAAAGCAAATTTTAAGAGATAAAAATGAATTATAAATAGCCCCAGGGCAAAAAGAGCCTGGCATTTTCTTAATGTTAAGTTTGGATTCTGCAAATATTTGCTGGTGAATATTTCTTTATTGAGATGTTAAATTCTATGAAATTTGAGAAATGAGAAAAGGGAGGCCTATAATTTAGTTCAGTGAACGCTAAGCTTGAAATGTCTTTGTGACATCAAAAATAAAAATAAAAATGTCAAGCCGACAGGTGACAGATCCAAGTGTGGAACTCGTGATTGAAAGTGGAGATAGAAGGTTAGACTTAAGATTTTCAGCTGTGGGATGTTTTGAATGTCACGTCCACACACTAGTATTCAACTTTCACACATTATTACATTTTTCACTTATCACTGCAGTTACTATGTTGGCCCCAAGCTCTGGTAACAATATGTTGATCTCTGTCCCTCTAGCAGAATGCTTGGGTGGACTCACTACCTCTTACGGAGGCCATTAAGAGCAGGGATTTTTGCCAAATACACTTAGGGGAGCACTAGGATGAAGGACCATTTTGTAACTCACTTTAGTGCAAATGATGAAACATTGTGCACATCTTAAGTGCCCCAGGGGACAGCAAGAGAATTTCTTACCTACAGTTTTGTGATGTGCACCTGTAAGTTTAATGAACAAATCTTGCCAATGGAGAACACTTAAAAGAGCCATCAGAACCAGAGAAGGTATAATGTGGGAGGAACAGGGCTAAGAGCTCACGGATTCAGCCAGACACCAAAGAGCAATATGAAGAGCTGCTAGGGTTGACTGTCCAATTTCAGAGGCCAGGAAGAAAGACGAAGACAGACAGGAAACTAACATTTTTTTAAGATTTTTTTTTTATTGGAAAGTCAGATATACAAAGAGAAGGAGAGACAGAGAGGAAGGTCTTCCACCCATTGATTCACTCCCCAAGTGGCCGCAACAGCTGAAGCTACACTGATCTGATGCTAGGAGCTTCTTCCCAGTCTCCCACACTGGTGCAGGGTCCCAAGGTTTTGGGTCGTCCTCAACTGCTTTCCCACGCTACAGGCAGTGAGCAGGATGGGAAGCAGCGTGGCCAGGATTCAAACTGGCTCCCATATGGGATACCGGGGCATGCAACACAAGGACTTTAGCCACTAGGCCACTGCACCAGGCCCAGGAACTAACAATTTTTAATTAGTGGAAAGAAGTTACTGTCAACCAACTCCAGTACAAAAATATATTAGAGAAAGAATTGTCACATATTCTTACCGCATTTGTCTCCTTAAGTATCAGTTTCTTCAATGTATCTCCTTCAGTAAAACTCTATTCCTTGTTATACTTGAATTATTTTACTTCCAAGTGATACACTTAATCCCTTGTCCTCAGCACCAAACCACTTCTGTGTTTCTTCAAATAGTGGTCTATAATACAATTGTGCTTTCAGGGAGACAAAAAGTTCCATTGCTAAATTTAACTCAGGCATCACTGCTTCCATGTTCCACCACTTGAAGCATCCTGACAGCTGTTTGACTATTAATAGGGTACACCTCAGAAGTCCATTGTATTTTGCCCACAAAATTGATGGAATAAGAAAAACTTATTAGCAACAAATAAAAATGATACCTGAAGAGCAGTTGCTAGAAAATGTAACCGACAAAGCTGTCAGCAGAACCAGGCTTTCCCCTACAGCCACAACTGGAGCAAACAACCACACGTCTCATTGAGAGCATCAGTGTGCTTGTCCATCCTGTCCGATACTTACACTGACTGATGCCTATGGATTTCAGGAACTGCAAGAAAAACACTGCAAAGATTAGAACCACAGTGCAGAGGCCATCGGCAAGAATGACATGTCTGCCCTGTGAAGCCTTCGCTGAGTATTCTATCCTCATTAGTTTTCCTGCTTTCTAAGCTCCCACAAGACTCATAACCTCTGTAATACTGAAATACCGAATGGTTCACTCTTCAATATTTAATTGTACACAGGCTTGTATTTCTGGCTCATAGCTTCCATCCTCTGAGCTAATCATTCTCCACTACTGCAGGCATACTCCATATGTCTCCATCACAACAAATTCTCGCAGCATCTCCAAGCCTGTCTGGTGTTTATTTTTGGGTTTTTTTTTGGAATATGCTATTTGGTATTAACCTTCCATTTCCGATTCTAATCTAAATTATTGCCTTTCAAGGTCCTGGTCAAATATACCTCTGCTGCAAACTTTTCCTGACTGTAGGAAATTCTTCTTTTCTCTGTATTCCCATGACGTATACATAAATCACATCTCACACTTGGGCTATGCATTCTGAGTGTTTGCAACCAGTCATCATCTCTTACTAGGAAGGACAAGAGTGTGCTTGTGCAATTGTGTATCAGTTTTGTGGTGCTTCTTGAGAGATGAAACTCCTCAGGAATGAAGGAGGGAAAGAAGGAGCGAAGGAGGAAAGGAAGGAAGGAAAGAAAGAAGGAATGAAGGAAGGGAGGAAGGGAGGGAGGGAGGGAGGGAAGAAGGAGAAAAAACGTATTTTCTTTATTTGTCCATCTGCTGACAGATTTTGGATTGATTCCATCTTAGCTAATGTAAGCAATGCTGTAACAGAGAAAGACATCTGACTCTTCAAGAAATCTTTTTCTTAAGATATATGTCCAACAAGTGGGATTGCTCAATCATGATAGTTCTATTTAAATGTTTAGGAAACTTTCCTGCTATTCTCAAGAAGGGCTACATTATATTACATTCCCACTGTTGCACAAGAGTATTTTTTCTTTTTACACTCTTGCCAAAACTCAGGCTTATTTCTTTCGTAACAGATATTTTAACAGGTGGAGAGTGACAGCTTATTGTGGTTTGGATTTTCATATTTTCTGACCCAGGGATAGAATTAGATTAAGTACAAATTTTGGACAAGGATACAAGTAACCTAGGTACAAGATTAATATATTCTTGGACTTGGGTGTGCACCTTTTGGCTATAGTTCATTTTGTATTATTTATATTTGATAAGAAATAAAAGTTTTAGAGATTTTACTGTATTGACATTCACACAATGGTAACAATGCGTGGTAATATGTGTGTTAATTAGTGGGATTGTGGTAATTACCACACCATGTACACATGTATCAAATCATCACATTCTGTGATGTGAATAATAATTCATTTATCAATTGAGAGTCTTATAACTTCAACAGCAAAAAGAAATGAAGTTTTAGGAAACCAAAATCAATGTTTGATGCTTCTGTATGATAAATTCTATTTTTTTAAAATCAAAAATGCATGAAGTAAGGGAGGAGCTTCAGAGCCTATTATTTAGCTCAACACATCACTTTGGCATTCAGCAAATACCAGAAGATATTCTTAAAAAGGATTTGATCTCTTGTGTAAGGCATCACACTCCAACTGATGATAAAATATACTCTAAACAGCCAATCAGGATTCCTTTTAGGACAGATCAATCATTTTGCTTCCTCAATGGGAAGTCTGAAGTTCTCTTGCACAAATGCTCATTCTCTGGCGGATGCTCCCCCAACACCTGGATGGTTTTGACTGAATCCTAATGTATTGTCAGATTCCCCCTATTCCTGCAAGTGGCAGGCACGAGCGTCCCATCTTTTGCCAATCAAACGATCTCCATCTTGCTGCTCACATTGTATCTTCTCGGTTGCTGCATACCTTCATGACATAAGGGTAGACCTCTGCAGTCAGTTTAAATCTTTGCCTAGATTTCAGTAGAAGTTTGTGGTTGCTTCTTGTTTTCATCTAAATTCAATGTAAGCAGGTCTTCCTGTTTCATTAATCAGTCCCCTGGCACCATGCCCCCGCCCATAAAGTCTAATCGTATCACAAACCTTTTTGATACTTGGAAACTCAGAGAAGTTCCTAAAAGCCTAACTCCTGAAGATTCCTGAAGAATGTTGTAACATAGCTTCCAAACTATGCTCACCATTGATTTGTAAAAGTAGAAAACCAAATCTCTTCTAATTTTCTGTAGGGAGAAAGCCTGGTCATGTCTTGTGTATGTAGCTAAACTGTACTCTTCTTTCAAGTCTGCAGTGCTTTTTATAATTTGCTATAATGAAGTCTGTCTTATTTTGTGGAGCTTCCTTTGTGTTTTTTCATAGGATTAAGGTACCATCTTAGTTCAGGGAGCAGTGCATACTTCCTCAAAAAACAGAATGCGTGTCCTGTGCCTGTCCCTTCATTGCATTTTTGGGGGCACCAGTCTGCTTTATTTCACAGGTTCACAGCTACAGAGCATTTGGCTCAAGATAAATTTGAACAATTGATGTGTCAATGAGATGGTCACAGAAGGTGGTTAAGAACTCGCATTTACTTTTACCATATTGGTTACTCATTACTATGTCAATTAATTCCATAATGATGTAAATTTTGCTGATGGTATGTTGGAGCTTTTAATTGATCGGGATGATACTCTGCTGGCTCTGTCTTCAGACCAGAGAGGGTATACCTGAGAAGCCGTTGAACTTGACTGGACAATAAGATGCTGGACTCTATGTTTGGTATATGCTTGCAATGGGGGAATCTCAACTGAACTTGAACTGTGGTTATGCAACAAGGTGGAGGAATCCACCATGGTGGGAGGGTTTGGGGAGGGGTGGGGAGAATCCAAGTACCTATGAAACTGTGTTACATAATAAAATGTAATTAATGAATTTAAAATAATAAATAAATTTTAAAAAAAGATAAATTTGAACTTGAATCTCACCCATATGGTATTTTGAAGTTATTGAGATGAGATGAAGGACATTAGACTTTTGAGTTCCTGCTGGAATGAATTGATCATGTTAGGAAGGAACAAAAGTACTTTGGGGCAAAAAAAAAAAAAGGCAATGAATTTTGGGGGCTCAAGAGCAGAATGACATATAGGGTCTTCACCTACTGGTTCCCCACCCCACAATTCATCATTTGAAATCCCAGCTGTCCAGTTGATGGTATTAGTAGGTGAAACCTGTGAATAAGTCATGAGAAGAGAGCCCTCATGCATGAGACCCAGGCCTTTTTGAAAGAAGTCGTGGTAGAGCTTCTTTGCTCCTTTGACCACAGTGAAAGGATACATTGGCTATCCCTGTTTGTGAAGCATAAAGTCAGCCCTCATGAGATATCAGATTTGCCAATGACCTGAGCAAGGACTTTTGATATCCCAGAAATGTTCAGAAATAGGTTTATATTATTTTAAGTTATCCTATATTGCTATAGCAGCCAGAAAGGACTCAAAATGTTTATCAAAATGGCTTACTAAGTATCTACTATGTATTTAAACTATGATAAGTTTTACTTTAGGAAAGATGTATATTCTTTTCATATATATTTCCACCTTCAGAAAGAATTCTAATGTAACTAAACAAAGACCCAACAGCATGACCATTTTATCAACAGGCTCCACTCATAATACATGTTAGTAAATGTCAGTCAGAATAAGTCAGAATGAAAGAAGAGTTTAAGGTGAGTTTGACTGAATCCCACTAATCCATACGTTTAATTTCCAGTCTGTCTCAGTTCACATGTATAAAGTCTGAATTTCTCAATGCTGCTGTGTCATGAACCCACCTTAAGGTGAGGGCATTTTCTTCTCTTTTTTCTCATAGCAAGTGCTTGTTCCATGTCTCATAGAACATAACTTGAAGGAACTGAATGTTAGTTACACAGGAGCTTTTATAAACCAAGAGCTACATTTCAGAGGAAAAATCAGCCACAATAATTTCTATACATCACAAAATGCTTGTTTCATTCATAAAAATCTAAATTTATCTTTACAATATAAGCCAGTTCTAACATTGACAAAAAGAATCCATTAACTCTCTTCACCCCTGGTTGAAAAGGAGTCTGTATGCAACACAAACATCATTCTGAAATGCATTAGGAACTGCTTGTGCCTAAAAGGCTCCTGAGCTAGTGCTGAAAAAAATGAATTTTAGTCCTGCAGAAGTTTCTCATTTCCAATTGATTTGTATTGCTTTCAAAATTCTGTATTCTTTTTTTTTTTTTGCTGTCTTCTAACAATTAGAAAGGTATTTTTTTTTTTTTGCAGGTTGTGAAGTGTGTTGTTACTACCCATATTCTGCAGAAGGTATCATTTCACTATTGTTGAACTAGGTTATAGGGCATCAGGCTTCACGGGTAAACAGCAGCATTTTATGTGGATCATGTGTGCTACTGTCAGGTATGATGACTTTAAAGAAGCTCATGGCCAGATGGGGTGATGAGGGTGTTTGACTCCAGTTAGTGGATGTGAATATTTTACTGGCCATCTGCTACCACGCCCCGTTACCCACAACCATTGACTTTCAACTCAGCACAGATTTTCCAACCCCATTTCCTCCTTCATCAGGATGTTCTTGCTGATTCTTGAGCCATGTCCAACTCACTGCTGTATTTTTGCCTTTAGAGAGGAACACATGCTTAAAGTAAAAAGCATGAGAAAATATTTTGGCATTATTCAAGTCAAATTTTGTGTGGAGGAAGAGAATTTTGATTTTGCTCCATGTGCTCATATATTACCATCTCCTGTGCCCATACGTAACATAACCCCAGGTGGCTGATGAAGTTCAAATAATCATTTTTTTTGCACATCATGCTTAAAGAATCTGTCCTAAAAGCTTAAAATGGCTTTTATGATCTTTTATTTAATTTTATTTAATTTAATTTATTTAATTTATTTAATTTATTTTTAAAATATATTTTTATTTTGAATTCAAAATGTGGTGCAATTTCATATAGACTGGGGTTCTCCCCCAAACTCCCACCCTCCAACAGATTTTCCCCATTTTACTACAATGGTGTAGTCCTTCATAAGGAATCATAAGTGCAGCCCAACATTGTTGGTACAGACAATGTCAGACAGTCCAGCATCCCATTGTCTACACATGTCCAACAGTTTCATTGAGAATCTTTCTTTAATCTGGATGCTGGGATGCATGTTCCATTATACCCCCACATCTGTATATGATAGACCCCAGCACTCCATCGTTATACATTTCCATAATGGAGAAGCCACGAAACAAGGTCAATAACTGGTATGAGTTAGAACAGCCACAACATGCTCATCTCCGTATTTCAATTGAAAGGGAGAGAGAGAGAGAAAGACCGAACAAGTCTGGCAGCAGATCTTTGATCCACCTGTTCATTCCTTAAGTACTCAAAGAGTCCAGGGATAAGCTAGAGCCAACAATTCAATCATAGTCTCCTGTGTGAATGGCAGAGACTCAAGCACTTGGGAAATAACTTTCTGCCTTTCAGGATGTGGATCATCAAAAAGTGAAATTGCAAGCAGAGCTGGGACACAAACTCATGTGCAAAGATATGGAATGTGGGTGCCCTAGCAAGGCTCTTCAATACAGCACCAAATGTCCACCACTACAAGTGTTTTTTTTTAACCTGAGTTACTCAAGTATCTGTGCTATGAAATTCTGTCAATTTCTATTTTTTTTCATTCTATGATATGTATGAGAACAGTATTTAGAAACTCACAGGACCTGGATGAACATACTTAGAGCTTATAATTTCTAAAGTGTTCTATATTTTTGCATTAAAAAGAACATTGTGGTAATTTATTACATGTTTTGTAAAAGCATTGGTTGGTGACTGATTTATAGATAGAATCACAATGATTCTTTACCACTCAGAGCGTGAGAAACATTGCTTCAGATTTTGAATCTGAAGAATCCCTGCTGCCTAGAAAACTTATTTTTACTGTATTTTTTAGGTATGGTACTGAGAGTAATATTCTAATCATTATATTTATTTCCTTAAGAGAAAAATGGAAGACAAATGACAAGAAGGATGGATTTTTTTATAATAAATTATTATTTTTTTAAAGATTTTTATTTATTTTATTACAAAGTCAGATATACAGAGAGGAGGAGAGACAGAGAGGAAGATCTTTCGTCCGATGTTTCACTCCCCAAGTGAGCCGCAACAGGCCGGTGCGCGCCAATCCGATGCCGGGAACCAGGAACCTCCTCCAGGTCTCCCACGTGGGTGCAGGGTCCCAAAGCTTTGGGCTGTCCTCGACTGCTTTCCCAGGCCACAAGCAGGGAGCTGGATGGGAAGTGGAGCTGCCGGGATTAGAACCGGCACCCATATGGGATCCCAGAGCATTCAAGGTGAGGACTTTAGCCATTAGGCCACACCGCCGGGCCCATAAGTATGGATTTAATACAATGGTGAGGGAGGCCTGTTTTTCTTCATTAGCCACACCAAAAAAAAAAAAAAAAAAGGTATAAGAAAGAAAGAAAAGTAATTTACTCACACTTATTTCAAACTATGTGCCTTATTAAAATATGTGTCTTATTTTTTCCTTTATTTGGACACATCACTGGCACTTTGTTGATAGAACAAATCAAGTTTTAGCTTTGTTATAATAAATGGAAGCAAAAACAACATTACACAATTAAATTTACATGGAAGGAATTAATGAAAATAATAGGTATCCATTTGAAAGGATTATTTAGAAAGAAGTTCAAAAAAATCAAGATTGAAGAAAATCCTTTTAGGAAGAAATAGATGAGAGTTGTTAAATTAATCAAGATACCGTGTTAGATTATGATCCTATAATACTTCATTACTCTTTGAGCAAGTCTGGAAAGGTAAAATTGTGAAGGAAAATAAGAATCGAGATTTAATTAGAACAAGTCTCTGCACGCACTTCCTTTCCCTTGCCTAGGAATTTAGTCTTTAGTAGTTCTTTCAAAGTATGCCTTACACATAAGCAGTTCTCTGTAAGGAAGAGAAGAAAAATGAAAGGAAGTGATCTTTTGGAGATGCATTGCAGGGTCAGGTCCAGGGGACATCAGAAACAAGTGTTTTATGCCTTTGTGATCTCTTTCTGTAGAGAAAAATTCTCAAAAACTCAACAGTTTAAAACCACACACACATATTCTCCTAGAGGTCTGAGGATCAGGAATGCTGGTGAAACTTCGAGACGATTCCAGTTTCAAACTGCCCAAGCAAGCAGTGCAGTGGCATGGAATTTGCACTCTCTTCTGCTGGTGTGCATGGGGGAGTGCTCACTCCCGAGTCCACATACAACAGACGGGGTAGTGCCTTGTCAGCTCCTGAACATGGACCTTCACTTCTTACGACAGTTGGCTGGCATCGGTCCTGTTTCCTGCAGTGTGAGTTTCTCCAGAATGGAAATGCAGCTGGATTCATAAAAACAGCCATGCCCATAGGAGAACAGGAAGGATGTGTTAGGGATGTGGAAGTTCCCATCTTCCCTGACTTAGTGACGGAAACGTTACATTCTCCAAGTTGTTGTATTGTATTGATTGTAAGCCAGTTACCTGAGAAAAGGGCATTATATTAAGCTGTAGCCACAGGAAGAAGGGATCATTAGAGTCCATCTTCAAAATCTGTCTTTCATACCATGAAGAGAATTGTAAACAATATGGTGTGAGGAAGAAAAAATAATTCGTCTCACCTTTGTAAAAATATAATTTTGGGGGGATTTTCAGATCCACAAATTTCATAACCAGAAGTCAAAAGACACTGATATAGTTTTGGGTCCTAGAAGAATAATTTTATGCCATGATCACAGAACAACTATATTTAAATAAAATCCTTCTCCCACAGTCAAAAGTGTCAAATGCTATATAAACTTGTACGTGCATTAGTAAGGGGGTAATTGACATTCACCGAAAGCAAATTTTGTTTTCACAGACCACACAGACCATGATTATAAGAGAAAGCTATTTGTGTTATCAAAAATATCTAAATTAATCCAATTTTATAATGTAGCCAGGTTCTAACATCAGAGTCCTATACAGCATGTCTATTATAATGAGCTTCTTCATTTTAACTTATTTCCAAAGGATAATTTTCTCATATATAGAATTCATGATGAGGAGTTCTATTTGGTTGTTTTTATAAAGTAATTTCACTGTATTATTTTGCTTCTTTCTGGTCCCCATTGTTTTAAATGAAAAGACAGGCATTGCTTGTAATGCCATTTCCCCTGAATGCCAGAAGTCGTTTTTCTATTCCCACAGCCAAGAGTTTCTAATTGTTCTTAGCTCTAAGCGGTTTGGCTATAAATCATCTGAGTGTAAATGCTTTGCATGCATCTGACTCTATGTTTATTAAGCTTCTTTCATCTACAAAGTTTTCTATATAATTTGAGAAGTCTTCCGCCATTTTTTATTCGAGTACTTTTTGCTTTCCTTGTATTCTTAGATACTTAAAAGTATGTTTGCTTTTCCTCAGTGTTTTCCTTCTCTCCTCAATGTTATTCGTGTTTTTTTATTTTAAAAAGTTTTTATTCATCTATAATCAAATTGATCAGTTTCTAGTTAATTAAACATCTGTGTATGCATCTAGTGATATTATTTGGTTATCATACCTTTCAGGTATACAGCTTCCATCTGATGGTGGTTTGCATAAATACTACCATCATGATTAGTTTTTTTTAATAGCAGTGGTTTATATGACTGTTTCATTTAATTCATTGAATATACATATGCTTTGTTCCATTCAGCCTCAGAGTCAGTGTTTACAGGATCTTTAGTTTTAGCACACATATACTGTATTTCTAACTCCCCCTGCTGCCTTACAAGGATCTTCAATACAATGTGAGCAGACAAGGTGTGAACAGAAACACCGTAGTTGTCTTGCTCCTCCTATTAGTGGAGAAATCACTCTATCCTATAGTTAATATATTCCTGGTGCTTTATTTACCTGAAAATAACTTTATTTGGTTGTAATTCTAGAAAAATAATTGTAGAGAATATCGATTTCCTTTATGGAGGTTGTTGTCCTCGCCCTGACATTGTAAATGTCATTCCATCTATCTGGCCTTCATTACTCTTTGACAGAAGTTATCTTAAAGAAGATGGCTGGGGCCCAGTGGCGTGGCCTAGCGGCTAAAGTCCTCGCCTTGAAAGCCCCGGGATCCCATATGGGCGCCGGTTCTAATCCCAGCAGCTCCACTTCCCATCCAGCTCCCTGCTTGTGGCCTGGGAAAGCAGTTGAGGACGGCCCAATGCATTGGGACACTGCACCCGGGTGGGAGACCCGGAAGAGGTTCCTGGTTCCTGGCTTCGGATCGGCGCGCATCGGCCCGTTGCGGCTCACTTGGGGAGTGAATCATCGGACGAAAGATCTTCCTCTCTGTCTCTCCTCTGTGTATATCTGGCTGTAATAAAATGAATAAATCTTTAAAAAAAAAAAAAAAAAAAGAAGATGGCTGTTCCCCTGTAAACAATGAGTCTGTTTTCTCTTTTCTTTTTGCCTTTGAATTTCATAGTTTGTGTCAAGGGGTGGGGCTCTCTTCATTTAGCCTATTTTTTTTTTTATTTTCTTGGGCCTATGAACCAATTTTTTCCATCAATTTTGGAAATTCAATTATTTCATGTGTATGTCTCTTCTTCCCTTAAAAATCTCTTGTCTTTCTGAATCTTACATTATGCATTAGTTGGTGCACTTATAGTGTTCTGTAAGCTGCTGAAATTCTGTGTATTGTTTTCTTTGTTTTTAATTTGAATGATTTTTATTGATTTACCTTTGTTTACTGATTCCGCAATACTATGAGCATCTTTATGTAAATAATTTGAACACATTTCATGTATTTTTATATATAAACCTAACAGCATATGATGCTCGCTGCTCTACCCACTCTTCTGCTCATGCCCTCACCCTCTTTCCTCCTGCCTCTCTTGTTTCTATTTTAACAATGGCATGCTTTCTGTTTACTTTATAATCACAAGCTTAACCTTTTGCTAAATGGAGAAGTCAACAAGCAGAAAGTAAGAAAACAATCACTGCTCCTCACGAGCAAAAGGACACGGGCTCTAGACAGCAATCAAATCTCATAATGTCAATCTCATACACATGACATTCATACTCTGTAGAACAGTTGTCGCAAATCAGGGAAAACATGACATTTGTCTTTGAGGAGAGCTTATTTCGTTAGGCAGAATGATTTCCAGTTGCACCCATTTTGTGCAAAGGGCAGAATTTCATTCTTTTTTTTTTTAATAGCTTAAGAATTGCATTTTCCCTTTTTAAAATTTTGTGTCATAATTTTTGTTTAGAACCAGAAATTTTAAATAATGGAACAGCTCAACTCAGATTCTTCTCTTAAGATGTTGAGCTTTTGTTGCTGTTTCTTCTTTCCTTAATTGCTGACTTCCCTGACTTTAAATTTTCACATAATATGGTCACTGCCCCATATCATTATTTATTTATTTTTTCTTCATTTTTATATTTCTTTAAAGATTTATTTATTTTTATTGGAAAGGCAGATATACAGAGAGGACAGAGACAGAGAGAGGAAGATATTCCATCTGATGGTTCACTCCCCAAGAGAGCGCAATGGCTGGAGATGAGCAAATCCGAAGCCAGGAGCCAGGAGCTCCTCCAGGTCTCCCACACAGGTGCAGGGTCCCAAGGTCTTGGGCTGTCCTCAACTGCTTTCCCAGGCCATAAGCAGAGAAATGGATGGGAAGCAGGGCCACTGGGATTAGAACCAGAGACCATATGGGATTCCAGCGCGAGCAAGGCGAAAACATTAACCACTGTGCTATTGCGCTGGGCCCCATTTTTATATTTTAACCTAACTCTATAGGGGTCATCTGTGTGTCTTCATACCTTATTGAGCAGGCAATGGCTAGGCAAAGCTATCCTTGAATATATTGACCCCGAAACGTTTTCAACCTCTACTAAAGGAATTCCTCTGAGGAACACACTAAAGCCACTGCCAATTCTCAAACCTTCCCTCACTTTTACTTCTGCCTGGACTCACACTGCTTTCCCTTCACATCTGTTCTTAGTCACGCAGGGAAGAATGAACAGCCTGCCAAGTCCTTCTGTCCATCTCTTGCACCTATCTTCGTTACAATCTATGGATTATCCACAACTCTACAGTTTGTAGTTAACTGGTGCACAGGTGTCCCTACTCACTGCCCCCTCAGAAAGACTATCTTTCCTAGTAAGATGGCCGTGATTTTCTTGTTGTTGTTGTTTTTGGTCTCTCCGGCCAATCAAGTCAATGCTTCTGGATTAAACAGGTGCTGGTTTTCGGAGGGAAGATGTCACTTCACCATAGTCCTCAGCAAGGCTCCAGAGGCTCTACTGTCCCCACCTGGCTTCTGCTGGCGTTTTTATGAACAGATGACTCGCAATCTGTTGTTTGTCTTACTGACTTGCAGCATCCTAATGGTTGTTTTTAACCTCCATTTTTACACTTTTGGAATGATAGAATATTTTGATCTTTTCAAGCCGACATGCAAGAATTTCACCCCTCAATAATCAACTTAGTTTTTAAATATTTATGAATTGAATAATGAATTTGGTAGGAGTTTTTACATAGGGCACATGACAATAAAGGTTCAACATTGCAAGCAACTTATATTTGTTATGAGTAACACTTAAGTATTTGATGACAGCCTGGAGCAGTAAAAGGTGGGGCTAACTACCAGGTGCCGATGAGAAAAAAAAAATCATGAGAATTAGAGTAATAGAAAATTTTAACGATATCTGATCATCTAAACGGTTTGATTAGTATCCTTTTGTGAGCTTAACCCTATTTGGCAATTCCAGATAGTTGTATCCTAACCCTGCCTAATTCCATAACATAGAGCAAAAATGTTTACAGCAAACAAGTGATTTCCAAATATATACTACAACAACAAAGCCCCCACCTTCCCTTGATTATTGTTCAGCAAAATTACAGAGTTTAAGTGCTGAAATACATGTAGGGAGGGTACATAATAAACATTATGAGAGGTGCTTGAATGCTGAGAATGAGTCAAAACTAAGTATGCCAGAACTAAAGAGGAAGCAGCTAAGAAAGTAAATGCAGGCTTTGAAGAATCGGTTTATAGCTACCACTAAGTAGTTTTCTAAAATTAAGAGATTTTGTTCACCTCCTGGGGTCTCAGTACTTTTTACTGAAACTGAAACAATACTATTTTATGGGGTTGTTGTAAGAATTAATTGACTCTGTATAAGACACCCACTTGGTGCCACATTACGGACTCAGTACCTAGCAACCCATCCTTTATATTGGTTTCTTTCTCAATTGGTACATATTTCTGTCATTATTTGTTAGCTTATTAAAGTCAGAGAGAAAATATTATGGCAACAGTGAGCACATGGGACCTCATGGGATGTGGAATAGATGCAAACAGAAGAGAGAGCCCCCGTGTTCTTTATTATCTTAACATTGTCTCTCCAGAAATTCACATACTGAGAACACCCATAACCTTTTGATGGATTAAAATCACATGAGAGATGAGAACTGCATTCTGTGAAATACAAGTAGAGTAGCATCTGGAGAACTCAGTGTCAAAGATTGCAACAGTATATAAAGAATTAAAGTAATTTCTTCCTATCTGTAGTGATACAAGATATTGAATAAGGGAAAGCAGATACCCAAAGCATCACAACCCTGTGCCAGTCAAAGACTATAAACCCTTCTTAAGAACCCACATGCTTGCATATGTGGATGGATGTTTGCTTTGTGTGAAACTCCTTTGTTTAAAAATATTACAGACTTTTTCACATCCTATTTCTAAAATATTTAATTTGGGCACCTTTGTGCAATATTTAGTGAATCTAATACAACTGGTTTTCAAAATGTAACAAAATGTATACTAAAGTCACTGTCTTTCAGATAAAAAAAGAACATTTGTGCACCTTATTCCATCCTTTTCTTTGTTTCATAAATCACCGTAGTTTTGATGTTGACTATCTTCTTTCTTAAGATAGTTATTTTTTAGAATAACTTTATTTTACTTGATTTCACCTGAACACTCTCCTACTTTAATACTACTACTACTACTTTCACTTTCTATTTGCATCAGCATTCAGGAAAAGCTATTTTGTATTATTTTGGTTATCAAATAATTGATGTCCTTTCTTGGGTTATGTCTTTTCTCCTTCAATAGAGATTGAAAGTGGGTGTTTTTTCACTTCTGTTCACAGGCAGGAACATTTCACCTTTATTCAACTAGTCGATACCCACCAGCCCTTTGACTCCACATCCAGCACCACAGGAAAGAATTGATGATTGAGATGTGTTCTCCATTGTCTTGAGGTCAGTCTTAAGAGCCTGGACCAATTGCTCTTGCTGCCCAGCTTTGGAATCCCTGTCTTTATTTCCCAAACTTACAGTCAAGCAGCAACTTGTGGCCCATGTCCCTGGATCCTGCCCCCATGAGGGAGACCTGGAAAAAGGTTCTGGCTCTCGGCTTCAGCTGAGCTCAGCTTTGGCTGCTGAAACCAACTGGAGAGTGAACCAACGAATGGAGGACCTTCTCTCTGCCGCTGTTTCCCTCTCTCTTCTTTATGGAAAATTCTGTTTTTCAAATAAAAATAAATACGTATTTTTAAAGAATCACCAAAGGCCTCTCCTTGAGCACACCGGTATCCCATATGGTCACCTGTTCTAATCCCGGCAGACCTGCTTCTCATCCAGCTCCCTGCTTATGTCCTGGGAAAGCAATCAAGGACAGCCCAAAGCCTTGGCACTCTGCACCCACATGGGAGATGCTGGAAGAAGCTCCTGACTTCTGATTGGCTCAGCTCTGGTGATTGTGGTCGCTTGGGGAGTGACTCAATAGACAGAAGATCTTCCTCTCTGGCTCTCCTCCTCCCTATACATCCGACTTTCCAATAAAAGTAATAAAAATAAATCTTAGAAAGAAAACAGAATAAATCACTGCCCATTTCAATTTGCATAGTTTTATTCATACATCCATGTATAAATACATTTTACTATTTGACTGTCAGTGTATTTTGGTATAATGAACATGGACATGAAGCAGAATGGGTATTTTGATATCTAAAATAGAATTTTAACTAATATGTTATACAAATAAGCAATTCAGCTAAGAACTGATTGCATAGGAAAAAAAAACAATGAATACAAGGTCAGAAAATACATTCTTAGTTCTGCCTCTGAGTGTCATTGTAGTCTAGGGTAAATAACCAGTTTGTATTTTGTTAACCTCATCCATAAAGAAATTGTCATTCCAGGTGATTTCCAAGGTTTAGTTTTCTTCTTCTAAATTTCTGTAGTTCACACACAGACAAAAAAATCCAGTCTCTCATTTGTGGCAATCTCTCCCTGTATGCGTTTGAGAATGTGTGTGAATGCAGGCACTAGTGTTATATGTAAGTATCTCCTTCTTTTCCTCACTGTCATTACTAGATCATTTTCATGAAGTGTAATGGAAGAACCTATTTATGCTAATACAGATGTCAGCTAATGTGGCCCACAGACTGTGTTCTGGATGTGCCCACCAGGCCTGCAAAAGTAATTCCATGCTATTGTGCATGGGCTTTTCCATACCTTCTTGCATATTATTGTACCTTTACTCAGACTCTATCGAGTTTTCAAGTGTCTGTATTGTTTTGTTTCCTCTGGGTTGTCTTTTTTTTTTAAAGATTTATTTATTTTTTATTACAAAGTCAGATATACAGAGAGGAGGAGAGACAGAGAGGAAGATCTTCTGTCCGATGATTCACTCCCCAAGTAAGTGCAACGGCCGGTACTGAGCCGATCTGAAGCCAGTGTCTTCCTGCAGGCGCAGGGTCCCAAATCTTTGTGCTGCCCTTGACTGCTTTTCCAGGGCACAAGCAGGGAGCTGGATGGGAAGTGGAGCTGCCAGGACTAGAACCGGCGTCCATATGGGATCCCAGGGGGTTCAAGGTGAGGACTTTATCTGCTAGGCCACGCTGCTAGGCCATGCCACTGGGCCCCCTCTGGGTTGTCTTACACAACATCTTCTACCCTCTATTCTTAACCTAGTTTCAGCTGTTTCATATTAGTCCCTTCTCAGCATGCTCTACTTCTATGTAGCAGTCATCAAATCATATCTAAATAATCATTTTATCTTTATCCAATTTAAGCTTTAGGAAAGCACAATCTTATTCTTAATTATACTTCTATGACTTTGCACCAAACCCACAGTGTGTACGCAGTAGGTATTTGTTGAATGAGAAAAATTAACATTACTACCAAAATACAAACCTGAATGCTTGATTGTAGCATTTCGATCTCTTTATCCAACTGTACTGACTAGAAAAAAGGGCTTGATTTTCAGGAATTCATTATGTACAGCAAAGCCTTAACAATATTTGTCCTGATTTTGGATCACACTCCATTTCTTTTCCTAATGTCCTGGGGATCACATATTATACATCTTGGCCAGCATTTCAACCTGCAGCTGCCTTCCCTATTCCTTCTGTGGAAAGCTCATCCATCTTTGGATGATTTGGATAGGCTATAATGGCTTTGTTTTGGATAATTGATGACAACATAACATTTAAGGACACCCTAGGGTTATGAGCCAAAACATGGGAGCAATTCCAGAATCTATCACTCTAATTAAATAAATGACTCTCCAAGGGAAGAATTCATAATTCCCAGGAACTGGTGGGTGACATTGGCACTTAGAAGAGGATCCATAGATAATGTGAAAATGAAAGCCGACATAAATCACTCCTTTATGAGAAAATCAACAGCATTGTCAAGGAAATCAAGAGTGCATTTGTAAGTGGCTCAAAGTGCCAAATAATTTGTAAGTTTGCAAAATCGCTGTGCACAAATAGCTTTATATATTATAAGTATTCAGACTACTTCACTGAATTGTGATTTAACTAAAAGAGTTATACTTCAGAGAATCATGTTTTCTACTCTATCCTTTTGATATTGAAGACTTATAGAAAGAGTATTAATTTAAGTCAAAATACTAAAATAGAAAAATGAATGTAGTTATAAAAAATAGTCAAAGATAGATTTAAAATGCATGAAACACTCCCAGGCTCCGAGGATAAAATGAAATACATCTGTTGCCTAAAATAATGAATGTATAGTTAATGATTGAAATATAGTCTTAGCTTTTCTCTGACTTGGGTTGGCATGAAAGGACACTGCCTTTCTCCATCTTTGTCTCGTCCAATTGTAAATAATGACCACTAAAATCGAGACAGCCAATAGCAGAACACAGGGATACTCAAACACCTCAAGCATATCAAACAGATATGTGACAACAGTATTTGTACCTTGAGCACAATGCAGTCAGGAAGACTAGGTTGAGACACATATCCAAAATTACCAATGTTCATGCTATTGGTGGCTTTTTGTTTTAGTCAGATTTCTTCCTCTCTCTCATCTCTTTTCCTCTAACTCTCTTTCTCTCTCTCAATCTCTACCCCCACACAAGTTACATTCATGTCTGACGTTTTCATTTATCCTCATCATGCTCCCACTCTCACCATTATTTCTCTTGAAGTCCTACTTTTCTCTCCATTTTTGAATTCTGCTTTCTGCATCACATACTTTTTGTTGTACGTTTGATGAGACTAATGCATGATTTTTGATCCAGGAAAATTGGGATCAGGGGAAGCAAATAGTCACAAAAGAGCTTACATATCAGAACTGATGATTCAAAGCAATGTATTTTGGTCAAAAACTCATGAAAGAATCATGACATAATGAGTAACTGAATTGGGCAAATATTTGTACTAACGCATAAAATCAGTAAAATAAGAATCAATCGAAATATTTTCACTGCAGTATATAAGAAACTCATCAATGTCATAAAATGTACTAAAAGTATCTCTTTTGGAAGAAAACATTCTGTACAACATTTATTTATGTTCATATCATTTTGTTAAAACATTTCTTCTTTAAAGGAGTCTGAGTTAAAACACAGCATTCAAATATACAGAAATTATTCAATACTTCTTTTAAAAGTCAAGCCAGATGGACTCTAAAATCCCATCTATTATTAAAATCTTTTTTCTAATTTCCGTTATTCTAATAAAGTTTCTCATTTAATATAACGGTAATACTCCTAGATAGCTCCGCATATTTTTAAGCCTAAACATTTTATTTTGAAACTTTCACAGTTCAGTAGTGGAAGAGCTAAGTGCAGCCTAATCTTTAATGGAAATCATCAGCATATGGCATTTTGCATTAAGGCTTTCAAACTTCAATTGCTGGAAAGCAACAATAATTACCTACAAAACATGAGCTTGCTTACCATAGAAGTGAAAGACACACACACACACACACACACACACACACACACGTTATCTTATAACTTAATTCCCACTTGGAAAACTAGTGCTTTTATCAGATCACAGTTGTATTTTATTTTGTCTGAAAACATTCATCCCTAGTAGAGAAAATGAGAATGTTTCAACCTTGCACAGATTCACAGCTGCTCATACCAGCATTAGCTTTCCCTGCTGGGGAGATCCAAGGTGCATGATTCAATCAAATCATCGCCAAGGCCCAGCTGTGATCATCTGGAAGGAAACATGCCTGGGGGGGTCTGGATTCTGCTCATATTATTTACAGAGAGCAGAAAGTTTTCCTTCCAACTGAGGGAGAAAATCTCCCAACTATTACTTCCACCCAGGAAGTAATTGAGTTGATGCTGTGCTGGTTCTTGGGAGAAATGGAGGTAAATTTACTTGGAGAGAAATGCCCGTCATATTTCCCACTTCATGCCAAAGGTTAATATATATGCAACAATCTGCCCCAAATATATTCTCGTATACGTCAGAGGAAGAGCTTTGCTGAAAATAAACCTGTTCTGAAGATTTTCTCTTTAGGAATCCTTGTTTGGATCTCTCTAGTCACTCCTCTCAACAGGAGATCCACATTACCATTACCTACCATGGCCTCGCATTTCACAAGAACAATGTATGTGACCCTGTGACCTCTATTTGTTGTTGTTGTTGTTTTGTACACAGATGAAAAATTAAATTTCACAATGAACATATTTTGTGCAAGGTTGTCAGTAGCAGGCTTTTTTTAAAGATTTATTTGCTTATTTTTATTAGAAACTCAGATTTTACAGAAGGGAGGAGAGATAGAGAAAGATCTTTCATCCACCAGTTTACTCCCCAAATGGCCCCAACAGCCAGAGCTGAGCTGATCTGAAGCTGAGAGCCAGGAGCTCCTCCTAGATCTCCCACACAGGGGCAGGATCCCAAGGCTTTGGGTCATCCTCTATTGCTTTTCCAGGCCACAGGCAGGAAGCTGGATAGGAAGTGGAACTGCCAGAATAGGCATCTGTGCCCATATGCAATTCTGGGGCATGTAAGGCAAGGACTTTAATCACTAGGCTACTGTGCAGGGCCCAATAACAGTTATTACCTATGCAAAGTCACTACTTGCTTATCATGGGCCAAAGAATCTCCAAAAGGCAAAAGGAAAAGATTCTTTTCTGCGGTGAAGCATTGTTATAAAGAGTAATCATTCAAATGTGGTAGTTCTCTGTGAATGAACATTCTGGAAGAGCTTAAAAGATGTTTTATTGTACTTTGCTAATGGTTTCTGGGAATTCCAGAAGAATTTAGTTTAAAAGCAAAAGGTCCTCTCCGTGAATATATTCTTAGGAAATACAAGCATCGTCCGCTTGTTATCTTTGAATCTCTTCCACTCAGGAATGAGTGTGCTGGTTACCCCTCCCCCAAATTAAAAATGTATCTGCCACGTGACTCAACACTTCTACTTAGGGAATATGAGAAATGAAAGCAGATTGCTGAAGAAAAAACTGCATTCTCACATGCATTGCAAAACTGCTCATATTAAACAAAAAACGGAAATAATAGAAGTGCTTTTTTAGGGACCTGCGTGATAGCCTAGTCCTCACCTGGAACACCTGGATGCCATATGGGCACTGGTTCACGTCACAGCAGCCCCACTTCCCATCCAGCTCCCTGCTTGTGGCCAAAAAAAGCAGTAGAGGATGACCCAACGCCTTGGGACCCTTGTGAAGTAGCTCCTGGCTTCTGGTTTCAGATCAGCTTAGCTCCAGCCATTGTGGCCATTTGGGGAGTGAACCAGTGGATGGAAGATCTTTATCTGTTTCTCCTTCTCTCTGTAAATCTAGACAAAAAAGAAGTACCTATTAACGTATTAATGCTACAAATATACAGTGGAAAACTATCCAGCCTCCCTCCATTAATTTTAAGTTTCTTTTCCCTGTTTTAACTAAAATTAACTCATCCAACTGAGGGAGAAGTACAACTGAGCCAGTAGGAAAACTGAACACATGACTTCAAAGGTTATGGATCTTCCCTATCCACTGCATCTTGCTCAGTCTTGCCCTATAGGATTTCTTCTTTTCAGGAACTCCAGGTTACAAGAGCTATCTACCACCTAACTGAATGAAGCCCACGCTGCCATTATCAAAATTTCCAAAAGAAAAATATCACTGACCGATAGAAGGAGGTCCATGAGCATCACAGAACAGCCATGGATCTGCTTGAGAGCTGATCATGCACCTGTCAGCCTCTACATCAGTTTGTGAGCAAATGTACGCATAACACTTTGAGGAGCCAAGGAATTAAGGGATAACTGCCCACCTTTAATGTCTATATTTTGCAATGAGTAGCACTTTCTTCTATTGCCTGGGTGTAGTCAGTTGCTTTGCTATGTGTTGAGAAAGTGGATCCAGTTTGGGGAATTCAATAGGGATTCCTCCAACAAGTTTAAGGGTGTATGAGTTTATATCTCTAATTTTATTTTAATGAAATTCCAGCCATCTTTTAGGGAAAAAAAAAAACCATTCTTAGCAAGACAATAAAACCAGAATCTCATTAAAAAGCTAATAATATTTTTAATAAGTTTTAATTCATAGTAAAATTTCTTGTGAGGCTTTTTATATGAACCTTATTATTTGACACATAAAATATTACAAAAAAGTATTTTAGAGAATATTTGAATAATTAATGCATGGAATTTATTCTATATTTTTCATCCTAAAAATACCACTGTCCTCTAAATATTCTATAGTCTTGGAAAGGAAGATATTAACTCCTTTTCTGTAAAAGATATTTTTGCCATTTACCACTTTGAATCAAAAATAATTTATAAGACTAATGCAATTAGCATTCTTTGAGACAAATTTAATACAACACTATCTTCATAGTTCTTTTATCCATTCCTTATGGCAAGCAATTGTTGAGACTTAGATCACACTACCCCAAAATATAAATGTACGAAACCAGAATATGCTACTCCAAAATGTAGCTATCAGGTCTATTTTGACCTAGTTTTTCTGAGGAACTGCAGATACAACTGTGACTCTGAAAAGCCTTGCTTTTGTTAAAGAAAATTACAAATATCACAGAAATTTATGTTAGTGAAAATTATCCTGAACCAAGATAGCTTTCATTATTTTCAACAGGACAATCTACGGTTACCAATCAATCCATCCTCTCCCTCCCCTTAGCTAACACTCTCAGAAGTTTCCAAGCCCAAATTCCTCTGAGACTCAGGAAGTTCTACATACTTCAATTATATGACCCTCTGTTGAGGGTCATATTTTTGCAATTCCTGTGTCAGAATGCCTAATTAAATGCAGGTTTTCTCCTCTGAATGTGTCTCATGTCAATTTTGGAGGGGGGTGAAAGGAAAACACTTATTATCATCTTCCTCAACATGTTGATAATTACTTTGTCTAGTTTTAGTTTGACGTGAAAAGGGGAGACTCAATGAATTTAGGTTGCTGGTCCCAAACAGTGCAGTTGAAAAATGCACAACACTTGAAAGCTAGTCTGTGTGACACAAATTATTGCGTTTATCAGTATGTACTCATCATACTGTTTAAAAACGAATCAGACATAAATATTGTCCTGGTTAAGAGAGACTAACATTATGCTATTTTGAGGATTAAAATATGTGCATGGCCTAGGTTTGCCTAGAGCCTCTGTACCTTGTTTGATTAATGATTTTGCATGCGTATCTCTGAGGTCTGTGTGGACACGGCTATCAATGGGACATCTGAGAGATCTCACTTCCTGTATTCCTTCTGCAGGTGTGTCATGATTGCAAACCCATACAGCCCTAAATAAACCCCAAACTATTTCCCGTTGGTGGAAAAGTTGGCTGTGGAGACTTTAGCCTGATAAAAACTTGATTGTCATCATCCCAAAATTTGTTTCTTTCTTTTCCCCAAATCCTTGTCTTCCAAATCATTGGCTTCTTGTACAATAAGTACCATATTTCAGGTTGGGTAACAATTCCAGGGAAGGTGGGCCCAAGCTATTTGCCACTGGCTGGTCAAAGAGTTGATGCAAGGAAATCAGGTGTAGGCAAGAGGTTTTCAATCATGGAGGAAAAGTGAACCCTCCTGTTGCAGAAAGAGTACATTCCAATCTACCAGTGAGTGGGAGAACTATTTAAAGGAGAAAAGAGGAGATGCAGTAGGAGAAGAAAGATAGTGGGTACAGCTAATCGCAAGGTTGGGCTGAAATTGGTTGGGTAATGATCCCTTTAACTAAAGCTTGACTGTTTACAGGGGTGTGGTTATGAGTTCCTGCTTAGAGGGAGGAGGTCTCAATAGCCTAAGGCTTGGTGGAAATAAATTCCTTATTTATCCAAGGTCTAGCAATTTCCCTGAAGCTGTTCCATAGAATTTTTAACCAAGCATGATTTATCTGTTAAGCTGAACATAAATGTAATTAGTCATAAAGTCAGTAATTCAATTTGCTAAGCAAAATGTAAAAAGAAAAAAATGTACTCACTAAAGTGGATGGTCATGTTAAAAATTATGGTAATAGAACCATATTCAAATACTGAAAGATTACTTTTTAAATGTATTTTTATTATTTTATTTATTATTTTTAAAAGTACTTTTATAATTTTTATAATAATTTGGATGGGTATTGTAATACTGTGGGCTAACCTGCTGCCTGGGATCTCCACATCCTATACTGTGGTGACAAATAGAGTCTGGGCACCTCCACTCTAATCCAGTCTCCTGGTGATACATCCTGGAAGGAAGTGAATGATAAATCAACAGTTCAAGTCCCCATTAACCATATGGGGCATCCTGATAGAGTTTGAAAGCCTGGCTTCAGTCTGGCCCAGGCCTAGCCATCAAAGGCATCCAGGAATAAGAACTGAGTCAATGCATTAAAGAATCCCTTTCCCCCTCTCTCTTATCTCTCTTTTTCAAAATAAGACAAAACAATTTTAGGAAAGCAATTTAAATACTGAAAAGTACACAGTCTTTACATCAAGATGCTAGGAAAAATGAATGGATTAAGAAGGGAATTTCTGGAAACTCCCCAGTTACTCAGAAGTGAAGAAGTGAGTAGGCCATTAACATTTTGGCTGTCTAGGATAACGGACTTTCAATTCCAACAAATTTGTAATGTTGATGCATGAGTGCTATGTTCTCTATCTTTTTCTTATATGAAAAACCATTAATCTGACTTTCTGGCTCCTTGTATACCCCATGATGCTGGTGGTTGTGAATATAACAGAATAGGTCTCTTCAATTGTCTCCTGACCCAGACACTATGAATCCTATCTGCGACCAGGACTATTCACATGGGCATTTGGTAAAGGAAATGGACTACTGTTTGAGACTTCACAACCCACTTCAGTGTCTGGAGTAAAATACCACCTCTGTTCTCCATTCCAGAGCCCTGATAACGTACGACAGAGGAGGGAGGTGTAGCGGGTAATGTCTCAAACGCTGGTGGTTCTGAAACCAGGATGGGATATTAGGGTAAATTTCCTGGCTCCTGGCTTTGAGTGGACATTAGAGCATATAGGAAGCAAACTGAGTGATTTCCAAAGCTCTGTAGTAATGTTTGAATAATATTAAGTCTCTGCAGAGCTTATGCAGTAAAATATAATACACATATATGTAATATGTGTGTCTTCTAATATACGTTACACACACATATATGCACTTGGACACGCTAGTTTGGAACCACTTCAGAAATAGGCATTTTAAAACGTTAGGAAACCAAAAATAAAAGGGATTTGCCATTTGAAACAATTAAGATAAATGCTTTCTCCTGAAAGTTTACCTTAGAAATGTATGTTTTCATATTAGTATGTTAATGATGCAAAAAATGTGAATTTTTCTTAAACATAAATCATACTGATTTTCACTTACTTGCTACCAACAGTACATAATACATTTTAAAAGTCACCACATGCTTCTTTAAAACCTGGTTTATTTAAAACTAAGACTTCAAAATTAAATGAATGCATAATAAAGCAAGCTAATTGCTTTCTAGCATTTGTCCCAGTTACCTCTGAATCTGAGACCATTGGCGTTTAATTTTCCATTACAAACATTTAAGAATTCCAAATTAGTCTTCCATGTAAAAAGAAATATCAGATGAAAGAAAAAGAGTTAATTAGAAGAGAAAGATTCTTTAAAAAAATGTTGTTCTGCATTCCTTGTATCTTCAATACTACCAAGCTAAGACAATTCGGTTAGACTAGATGGTAGTAATAAAAACATTTGGTCAGTCATTCACAGGGAATATGTCTCTCATATATATATATATATATATATATATATATATATATATATATATATATATATATATATAATGTATATGATGTATATGTATAGTGCATATATAATGTGTATATAACATATATAACATATGTATATGATGTATATACGTATATATAAAACATTTTACAAACTTTTATATAAAGCCAGACAAGACGGAGAGCTCCCAACCACTGGTTTCTTCTCCAAATCTCTACAACAGAGTCATCAGGAGAAACGAACTTAGACCAAGTCTCCCCCATGGGTGATAGGAGCCAAGTCATCCAAACCGCTGTCTAAGTCTCAGAGTTAACACAGTTAACACAGG
Source organism: Ochotona princeps (assembly GCF_030435755.1). NCBI lineage: Eukaryota > Metazoa > Chordata > Mammalia > Lagomorpha > Ochotonidae > Ochotona > Ochotona princeps. The sequence continues at coordinate 14,246,951 of NC_080836.1, read as the reverse complement.
CAGAAAGTTGAAATCAGAAGCAAGAATCAGGAGTCAAATTCTGGTCTTCAGATGTTTTTCATTTCTATAAGAATAAAAAGAGTACTACCACAATATGTAGAATAAGAATCATTTGTACTGTTCAGACTTTTCATAAAGAAAAAGTACAGACTCCAACCATTGTCCACTACTCAAGATCTTGCAAGCCAAGCCATTTGCCTCAGTATACAAGAAGATAAAGTAAAATTCTCATAGTTATGATTTATTACCAATATCAGTCACTTCGTCAGATATACTCCCTAGGTTGTAAAGAAAAAAAAGAATTTCACAATAATTTAGAAGAAAAATTTCAAAGGACATTTTAAAAATGAGTAGCATTAGAGCTTGGCTTCTGCTTTGCCAACTCAGAATTAGTAGTATGATTTTAAACTGTGAAAATTTCTTTAAACAGCCACTGAGTGCATATTGAGAGCCAGTGCATAGACTTAGTTCAGCGGGGAGCCCAACAAGCTCTCACCTTCTTGAGGGTCAGGAATCGGACCTTGACCCACCTCGCTTTCACACTGAGGAAGTGTTTGCTGTGTCAGGCACCAGCATGTACTCTTTGCCCCAGCACAAGGTCTGTTATGGCATTGCATTTTTTAAGTTTCCTGGAAAAGATTAAATTAAGCAAATTCACATGATTAATTTTAGTCTCATAGAATTCTCCAACTGTTTCACATCTGTGAATCATGTCTGTTTAGGATTCAAGATTCCTGAAAAAGAGGAAGCTTGACCTATAGTTTTGAGACTTATAATCACATTTGACAAGATAAAGTACACCAAATCATTGTTCTTTCTTTCTTCATTTTTTAATTTTCATAACTTGATTAAAACAGTAGTAGTGTTACTGTTGAAAATAAAAACATAGAAAAACACGAGAATATAAATACTATTGATAATATCAATAACCCAAAGGAAGTATTTTGACTGCACATGAGCACATGCTTTAAATATCGACACATATTTCCCAAGACTAATAGAAAACCAGGGTTTTTTGCTTGAGTTTTAATTAATTAATTTATTTTATTATTCAAATATGTAGTTTCATAGGCTCCAGGATTTCCCTTCCACCTGCTCAAGTCTTCCCCCGCCACCCCACTAATTTCCCCTCACGCCATTACAATAATATAGTCCTTCACAATCAGTTATGGGGCCATCATTCTGTTGTTTCAGTGTATCCTGACATTGTAGGCACGGACAATGACAGAAAGTCCAGCAGCATATTGTCAAGATACATTCTGCAGTTTCATTGGGAATAGAGATGCACAGTGCCTTGTTTCTTCACATCTGTGATAGTCTCTACAGTTACTATACATCCTCTTAAATGGAAAGCCATTAAGCAAAGTCAACAATAGAGAGAAAAACAGAAAATTTACAACAGCATGAAGTTAAATAACATGCTACTGAATGACCAGCGTGTCATGAAGAGATGAAAAACAAAGACCTTCCAAAAACAAATGATGCTATTGCGTGACATATGAGTTCAAGAGGATATCAGCTTAAAAAAAAACTAACATATCAGTCATTCAATACCATGTCAATTAACCCCATAATGTTGTAAATAGTTGTTGATGTTGTGTTATGGCTTTTAATTGGTCGGAACAATATTCTGCCAGCTCTGCCTTTAGACCAGAGATGGTCTCCCCAAGAAACTGTTGAATTGATCTGGACAATAAGATGCTGGACTCTATGCATGGCTCATGCTTGCAATGAAAGAAACAAGACTGGATTTGAAGTATAATACTGCAATAAGGTGGAGTAATCCACCATGGGAGGAGGGCACAGGGAGGGGTTGGGGGAACATCAGAGCCTATGAAATGATGTCATAAAATGAAATGCAATTAAAAAAATAAGTAAATCTTAAATCTGATGGTAAAAAAAACTATTGGTTGAATGAAAAAACAAAAATATCAAACCCTTCCCACAGTATTGAAAGTTCTACTGATTTCATATTTTGCAAAAAGGTGGCCTTATATCTAAAAGAACATATGATATTTATGCTTTGGGGATTGACTTGTTTCATGAGCATAACGGTTTCTAGTTGGAACCATTTCATCGCAAATGGCTGAATTTCATTCGTTTTTAATGGGTGATTAATATTCCAAGGAGTAGATGCACCTTTTTCTTCTCCCACTTCTTCACAGGGCTGTTTGTTTTGTTGCTGTTCAGTTTCTAAAGCTCTTTGTAAATCTTAGATATTAGTCTACTATCAGATGTGTAGCGTGCAAAGATTTCCTCAGGTTCCATTGGTGCTTTTTCAGTTTGTTAATCAGAATCACAGGTGCTAGAGAGTGGTGAGCCATGAGCTGGGGCCACAGAGACCATGATAGAAGTTTAGCAAAAGAGCTCCGGATTGAAACTCGCTGGAGGGAGTGGCACAAGCATTTCCAGGCAAGTGGGAATTGTGGGAGAAGGATGGAGATTTAAAAAAGAGATAAGGCCTGAATCTTGCATTTGTAAATTTGCATTTTTTCCACACATCATTCACAAAACACAGAAAGCAGAACATATTTGCTGACAAGGTTCTAGAAGGTAGCCTGAGTGTGACATCTGATGGAAGCTGCAAAGGGTGGAGCCTCTATGGGGGAATGGTCACATGGGGAGCCTGGAAGAGGGGTACCAGACTGCAGTCAGCTTAAACAGCCAAACTTTCATGAACACGATCTTCTAAGGAACGCCTCCAAGAACTCATAATCTGCCTCCAGACTTCAGTCTCTACCCTAATCCATCATCCCTTTTCAAAAGAGTTTGGCCAAGTGCAGAGATGGGGGAACCAGTCACATCCTTTTCAATCCAGAATACACATTTGACAAAAGTTTGGGCATGGTGGGGTGGGTGGGGAAGTGAGGCAAAGTGACACAATGTTCTGTTGGCGTAAGTTCTCACCTTGCAAGCGCCAGGATCCCATATTGGCACCAATTCATGTCCTGGTTGCTCTACTTCCCCTCCAGTTCCCTGCTTGTGGCTTGGGAAAGCAGTAGAGGATAGTCAAAAACCTTGGGACCCTGCACCCAAGGGGGAGACCTGGAAGAAGCTTCTGGCTCCTGGCTTCAGATCAAATCAGCACAGGCCATTGCAGCAACTTGGAAAATAGACCAGCAGTTGGAAGATCTTTCTCTTTGTATCTCCTCTCTGTAAATCTGTTTTTCACCCAAAATAAATAGATATTTAAAATATATATGTATGTTTTAAATATTAAAACATAAATAAATTGAATGCTTCACTCTTTTAATACATACAGAAAATGTGTGCTCACCTTTAGTCTAGGATATATAATTAATGCCCTGGTGCCAGCCAAAGCAATGCTAATTTTTTTTTTTAGTCAAATAAAATACATCTTAGTAACCTCCAAAGTGAAATCAAATTGAAGGACTGTAGGATGCAGGTATCATGTCTGACTTGAGTCTTAGATTTTTGAATTTTTGTTTGTTTGTTTCTTTTGAAGATTCATTTATTGCGCACAGCATGGTAGCCTAGTGACTAATGTCCTCGTCTTGTATGCACCCAGATGCCACATGGGTGCCAGTTCGTATGCCAGCTATTCCACTTGCCATCCATTTCCCTGTGTGTTGCCTGGGAAAGCAGTAGAAGATGGCCCAAAGCCTTCAGACCCTGCAGCCATGTGGGAAACCCAGAAGAAGCTCCTGGCTTCTGGCTTTGGGTTGGCTCAGCTCAGGCCATTGTGGCCGCTTGGGAAATGAACCAGCTTTCTCTCTTTCTTTCCTCTCTGTAAGTCTGGCTTTCCAATAAAAATAAGTAAATCTTAAAAAAAAATAGATCTACTTGTTTTCAAAATAGATTTGAAAGGCAGGGTCACAGAGACATGGGGAGACACACAGAGAGAAGTATCTTCATCCCTGATTTCACTACCCAAATCATGTCTAGACCTGGCCTCAGTCACTAGTTTGGAATTACTTTCAGTTCTCCCACAAGTGCGGCAGGAACCCAAGATTCATTTTTCATTGTGGCAGCAGGTATCAGCAGTGAGTTCTTGTTTTCCATTTTTCCCATATCCCTAAACTAATTTCGCAATGCCTAGAGGAGCATTGGCCAACAGGTACCCACTCCTCAGAATCTGGTCTCCCAATCGGCTGGACCCCTCTTCCCAGGTCCTAATCTCTGTGTTTTCTTCTGGCAGCTATTTTCTCTGTATTATCATGTTTCCTTTGAGCATTGAAAGTATTTAATAATGATGAACTGACAAATACTTATATTATGTCTATTGAAATAACTTTTCTTTCTAAACTGGACACTAAGTGGATAGTTAGGGGGTTCATGATAAAAAAAAATTACATTGAATTTTAATTATGTCCATTCACTGAAACTGAGGTCATGAATGAATGAACTCACAAGTTTTATCAGTGAAGTTAATGGCCTAGTGTCACCATCTTAAGCAAATTTGTGGCCCTTTACTTAACCTGTGGTGTTTATGTCTGGTTTGGAATGACTCAGATGAAAATGTTACTCCTTACTGGTTAGTGAACCTAAAGAGCATTTAACAGTTACAGGATCACAGATGCTGGTCTCCAAATCAGACAATCCATGTATGTACTAAACCTCCTCTACTTACCAATTCCATAACTTGGGGTAAATGATTTAACCAATCCATGCCATAAATACGAAGTAAGGGCAAATATTGTATCTTAACTCATGATATTATAGCGATTAGATGAAGTCACATAAAAACACTCCCAACTATACTTTGTCCATAATACATTCCAGATTCATTTTTCTGTTCTTATTTGTCATTTTCTGTGTAAATCAGTATATCTGGAAGCTCACCATATTATACTGCTAACGCATACTGAGTAAGGACATGTGAATTTCTCTTTACAGTTTGAATGAGTTCATCTAACCTCTTCCTTACAATCTGCCAAATCATCTCTTTGCTGAACCAAATCCACATGTGCTTAGGATAAGGCATGTGCTGGGAGCCTTAATTAGTGTCAGCAGTTCATTTCTCCAGTCTGTGGGAAAGGCAGCGCTTTCGTTCTGGGAATGTGAACTTGCTGTTATGATTTCTTTTGCATAGGAAGCATTAGTAAGTCAGCAGGGAGCCATTCGAAATGCATGAAGTATTTTTTTTAAGCATCTCATCTAGATTTGTGACACAACACTTATAACATGACCTTGGTTCATTGCTATCAAATTACTTCTTGAAAACTCAATCTGTAGTAACCTGGGATTAGAGCAAAAGTCCAAGGGATGCAACAGGGTTTGAATTTGCTTAAGTAACCTGCCCGGCCAATCATCTGGAATGTCATAGACAGAAAACAGTCAACAGGGCAGTCCCGACGTTGTCTCTCCGCACTGCTTCTTACTTGGTATAACTTAAGTGTCCCAGGCTTACTTCTTACCTCCTGAAACTTGAAAAGTATGGTGAGTATCTAGGTTTTCACTTTCATACACACACACATACACTAAATTATTCTCAAGTGCTCATCACTCTTATTAATCATATGACTTTGGTATGAATATCCCCGTCCAAATTTTAGAATTTTTGGATATGTGTTTTCAAAGAAAAACAATGTGCCATTAATACATGCGCATTTATTTATTTAAAAGGTCGAGGATAAAGGGGGAGGGGAAGTGAGACAGATCTTACATTCACTGATTCATTTCCCTAATGTGTCCAACAGCCAGGATTTGGGCTAAGCCAAGCCTGCGAGCCTGCAGCTCTATCCAGGTGTCCCGCACAGGTGGGAGGGGCTCAAGCACTTGGGTTATCTTCTACTTTCCCCTATACATTAGCAGGATGCTGAATCAGAAGCCTAGAGTAGCCAGAACTACAGTCATGCACTCCTGTATGGATGGTAATGACCAAGTAACAGTCTAGCATGCTGTACAATAATGCTCATCCCCTGACACCACTTTTTTTTAATCAGATTGCCAGAAATGTAAACAATTGATTAGGACCAGTGTTATGGCTCAGGGAGTTAAGCTACCACTAGCAACACTGGCATCCCATATATAAATGTAGGTTTAAATCCCAGGTTCACTACCACTTCCAAACAATCTCCTTGCTAACATGCCTAGGAAGGGAGTAGTGTCTCAAGTACTTGGACCCCTGCCACCCATGTCAGAAGCCCCAGGTGGAATTCCAATTTCCTGCCTTTGGCCTGGTCCAGTCCTGGGCTGTAGCACTTCGAGAGGGAACGACAGGATGGATCTCTTTTTGTCTCAGTGTCTTTGTAGGTTTCTCTCTTCCTCCTTCTGCTTGTGTCACCATGCCTTTCAAATAATGAAAACAGATGTTTTAAAGCATTGATAATAATGACATTTCATAAGTAGATAAGGAAAATGGGCTGCTTATGCATTATAGATATGTATGTGGATTCATAGCATTGTAAAAAGCTATCTGGCAATAAAAGCATGCTAAAAGGTTCAAATCTTTGAACTCACCATATGTCCTTTTGAAAATTTACTGTGGCAGTGGGCATTTGGTATGATAGTCGAATTACCATTAGGTTGCTCACATCCTATATCAAAAAGTCCCTGATTTGAGTTTTATCATCTTACTAATATGTTTTGGGAAGCAACAGAGGATGGCTCAAGAACTCAGGTACTTCAGGGAGGAGAGCTTTCTCTGGTCTGAGCCTGGCTCCAACTCTGGACCCCCACCCTCCCTCACAATGACCATCGGGATCACTTCGAAAACCCCTCACAGCAAACAAACAATCATACAAACTAAAAAAAAACTAAAATAAATAGACAAACAACAGAAAGTAGAGCTTGAAATCTGACAGGAAAGAGCTGGCGTGGATTGGCTCATGCCTCGCTGGGTGGGACACTAAGATCAGTTACTCCTCATCATGGTGTTGGGGATTTTCCTGCACAGCCCCCCCAAAAAAAATGTTCAGCACCTTAATTGTCGACAAATGTCTTGTTAGAGTTACAAACCAGTCTAGATTATCCCAAAATCTGCCAAGATCAGCAAAATTATACTTCAACACAACAAATGGCTAAATACTAAAATGAAATAGACACGAGACAGCTGAATGGTACCTTATAGCCATTTTAAGGTATATAGCAGCCGGTGCTGTATATAAACTAAAATTGAAATGTCAATGAGCTAATCACAGGTTGTGGTTAAGAACTTGCTTTTTTTTTTTTTTTTTAACATACTGGTTACTCAAAACCATGTCAATTCCATAATATTGCAAACTGCTGTTGATGTTATATTGGGACTCTTAATTGACTGGGATGATATTCTACCAGCTCTAACTTTGGACCAGAAATGGTCTCCCCAAGAAACTGTTCAACCCATCTGGACAATAGTAGCTGGACTCTATGCTTGGCATATGTTTGCAAGGAAAGAATCTTGATTGAATTTCAACGGTAATACTGCATCAAGGTGGAGGAATCCACCAGGGGAAGGGGAGGGGGAAGAGTGGGGGGATTCCCAGAGCCTATGAAACTGTCACATAATGCAAAATAATTAATAAAAAAAAGAACTCAGGTACCTGCCACTCACATGGGAGATACTGATTGAACACACCAGCTTCAGCTGGCAGTGGCATTTGAGATGATCCAATGGATGAAAATCTTTTTTTTCATCTGCAACTATCTCTCCAACTGTGCTTTTACATGAAAAGATAGAACTAAACCAAATATTCTCTTTAATAAAAAGAACCAGTACTTAAGAAACAAAATTTGAGAATATTTATTTCAGCAATTTGTCCATACATAGATAGTATGTTAAAGAAAAATAGAATATCCAAATATTGTAATACTTTAAAGCTATTAATCAGGATTGGTTCCTGAAATGCACATACAAAAAATAAGTAAAGAAAGTGAATTTGAAAAATGTGTACAATGTGATATGACATGATAGAAGAGGGGGTATGGAGCAAAGAAGAAATAGCTTCATGCATTTTTTCTTGCATGTATCAAAGGTTAGAAGTACGAAGAAAGCTATATTCAACTGTATTTAGAGTGGAGCAAAAAGCAAGAGTTCTTTGTATCACATTAATTATATTCTGTTTAAAAATGAATGCTTATTTACTTGACAGAGAGAATGTTGCCTTCTTCTGATTGATTCTTCAAGTGCTCCAACAGCTGGAATTGAGCAGGAGCTGAACCCTGGAGCTGGGAACTCAGTGTGGATCTCCCATATGAATAGTATGAGTCCAATGACTTAAACCATTGCTGCTTCCTCCCAGGGTCTGCATCAGTAGGAAACTGGAGACAGAAGCTGGAGCTAAGTGTCAAAACCAGGCATTTTGTGATGGGAAATATGAGTCATAATCAGCACCTTAACCTCAGGCCAAACTGTCTAAGGGATAAAGAGAGTTTGAGACATTGATATTGTCCTATATCATAGGCATCTCATAATCAGAGTGCCAGTGTGAGTCCCAGCTGGCCAGCATCTGATCTAGCTTCCTGCCAATGTACCTTGGAAGTCACCATATGGCCCATGTACTCAAGCACCTCCCACCTGCGTGAAAGATTCATATGGCCTTTCTGGCTCCTGGCTTTGGCATGGCTTAGAACTGGTTGTTGTGGCCGTTTGGGCAGTGATTTCTTTCTCTATCCCTCTCTATTGCCAGGCCTTTCCAATAAATAAATTGTATTTTTTAAAGAAAGAAGTCGGATAATAGACACTAAAACAAAGTTAAAAGAATTTTTTCGTACATTTGTTCATTTTTTACTGGAAAGACAGATTTACAGAGAGAAAGAAAAATTTTTCCATCTGCTGGTTCACTCACCAAATGTCCATGTGGCCAGAGCTGAGCCAATCTGAAGCCAAGAGCCAGGAGCAAGGAGCTTCTTCTGGGTCTCCCTCGCAGTTGCAGGAACCCAAGGACTTGAGCCATCCTCCACTGCTTTCCCAAGCCATAAGCAAGAAGCTGGAAAGGAAGTGGAGCATCTGGGACACAAACCAGTGCCCATATGGGATCCCAGAGTTTGCAAAGGGAGGATTTAGCCATTTAAGTCATCACACCAGGCATGAAGCAATGGTGACTGTAGTTAATAGTCCTTGTGGCATATCGTGTGAATAATTAAAAAAGGAAGCTCAAACACTCCAAACACAGAAGAATGAGAAAGAACTAGAAATGCTGATCCCTATGATTTGATCAGTACATGCTCTATAAATGAATATTTCTATCACACCCGTGAATAATACAATTATTATACATTATTAAAAATGTATAAAATCATTGTGGAGTATAAAAATAAAATTATTTGAAACAGGATCCGTTAGCCATTCCTTTAATGACAAGTTTAATTCAATAAAGTAAGAAAACGTAACAATTTGTCATAACAGATAAAAGAAATCAAGCTAAGAAGTTCCTGAAGGTCTGTCCACAGTCAGATTACTTAAAAAAGGACTTCTTTCCAGGGCTGCAGTTGTTTGAGGCAGATGCTTCCATGTTGTGAAAAGCATATTTCAAGAGAACAGGTGGAGCCAGCCTTTTTGGCTGGGAGAATCTTCCCAGTTCCTTTGAAAATTAAATTTCAACAGAAGCCATTTGCTTCCTGTTAGATAGGAAAGAAAAAAAAGGTTGGCTGAACTTGTTCAGCCTGGTGCCGATCTCTTTCTGTGTCATTCAACTTCAATGGCATCATTAGGAGCAGGTGCAAAAAAATCCTTCCCCAGCACTGAGGCACAGGGGGAAATGACACTGTTTCTTAGACTTCTCCCCAATTTCCAGGACCAAGGCTTCTTTTTGGGCAAAGCAAAGGATGCAAGATTATGTTTTTGTTTTTAAGAAGCAGGTTTCTAAAGCAGCTCTGCGAGTTGATACAAGCGTTGAGGTGTGTGCAAAACGCAGGCTACATCTAAAGGCACATCTGTCAACCTTCCACATATGGTCGTTAGAAGGAAGGATAACTGGGGCAAAGTCTTGTTTACAAGTGGCTTTTTAAAATGCAAATGCTGTCCCATGGGAAAGAGGATGCCAAGCAGAATTCATAAGCAGCCTTAGATGCTGATGAGAAAAGCAATAGCACCTCCCTCTAGTGAGAAGTCCTGCATCGTATCCCCAGGGACCTCATCTTAGCAGCATTACTATGCAATGTGAATGAAACCTGCCTCACAGAGCAGCTGCCTGATGCGTGACAGTTGATTACCATTATCCCTGGAGGAGGAAACCCTCTGCATCACCGATCTGGCAAAACCAGAGGAACCAATGGAAACCCTGTGGTCCTCGTGGCTCAGTTCCCAGGAACGTTGGCATGTCCTTTGGGGGAGAGGTGCAGGCGAGAGCACAAGTTATTCCGTGGTTATGAAAGTCATGACCTAGATTACATTCACCTTGATTTATATAATCCACAAAATGTGGAAGGCGGGAAGACACGAAGAAGGAGAGTGGTCTTATAAATGAGTTTAAAATCATGGTAACTAAATATAAAAGTACTAAATCAAAGGCAGTGGCTATGCATATTGAACTGTTCTTGGAGTTATAGTCAAGAAAACGCAGGGAGGAACATGCAACCCCTTCTGAGAAGAAATGCACTGTGCATTCAGAACAAGAAAATGAAAGAGGCAAAATGATCCATCAGACTTGAAGGACCCACGGCCCAAATCTAAAGCAAAAAGGGATGGGATTTTAGTTTCTCTGTTCCTCTAATCAAGCCAATTCATTTTCCTTTGAATCATCGTTTTATAAATTCATGGAGCTGAGGATCAAAAGAAGGCCATGAAAGAAGCAAAACCCATGCCACAAAACTAAGTTTTTGCAGTTTACTTTTTCTAAATGTAATTCATACAGAGTTCCTGCTGTTATTCAGGAAATCATTGAAGGCACTAGAAAACAGGAAAAAGAAAGTACCAAACACAGCTGAATATCTGGAACACTTAATGATCATTTGAAAACTATCTTTGCTCTTGTCTTGAATGTGAAGATTCAAATGTCAACAAGCCAGTGTTACTGTCAGGAACTGAATAATTAAGTGACTTTCAGCTTAATATCAAATAACATCCTATCTACAGTCCTATGCAATTACAAACCTCATAAACAAGTTTTTCTTCCCCCATATAAATTCTACCCTTAAATATAAAACACATTGGCATCTCTCATTTCACATATTTGCTGTTTTGATTAAATTGCTGGCTCCTCACCCAGTAACTGCAATCAGTGAGTATGTATGTCTGTGTTCTCCCTTCGCTCCCATACTGTCCTCTCCTCTCTCCTGCCCTGCCCTGACATCCCTTCTTCCTCTCTTTTGCCTCCCTTTCCCTCTCCTTCATTTCCTTTTCTTTCTCTTTATAGGGCCATAGCCTCGTACCAAGTCACACAAATGATTACTGGAGGAAATGAAAACAGAACTGAGACATCTTTGAATCCTGATAGCGCTTCCCTAGCCAGTTCTGAGTTCCTAGTCCTCTCGCTCCCTCCAGCCAGAGCTCTTCAGTGCTGGCCACTGGGCTGACCAGATAGTTATCACATACCTAAGTGGTAAAGGACCCACACAGGCACAAGCACTCTAGACAGAAAAACAAAACACACCCTGAAGACCCACTCGTGAACTGGAGTTTGGGCAGTGAAAGGAAACTCATCCTAGTGTTCCCATTTTCTCCTGAAAGCATTCATCTCACAGACCGGGGAACAAAGGAGGAAGATGCTCCGAAGAGTTGCCAGAGGACAAACTGGAGGAGGAAGACTCAAAGTGTTCTCAGGATAGCAACTCACACAAAGCTTCTCACCGTCCCTCCCTACTTACATCGCAACACAGTCGGTGGGATTCTCTCTCCGTGAGTTCAAAGAACACCTTCTCCATCCTCAGGAGCCCAGGCTGGTCACCAGCAGGTCTAATAACACAGCAGAGGCCCTTCAAGCTGGCGGCCTTCAGTGCAGAGATGCAAACACAGCAGCTAATGGGCACAGGCCCCTGGCATTAAACCTTATTGCAGACATCAATCAGAAAGCTGACGTTTATTTCTGGAATTCTCTTATTTCAAGGTCAAAACTCCTAGGGCAGAAATAAAAAAAAAGAAAAAAAATTTCTTTCATACTGATACCTTTGTCTTTTTACATGAATTGCTACCTTTTCAAGTATGAGAATTCCTTTATAAGTTAGAACTGTGTATTTCCCTGATGGCACTAATTATACTCATAGTCTGTATTAATTAATTGAGAATATACATTCTGGCAAATTAATTACAAAAATATGCTATAATGACTGGTTGTGAAATTAATCACAAGATTATATGCTTTTGATAAACTGTACAATGTAGATGTAAAATATGCTGATTACAATTACAGAAAATATTCACGTCTATTTTAATTTTGATTGAAAAGAATGAAAAAGAAAAGTGTATCAGCATCCTTTCTTTCCTATATTCCTTGAATGCCTTCATCCCTGTCCTGACTGTCATTCAACATTGGCCTTCTTGCTCAGGAGGATGGATGCTGGCAGGAATAAATCTGTAACTGAGGTACAACTGTTCAATTCACCCTCATTTCCATCCAAGCTGTTGGAAATGAAGCATGTTTTGAATATTGTACAACAATGTGTTACTGGAGAGTGTATCCCAAGTCCCTTTTGCAAAATTTTAACAGCTGCCTTTTTCTGCTCTGAACTTGATGTAAATTTTGAGCCCTTCAACATAACTGCTAACGCTTTTCTTTCAAAACTTACTCTAATCATCGAATTATCTGATTACCAGATAATGGCCTCAGAAAAAAACAAGATAAAACTAAGTTAAATTAATTGTTCACTTTTGCCAACTCTTGTCAAATGATCTTCATAGCTATCTCAAATATCCTCACAAAATTGGTACCATTTAATTCAAAATGGCATTAAGAGAGGGAAAGCTGTATCCAGAGCAGTAGCCTAGTGGTTCAAGTCCTCACCTTGCATGCGCCGGATCCCATATGGGCACTGGTGCATGTCAGAGATGATCCACTTTCTATCCATCTCCCTGCTTGTGGCTTGGGAAAGCAGTGGAGGATGGCCTAAACCCTCGGGACCCTGTACCCTTGTGGGAGACCCAGAAGAAGCTGCTGGTTTCTGGCTACAGATTGGCTCAACTCCGACCATTGCAGCCACTTGGGGAGTGAACCAGTGGATGGAAGATCCTTCTGTCTCTCCTTCCCTCTGTAAATCTGTCTTTCCAATAAAAATAAATAAATCTGTAAAGGAGAGCAAAAGCTCCCCAGCTACCCAATAGTGAAAAAAAAAAATGGGGAGGAATGAAAAATAGAATTAGAGCCATTGTTGTGGCAAAGAGAATTAAACTGCTGCCTACAGTGCAACATTCTGCAAGGGTACCAATTCCAGTCCCAGATATTTCTGATCCAGTTGCCAATTAATGTGCCTGATAGAGCAGCAGAAGATGGCCCAAGTGGGTGAGCTGCTTCCATCCACGTGGGAGACCCTGAAGAAACTTGTGGCTCCTGGCTTCAGTGTGGCCCATCCTCATCCACAGTGGGCATTTGGGGAGTAAATTAGCCACATGTCTCTCCTTCTGTCTCTATTTCACTGTATAACACTGCCTCTCAAATAAACAAATCTTTTTAAAAAGAAAACTGGAATAGTATTTTCTGTATATGTTTGCAGAAAAAAATTTTTGCCTTGCATTTGAACACATGTAAATGATGTCTTCTCCCCAATAGCCATGTATAAAAATAAGCTCAGGAATGAGAAAATAACAAATTTGAGCAATTTTTAAGTCTGAGACAACCACAGAAGAATTATTGGTTTTTCTAGGGAGTAACTAAATTAAATATTTTGCTGTTAAGCAGAATGAAGCTCTACACAGAATTAAGATACCGCAGGAAAATGAACTAAGTTAGATTTTTTTTTCACAAATGAGTATATGACTGCAAAATCTGCAATATATATAGTGGAAGTAATTACAAGAGAGGAATGGGTAAAATTTGATTAGATATAATAAAGATACATTGCATTTCTCTAAAATGCCAGATGCAGAGCTAGGCACTGAGCAAGGGAGGATGGGAAGACAGACCTAGTCCCTGCAAAGCTGTCTTAGCAGGTTTGCAATATCCCCATCATCTCCTAACATCCCTGACACCAATTCAACACTAGACACTGACTCTGTGAGCACTGGCTTCCTCCAGGACTGTTTTCAAGATTCTTCTTGTCCTCATCTCTTTTTTTCCTACTGTTCATTGTATCACTATTGATTGAGTTAAGGCAATAACTAATTAAATTAAGGGTTCAATTAGCTCAATAAGCTAAGTCATTAGCTCATTAGCCCATGTTGAGTGCTGATATTAATACTCCTGTGTCTAATGGAAATGGAGGACAGATGGAGAGGTTTCCACAATACAAGATGATGTATTAGGTCAGCCTTAGCCTCCTCTTCTCTCACTTAAGCTAATTAATAGTACTGAGCTTAAAGAATGGCTGAGATGATTGAGTGAGAACATGCATGGAAAACAGCATAATGCCTGCCGTCATAAATGCCTAAATAGTAGTACAGAAATTCTTGTAGATGTTGGTATCTAGAGTAGTAAATCGCTGTTAATGTTTCATCCGTGTTGCCTAAGGTTGTGTTGTCAACAGAGGATTTCATGAGTGCTGACTTACGGATATATTCCTTTATTTCTCACTGGCATTTGAGTCAGTTCATCAATCCATCAAATTTCAATTTGCCAAATTCATTATCCCAATTATATCAAATTCATGATTGCTTGGAGGATTATGTTTTAAAATTTAACTGGTGAACACATTTGATCTGAGATACGAGGAAGCATAGATGACAGTGCATTTATTCCAGGAATATGAACTCCATTATGTCTTTGAATTTTGGTACTTATATGTAAGTGGAATTAATGATCCAAATATTTTGTGAAATATATTTAGCCTCAGCTACCGACAATTTAATTCATATGTTAAATGGGTAACCATTAACTTACAAACAAAATCACATAAAGAAAATTTTATCATAAAGAAACAGTAAATTTCAGTGAAGTTAAATAAACCTATGTGGAGAATCTAAAAAGCTCCAAACATGATCCTGCAGTGCCTTGGAGTACAAATGTGAATAAAGAAGTCCTGCCTTTAAATAACTCTGAAAAGCTGATTACTTAACACACATTCTCCCATTACCAGGTTCATTTTGGATGGTAGACTCGCTTTCCTGTTTCCAACTTACAACCATACCTTCATTGCTGCCTTCCCCAAGGTCCACAGACATAACAAGATTCTTCCTGTAGCGATGTTTCCAAAGTTCGGATTATTCCGAACTTCTATTTTAGCCATATTTGATTTAATCATTAATTATTAATAGAAACTGATTTCTGTCATTGCTCTACATGTGACAATGGAAATATTACCATTCTGGAACACAAAGTCCCATGATTATGTGTACTTCACATGTTTGTAAAATGCCGTTTTCAATTCATGATAACGTCAAAGAGAGTTACTTGGAGGTAAAAAAGAGAGAGATGATGGTACTACAAAGCAGTTGTATGGGGGGGAAAAAGCACTCAGAAATGGATACTCTTGTTTCAAAGGAAAAGTAGTAAAAACTTCCTAAAGGAGCATTTTCCGAAAGATTATGATTGTTTCTGCCTAATTTCCATCTACCACTTTTTTTTTCTTACATAAATGGCACAGACTACATAGTGTCTACTTCAGTACAACACCAAGTTGACATCCAGGAAATTTAAGTGTCTTAACCAAAGTCAGATGAATAAGGCCAGAATCAGAGTTTTGATTCATATATATTTCCTTCTAAGACATTTGTCTTGTACTTTAATATTTATTGCAAGATATCCCATTGTTTTCCAGCATAGTTCATTATGGTTTTTTGTTGTTGCTGCTAAAGAAAATGATTTTCAGGTATTTTTATTGAAAAGGCAAAATAGATTTACAGAGCAGAGACAGAAAGAAAGATCCTCCATTCACTGATTCATTC
The DNA here is from genome assembly GCF_030435755.1 of Ochotona princeps. Lineage (NCBI taxonomy): Eukaryota > Metazoa > Chordata > Mammalia > Lagomorpha > Ochotonidae > Ochotona > Ochotona princeps. The sequence continues at coordinate 14,231,098 of NC_080836.1, read as the reverse complement.
TCCAAACAGTCATAATGGCCGGAGTTGAGCCTATCTGAAACCAGAAGCCAAGCCAGGGGGTTTTTCAGGATCTCCAGTGTGGATTCAGGGTCCTCAGGCTTTGGGACATCCTTGACAGCTTTCTCAGGCCATAGTGGGGAGCTGGATGGAAAGTAGAGCATCCAGGGCACAAATTGGCACTCATATGGGATCCTGGCAGTTACAAGGCAAAGATTTAGCCTTCGTGCCAATTCCATGGGGAGCTGTTTTAAAACATTTGTTTACAATGTGTTTTGTTTTAGATTATTTTGATTTTTTCTATAGTACATTTTATAAGTGTAAGGGTTCACCCCTGCCACCCTCCCAATTTTCTCTTCACACCATTTCCCCTTAATTATCACAATAGTGGAGTCCTTTAGTGGCAGTTACAAGTTTAACATTCTGTTATTGAAGTGCATTATGGCATTGTAGTTATAGACAAAGATTAAAAATCTAACATCATATTGTCAAGGTATATTTAACTGTTTCACTGGAAGTCATCCTTTTATTCAAGATTAGAGATACCTGTTTAAAACATCTTCATTTCCAAGTATGCTAGTGTTCATCATACAGTTTGTCTCTGAAAATATATTCATGTATATATATATAAAATATATATAAATATATATAATATATATAAATATATATATAATATATATAAGTATATTCATGTATTTGTTTGCCTGTACATCTATTTGTTCTGTGCTTCACATGAATGTTGCCTTATATGTGAAAGAACTCACGGTATTTATCCTTTTGGAATTGGCTTATTTCATTGAGTATAGTGGTCTCTAGTTGGGAACAATTGGTTGCAAATGGTAAAATTTCATTGTTTTTAAGCACTGAGTAGTATTCCACGGAGTTCTCAGGATTTACTGAATCTCAGTTACTTTCAATATCACTTGATTAAAATATTCCAGTAAATTATTCCTCTGAGTCCTAATGGCTATTATTGGAATAGTTCTAGCTCAATTACTTACCTTTAAAAGTGAAATTATTCTCTTCCATGAAATCTGCTTTAAAGGTTAATTCGAGGTGGCTTTTCTGATTCCATCTGTTTCTACACCTCTGAGGGGATGAGAGTCAACAGGCAAAACTTTGTTGGGGCACAAAAGCTTTACCAAGTAGCTTTGGTGGAAATGTCCTAGACAGCCTCTTGTTGGTAGGAAAATATAACCTGAACGTTTTGTCTGTAGCTCAGCCAATAATCCCCAAATGTGATGATGGCTGCTGGCAAAATTACAATTTACAACACACACACACACACACACACAGCAGAAAAAGAAAAATAGAAACAGAAAATACCCATAAGAACAAGTGAACAGTTTTCAGATGTTTTTGGAGTTGGACAGATGACAACAACCTGTTCATTGTACCCAATTTGCTTTTGGATCCCCATAGACCACTACACTCCATGACTCATATGTTCATGCTTACTGCATCACATTTAAAATTTCAATTTCCTCTAAATCTTCGTTTATAGCCCAAAGTGATCACCAACTGGATGTATTTTGTTCCAGTTTCTATGACTCCTGTGGCTTTTTGATTTTACACTTGCTGTGGGTTGAGTGGATGATGAGTAGGGTTCAAAAGCATTGGTTTGACTTTTAAACTTTTCCGCTTCTGAATCCTAAAGACCTCCAGCAGCCAGGAGTGATTCTAGTGGACTAGACATTTTTAAATTTGTTTTCCATTTTACCTGTCTAGGGGAGAGTGATTCCACTTGAGCTGCAGGTTTTCATACATTTTGGACCCCATAGTCCTAAGTCACTTTGTGGTCTCCTGGGCTTCTTCATTCTTAAATGCGTTGTCCAGGTAAAAATGCACATCAGTTTCCACAGGTAGCACTACAAACATTTGAATTGCTGTAAATTTATCCCACCCTCTCCCTAATCTCCCAATTTAAAATGAAAGACTAAAATTTAACCACTTTCTTACATGGTATGAAAATGAATTCAGATTTCCCCTAATCTGAAAATCTGAAATCCAAAATGCTCAAAACTCCACAACTGTTAGTACACTAATGTAATGTCATAAGTCTGGTGGCTTGATGTGCACAAACTGTTTCAAGAAAATAAAACAAGTATTATATATTGCACCAAGTTACATACAGTCCATGAGCATAATGTATATATAAGCATGAGTGAAATTTGAGGTTAGATTTAGTCCACCCCTAAGATATCTCAATAAATATGTGCAAATAGTCTAAAATGTGAAAATATCTGAAATCTGCATCATTTCTGGATAGAGACAGCTTACAGTGTATTTATTCTAGTCAGGTTATCTCTCTTACACTTTGAGGATAGAAGCTGAATGACTGCAGGAAGTTTCTGAATGTTCAGGTCCCGTTACATCTGCAGCCATCTGCAACAATACATGTGATTCTCATTCTGATACATTAAAGGAAAGAAACACTACAGAACAGCATATCAAACAGTGGCAAAAGTAAAGTTTACACTCTCTTGCATAAGCTGCTCGTTGCTGCATAAGAATACAGCTTTAAGAAAGGCAATTCCTTCTGTGAGTGTCAGATACAGGATAGGAGAAGAGAGAGAATATTTGCAAGCTACTAAAACTGGTGTTACATGCAGCATATTGCTCCCTTCAAGCTACCTCTTGGAAATATAAGTGCATTGGATGTGGAAGTAAGCCATGCACACAGCTGTTATTGCTTAAACTCATTGGCAATCACTTCTCATCAAAAGGCAAAATACACAGTACATATCTGACTTCTTTTTGCCCCCCAGGTTAAAAAAGGGCTTCCATAGAACAGAATAGAAGAACAACTGAATGGGTGAGAGGGCCAGGGTGGCTTCTGTTCTCACCTTCCACAATCCAGGCACAGAAGCAGGACCTTAGGAAGATGGACCCAGGCAATTCTCCCACTTTTCTTTCCTGCTCTGACTTTGTCTCTGTGTTTCACTTATAATCCTTGGGGGAAAGAGATTTACCTTCAACCTCATTAACATCTAAACATAGCTCGGTTGCACCCCCACTCTCCTCCACCCTCAAAAGAAACTAGTAAGAAGATTTACTTACCAACATGTGGCTCATGACTACCAGTATCAGCTTTGCATTGGCATTTTGTTAAGTGAACATCTCTGAATTATGTATGATATGCATCGTAATACAACACCTTGTCCTCTAACTTGAAATCAATACTATTCTTTCCCTATCCTTGTGATGTGCCAAAGAAAACATACACCTACTTCGCTCAGTTGATCAAGCTTTTAAAAACGTTCAAGCATGTTTTATAACTATTCCCAAACTTTATTGCCACATTTATGTTCTTTTCTTGGTTCTTGACCTGAGAATTCTTAGTTAACTCTCTTTTTTAAAAGATTTATTTGTTTTTATTGGAAAGGTAAGTTCACAGAGAGTAAAGACAGAGAGAGCAGTCATTTACTGGTTCACTCCCTGAATGGCTGCAAAGGTAGAAGCCGGATCAGTCCAAAGCCAGGAGCCAGGAGCCAGGAGCTTCTTCTGGGTCTCCCAAGTGGATTCAGGGTCCCAAAGATTTGGACCATCTTCCACTGTTTTCTCAAACCATAAGCAGGGAACTGGACTGGAAGTGGATCAGCTTGGACAGTTGGGATCTCAGTGGAATCAGCACTTGCAGATGGAATATTAGCCAGTTGAGCCATCATACCAGCCTCAATTTCACTCTTTTTCTAGCAGGAATACTAAAACTGTTACTTTTTTATCTGAAGCAAAGATTATTCCTGCTTCAACTGGCAGCATCTATTAGGAGGAAGAACAAATGCAACTGGTAAAAGTTTTGTGTGATACTAGCTCCAGTGAGAAAGTTTTCACTCATGTCTCTGGCAGACAGGGACTCTTAAAGGAGAGGTTAGAGTTTATACCATTGATCCCTTATCAGACTCACAAACCTATGAGCATCCTGCTGATGTTAGAGTCTCCTACCTCTACTATTTGAATTGAAAGTAAAACTATAAAAATCTGTACATAAAAAATAAGCTGAAGAAGATTTTGGCAACTTCTATGTGTTATATTATCCAGTGGAATGCATTTTATACAGACATTACTAAAGAAACGCAAGTCGTACATGGATATGATGCTCAAGTTTATATCTTTTTCTGCTGTCTTGAAAGCCCAAATCATTACTCTCGAAGTCAAGGCAGATTCTTCCCACATTTTAGGGTCTTGCAGAAAACAAGTCAAATTAGCTGCCAGCAAAGATGAACAGTATAGTACAAGTGAAAAAGACCCTAAGATTTTGCTGTGAGTCAGTTTCAGTTTACAGAGCGTTGAACAATGAAGGGACAGACAGCAGGGAATTTTAGATGTGAGCTATTCTGGACCAACCGGAGTTTTACAGATACACTCTCCTTCAAGGAGCCACATCTTTGCCAGCCCCAGTGGTTGGGAAAAAAAAGGATAGAGTTTTGGAGGCTTTGAAGGAGCAGGTACTTTAGAGAGGTAGCCCCCTGACCAACGGTGAATAACTGTATGGTCAAAGCATGGAGTGCTTTCCCAGCCATTCTACCAGCTAAGTCAGCCAGCCTCTGACCGCTGTAAGCAAATAAAGACTGTGAGAGCTATGAACAATCAAATCCCTTAACAGGGGCAGTCTTTGTCTTTTCAATCTAAAGACATTAGCGAGCAGACATTTTGGGAGACATTTGGTAATTAACCTATCACAGAGGCAGCCATAACTTTCAAGGAAAGGAGATGGAAGGGACCGACCAAGGTTTCCCTAGGTAAGAGATTTAAGGTGTTAGTTATGCAGAGCGGTCAGGGTGAGTACATGTGTCAAAACTTACTGAGACCTATGTAATTCATTATCTATAATGACTATACTTAGATTTTGTTATTGTTAGACTTCTGTTCAGATTTTATATAAGAAGTTAACATGCTTTTTTTAATATTTCTAGGGAAATTATAAGAGATCAAACAGACACCAACAAACTGTAAAGAATATTGTATTCGCAGTAGAGCCATTGGGGGATTCAACTGTGGTATAGGACACTAAAGCCTCATCTGGGGCAGCAGCATCCACTATGTTTGAGAGTTCATGTCCTGGCTTCTCCACCTCCCTGTTAATGTGCGGGCAAAGCAATGGAGAATGGCCCAAGTGCTTGGAGCCAGGCATTCATGTGGGAGACCCAGAAGAATCTCCTGGCTCCTAAATTGAGATAAGCTCAGCTTCAGCTGTTGAGGTTATTGGAGAGGGGCGGTGAACAGCAGATGGAAGAGACCTCTTGCTGTGTTTCTCCTTCTCTCTATGTATTTTTGACTTTCAAACAAAAATAAGGGGCCAGTGCGACGGCTCCTTTGGCTAATCCTCTGACTCCAAGTACTGGTATCCCATGTGCGTGCCAGTCCAGCTCCCTGCTTATGACCTGGAAAAGCAGTGGGGAGTGGTTCAAAAACCTCAGGTCCCTGCACCCACATGGGAGAACCAGAAGAAACTCCTGGCTCCTGGCCACAGATTGGTTCAGCTCTGGCAGTTACAGCCATTTGGGAAGTGAACCAGTGGATGGATGACTTTTCTGTCTCTCCTTCTCTGCATAAATCTTCCTTTCCAGTAAAAACAAATAAATCTTTAAAAAATAGTTATGTGAATAAAAAAATAGTTATGTGTAATGAAAGTATAATAATTATAAATAATGTTTAATTATGTAATTTTAGACTGAAATAGTTAAAAAGGTTTTCTGAATGGAATTTTATTCTCTGTTATATTCTTGTTTTTCAGCCTAACCACTTTTTGGAGAGAAAATTATGTCTAAGGCAAAGTGATAGCGAGATCTTCTTTGATCCATTAGTTCATTCCCCAAATACTTGCAACAGTCAAGTCTATGTCAAGCAGAAGCCAGGATCCCAAAGCTGCATTTAAGTCTCCTGCAACAGCGGCAGGTGCCTGAGCACCTGGGCCATCATGTGCTGCTCTGCCAGGACCTTTTACAGGACCTGGATTAGAAACAGAACACCCAGGATGAACGGGTGTTGTAATACGAAATGCCAGCGCTGTGCCAAAACACCAGACCGTATTTTCTGTCCACTTCTGTCTGCTACATGACTGGAAGTGACAAACAGAAGCCTTAAAAGTGTGCTTTCAGCTCACATTCACATTCAGTAAAGGAGGCTTCATGAATTCTACAAAGCAAGCATTTCTACACCTCTGTTTCTGACAGGCGCTGCATAGAATGTTAGTGAATTTGTACATCATTTTCACATAGCCCATAATTATTGTACATTGGAATTTTTCCAGATTGCTTACAGTATTCTTACAATGCTTACCTTTCAGAGACATAAGAAATAAGGGAAATCTCCAAAGTCGACCAGGAAGGAAGTATTAGCAGTAATTCTTATCATCCACATGATTATTTTCAGGTTGAACTCATTTGTAGTGTTACAGTGACAACTGCAACAATGGAGGGCAGAAAAAAAAAAGGTAAGACTCTGCGTTTATTGATTTGTCTCATTTATTTTCTATCCAAGGGTCCCTACTTCACTTCTTTATGGTCTCCAGAAACACAGTTGTGTCCTGAGCATCTGCCATGCCTTTGAGTCTATTATTTCTCTGCTTGGTACTCCCCGTGAGTTATTTCATCAACTTTCATTCGTTATTTTAAACTTGCTTGCATAGCACATCTTCTGTAAAGCATCCCTGAACATCCTTCAGAGCACTGACTTGTGGTGGGTTGTCTGCACCAGCAACAGAGACATGTTCTGTGGCTTGACAAAAATTCCCACTCTCAGACAAACCTCAGACCTCTTGAAGCATGCAGTATGAGAATTATCCTAGCAGTCTGTATTTTTGTTAGCCCTCTGAGAAGTTTTGATGCCCAGGAAACTTTGAGAATCCTTGCGCTGCACAAAGACTCTTCTCTGTGATTCCACATGACGTGCTATGTCAGGTTGAAACCTCATGTTTGCCTTTGTTTCTGTGTGTAAGACAACAGTACAGCCTTTATCCTGTTCAGTTCTGGATACACAGAACCTGAGTAGGAGGCACTTTGGAAATGTGTATTGAAGTGTATCAAGAAAAACGTCTTGAAGACAGTCAGCAGATGTATAAAGAAGACAGGTCATGTTTTCTGAACACTGGAACTAAATCCTCCTTCCAGAACTTCATCCCATATCACCTCTTTCTTTTCCTCTCCCAGTGAGTCACATTAGGGATATCTTCTTATCTTAAACAAGGAAACAAAACTATATAAGTCAATAGACTATGAGTGTTGATTCTTGAACTGCAAGGGTCTATTTTGCCTGTAATAGGAGAGTGCAAATTCTGAATTCAAAGGGAAATAATTCTAGATAGAGGCCTTGAAGGTATCTGTCAGTGTAGCAAGTCATAATCCTATTTTCCTCTTCTGTTGGTTCTGAATCCACAAGTTGCTTTGGATCAGACATTTACAGCAAGGGGATATGTGCACTGACAGATGCTGGAGGGCAGCATGGGGTGTAATGGAGATGTGGAGGTGGTCAGAGTCATGATGGAGAGTGATGTCAACAAGCTGGGGTGCCTAGAATTATGAGGATGTGGGAAGACTTACGTAAGTTATGACCAGGCAGCCTATCAAAATCTAGCATTCCAGCATAATTTGGGAGAACAATGACACCTGAAAAATTCAGCGGAGGTATGAAAACCATTTTTGCCGCATTCATGATGCCATAAAGAAGTTTCTTTTTAGAGCAAGAAATTTGCCTGTATGAAGGGTTTCACAGGAAGTAAGGAAGAAGCAGATTACACAGGATGGACCATGAGGTGAAAAACCACAAAGAAGCTCAAGACAGAGGATGCTTTAGACATAGCACTCGAATATTGGAGTGTCACGGATTTGTGAAGATGTCAGCCAGAGACCTGAAGGCTCTTTGGGTCTTCCTCGGATTTTTGATGAAACAGCATAGCACCAAACCCAGGTCCCTCTGGCCTCAGAAAAGGACTGGCTCTCAGACTAGTCACTGTGAAAGTTAACCCCACACTGCGAGAAAATGCTTGATGTGTTGGGATACATGTCTTGGATAAGTGTGGTAAATGCAACATTTAGTGAAGCATAGATTCTTTGAAGGGTTGATTTTGACGTGTAGCATAGAAGGAACGTGAATGTTATCCTGATTGGTTTCCAGATGTTCTGAGGTTGATGACAGGCCATCAGATCAATAAAGAAAGGGTAAGCTGATTATGTGCAAGCTGGTTTGCCATCGTGGAAGGGGCCTCTCAGCACATCATTTATATCTGCCTCTCTCTTCGCAGAGAATCTCTTTACCTCCATATCTGTTTCTCATCTATCTGCATTTTATACGTGTTGACAGCAGGTCTTCTGTGGCTTGTTTCTCTACCTCCCTCTGCCCAATTGACAAGCATTGACCCTATCATTCTCTCTGTGCTGGTGGGCAGCCCATCAGTCTTCCAGTTTGCTTGATGAAGCTGAAAAATTCTGACAAACTAATGCAATATCAACCTTTCAAAACTAGTTTCATAATGCCTTAGAGCATAGAATTGTTTTTTAAAAATGCACAAAGTATCTGCTATTCCAAAACCCAAAATGGGATTTCTCCTACAGATTCTCATCTAGATAATTTTTGAAGCTCTTCTTTTACGAGAAGAAGTACATCTCTGGCAGGAAGGAAAGGAGAAAAGAGAAAAGAAAGGAGAAAAAGACATTCTCACCTTGAAGAGAGAAATAAATCTCTGCTAACTCATCTATTTTTTTCTGTACATTAAAAGGAATTTACTTAACCCATTAAATTTAGTAGTTTATCTGAACAAAGCATAACACAACAAAAATAATTCATTAGTCAGGTGTTGCCTAGAATCAAACCAGGTTCTGAGAAATCCAACCAGCCATTTGATTCAGCAGAATTTATAGAACAAATGAAAGTGAGATATGAAAAGCAATGTAATTGGTTATAACTTAGTCAACCAAGCAGGCAATGGATTAATTAGCTAGTGTTTTTTGGTTACATTAGCAGTTTATTAATCATAGGGCTTCCTGTTACCAACCCAACTTTACTTGCTACAATTGAACTCTATAGTGTTGTTAGAATTTGAAGATGAGTTTCTTCCCTAAGTAATACAGATTGATGATATTAACAGGATGGGAATTTCATTCTATCATGATGTCCTGGAGGACCCTAGGATCAACTGGAGAATATTCTTCTATACTGATTCTCATGTGAGGACTGGGTATATAAACCTGAGTTGAATCCAGCTGTTTCTCTTGTGTTGACTTGTCATCGGCCCTCCACATCTACTCCATCACTGCCATCTTCCAGTCTTACCAGATGACCAAACCAAAGCCCCATGGAATTCTGGACAGTGAGCCTCTGTACCTGTGAGTGGAAATAAATTATCCCTGATCATAACTTGCCCTGGCTATTCAACTGTAGCAATATAATGTTGACTAATATACTTGTTTTGCTCTGGGGACTCATTAAAGTTGTCAAGTTAATTCTCCAACATCCCACAATTGTCGTTTAACACTAGTAACCAAGGTATAAAAATATTTCATATTGGAAATTCAGGTCCTTGAGCTCTAATGCCCAAATTTCAAATAGTGGTGAGAATTTGTTATCTAATCCTAGAATAATTGAGTAAAATTAGTATGGGAAAAGCTACAGAAGCCAAGATTTTCAAAAGACCATAAAGTAGTTCAGAATGACTATCGAGAAAACACATAAATATATGAAGAAGAAAAATAAATCAGTCAGCCTTGATTTTGAAACTCTGCATCTTCAGGAGTCAAGCCCCAGTTTCTTAAGTGAAAATGACTCCACAGAAAGTAGCTCCCCTGAAAATTCCTTTGCCTTGAAGCTAACTTAACCAAATCCCACCTGCTTTACTGTCACTCCTTATCAATATCTGAAGACTCAGTCAGAAGGTGACAACTCTGTTTTTCTACCACATAAATGAAAATATAACCAGACGATGATTTGGTGTCAAAAGTTTTAAATCTATGTATTTGTTTTTGTAACACATTTCCATGAATTTTTAAGATCCTCCGCCTTCAAAAATTTGTTTTAACTTTGTTGACCCACATAAACATGTTCAAAAAAGTGAAGGATTTTTTTTCTTCAGCATCCAACCATTCTTTAGAGACAAGGGAACTTTTACCATTGTCCGTCAATCCTCAGCCTCAGGTAGCAGATCAAAGGGGCTCAGTATATCACTTAGCTTAGAAACTGTCTGAGTACCAAAAGAAAAAGACATACATATTATATTTCATTTTCATTAATGATATTGTTCCAGAGACACAGTGATTTCCACTTCTACTCCCCTGCCCCTAAACTTTTTGCCCACTTATTATTAAAATAGTATAGTCCTTCAGCAACAACCACAAGTCCATTACTGTGCTATTTATTTATTTTAAAGATTTATTTGTTTTTATTGAAAGGAAGATACACAGAGAGAAGAGACAGAGAGGAAGATCTTCCATCCGCTGATTCACTTTCCAAGTGACCACAGTGGCCAGAGCTGAGCCCACCCGAAGCCAGCAGCTTTTTCTGGGTCTCCCATGTGGGTGCAAGGTTTCAAGGCTTTGCACCATCCTTGACTGTTTCCCCAGGCCACAAGCAGGGAGCTGGATGGGAAGTGGGGCCACCGGGATTAGAACTGGCACCCATATGGGATCCCAGCACATTCAAGGCTAGGACTTTAGCAGCTAGGCCACTGCACTAGGCCCTACTCTGCTATTTAAACATAGGATGACACTGTAGGTATAGACAATGGTAGAACGTACAGCATCCTAATGAAAAGGAATGTTTAACGGTTTCAATGGGAGTTCTCCTTTTCGTTGGGAGTGAAGATGCATATTGCTACGTATCTGCACTTCCCAATATGCTCATCTCTTTTATGCAATTCATCTAGGGGAATATACGTACATACATCTTTCCCTATGATCTATTTGCTTTGTATTTTGTATGAAGTTTACTTTATACCAGGCATATATCATATTCATATGATATTTTTTCCTAACAGTCTTTCTCTCCAACTCACCATTATTGGGAGCCTTGGTTTCCTTTTCTGTAAATGGGTATCCCAAGTGTGTGAAAGTTATTTTGGACTTCAAAGGGGGTGATTAAATCCTCTCTGGAATCAGTGGTCTGCATCCTAGCAGTTGTTACTCATGGTCTCTGGTTATACTCAGATGTATTTAAAATTGCATGTATACATTTGAATTTGTTTTTCACAAGAATTAATTTGAAAAAATCATTATTTCATTTTAATTCTCTTCTATTCAATGAGACTAAGAAAACAGCCTACCCATCTACATTTGCTACCATGTATCCATATTTAGGGTCAAATGTCAACTGTCAACATTATTTAGAAGAAAATAATGATTTGGGAAAATTACCCTATATGGTTATTTATACCAAAAAAACTCATGAAACTTTCAAAAAGTAAACTTGGATTGACTGAGCAATATGCAAGTTTTTCAATGGATGTTGCTATAATTAAGTCGATAATAAACAGCTATTCACAGCAGTTTACTAGAAAGAATAAATAATGCTTATAATAAAAGTGCACTATAATTAATTTTTTAAAGATTTAGTTATTTTATTGGAAAAACAGATTATATTCATGGAGAGGAAAGACAAAAAGATTTTCCATCTGCTGGCTCATTCCCGAAACAGCTGCAATGGCCAGAGCTGAGCCCACTCGAAGCCAGGACTTCTTCCGAGACTCCCACATGAATGCAGGGTCCCAAGGTGTTGAGCCACTCTCTACTGCTTTCCCAGGCTGCAGGCAGGGAGCTGGATGGGAAGTGAAATAGCCAGAACATGAGCCAGCACCTATATGAGATCCTTGCACTTAAAAGTTGAGGATTTAGTCTCTGGGCCATCACACCCTGCCCAGTACTATAATTTTACAGACACTGTAATACCTAGGTGTCTCTATCCTATAGATTAACAAGAACCAGGGAAAGGATGCATTTCAATTCATGGGCAAAGAGATGGAATTGAAAATAATTCATTAGTTCAGGCTTACTCAAGCAAGACCAGATAATATATAGTTGTAATAAAATATTATCTAGCACTGTAATTTTTCAAGATGAGTTATATAGTAATTACAGAGCCTATGGTTTCTAATATATGGTCAAATTCCTCAGGTATAATCTCTTTTAACAGTGCTTTAATGCAAATATAAAAAGCAGTGGATGTGAAAAGCTAATTTAGAACTCCACATAACACTTTCAAACTTCTGAAATATACTTGTGTCCTTCCTTTTTTGAAATAGGTGATTTTGTTAACTTTCATTCCTCAGAAAAAAGAACTGGATCAAATAAAATCTATTTTAAAGACAACATTGTTTCACTGAGAATTGCGTGTGCATTGTGAGATGAAATTTTCTAATTCCACTTAGGTTTTGGCCAAATGCTTTGAAGTCTCCATATCTTCTCTTTAAGGGACGAGCTTGAGACAATCTTAAGAAATAGCATCAAGCAGTGCTAGAAGAAAGACTATAGAATGTGATGTTAAACCACTTAGTCTTATATACGACTTTTAAAAAATTCTCTAGCTTCCATTTCTAATTGAAAATCCATGTCTTGTTGAATCCTTATGAATTTTAACTAAAAGTGTCTGATAAAGTGTTCAGTAAAGTATAAAAGATTACACATATTTTTAAAGATATATTTATTTATTTGAGCAGTAGGGCCACAGAGAGAGAGGGGCCAAGACAGAAAGCAGGAGAGAGCAGAGACAGAGGAATAGAGTGGTCTTCCATCTGGTGGCTCACTCCCCAGATGGCCACAACAGAACAGCCCACTGGACTATTCTGAAGACAGTAGCCAAGAGATCCACTGGCTTCTCCAGCTTACATGGCGAGGACTCAATCACTGGGCCATCTTCTGCTTCTTTTTCCAGGCCATTAGCAAAGAGCTAGACTGGGCATGGACCAGCCAAGATGCAAACACGTGACTGTATGTGATATTGGTGCAGCAGGCAGCAGCTGAACTGCTATGCTGCAACATCAACCCCTGCATTTAGGCACTTAGCTATCAGTGTGGTTATTATCAGTAATATATATTGGAAAACACGCCACATTATAAAAATAGTTCACTGAAAGAAGGGGCAGAAAGAATGTGGTATTTCCCAGAAGCTACTGAAATTTGCATGTCCATCTTTTCAAAAGTCTATGAACTTTCAGGAAACAGATGTGAGATAATAACATCAAAAATGTTTGACCATGTCATCCTTGTCGGTAGCTCAGACCAAAAAAAAGTGTCAGATTTTAAAATTCTTCAAAAAATTTACAACTTATCACTTAGTTCTGTGGCCTATAAAAGTCCAAAGCATGCAATTTACCAAAAATGAATCCTGAGGTAATTAATAATCTCAATAGACTTATAATCAGGACAGAGATTGAATCAGCAATTTTTTCCCAACAAAGAAAAGCCCAAGATCGGATGGCCTTACTGCTGAATCCTACCAAATGTTTCAAGAAAAAAAATAGCTTAATCCTCCACAAACTATTCAAACAATACAAAGAAAGACATTTCTTCCAAACACATTCTATGAAGCCAATATCATCTTCATGTGAAAGCCAGCTAGAGACACAACAGAGAAAGAAAACTATAGACCAATACTCCTGATTAAGTTAGATTCAAAAATCCTCAACAAAAGACCAACCAACAGAATCTAACAATTCATCAGACATTATCATTCACCAGGCCCCGCTGAGTTTTTATCCCTGGCAAGCACACAGTTCAACATACACAAGTCAATACACATGATATACCGCATTGGAAAATGAAAACTGAAGGATCATCTCAATAAATAAGAGAAGGTATTTGATAAAATCCAACACAACTTCATGACATTCATAGAAGGAACATTCTACAACACAATCAAAGCAATATATGAAAGAGCCAATACCAGTACCATATAAATGGGAAAAGACTGGAAGTCTTTCTGTTAAGATCAGAAACTTGACAAGAGTGTCTACTTTAACTGCTCTTATTGAACACAGTATTGGAAAACCTCGCTAGGGCTATTAAGCATAAAAGAAACTAAAGGAATGCAAATTGGAGATGAGAAATTAAAATTATCTCTGTTCACAGATGGCATAATTTATATACTAGAGAATCAAAATACTCAATAAAGTGACTACTGGAACTCATAAAAGGGTTTGGCAGTGTAGCAGGGTACAAAATTACTGAACATAAATCTATGGCACTAGTATACACAAATAACCAGGATGGATGTACCCATATTTGATCTGAAAGATGCAATTCTCAGCTTCGGTAATTAGAAGGAAATCATATTTCTTCCTTGTTTTCTATTAGTTCTTTCTTTAAATGTTGGCATCATTCTAAATTACCAAGTTCATTTCTTCTGTCCACTACAAGCATAACATAATTGCAAAGGTTAAGGGAGAGCTGAGAGTTTTTCAATTTAGTGGAAAGAAAGTTAAATCTTTACCTGCCTAGACTATGTATGTGTGTTTCCTTCGGAAAGAAAGATGCTCAGTGGGAGAAGCACTCGCTCATCTGGTAATGACCTCATGCCAAAAGCTCAAGTTTCTAAGTGAAGATGTCAAGTTCAAATAGATTTTAAACATGCTTTTTCTTCTGTTGATTCCCTGATTTGATTTCAACAAGAAAATAAGCCAATGGGGACAGAGAACATATCTTTGCTTATTTTAATCAATCTTGTGATAATATTTCATGGACTCAGGTCAGCAGGTTGGCACCATAGTGAGATATTCTGAGAGAACAGAATGAGGGTGAGCAGCTCATCTTTGCCAGAAGGGGTGCAGTGTTGAGCCTATTTCTCTTGAAGATTCCAATTAGAAGAACAGCAAGAGAAGCAGCAGTAGCACAAATTTGTGTGTTTGCTGTTGATAGATACTTCGATAATTTTGTCATATATGAATACCCATGAAACTGACATCATTTTCCATTTTTTGCTGAAGAGTACTTTTGGAATGATAACGCAGGTACTGGATCCCATGTATTCTACACCCAAGACTGGTTTTGAATACTTTCCACAACACCTTCTTTTTTCTTTTACCATTTTTCTCTCTAATCTAGTTTTTAAAAACATGTAACATATAAATACATTCAACGGGCACATGATGACTTGACGTGTAATTTGCAATGGTTACTACAAGTTGGTCAGCACACCCATCTCTGCACTATGTATAAGAGCACCAGAGTTTGTTCTTATAACTGAAAGTTTGTGTCTTTGGAGCAAGCTTTCACTATTTCTCCCAGCCTTGTGTCCTGGCAAAACTCATTCTTCTTCTTCTTCTTTTAAGATTCATTTTTATTGCAAAGTCAGTATACAGAGAAGAGGAGAGACAGAGAGCAACATCTTTCATCTATTGACTCTCTCCCCAAGCGGCCGCAATGGCCAGAACTGAGCTGATTCGAAGCCATGAGCTTCATCCAGGTCTCCCACGCAGGTGCAGGAGCCAAAGACTCTGGGCTGTCCTTAACTGCTTTCCTAAGCCACAAGCATGGATCTGGATGGGAAGTGGGGCTATCGAGATTAGAATTGGTGCCCATATGAGATCCCGGCACATGCAAGGCGAGGACTTTAGTGGCTAGGCTATCACGCCTGGTCCCAAACCTCATTCTATTATTCTCTACATCTATACTTTCACCTTTTATAAATCACATATAAGACAGATTGTAGGATATTTGCTTTCATGATTTATTTGACTTAATTGGTCCATTTTGTCCTTACTTAGCACATCTTATTATAATAAACACCAGATCCATCTATGCTGCCATAAGCAGTAAGATTTCTATTTTTTTAAGACCTGAGAAATATTTCACATTATTTGTGAAACATGTCCTTTATCCATTCACCTATCACACTGAATGAATACTTAGATTATTTCCTTAGCTTGGCTATTAGGAATAAAGCTGCAGTGAGCATGAAGGTGCAGCTAGCATGACATTGATTTGATCTCCTTTGTAAATATGAAATGGCAAGAATGCTACATCATACAGCATTCTTTCAATTATTTTAGGAATCTCCATACTGTTTTCCATAATGGATTGTGCTAATTTGCAATCCTGCTAGCAGTGTACAGGAGTTATATTTACTGAATATCCCTAACCACACTGGTTGTCTCAGTTTTTTCATGGCAGTCACCCTCATAGAGGTGAGGGGATGTTTCCTTGTGGAAACAATGCGAATCTTGCCAATGACTAGATATGTTGGACACATTTTCATGTAGGTGTTAGCATGTGCATATCTTCTTTGGAAAAATTCCTT
Organism: Ochotona princeps; assembly: GCF_030435755.1. Taxonomy (NCBI): domain Eukaryota; kingdom Metazoa; phylum Chordata; class Mammalia; order Lagomorpha; family Ochotonidae; genus Ochotona; species Ochotona princeps. The sequence continues at coordinate 14,214,883 of NC_080836.1, read as the reverse complement.
TTTGTAGTCCCTTATCCATTTGAATCTGATTATTGGCTTTTTTGCTATTGAGTTGTATAAATGCTTTGGATATTTGTCCTTTATCAGATACAGAGTATGCAAATAGATGCCCTCGGTTCCATGTGTTGCCATTTCATTTTATTGATTCTTTCTGTGTTCTCCACATGCTTTGTAAATTTAAGTTCTGAAATCAAAGAAGAAAATATAGGAAATAATTTCCTTGGCATGGTTCTTAGTGATATATGTTTTTTTAACGTGACACAGAAATTTCAGTCAACAAAGGCAAAATAAATAGGTGGCGTTACATCCACAAATATTTATTGAATCCATTCTATATGCTAAATAAGGTATTTGTCCTCCAGGAATGTATATTTAAATGTAATGAAAAGAGAGTTAAGTGAATAAACAGTAAGTATATTCAGATAATAGATGCTATGGTGGTAGGAATGAAGCACCATTAAGAGAAGACTAGCAGATGCTATTTTAAAGAGGTGATCACGTTAAAGAAGATTTTATTGAGAAGGTGACAATTAAGAATCACATAAGGAAATCAATTCCTCCAGCATTGTAGATATCTAGATTAGAATCATTTGAGCGGGCCCGGCGGCGTGGCCTAGCGGCTAAAGTCCTCGCCTTGAACGCCCCGGGATCCCATATGGGCGCCGGTTCTAATCCCGGCAGCTCCACTTCCCATCCAGCTCCCTGCTTGTGGCCTGGGAAAGCAGTTGAGGACGGCCCAATGCATTGGGACACTGCACCCACGTGGGAGACCTGGAAGAGGTTCCTGGTTCCTGGCATCGGATCGGCGCGCACCGGCCCGTTGCGGCTCACTTGGGGAGTGAAACATCGGACGGAAGATCTTCCTCTCTGTCTCTCCTCCTCTCTGTATATCCGGCTTTCCAATAATAATAAAATCTTTAAAAAAAAAAAAAAAAAAAAAAAGAATCATTTGAGCAAGAGGAAAGAGCATGCAGAAAGAACCCACTGCAGCACCAGAGGCACCTTGCTTAAGTGGAGAAAACAGGGCAAGAATGACAGATCGGGGTCCAGTACAGAAGCCTAGTGGCGAAGTCCTCATGTTACATGCACCAGGATCCCGTATGGGCACCAGATCATATCACTTTCCATCAAGATCCCTGCTTGTGGCTTGGGAAAGCAATTGAGGATAACCCAAACCGTTGGGACTCTCAGCTGTGTGAGAAACCCAGAAGAAGCTCCTGCCTTTGGATCAGCTCAGCCTTAACCATTGTGATGACTAGAGGAGTGAATCACCAGGCGGAAGAATGTACTTTCTGTCTCGCCTCTGTGTACATCTGCCTTTCCAATAAAAATAAATTAATAAATATTTTTTAAAACAATAATGATAGATTGGGTTGTAGAAGCAGTGGGGAAATAGATTCCATAGCCACTGGAAGAGCTTACACTCTGAGTAATGTGGGGAATAAATGAGAAGCATGGATGGAAGCCAAGGCATGAGCTGACTTACATTCCAAAAGGTTTGCTCAGTCCTCTGGACCCAGAACAGGGAAACTAGCATAGAAATGTAAGTGAGTGAGTGGTTCTGGGTCTATGATAGCAGTGGGGGAGCTAAAGGTGGAAGCCATAGAATTGACTAATGTATTTGACACGGGGTAGGGGGAAAGAAAGCATTCAGAGATCCCTCTAAGTGAAGGGGTTTAAGCAACAGAATTGAGTAAGTTAACCATGGAGCGGTGCAGAGACGGATTTAGCAAAAAACTTCCTAGACATGCCAGGATGAGGAAAGGATAGAAGTGGGATAAGAAAATAGGGAAGAAAATGAAGAGTGGAGCAATGTATCCCAGAACCATGATTTATGTTGATAATGAGTTTGCAGATAAGTGGGTAACATTTTGTGAGGCAATGCTTAAAACCTGCAGATAAATTCTACATATTTAAAGCTCTATGAAATGTTATAAAAATCACTTTAGAAATAGAATTACACTAGATTATGTCAATTCATCTAGGAAATAAATAAAATAAAGGAGACATGAAACTCATTTTTTTTTTGCATCAATTTCAGATGTGCCTCTAAGCAGCCAATAGACATGGCACATACTTACTTCCCCAAAGCTTGGTTGCTCAGATATGCACATGATAAATTCAGAGACACAGTTAACAGAAGAGGCATCCACAAATTTCATGCAAAGTGTGAATATGCATAAAACTATACAGTGAGTAAGTCGAAACAATAATTTTATAATCCCATTTTCAACATTTTTGGAAGTGACTTTATTTTGATGTCCCTCTGAAGATTCACAAACATATACTTAGCTATTAAAAAAACAAAATGCAATTTTTTGTGGCCAAATGGGCCCAACTGTGACCATAATGCTAAGGGAAATGAGCCAATCCCAAAAGGTTAGATACCACATGTTTGCCTTAATTTAAGATGAAATGATGTCAATATGTAAAATAGTACCTGTAAAATGTAATATTATCTCAACCTCAAACAGCCTATTGCACATGCAATAAGACGTTGGGAAGTCAGACTGCTTATAATCTACATCAAAGAATTGTAAAGCCTAATATACTTTTAATACCCTATGTTATTCCATAATGGCGCAGGAGAGCAGAGAAATCTTCCATCACCCTAGAAGGTGTGAGGAAGACATGAAATATTAGTTAATCCTCACTAGGGTATTGAGGATTTCTCTGCACACCCCTTCTATAATTGTTCTGCACCTAAATTGTTGACAAATGTCTTGTTGGAGTTATTAGCCAGTCTGGAATATTTGAAAAAAAAGCCAGGTTCAGCAAAATTATGCCTCAATGCTATAAAAGGCTAAATATTATAATGAAAGTAGACACAAGACAGCTGAACAGTAATCTATAGCTATTTTAAGATGTATAGAACCCAGTTGTATTTAAACTAAAATTGAAATATCAATGAAGTAGTCACAGGATGTGGTTAAGAACTTGCATTTTTTTTAACATATTGGTTACTCAATACTATGTCAATTAATTCCATAACATTATAAATTGTTGCTGATGTTATGTTCGGGCTTTTAATTGATTGGGATGACACTCTGTTGGCTCTACCTTCAGACCAGAGAAGGTCTCCCCAAGAAGCCATTGAACTTATCTGGACAATAAGATGCTGGACTCTATGCTGGGTATATGCTTGCAATGAAAGAATCTCAACTGAACTTGAACTGTGGTTATGCAACAAAGTGGAGGAATCCACCATGGGAGGAGGGTTAGGGGAGGGGTAGGGGGAATCCCAGTACCTGTAAAACTGTGTCACATCATGCAATGTAATAAAAAAATTTTAAAAAGCTGTGTCACATAATACAATGTAATTAATAATAATAAAAAAGTTTAAAAAACCAAACATATACAAAGCTTCAATATAAATCTTTATTGATCACAAACCCTCATTTTCCTCTGTAGGTATATGGGACTTCCAAAGTCTTCTGAAGTTATCTGAAGAGTATCCTCACTCCAAGACCACTCGGAACATAAGGGATGCAGGGTAGAAAACAGTGCAAAAGTTTCCTTCTGTAGCTCAAAAACTACTTCCAGACTAAGGTCCAACAGAACATGGAGAAAATTAACCAATCTCCCAGTGTGATTTATTTAAATTATGGCTCTGTGGAGGACATGTTTAATCAACTCCATATTTAAACACAAATTGAACAGATATTGCAATAGAAAATGATTTTTGTTTTAGTGGACAAGAGATTTATGGAAAAGTCCATTAGTGACTGAAAAAAAATCTGAAAATTCAAGTACAGCCTGGGACTTCCTACTAATCCTAAAAGAATTTGCAAAAATAAAGAGGATGAAGTAAGACAGAATATGGCTGTAGCTAAGCTGAGGATCTGCCTTTCATTTCTTACCAAAAGAATGCTTTTCTCTTCTGTCTTGTATTTTCTGTGAGAAAAATACCTAAGAAAAATGCAATACTGAAAATGATCCCAAGAGTGAAAGAAAATGATAAAATCAAGTGATAGGTTACAAACAAGCAGAAAGACCAGTAAATGAAATATTTAATGACAAAGAAGATAAAAAGAATCTGTAGGGATAGACAAAAAGAAACAGTAGTAGAAGAAAGACTTATAGACTCAATCACAGACAGGCCTGAAAATTAAATGCTCCAACATAAATCAGCTTACAGACCGATAACAAAAATGGGAATAGCAGACAGGAAGGGATAAATAATGCCACCCGTTCCTTCACAGAATGCAATCTAGTTTTAGAAAGAAGAGGCCATTGATACAGCTTATCTACTCAAACATTGTCAAGACAAATCAACCCTACAGTTCTTTCAGTCGAAGACAAGTGCAGGGTTTGCATGGTCGGCTTTGAGTCTCATAATGAAACCACTGCACAGCGTGAGCCCTGGATTGAGAAACAGGGGAGGGGACCCAGACTCCAACCGCCAATCTGTTGCAACTCTCAGATGTCATTTTAGGACATCTCTAGCCCTCAAGTTTATCACTTATAAAATAAAAGAGTCATACTAAATGGCTTCTGAGTTCCCTTCAGTCTACTGTTGAAAGGAAGACTTACAGAATGACTTTTCATCTCAACAGAGAGAAGGCTTTGTTATTTTGAACACATATACATATACACATGTAAAGATTTATTATCTATTTGAAAAGTCATAGTGACATAGAGATAGAGGAGAGAGACAAAACCCACTGGTTCACTCCCCAGATGTTCTCAGTGTTCAGGGCTGAGGCTTTCTGAAGCTAGGCACATCATCCACGTCTTTCACAGGGGTGGCAGGGCTCTGAGTATTTGGGACGTCTCCTACTGTTTTTTCCAGGCACATTAGCATTAGCTGGATTGGAAGCGGAACAGCCCGGACATTAACCAGCATGTGTGTGGGATTCCGGCATCACGGGTAGAAGCTACACCATAATGCACTGGAAAGCAACCTTTCAACTATTTTAAGACAAATGAGAATTACTCCATTAACTTGCTCATCGCGTAACTTTCTTGATTTATTCAGTCCTATTGGCCTGCCAATATTCATTAAAAAATTCAGTGATTTTCTTTTGTGCCTTTCTAACATAGCATCACAAAGTGTGTAAGAATACCACTTACCAGAGCAATATTTATAAAATGTAAGAGCTCTCTGTAATTAGAAATTATTTATTTAAAAGAATGCTGGTACTGGAAATAAAATCTTGAAAAATCTCTAATAATTTTATATGGCAAAGGAATTATAAAATGATCTTTTTTAAAAGTTACTTTCTATAGCACATTTATAAATGCACAACCTTTTATAAAACTCAATTACATATAATTTAGCTACATCATCAGCTAAAATTTTTAAAAATCTAAACTCTCCACCCACATATTTCCCCAAAATTACTTAAACCTGTCACTTGGAAGCATTTTGTTTTGAAAGATAATGATTTGTTTATATGTCTAAAACTGATGATTGTGAAAGAAAGCAGCAGTTGAATAGAGAAAATCTAAAAATAAATTTATTATTAATGAGCTGCATTTTTGTCTGATGCAATTAATTCAGTGTGAATAGCATGGTAAAACTAAACATGAATAAGAAGATGATTTCACTGATTTCCCACCCATTAATCACCAATCTGTACCTTACTGAAGTGCTTTGTATGTATGTCTGCAACATACATGTATAAAACCATCAAAATAGTTGAAAAATTCAACATATATGCTGGTGACTTTGAAGCATTGTGCTCTACAAATAGCACAACTTAGAAAGTCAGATTATTTTTACTTGGGAAATATGTAAGCATCCCTACTTTCCATGAGACCCAGGTGAACCACTGGAAAGGTAATTTGTCCATCCTTCCCTTAACGTCGAGAGAAGTTCTGTATTTTTAACATGTGTGATTTGGTGATTACACAGATTTTGAGAAGACCTTCCTGACTTTCAAAATTCTCCATGTATACACTAACAGCAGGAAATTAGTCTAATAATCTAATAATCATAGATGAGCATAAAGAGTATAAAGAAAAAAGATTGATAGATATATACACAACACTATTTCTTTATGCAGACAGTCAAATTAGTATTAAAAATATATTTATTAGTCTGAGAAAGTTATGGCTTGCAAAATTTTAAATTTTCAAACAAAATGGTCTTAGCTTTCCCCTCGCATTTGAAATTCAATGATTTTGAATACTGATTTCTGGGATGAAGTTGGCCGTGACATTTTGCCACACTGACACAATTGCACTGTTTGCAGAACATGGACAACCTAACCTCTGTCTCAGAACCTCTGTCACTAAAGAGCTTACAGACTCAACTCCAATTCATCTTCCTTTACTTGAAAGAATGAAAACAAAACAAAAAAATTCCAAGAAACCAAAATATGATTAAAAATGTCATTGAAAATAACATCATTGCAATGATCTAGGAAGAATATCCAAGAAGTCTTATCTAGGTCCTTTACTTCTGTTCTGAGGTATGGATCTCCTTCAATAAGCATTTAAAAGACTAACCTCTAGATGACATCTTACATGTCTAAAATAGAGAGAGAGGAAAGGCATATATGCCCAATACATTTGGAAGCAATTCCTTTGTGTTTCTAGGAAATTGATTCCAGGACCCTTACAGATACCACGATTTGCAGATGCTAACATGGGTGTGGGTGGGAAGATATCATATTAGAATGTGATCTACACACATTCTCCTAGCTATACTAGAAATTATCTCCAGATCACTTACAATACCCAACACAATGTGTACATTGTATAAATAGTATACTAGGTCATTGAAAGTGATTCTTATTCAATACAGATGAGATTTTTAAGGATCATTTCTCATCTGCAGTTCACTGAATTTATGATAGGGAACCATGAAACCCAACAACAAGAAATTTTTCCTACGAAGTGTAAAGCAAACAAAAAGCCAAAACTCATCAGAAAACCCACCTACTTTAATGTTACAAATATTGTAATCCTTTTAAAAATATAAATCAAGGGTCAGTGGCACAGAAAACTGATCTTCCACCCGTGGCACTGGAGTTCCACATGGGCACCAGTTTGAGTCCCAGGTGTTCCACTTCCCGACAAGCTCCTTGCTGATGTGCCTGGGAAAGAAGCAAAGCACAAGCCCGGTGCTTGGCACCCTGCACCCACAAGGCAGCTGGGAAGAAGCTCCTGGCCCCCAACTTCGGATCAACCCAGCTCTGACACTGCGGCCGTTTGAGAAGTGAACCAGCAAATAGAAGCGCTCTCTCTGCTTCTTCCTGTAATTCTGCCTTTCGAATAGAAAACAAATAAATCTTTTTTTAAAATACTAATTAAACTACCTTGGGTCTATCTCTACTTACTGCCCAGTTTTGTTATGCGCTTAAAACAGCACTAGAAAATAAAATCTTTTAACAATAATACATTGCTTGTCTTCACTTTATGCATATCTGTATGCATGTTACCATGCTCCACATATAATAGGTACACAAGAAACATTTTTTTCTAAGAAAATGAATAAATATATTTTTAAGACCAGTGCTAAGGTTCTTGGGAACATTTCACTAAAACGTTATCTTTCTAAAATACATATATATATTTCTTTGTTTATTTTTATTGGAAAGTCAGAGTGACTGAGACAGAGAAGAAGAATAAAAGAGATGTCTACCTGCTGGTCTGCTTCCCAAAGGCACGCAACAGCCTGTGCTGGGTCATGTCGAAGTCAGGAGCCTGGACTTCCCCCAGGGTTTCCTGTGTGAGTAGCAGGGACCCAAACGCTTGGACCATCAGCTGCTGCTTTCCTAGGAAGCAAGAACTAGATCAGAAGTGGAGGAGCGGGGACCTCAAACTGCTCCTCAGATAAGTGATGGAGGTGCACCAAGTGAAGGCTTAAATCACTTAAAATAAAACCCACACCAATTAAATTATAAAAGGTCAGAACAGCAAACATAGCATGTGGCTCTATTTCTGATTTCCAACATGTAAGTTATTACTTTTCAAAAATGAAATTATATGGATCATATATGCTTAGGAAGATGATACTAGATCTATCACATAGAAAACACATAGGAATTTTATGTACTGTATTCTACCATATTTTGATATCACATATTTGTAGGCCCATATACAAAACTGAGAATTTGTTAACTACAAAAATATATCCTGCCTTTCCATCTCACTGTATCATAGGTATTTATATGGAAATTATTTGAGATCAATATAGTGATTCTGTCTTATAAATACCATGGATTTTTTTTCGAAAGATCTTATTTTTCTTTATTGGAAATTCAGATATACAGAGAGAAGGAGAGACAGAAAGCAAGATCTTCTGTCTGGGTGAGTTTGGGAGGGGATCGGGCCTTGGGTTAGGGGGCAAGTGCCACTCCTCACAGTGTGGCAGCTGTGGGGGGTGCCCCTGCCGGGTCGGACCCAATGCTGGGGGCTCACGCCAAAGACACTGCCGCAAGGCAGTGAACGAGTCCTCGGCCTCACCCAGGGCCTGCTCTGGAGTTTTTTAAGATATGTTTGCTGCCTGGGGACACCCATGATTAAGTCCAATTTTAGTGTAGGTGAGTAGTGAATCTTGGGTGATTCCCAGTGACAGGGTCATGGAAGTTTTAGGCATGCGTGGAGACTGAGACCTGGTGGTTTGGAGGGAAGTACCCAGGAGACAATTACAGTTAGTCAGATACACCAACCCAATTCGGAATACAGAAATGGCCTCTTTGCCTAGAACATCACTGATCGCCACATACCAGCGCACCCCAATACTATGGATGGGGGCCTCTTTGTAGTGATGGGTACCATTACCCAACTGTTTGGTGGAGTGGTGGAGTGGTCACATTTGGCAGGGTCAAGACTGTATCCAGCACGCGAGAGAACTTGGTCTGGGGGTAGACTCTATGGGGTTGTGTGGGCCCAACCCTGTGGAAATACAAGTTCCCCTAGTTGGACACCCTAAAAAGGTTGAGGTTCCCACCAAGGAGCACATGTGCTGGAATGGGGGCTGCGTTCTATCTAGGAAACAGTTGCAGTCACCCGAGGCACTAGTGTGGGCTGGGATTGGATGCACCAGGCCAGTTCACACCCCAACACCATCTGGTGTCATGGAGAATCAGGGTAGATGTGGGACTGACTAGGCTGGGTCTCAACCCCCTACTGAGCCATGTGTGAGCTGTATGTGGGTATGCACGAGCCATGGCTGGGCTAAAACATCCAACAACAAGAACCAGAATGGGGTGAAAGCCAGCCAAGAAAAGCCACTGTTCCTGCTCGGACAGGAGGTGAACTGAGTAGGGTTGGCTCAAGGACCCCCTGGTATGTGCAAAATCTGGCATTGGGAGGGGTTCTGATGGAGGAGCCTGGGCAACTCCTCTGGCAGGACACAGTCCCTGCAGGTAAGCGCAAGAAGCATGATAGGAAACAGTCCAGAATAGGCCATGGAAAGTTTCCCACTGGCACACATTCGGCATGGGTCAGGGGCAGACCAGGTTGAATCAGTTCATGTCATCCACTGGCAAATCCAAACACCAGAACAGAGTGTGGGTTGAGCCGGGTTTGGTTGCGACAAAACCAGTACACCTTATGGAATGCCAGGGTGAGGTTGCCTGTACTGGATTTGACTGTAGGACCCAACCAGCACGCGTGAGATCCAGGAAGGGAGGGACAGAGCTGGCAGGGGGATTAAGGGGCTGGTCCCCTCGCCGGACAGCTACTCCCACTGGAGAGTGTGGGCTGGGATGGGGACAGACCAGACTAAGCAAGGCTGCAATACCTGTGCGCTGCGTGTGGACTAGATCAGGGAAAAGCCAGGCTGGGCTGATTATTCCTGTGGGTGCAAGCATAAATTAGAGTGGGTAAGGGATGTTTGGGCTTGGCTGCAGCATCAGCTGGCAGAAGCTGGCACTGGGGACTAATTCTGTCAAGTCAAACCACAGAACCACCTAAAGAGTGCATAAACCGGAACTGAGAGAGACCTGGGAGGGAAAAAGTGGGTTCCCCCTTCCTGGGTCACTAGTCCCGCGGCAGGGCATGAAAACTAGGACAGGGGCTGGGGTGGCTAGACAGAGAGGCACTCAACAACATCCGTGAGGGCTGGATGGTTGAGTTGTTTAGATGGAACTAAGCTTTAATACCCATTGACAAGTACAAGAGCCAAATGGGATGGGGTACAGACTGGTCTACTGCTACACATACTGGCAAACCAGGGTAGGGGGTGGGCCTGATGGGGGTTATTGTGGGTCGCCCCAACTAGGCTGCAGCTCCCACTGGTTGATGTAAGGGCCGAGTATGTGCTGGGCAGAACCAGACTGGACTGCAACACCCATTGGTTCCAGTGCAACTCGGGACTGAAAACAGAACCAACCCAGCAATTGCAACCACCAGCTGATCGGGGTGATGGACTGTGCCGGGCCCTGTGCTTGCTAGAACATACAAGAATCTGGTCTGGGAATACCTCAAGGTTTCTTTGGAGATCTCCCCAGTCGAACTGCTGGACTCAGAACTCTAACCAAGAAAAGACAGAAGACAGAACAGGTCAATCATTCATCTCAGCTATATGTTGGCAGCGAAATATGGGGCAAACGGAGACTTTATGATGGACCATATCAATCAGTGGACGACCTCATCGAGCGAAACTGGCAGCGATTCATAACTGGAGAACTATTAAAACCACTTGAGCAAATATCTCAGAGCATGCCCCACATCCGGGACTTGGGGTGGGTGGGAAACCGGGTGAGGCTTCTCCCTCAATATCCTCCTTTACCTCAGATACATGATGGAAACAATATGGACATAATAGTATTACCCACTTACCTATACCCCCTGAACCTTTTTTTTTTACCCGCAATTAACTATATAAAGATTGTCAACAACGATACAATAAAAAAAAATTAAAAAAAAATATTTAAGAAACAAAAGGAGAATTTGGGGGACACAGAGAGAGAAGGATGGGGCTCTTAATTGTTGATTCACTTCCAAAATACCCACGGCAGCCAGAATTGGGCTACAACTTTCTTTTTTTTTTTTAATAATACATATTTATTAAAAATTCAAATACAACTTTCTTAAGAATCCAGGAACATATCTCAGGTCTTTCAGGTGGGTTATGGGATTTCAACTGCCTGAATCCTCGTGACTGGCTCCAGGTCCTGAACTGAAAGGAAGCTGGAGTCCAGAGTCAGTGCAGGAAACTGAACACAGACACTCTTCTGGCAGAATGAGGAAGTTTCAACCACTAGTCTAAGCAACAATGTCTCTAGAGATAATCGACTACAGGGGATAACAGACAAATATGTTTAAGATTTGTAATGATGAACAGTATGAAAGTACAGTCAGAGAATTAAGATAGCATTACACTTCTGCAAGTCCAGTTTTTCATTCACTAAAAAAAAAAATTTACCATTACAAACCACTAATGGTATGTGATGCATGACTGCCAGGAAGTGTTGCCTGGGTTGATTGTGACAGAGAACCAGATCAGATCAACACCATAAAAATAGAGAAAAGTGTATGCTGCTTGACAAAAGGTCATGTAATAGAATTAAATTGTGTATTGGAGCCCTGAATTTAGTCTGGCTCAATGTTGCCTACTGTAAACACTTGAGAAATTGAAAAATGGATGGAAGATTTCGCTCTCTCTCCCTCCCCCTCTCTGTTTCTCTCTCTCTCTCTTTCCTTCTCTCTTTCTGATTGCAACTCTGCTTTTCAAATAAAAATAAACTAAATTTTTATAAAATAAATATTTTTAAAACTTGCATCTACAATCTGCCAATGATATAAATAAAGCATATTTCATCATGGTTTAAGTGAGAATATTTTTATTTCCAATGAGCTTGAACCATTTTCTTGTACTTAGAGACTAGATCTTAAAAACATGTTCAGCTTGTGCCCGGCGGCGTGGCCTAGCAGCTAAAGTCCTCGCCTTGAACGCCCTGGGATCCCATATGGGTGCCGGTTCTAATCCCAGCAGCTCCACTTCCCATCCAGCTCCCTGCTTGTGCCCTGGAAAAGCAGTCGAGGACGGCCCAATGCATTGGGACACTGCACCCGCGTGGGAGACCTGGAAGAGGTTCCAGGTTCCTGGCTTCAGATCGGCACGCATCGGCCCATTGCGGCTCACTTGGGGAGTGAATCATCGGACGGAAGATCTTCCTCTCTGTCTCTCCTCCTCTCTGTATATCTGACATTGTAATAAAAATAAATCTTAAAAAAAAATAAACAAAAAAAAAAAACATGTTCAACTCAGTAACCTAGACCCTCAGATAATGTTATCAGCTATGGGGTGGGAATCCTACCTCTGTATGAAGAAAAGGAAACAACTCAAGGCGATTCATTGCAATTGGCTTTTGGTCAACCAACTCATCAGTTTTTCTCCTGTTGAGAGGCCCAATATTGCCTTGCCATTGATCTAGCTTCCATCTAATTAAGAGGGTGTGTGCTAATGATAAACAAACCATACCACCATGTAAAGGGACTTTATTTCAGGAATTGTTTTTCTATGGGGACAGAAAAAAAAAAAAAATGAATTCTCTGTGAACTCGAACAGTGCCTCTATCAGACTCTCCAAATCAACTCAAATAGATTTAAGGAAATAATTTCACCTGCGATTTCCCAAGACACCCAAACAGAAATACAATTTATATATACACATAATAAACTGTTACTTGTTTCAATGTGATTCCCAGGCATGGTTAAATCTCTTCCAACCAAAAGTAATTCATTTAACTTATTGTCCACAGTGTCTTCAATTTTACCTTTATATACTCCTTATGGCTAACAAATTCCACTGTCATGTGCTGTGTATATCCACAACCAAAACTAACAAATGTGCTTCTGTTGTTGTTGTTATTATTGTTGTTGTGATTAGTATTATTATTAGAGAAAAAGAAAAAGTGAACATTCCTACCCCTGGTTTACTGAGCAAATGTGTGAAACAGCTGAAACTGGGCTAGACAAAGCCAGACTTGGGAATTCAGCCCAATTATCCTAAGCAGGTGGCAATACACAGTTCTTTTGATTCTTCACAATCTCAATTTCAGGGTCCGCATTAGCAGAAAGCTGGAGTTGGGAGCAAGATCCAAATAAAAAATACATGTGCATGAGGTTCTTTTAAATTACTATCAGCCTAGCTATGCTTGGTCTAGTTCCAATGGAAGGCAAGATATTTCAAAAGATATTTCAAAACACAAAGCACTGTTCTACAAACAGTAAGTTGGGCATTGGGAGTTGGAAGTTTATCCTGAAACAAACTGCTAGTGCCCTCTTAAAAGCTACAAGGAAATGTACTGTAGAATTAGATACGGATCTACCAAGAAATGACATAACTCAGAAATAAAAACTTCTAGCTTAGGCAGTGGCAGAAGGAATAACTTTACTGGGGCTCATATTTGCTTGGATACTGGCACTGGATACCAAGCGTAAACCTGCATCACAATGACCTGGGAGGCTTATTAAATACACATTGCTGGACCTCCACCCGAACATTTCTGCTTAGCAGGTTCTCAGAGGAGTTTGACACCTACAGATGGCATTGCAGACTACCAAACAGGAGCTCTGCTTTAAAAATAACTAACCGCTGGGCCCAGCTCAAAGGCTCCGTGGAAGAATCCTCACCTTGCGAGCACCAGAATCCCATATTGGTGCTTGTTCACATCCCAGCTGCTTCACTTTCCTTCCAATTCCCTGCTTGTGGCCTGAGAAAGCAGATGAGAATGGCCCAAGTTTTTGGGACCCTGAACCAATGTGGGAGACCCAGAAGAAGTGGGATCCTGGATCCTGACTTCAGCTCAGCTTAACTCTGCCCATTGATGCTATTCGGGGAATGAACCAGAAGATGGAAAAATCTTTCTCTTTGCCTCTGTTTCTTCCTTTTTAAAATTTTACTTCTGTTTATTATTATCATTTTATGATGCAGTACCATAGACCCTGGGATTTCCCTTATCCCCTCCCCAATTCCCTCCTCCCTCACTGAGTTCCGCTATACCAAAACTATAGTATAGTTCTTCATAAACAGTCATATGTCCTTCATTGCAGGCATGGACAATGGCAGAGAGTCCAGCATCCTATTGTCAAGATATACTGAACAGTTTCATTGGGAGTCCATCTTTGTCTGGAAGTAGAGATGCATATTGCATTGTATCCTCACATCAGGATATAATAGGCTCCTTTACACAGTTACTATACATCCGCTTAGAAAAGCCACAAGACAAAATCAACAACATGAAGGAAAAAAAAAAAGAAAATGAACAACACCGTCAAGTTAAATAACATGCTACTGAATGAATAATGTGTGGTTAAAGAAATGAAAAAGAAAATCAAGAAACTTCTTGAAGAAAATAATGCTTCTGTATGATCTATGAGTCACTGAAGAATTTAATCAGAAGAAAGTGTTTTGAAGAGATGAAACTAACAACAAAAAAATCAAAATCCATGAGATAGTTTCTGCTGATCTTAGTTGGTGAAATGTGTCTCCTGTAGGCAACAAATAGATAGGTTTTGTTTAGTAATCCAGTCTACTAATCTATGACATTTGATTGATGAGTTTAAGCCATTTACATTCAGGGTTAATATGAATGGGTGGTAATTTGGTCCTGTCACTTTAGCAATAGGTTGTTCATTGATTTTGTCCTTTGTTGTTGTTTTACTTGGATGTTCTTCACATCTGACTTTGGTTTTGGTGGGTGCTATTCCTTTTCTCTGTCAAGAGAACATCTTAAAGTATCATTTGTAGGGCAGATTTGGAAGACGTATGTTCTTTTAACTTTTCTTGACTGTGGAAGAATTTTATTTCATTTTCAAAGACAAAGGAAAGTTTTCCTGGGTACATTATTCTGGGCTGACAATTTTTTTGCTTGTAGAATCTGGAATATGTCACTCCATTCTCTTCTGGCCTGTAAAGTTTCCTGAGTGAGGTAAATTGGCATTCCTTTATATGTCAGTTGATTTTTTTTCATGTGCACATTTAAGATTTTTTTCCATATGTTCGATTGAAGAGAGTTTAATTATCATGTGTCATGGTGAAGATAACTTTTGGTCAACCCTATTGGAAGTTCTGTGCCCCTCCTGGATGTTGTTTCCCAATTCCTTCTCTAGAGAAATTTTCTCTCATTATTTTATGAAATACGTTAGTAAGCCCAGCTTCTCTTTCTGCACCTTCTGGGACTCACATCACTCTTACATTAGGCCTTTTAATAGTGTCTTTCAATTCTTTAATACTATTTTTAGTTTGACCCAGCTCTATTTCCAGCTTTTTGTTTGTTTCCCCATAGTGACAAGAAAGATCTTCTAATTTTGAGATTCTTTCTTCTGCCTCCTTCATTCTACTTTGTAGACTCCCCATTGTACTTTTTATTTGCTCCACTGTATTCTTCATTCCTGATATATCAGCTTTCATTTGATTCATTTCCAGTGTGACATATTCCTTGAATTGCTTCAATACCTGTTTTATGTTATTCTCATTGTTGATAAGAAGTTTTAAAGCAAGTGTTTTGAATTCTGTATACCCCAGTTTCTTGATGTCTTCCTAAGTTAACTCTCAGGTTGGCAAAGGGTTTTGCTCCTTTGCAGGACAGTCTTCAGTAATATTTATTGTGCTTCTGTCTCTTCTTTTGCTCTTGGTCATTGTACTTCTGATTATCAGATTCTTCTCCCTGGGGCAGATTTCTAAGCTGTGTTACCCACAGGTCTACAGTTCAATTTTTACTTATTGCAGTTGGTGCATGGCTCTTTGTTTGCAGTCACTTGTGCCATGCCCTCCAGCAAGTTCCAGGTCTAGGTTCTTATGTTAGATTTCCACCATGGTCTCCATAGCCCCAGCTCCTGGCTCACTAGTCTCCACCTCCTGTGATACGGTGGCGAGGCTGCACCATTGTCTGTACAACCTTTCTCCACTCCCACTTGGAGCAGTTCCCAGGATTAGGATTAGGTGTCCTATATATCTAGGTTGTTGGTGGTGCTGATCTGTTGGCCCTTATGTCTGAGGGCCACATGGACCTATTTTGACCCATACAATGCCTAGTCAATATTTTCCTGTGGGACAAGTGCAATGCACTGAGCTTGGTGGGTCTTTGCTGAACTCAGCACATGTAAAACTGACTGTTATCCCTGCAGTCTTAAAGTTTTTCCAAACTGTACAAAATGGTGCCTCATGTGCCACTACTAGAGTCCTTGACCTGAGGGCTGCCCGGATCTATCTTGGGTGGAACATGTAGGATGCCACTTTGTTCCAGTTTGCTGAACCAAAAAGGAGTTCACTCCCAGTTCAGCGCATGCACAGTACTATACATAGCCCTTGCCTCCTTAACCAAATTGGCACCCAATATGGCTCTAGGGGGCAGACTGGGCTGTGAAATCCATCCTGTTCCCACACTGTTCTGTTTCTGCTCCTGGTCAAATGGACCAGCAGGATGGGCAGGATGGGCAGTTCTTTGCCTTCACTTCCTGAGCTCCCCCAGTGAAAGTCCCTTCCCACCTTGTTGGAAGTTCCCACTGCAGGTATGATTCAAATCGCCACTCATTGAATGACGCTGGGGTGTCTGTCACTGCAACACTGCACCATTGTGTCCACTGATTTCCTGTGTCTGTCAGTCTCCAGGTACCCCTCTTCTATTGTTCTCTTCTCTCCTATTTCCTGGAATACGTCCTCTCTGGTTCACAGTGGCTAATATTTCTCTCTGTTTAAATGTGTCCTTACCCTATTCTGCCATCTTGACTCTCATTTCTGCCTCCGTTTCTTTCTGTAAATCTGCCTTTCCAATGAAAATAAACAAATCTTTAAAAGAAATAAAATAAAAACAAAATAATTGACCTTGGGACCAGTGCTATGGCATACCTGATAAAGCTGCTATCTGCAGTGTTGAGATTCCATGTAAGCATCCACATAGTTCCATTACCATACACTCCACCTTTTTAGTAATTATTTTTATTTTTGTTGTCTTTTACTTAGTTGATTAGGTGCAAAGAGTTAAGGGCTACAGGAAAGTGGGTGACCATTTTTTCCGCATTCTGTTTTTTTTTTCTTCCTGTATCTGGGGGAGGGGAGATGAGGGAAGAATCCACACCCAGCCTCCCAACAGCCTCTGTATCCTGGGATGGAGGACAGCTACTCAATGCCATCCCAGGGTCCCTGATGTGGGGCATGCTCTGAGGGTTCTGCTCAAGAAGTTTTGATAGTTCGAAAGTTCTGATTTACTGCTGATTTTGTCACTCCAACCATGATGTAATCTCTCCAGAGTCCACTGGTTGACGCAGTCCACCTCAGCATCTCCTTTTGCCCAGATATTCACTTCCAACACTTTGCTGGGGTAGTTGACAAAATTGTTATGTCCTCTATCCTCTGTTATGGTACCAAGTGTCTTCTGCAGGCTGCTATGTACTGCCATATCCTCCATATGCACCTGGATATGCTGCCCACTGTTCCTTCTCCACTTTTGATCCAACTCCCTGCTTCTGGACCGGGAAAGCAGCTAGGATGGTTTAAGTCCTTGGGCCCATGGAGCCACATGGGAACCTGGAAGAAGATGTGGGCTATTGCCTTTGGACTAACACAGCTCCAGCCATTGCAATCATTTGAGTAATGAATTAGCAAATAGACAATTTCTCCTTTCTCCTCTCTCAACACCCCTCTCTCTCTTTCTTCCTCTCTGTCTCCCAAGATGACTGATTTTGTAACATTGAACAGTACAACATATCCAAGATCTGTGGTTGAGGATTGCAAGTATGTAAAATGGATAAACCTCTTGCCTTGAACTCTCTGTTGAACACTGAAGATATTCAAGTTCTTTTCATCTTGAACATATAAATTAGGAAACCTCATATTATTCTGCTCTAGCTCAAGCAGTTTTCACAGAAACTTCTGACAGAACTTTTCTCACTACGTTTCACTAGACTTCACAAAAGACAAGATAAGTAAACTTAAGTATATATAAAAAAATACATGTCTATGGAAATACACATCCAAGACAGGTTTGTATTATAATTATATCTCAAGTCACACTTGAAATTCAAATTTAACCAGGCAAATTTTATCTAGCTAAATAGTGTTAGAAATTTCTGGAAATGAGGTTGACAATGATTCTATGTCCCCAACGAAAGATAGGGAGATACCTGAAGCAAAGTTTTCAGAAACACATAAGACTGTAGAGGTAAAGACAGTACAACTAGACACTAAAACTGAGGACAAATTTACATAAAAATGAAGTGTGTGAGATTAAATTTGGACCACACCTCCTCTGTTGTGTCATCAAATCCTTGCTCTGTAATCAATTAAGCAATCCAAGCAGTTAAATTGGGGAACAGTGGAAAATTAAACCTTCTGTATCTTAGGCTCTATTAACAAATAGCCAATATAGAAAACTCGATGAATTTCTGGAACATCAACTAACAGATTTTGTCTGAAGAGGATGAATAGAAAAGCGGGGATAGGTTTATCTTGTACTTTATAACTGATGGTGGCTGCTGTCTTTCATAGGATTGGGGAAGGAAAAATCTATGACTATTATTGAAAGAAAGAAGAAGAAAAGAAGGACGGAGGGAAGGAAGGAAGGAGAGGGAGAAGAAAGAAAAAGGAAAGGAAAATGAAGCTAAGGAATGGGAAGGGAAAGGGAAAGATGGAAAATAAAGGAAGAAAATATTTTCATCTGTCAGCAGACATGTAAGCTGGTGGTAAGATGTCTATCCCACACAAAAGTGGTTTGAATCTGAGCTCCGGCTCATACTCTTGCTTCCTGCCCATGCAGATCTCAGTCGCAATGATGATGACTCACACTAATATGGGCTTCTGTCACCCATGTAGGAGACGTGAACTGATTTCTCCAGTCCTGGCCATAGTTGGTCCAGTCGTGGACATTGCATGCTTTTAAAAGGGGCCTAATTGATTTTCTCTCTCTCTCTCTCTCCCTCTCTCTCCTTTTCACACAATAATAATTATTACTATTGTTATTATTCTAAGGATATAAGGAAATTATATCATCAGCTCTAATCTATTTTATCCGGAACCAGGACATTCATCTTCCAGTGGACACTGCTGCTGTTTCCACTGCTTCTTCTGGTGGTTTTATTGCTATTCGGGAGAGCACTATAAGAAGACAGGAGAAAAATGGACTTCTCTTTTTCACTTCCTTGAGATCAATATTATATTTTCCATGGGCTGAATATGACAAGAAGCAGGTATGCAAGAGGATTTAGAGAAACACAGGTTCTAAGCTTTGAGCCCTAGTATAGAAGGAGAGGGTATAAAAGGATAAATGAAGCTGACAGAATAAGAACACTATGCAACACAGCCTACTCTGGTGCATTATGTCATACCCAGTGTTCTTTCCATGTGCTCATTTTAAAGGTATCAGGCTACCATAAAAAATAGTTATCCTTGTAAAGAATTAATAATTTTATATAAATGGGACCCAGCGCAATGGTCTAGCAGCTGAAGTCCTCACCTTGAAAACTCTGGGATCCCATATGGGTGTCGGTTCTAATCCAGGTGAACACGATTCCCATCCAGCTCTCTGCTTGTGGCCTGAGAAAGCAGTTGAAGGTGGCCCAATGCTGGGGACCCTGTATTTGTATAGGAAACCCAGAAGAAGCCCCTGGCTCCTGACTTCAGATTGGCTCAGCTCCAGCCATTGTGGTCACTTGGGATGTGAATCATCAGATGGAAGATCCTCCTCTCTGTCTCTCCTCCTCTCTGGATATGTGACTTTGCAATAAAAATAGATACATTTTTAAAATATTTTATGTAAATGGAAAATGAAAAGTACTAATGACATATAAAATATGAAGATGGTAACCAAATAGGACAATATAAGTTGTCACTACAAGTCCTTTTCAGAAGCTATCTGCGAGAATATGATTGATATTTATAACTTCCTTAGCCTACAAACGATTCCATAATTCCTTTACCTCAGTCGGTTTCTTTGTTGGTTAATGCTCTTTCTCTGGAGTATTAGTCTAAATATTTAATTCTGGTAGTTCTGATATTTGCTGGCCCTGATTTTATTGAATTTCTGTCATCTCACACTAATATTTACTACTCTACATAGAGGTACTATACCCAGGGAATCCTCAGGGATTCTACATTTCCACTGCCTCTACTGAGCAACAAAATTCTCTTTTGATTTAACAATCAAAAGAAACCAACCCCTCTCTACAGAAACCCAATCATTTTCTTCTTGACTCAATTACCAGAAATATAACCAGAAAGCATTCTGATCTTCAAATCTATTGAAAACAACATTGTAACTCTTAGAAGTTCTATGCCTAGAATTTATAACTCCTAAGTTGGGAAGAAACAAGTCTAAACTGTGAGCATGGAAAGCAATTGTTTGTCAGTTTGTCACTACAAAGGTATTAAAGACAAATGTCTCTGCTCCTGAGGTTCCTAGATTTCTGTCTTCTTATTTTGAAGAGAACAGTATAATATATTCATCAAACAATGAAGTTGTGTATCATGCACTGTAGAAACACAGCTCACCCTTACAAAGCACTGGCTCTCGATGGGTGTTAAGTGAATGTTCAGGTCCATTCTATTGTTTTAGCATTCTGTAAGGCACACTGCTGTGAAGCCATCTACTCCCAGGTATAACCAGGTGCTTCCATAGAACAGATCTGCTGCATAATGAGACCAGTCTTTGGATGCAATTTATCTCAGGGTTGAAGAGCTGATAAAACCCCTCTCCAATGCAGAACTCTAGTTCTATGCTAAGATGTTTAGCAACCTACTAACACCAACAAGCAGAAACACCTTTTCTACGCCTACCTTCCAAGCCCTACTCCTTCTCGTTAGCAGAAAGTAGCAGAAATCTATCTGGAAAGAGTCTGAAGTGTTAGAATCAAGCTAGTGACCTATGAATAGAGAAGAATCAATAAAAGGAAACCTGCAGCCCTGAGAAACAAGTGTCACCTGCACTTGTTTTCTAGAAGGAAATTTCTTAGCATCATAACCATGTAAAATAATTCTTTCCTAACTTAAAGCCACAACCTTCACTAGGCAGAAAGAAATGTCAAACGTCTTATTGAAAAGGCAAATTATAACCTCACAGAGAACAAGTAAATCCGTAAAGCACTAATTAATACCCTAAAAAGTATCAGACCCCTTATATGGGCCAAGCACTTTTTGTTCTAAGTATTGTTACCTATGTTATCTCATTGAACTCTCAAAGAACCCTATGGATAAAACTATGATGATGTTAATCTTAAGATTGAGGCTGGACCCAGCGCGGTGGCCTAGCAGCTAAAGTCCTCACCTTGAACGCGCCTGGGATCCAATATGGTTGTCAGTTCTTATCCGGGCAGCCCCACTTTCCATCCAGCTCCCTGCTTGTGGCCTGGGAAAGCAGTTGAGGATGGCCCAAAGCCTTGGGACCCTACACCTGCGTGGGAGACCCAGCAGAGCTCCTGGCTCCCAGCTTCAGATCGGCGCAGTACCGACCGTTGTGTTCACTTGGGGAATGAATCATCACATGGAAGATCTTTGCCTCTCCTCTCTGTATATCTGACTTTGCAATAAAAATAGGTAAATCTTAAAAACAAAAAGAATGAGGCTTAAAAATGTTGGTTTTCTTACTGCCAGCCAGCTAGTAAATGGTGTTAACATGCACACAAACAGCTCATCTGACTCCATAGACCGTGTTTTCTACATTTCTGCTTTTCTGATCTCAGCTCACTTTCACATCCAATGCCTCTTGTACCCCAGTTGACATGTTCATCAAGCAGTTAACTGTGGCCAAGTATGACTTAACTCTTCTAATGGGATTGATTATCAACGTTACATATGAGTAAATGAACTCTGTGAACATGTCGTAGGTTCATGAAACCCATGACAATATGGAACATGCCCCCCCAGACAAGAATCATTACAATTAAAAATACAGCTCAATTATCTAACACAGAGCAAGCCAGCAAACGCACAACCTACAAATGGAGGAAACACTTGTCTCGTCACACAAACACCTGCTTTGTATCCAACACATTGATATTGAATCCACACATTCTTTTCTATTTCGTGTCTAAAAAAACTTCTTAAAAAATAAGTTTAGGCTCTTGCGTATTTCTTTATGTCTTTCATTCTATCCCAAATGCATGACAACAACCTCTGTAATTTAGGAGAGAGAAAGATAAAAACTACCTATTTTTTTATTAAATTTATTCATTAATTTAATTGTGTTGTAATTACATAGAATCTGGGATTCTCCTCCCACCCTCCCCCCATGGTGGGTTCCTCCACCTTGTTGCATAACCATAGTTCAAGTTCAGTTGAAATTCCCTCTTTGCA
The DNA here is from genome assembly GCF_030435755.1 of Ochotona princeps. Lineage (NCBI taxonomy): Eukaryota > Metazoa > Chordata > Mammalia > Lagomorpha > Ochotonidae > Ochotona > Ochotona princeps. The sequence continues at coordinate 14,192,694 of NC_080836.1, read as the reverse complement.
AGTATATGCCAAGCATAGAGTCCAACATCTTATAGTCCAGTCAAGTCCAACTACTTATTGGGTAGACCCTCTCTGGTCTGAGGGCAGAGACAGCAGAGTATCATCCCGGTCAAATAAAAGCACTAAAATACCATCTGCAACAATTAACATCATTATGGAATTAATTGACATGGTATTGAGCAGTCAACATGTTAAAAATAAATGCGATTTCTTAACCACTTTCTGTGACCCCCATTCGCAGTTCAATTTTAGTTTATATACCACATATGACATAACATCCATAACATTGAAAACTACCTACTTTTAAAAGGAAATTAAGCGCGGCTATCAGGCCACACAACCCAAACAACATTGTGCCTGCATTTTTACCAGGTCAGACACCATGAAAACCATCTGTCACGTAGGTATCCCTAGGTAAGGGTTTGAATTCCGGTACCGTCTCTGACATCTTGAGCTTTAATGATCTTTGAATTATGAATAATACTGAAGCCAATTAGAATGAGGTTACAGTTTCAAGGGTGGACCCATAAAATGCAGCCTCTCATTCTCACTGCAAACACCAAGAGAGCCTTTAGATATAAGGTTCCCTGGTCCTGAACCTGTATATAATCTCCTTGTCCTTAGATAATGGAAATTGCAATTGCAATGTGGACATTAATATCCCCTCATGGAAAAAATGATCTAATGGTAAGTATCTGATTGTCCTTCATCCCTATAATATGCCTGGACCAAAATAAAAGATCAAGGTACCTCCTGATGAAATCAGAGTGATGGAGCTATGTCCCAGAGGGCCCCTTCTTCAAGCTGTTTTTCCTACTTATCACTCTGCTTTTCTGGAGTTCTGATTTTCCCTTTATGTTCTTTTACCAACACATAGCAAGACTACTGTACTACCAACATTGGGAAGAACTTATTGAGGATACTTGCTTAGCTATACCTTTGGTTCTTTTATGTACTGTAACTCATATAGTTACTTCACGAATTCTGCTATAACTTAGAATGCTGCTTGTTGCAATGTTTTATAGGAAAATGACTTTTAGTCCATCATCCAAACTCTAATTCACCATTCCTTCTGCTTCCAAATGCTCAAAATAGTTAGGCCGGGTGTGTTGAATTACTCACTAACCTGCCGAAAACTTTGTTTTGGGACAAGTTATTCAGGTGCTGATTCTGTTCTGTTCTAAACCCTAATGTGCACACATGTTTTTATTTTTTTTAGTGAAATCTTAAGACATACCCTTCACACCTAACCACCAATTGCAATCTCACAGCAGGCATCTCCTTAGTATGCCTGGCAAGAACATTATGCTAAGTAGATAATCACAACAATTAACTGAAAAGGTTATAATTTTGTCCTGTTTGGTACAGTTGGCCTGTCAGAAATAATTAGGCTAAGATAGAGCTCTAAGCTCCCTCTGCAAAATTGATGAACAAAAAGAAGAACAAAATAAAAGGCTGCAGCTAAGAATATTGAATTAGGCCAAATTAAATAATCTGGAATTTCAATACTGACTGAAAAATGCTGGAGAGATATTCACAAAAAGAATCCTTAAAACTCCACTGAAGTGTTTGAATTACATTGCAATGCATCTCAATATAAACTTTTTTAAATTAAAATATATGGAAGGATTTCAAAACACCAGGACTAACCAAAATAATTCCACAATATTCGCAAGGAAATGGAAAGACAATATTACTAACTAGCTGTTGAGTTAGCAGTTCTTAACTCTGTCCTCCATATGGCTTGCCCTCATGCATGGCATTTTAATTTATCTAGAACCAGATATTGGCATCCTAGCATCTTGTCTCTGTTCATATCTAATTGGCTGTGGGATTTGGATTACACACTGTCCTACAGACACCACCTTTATTACTACTAAAATTAAAAACGCTAAATAAAGAGGTAAGGTAGGACCCAGACTTGAGATTCTTTAGCTGTAATAAAATTCTCTGTACCGAAGTGAACAGACTTAAGTAACAAAAGTTTGCATTAGTCATTGCTACTATCATTGGCACTGGAATGGGAACCTCGCTGTCATGTCCTTTGATTTGTTTCTATCCCTGGTGTATTTCTTACTGTCTCGGGTAGGATATAGAATACTATGAATATTTGTCATTAGAAAGTTTTCAGTACAGCTACAGAAGCAATGTATAAACACGCGGAGCAATTAGAGAAATAAATTATAATAGACAAAAGATGTAGACTAAAGACCAACATCACAGAATCTGTATAGCATAGGAATTGAAAAGTAACTGTGACATATATGGTAGGCTGCTCATGAAATTCACATTCATATTCATGTAAAACTGGACACTTCTTTCATGTGACAGATCACAAAAATACAGAGCAAATAGTGTCGGCAGAACTTGTATCAACATAGCCTTGTTTCAAATAATCCTCCTTTTTTTTTTTAAGATTTCCTTATTTATTTGAAAGATAGAGTAACAAGGGAAGAGGGAAACACCAGTAATTTCTATTTGCCAGTTCACTGCACAAAGGCTCTAGCTAGGCTAGGCTGAAGCCAGAAACCATGAATTTTATTCAGGTTTTCTATGTAGATGGCAGGGGCCCAAGCATTGGAACCACATCACCGTGGTCTTCCCAGGGAAATCAGCAGCAAGCTGTTTCTGAAGTAGAATAATTACTTGATTAAGCTAAATGAATTAGGATTAAATTTAACTTTTCTGGGAATTTATTCACAAAATTTTATCTCATTCTGCTTATGCCAGGACTTTTCATGTGAACTTGATACGCTGACGATGAAGAAGAAAAAGAAGAGGAAGAAAAGAAGGAGGAGGAGAAGAAGAGGAATTAGCCACTTCTTGCTGACACTAATTCATAACGTCTGCCCAATTTATACCTTTGACTTCTAAGCAAAGTTTCAGGAGCACACTTTTTCATCTCACGTTCATTTAACAGCAGACATAGGTAGGAAATATGTTGCCTGACAGATGGTTACTAAGGAAGTTTTCTGGCCAATTGTAATTACTGTGGGGTTGCATTTACAAGGCTGTCTGTACAATAGAAACTTACATGTAGAAAACTCCCTGAATAGTTTACATTTTCTAGAACTACTCTAAGTTGAGGTTGAATTTATTTTGAGATTTCTGGAGGGTGATCCCATTCTTTAAAAATTCAAACCATGTGTCAAGCATTCATGCATTTATCTATTCATTCAAATTGTCTTCAAGAAATGTTAGATAAATTCAAAATGCTCAAGGTTTTTGCAACCTATTCGTACCCCATAAGACATGGAGGTAAGACTCAGCCATGCATCCTGATACTCCCGTCTGAGGCTGCAACCTTTCTCTGCAGTCCATGGTGCTGTATCTTGATACTATCATACTTCCTTACCTACAAAACCATGATTTCTGATTCCCTTGTCTGTCTTTCTCTGAGACTGCAAGTGTTTTGAATAGAAGAATCATCTGAGTCATCTCTCAACACTGTGTAACACACATTTAACAAAAGTTGGGTGAGTAAATAATAAAAAGTGCCAATGTTAACAAATTATATTTTATTTCTTCAAAGGCTGTATAGAGGGACCAGAACAGTGTTACAGCAGGCTCATGTTTGGCCTGCAGTGCCAGCATTCCATATAGGTGCCAGTTTGGTCCTGGCTGCTTTACTTCTGACCCTGCTGATGGCTTGGAAAATCAACAGAAGATGGTTCGAATCCCTGAATTCCTGAGCCTATGTGGGAGACCCAGAGGAAGTTGTTGGCTCCTGGCTTCAAACCAGTACAATTTTGGCAATTTCAGCCATTCAGAGAGTGAGCCAGTGAATGGAATATCTCTTCGTGCTTCTCTTTCTCCCTATCTCTGCCTTTCCAACATAATCAAATAAACATTAAAAAGTCTTAAAATAAAGTATATACAATTTAATTACATATTGACTTATTTAAGGACTGGAAATACAGAGAATAATAATGTAGATTAAAAACATTACAGAAAGGTTCTAGACAAAAGCAATGAAAATCTTCATTCAAAAAGACATTCTCTTTGTCTCAGTAATAACCAACATCATTCTCTAATAAGCTGCAAGTTGCACAGTAGCATGCCATGTTAAAGGAAAAGGAAATTCTGAGATAGTTAATCTCACGCCCCAATAAAAATGTAACACAACATTTGCAACTTAGAGTTTGCTCTTGAAAAGTCACTATTTTCTTTTCATTTGTTTTATTAAGATTTATTTATTTTTATTGGAAAGGCATATCAGATTTGTGGGGAGAAGGAGAGATGAAGCAGATCTTCCATCTTCTGCTTCACTCCCCAAGTGGCCACAATGGCCAGAGCTGAGCCAATCTGAAGCCAGGAACTTCTGGGTTTCCCACACGGATGCAGTGTCCCAAGGCATTGGGCCATCATCCTCTGCTTTCGCAGGCTGGAAACAGGGAGCTGGCTGGAAGTGGAGCAGCTGACACATGAACCAGGTTCTCACATGGGATCCCAGGATATGCAAGGTGAGGGTTTAACCAGTTGAGCCATTGTGTGGGGCCCAAGTCACTGTTTTCTAAGGAAACATCTTTGTCAGAGATATTAACTTCAGTGGATAATGCTTTCTCTTCACTCTTTTGGATACATTTTGCTGAGACAGATGAATTTTTGCTTTGTTCCATTTCAAAAGCTCTTTTTGCTTTACATAAAGGGAATGAATTTCATGCATTTCATATACACAGTTTCAAGAGCATAATGAGACTATGCATCCTCATTTCCTTATTCCCACCCTTTTTCTATTTCCCTTTTAATTTTTAACTTGATATACTTTCAATTTAATTTATAATCACAACCAATCCTCCACTCAATAAAGAATTGAACAAGCAGTAGATAGAAAAAATATTTCTCAAGAGTAGAAAAAAGTTATAATAAACAATAATGAAATCTCAAATGTCTATTTTTCTCATGTACATTAAGTTTTTGTTACCACAAATCAGGGAAAACATATTTGTCTTTTGGGGACTGAATTGTTTCACTAAGCAGAATGGTCTCCAATGGTGTCTCCAATTTTGTTGTGAATGAAACATTTCATTTTTTTTTTTTATGGCATGATGGATGAATTCACACTGTGTGATAGACTGGCGGTGCTGCTGCACGTGTCCTTGTGAGATGGGTTTGATCAGCCAAGACTTCGCTGCGACCCAGCAGGAGACAAATTAGGAGTGATGAAATGGTAAGTCACTTTATTTGATAACAAAAAAACATATTTAAGCCAGGTGAAAAATGTATACAATTTTAGCACATTTTACAGACAATAAATTTAGGTTTTGGAATTTAGAGTGTCTTCAACATCCACAGATTCTTTATTTTTCTCTAGCACACTATATATATATATATACACACACACACATATATATATACACACACACACATATATATATATATATATATATATATATATAACTCTACAATATGTTCCTCTAAAAATATGAATGCAAATACCCAGAACTAGGGAAACTATATTGTGCTATCTGATGGGACTGACGGATTTCTGAATGCTCCATAGGCAAGCAATAGACCATTAGAGCAAGTCAGAAGAAACATATTCCTCTTTTCCTTGTCTCCAACTCCCTGGTCTGTGAGAGTTTACCCTAAATTGACTATCAAGATATGTTTTGTGCTTTTAAGTACTTTGCGTGACATTTGTGCAGAAAATTCTTTTTGCACTATTCTAAAAAAATGATCTCGTTAAATAACAGACAAAGAATTTTTTTCACTGACTTCTTTATTCTTAGATCTCACCTTTCTGTTCAATGGGCAATTACAGCACTCTGTGCACAGCCCCATCCTTACTCACAGCAAATGCAAAGCAAACACATGCATTCCTTTTGAGTCAATCTCCCCCAGGATATCACCTGGAACATTTCCTGTTGTCCTGGTATTGCTGATGGGAGTGACAAAAAGACATGAAATATTCAGTTTAAAAAGAAACTCACACAGGGAGTGGAAGATACCATCTTTTGGAAAATTCGACAGGCCATTCATCATGTTCTGTCCTAGCCATTAGCTTCTAATCAGCAATCCCTTACAACAGGAAATGATTCCGTTAACATCCCCTCAGTCCTTGACAAAATCACATTAACTTCTTAAGAACTTACAAGGGCTAATGAGATCATAGAATCATCTTTGTACTGGTTCTTGACTATGTAGAGCTGGTGGAATATCTGTCCCAAGGGAGGAGAAAAAAATGATTCTATAATACCAAAGGATGAAGAAATGTCATATGTATAGATTGGCATAGCCTTTAGGGAAGGTAAAAAGCATCTTTCTTCTCCTTTCTTTATCTTTTTCTTTTCTTTTACGTTTATTTATTTGCATGGCATGGTTACAGAGAGTGAAGGCTCTACTCTTATTCTAGCTTCCTGCTAATGTGCACCTTGGAAGGCAATAGGCATCAGTTCATGTAGAAGGGTCCCTGTGGCCCACCTGAAGACCTGAATTGGATTCCTGGTTCCTAAGTTTGGCAACAGTGCCGTTGTGAGCATTTGGAGAGTTAACAAGTAAATAAGATATCTTCTCCCTTTATCTCTCAACCTTTTTCTCTGTCCCACTCTAAACAAATAAATGTGTTAAGTGTATTATTATTATACAACTGTTTTTACACTTCTTTAAACTATAAACTTTCTACTTTCCCATGTTGTGAATTGATTACCAAATGTGTATAATTATAGCTAACGTTTTGTTCTTCTAACCACTACGAAAAGAAATCATTTACAAATCACCACTGCAAAACTGCAATATTCTTCATTTATTTACATTGACCATCAAATTTTAAGTTGCCATATGGTTTTGAACTGTTGTTGCATCTCTCATCAACTTGAAAGTTCCCTGCAATTTCTCCTTTTAGTCAAATTTCATGGTGATCTATTCCTTTAATTCTTCTTTGCCAAAACTTTTATCTTTATTTTTTAGGTGACTTTTTGCTGGAAATAATATGCTTGACCAAAGTATTTTTCCTTCAGAACTCTAATAAACTAATTTCACTTATCTATGGCCTGAAAAGTTTCTGTTGAAAAATGCTTTGATAACTTTATGGTACATGACATGTACATGGAGGTAATCATTCTCCTGTTGCTTTCAGAATTCTCTTTGACTTCGGATAATTTGCACATTATATCTTTCTGTGCAGACCTTTTTTGAGATCAGCATGTTTGGAGTTTGAAGACTTCAGGAATATCTATATCTAGTTCTCTTGCTACATTTGGGAAGTTTTCAAACAGTAGTCATTTGAATAGCTTCTGCATATCCATTTTTGTCTTTGTTCTGGAATTTTCTGTGAGGCATACATTGATTCACTTACTTGTGTTCCATAAGCTTTCTTCAATTCTTTGAATTATTTTGGCTTTTAATTCCTGTATAATTGATTTATAATGGCTTTTTTTTCAAAATATATTTTTGCTCTGTTTTATCAACTCTGTTGCAGAGACCCTATAATGAGATTTTTATTCAGTTACTGTGTTCTTCAGTATAACAATTTCCAGAATGTTTTTTTTAATGACATCTGATGCCTAGCACTTTGGAGTTACAAGTTGAACCATCGGCTGTACTGTTCACATCCCTGCTGAGCACTGGTTCAAGTCCAGTGCTAATCCAGCTCCAGGCTAATGTGCCTGAGAAAGAGGATCCAAATCTTTGTTTTCCTACACTCCTGAGTGAGGCCCAGAGGAAGGTCTTGGACCCTGTCATTGGTCTGGATAAGTCGTGACCATTTGAGGAATGAACCTGCAAATACAAGATTCAATCTCTCTCTCTCTCTCTCTCTCTCTCTCTCTCTCTCTCTCTCTCTCTCTGTAATCTGGCTTTCCAATAAACAAATAAAAATTGATTTCTGTTTTCTGTTGATATTCTCATTTTGTTCATGGGCTTTTAAAATGTCATTTAGTTTCCTGATTTTATTTTCTTGTAGCTCTGTAAAGTTTCTAAATGAAAATCAATTTAATTTTTTTCTCAGGAAATTTGGAGGTTTGCATTTCATTCAGATTACATAATGGACGTTTATTTTATTTCTTTGAAGTAAAAGAAGTAAATGATTATTTCAGGTTCATCAACATTTGTGTATATACATTTGAGGAAATAGATACTTCATTCAGTCTAAATGGACATTTTTAAGCAAGTATAGACCACCACCAATTGGACCAGGTCAAACCCTCTGACTGCCCTGTGATGAGCTCTGGGGACTTAAGCGGGGTGGGCCTATAAAGGGCTTTGTGGTTGGCACAGGTTGGGGCATAAAGAAAACTAAGAGTTCTTGTCCAGATGATGAATCACTTCCAATGGACTGCCACTATTCTAGTTGGTAAGCAAGGGGTACTGAGACTGAGTTGCTTGGAGCAGACTATCTGAGGACCTTTAAGGGTTAGACCAAATACCAATTCACCCAGGAGGCCTGAGCTGGAACAGTTAGCATCAATCATCACCAAATATCACTCACAGGTATATAATAAGACTGGGAAGAGGGCCCTCCTGATAGGGCTGGATCAAGATGCCCACCAGTGAGAGTTGCAACAGCGAATGGGTAATGTGTAGCTGGGCCATGTCACTGAGCAGCATGTGAGTGATTCAGGACTGGAGACAGAATTTGTAGGGGCATATGGGTTCTCACTCCTGTGGGACAACAATCTCCATTGGCACGCTCAAGAGCTGTGGCTGAGAATAGGCCTGTTTGGGGTAGTAAGGGAATGTCCTAGCTAGGGTGAGGTTCCCACTGGTGAGCACCAGAGCCAAAATGGGGGCTATGGTCCAGGCTGGATATGACTGCAGTCTCCCTTGGTATGGGTGTGGAGTGGGTCTGGGGAACACCAAACTGGGCTAGACTTCAGCATCCATTGGTACTCATGAGAGCCTGCAAGGATGTAGAATTTGCTGGGCTAGGTCTCAGCTCCCACTGAACAACATGAGAGCTATGTCTGGGTGTGCACCAGGTTTGTCTGGGCTGTAGCACCCAACAGTGAGAACTGGGATGCTTGTAGGATGGTTGTCCAAGGCCACTATTTCTGACAGGACAAGAGGTAGACAAAGTCTACATGGGCCAAAGACTCACCAGTGTATATAACATCTGACACTGGGAGGAGACCTGTTAGAGGAGTTTGGGAAACTCCTTTGTCAGAAGTCATTCCTTAAAGATGAATATAAGAACCAAGGCAAGGAGCAGCCCAGACCAGGCCAGGTTACAATACCCCCTAGCATATATATATATGGGTTAGGTCCAGGAGTGGGCCAGGCTGGGCCAGTTTATAACATCGACCAGCGGATCTGAGAACCAGGACAAGATGCAGGAGGGGCAGGGTCAGGCTGCAACACCAGCCAGTTCACATCAGGGACAGGACTGGGGGCTAGCTTGGCCTGGCTGGCCTGCAGAATCCACCAGCATGAGCTGGAACTGGGGACAGGCTCGATCGAGCCAGTCTGCAGCACCCACAGGTAGATGCTGAGATGAGGCGAGGCATGACAGTCAGGAAGGAGGTGGCTGCTGGATCATTGAGCCACAAGGTTAAGAGGTCCAGAAGGACCCAGGTTGCCTGGCCTGGGTCCTTGGCCCACCTGTGATTTGGGTGCCAGGTCCGTGAGCCCCAGGGGTAGGGGGTTCAACAGGGCCCAGGTCACTGGCCCAGGTCCGTGGCCCACCTGAATAGTGGTGCAGGGTCCATGAGCTTCAGGGATGGGGGAGTTGGTAGTACCAGTTACAGTGGCCTAGTTCTTTGGCCCACCTGCGTGGTGGGGGCCAGGCCCATGAGGCTCAGAGGAGGGCTGTCCAATAGGTCCGTGGTCACATGGTTAGTGTCCTTGCCCCACCTGTGAGAACTGGTCCTCCTCATCAGAAAAGATGGGGTAGTGGACAGCTGACCCAGATCCACATGGAGGTTATGGAAGCCCATTGAGTCCTGCAGGGGACATCTGTACCATCTCAGATGAAGGAGGAGAGAACAAATTGGATAACCACCCCAGCCAAATGATGACAGCAAATATCTGGGTGATAGAGACACTGAGATTGACTATGTCAGCCAACAGACGTTGAAAGGATTCCTTTATCCTTGGATTGACAAGATTGGCAACATTTCAGAGTTATTGAAGCCACCTGGACAGAACCCTGAGAGTATGTGTCACATTGGGACCATGGCTTGCTATCGAGTGGTCAATCTTCATTCCTGGCTACTTGAGTGGTTGTGAGGCTGCATATGGCTTCTCCCCTTATCCCTCCCCCGAACCACAAAACAAAAAGGAGAAACTGAAAATTTAGAAACAATGATCACACCCACTTTTCCCTAACCCTTGATCCATTCCACTCTGATCAACTATGTTATTATCATCTAAAATTGAAAATACCAGCCTTCAAAAAGCATAGGTGCAATAAAAATACTAGTTTATTTTTGCAAAGTTAAAAAGAAATTCTAGAACCTGCCTAAACCTTCTCCACAAACATGCTCCCCTCCTTCCTTTTATGGGGATGGTGTCTCAGGGTTTTATGTCCTTTCTCAGCTGCAGAGTCGTGTCAGCTTCTATGAACCTCCCATCCTGCTTTTCCAAGGCAGTTGGAAGTTGTATGCTAGGTCCTCATCTCTCCTCTCTTTCTGAAGGAGTAGATGCACTTATTTGTCCCTCACTTACGCTATGAAAACTGGCAACCACGTTTCCTTACAGCAGTGCACTTTAATGCTAGCAGGCTGGGTTTAAGCTCTCCATTTGTTTCTTCCTCTTGAAGGAGAAAGATCAAGGAACTGCCTTCTGTTTCCCATCTTGCAGGTTACTGAGCTGTGTGCTGGTTACTGTTCCATGGCTGGAACAATAGAAATCCCAAGAAAACACAGATAACCTTTTAGTTTTTTGTAGACATTGTGAAAGACTCATATAGACATACACCAGTTCAGCAATTACACCAAGTTAATATGATTTTGCAGCATTTCTACTTGACTGACATGTCAAAAAATTGACATGTAATTTTGGGCACAACAGTCTTTTCATATAATTGTTGAAAAAAGTTACAAAATGGAAGGCGCGTGACATGAGACTTTTCTTCACCTTCATTTTTTTCTCCCTTTAAGTTACCTCTCATACTCGCCAAAGTTTTTTTTTTTTCAGAAAGAGTTTTTAAGCACTTCTAACTTCAGAAGTGCAAAGCCAACTACATTCTGTTTTAAAAAGTCAGTCAGTCTAACTTGTTGCACTCTGCACACCCAGGCACCAGGTCAGGGCAAGTGTTAGTATATCACATGCTTCTTCTAATAAAGCAAGATTCTTGGAGCATGATGGATGTCACCAGTTTACCATGGACCTGGTACTTAAGGTATGTGTCTAGTTACAGAAATAAGCACCTCAACTTTATGTAAAAAAGCACTTGCCCATGCATTCAAAAAGCTCACGTTGCACCATGTCCATGCAGGTCACTCCATATAACATGGATAATGTACGGCAGTAACTTATTAAGAGCTGCTAGCCTTATCAATATTCTACATGGACAAAGATGATGGCTGTTAGCACAAGGATACTAAATGACCTTTTCCCAAAACTACCGTTTTTTTACGAGTTGTGGTAGCCTTGTCTACACATCATTTTAGTCTGGCACTCTTGCCTTAAAAGTCAGATCTTGGGTCAAGAAAATAAAAACACAACTCTTTCATGTCATCATTCAAAATAAGTATAAAATGAAAAATGTCCTAAGAAAACTCTTTTGCAGATTTGTGCCTACATATATGGGTCCTACATATGCCCACATAGACTTTTACAGTGCAAAATAAGACAGACACATCTCTTAACCTTTATAGAATCCAGTGGGGCATTTAGCGGTAAATCTCATTTACTCTGGGGGTCAAAGAGGTTTCCTCTAAAGAATTTTTATCCAGGACTGGAAGGATGAATAGTCAAAAAGACTAGTTAGGGGACATTAAAGAGCTCTGCACAGGAAACAAAAAATGATCTTCACAAAATAGCCTGGGCATTTTGCATTTGATTGGCAAACATAACAGAGGTTGGCAATATCCTCCGGTGAACATATGGAAACAAAATTTCTGCATTGCAGGTGTCAGAATAAATTGGTTATATTTCCATAAAGCACAATTTGGGAAAATTAAACAAAAATTGCTAATCACATATCTTTTGATCCATTAGCTCAGCATCTATGGCAGTAGCACATTCATGTATCAATGTGGGCAAAAAGACAAATGTACTCTAATGATTTGGAGTGATAATTTATAAAGATTAAAAACCATTTAATATTTATCAGTAGAGGCTGTGTCCATAAAATATGCAAATAAATGTCATCATACAAAGCATCATATCCTTATAAAAGAGAGATGATGAAATATTACACATATTACTATGTGATTCCTCTTCATTAGATACAGTTAGGGTCCTGCCCAGGAGATCGTCACTAGACTAGTGAACATATTTCCAACCTTTGATGAGCGTTGGCTGCTAGCTAAGCACAACCTCACTCTGTTTGAGAACTATCCTCAAACGACAAGGACTTTCATTTCATCTGGGGGTGCACAGGCAATCACATACTCTCCAAAGGAGCAAAGCATTGCAGTCTGCAGTCAGTCTCCGGCTGCTTCCCACAGCTAAGTCCCAGCCTCCTTTGCCTTAAGACACAACAATCTGTGTTATTACTATGTAGAATGTTCTATAATAACAGGCAGAAACTTGCCCCAAGTCCAACCACCTTGTGTGTCCATTTTCTGCCCTGTTTCCTTCCCCTCACTTCTTTACAGATTCCTTGTGTCTTCAGGAAGCACTTTTATCAAAAATACCCATATTGGAAATCTGATCTAAGAAGTGTTTGGTTTTGTTTCTTTGTTTTCAAAATTTCCCAGGCCATAAGACATACCGCATTTTGTCAGAAGGTTGAAAGTAATTAAGAAATAAAGGAAAATGGGTTGAGCTGTAGACTGAAAGGCTAGGAAGATGCAGTTGCTTTTCCTAAGGAATTTGAAAACTAACTATTTTAAGTTGAAGCTTAAAATGATTCCCAAACTGTAAAACTCCACATAAATTAATGTTTACTGACTCAAAACTATCACCAAATCTGTAATCATTCTTGATACCTTGGGACCTGCCTTGAAGGAAAGTTGGCTCCATCTTAACATAGGCTTCTTAACATAGCACACAACTAGGACTGATGGGAAAACAACCCAAGCCAAAACTAAACAAAAGCAACTCAAAAACTTTACCCTGAACCAATGACCATAGGGTGTACAAAGAATTAAACATTTAAGGATATGCTGCAGACTCGCTTCTACCAGTTCTGTGTGGATTCCCACTCTAATATGTCATTTTCATTATCCATCTACATGGGCCTGCAAATTATTGGAAAAGTATTTCAACCATTACATAATTGATTTTAGATGTGCTTGTCCATTAGAAATCTATCATTAAAACAATATTTCAAAAGTGAAGAGCTTTTACTCTGACTTATTCTAGAGTACTGGAGCAAATATATATATATTTATATATGTATTTATATATGTGTGTATATATATGTATATGTGTGTATATGTATATGTGTATACGTATGTATATATAAATGTATATATGTATTTTATATGCGTTTATATAAGCATATATTTGCAAATATATGCATTTATAGATGCACAGATATGCAAATATATGTATGTATATGTTTATAGTATCTTTCTGTGCAAATTTAATTATCATAAGCTATACCTAAAAGTATTCAATACTTGGTTATCTATGTTTGAAAACAAACTAGTTTTCCATAAGTCCTGTGATATCCTCTCCCAGCCATTTGAGTTGATCCCTAAACAATCATGATTGATTGTGTTTGGGTTGGCAAACAGAAGTTGCATCATAATCATTTTAGCCTGCCAGAAATTGAATGGCTTGTTTCCTCAGGAAAATGCAGTGACTGTCATAAAAAATTGAAAGAGTTAACAGCAAATAAAATATTTCTCTGTGATGAGAAGAAGCTAATTTAATTTTCTACATCAGATGAGTTTCATTTGTTAGCAAAGTAAATTTGAAAACAGGAGTACATGGGTTTTCAAGTAAACTGATCCTTAAAATATCCATCATGATTTTCCATTCAGAGCCAGGCTGTATATCAAAACCAGTAGATATTAAATACATTTACCACCCTAAACACTGCTAGTCACAGTGATATAACAATCTAGTAATGAGTATAGAACATGCATAACTAGTCTCAATAACTCATTTAAATTTACTAAGTAAGATGGAGCCTAATGAAACTAAATAAATATTAAAATAAATATTAAGAAAGAGGGGAGCAGAAAAAAAGGGAACACAACATGCATAGATTGAGGAATGAAGGACAAGGTGGGAAGATGGAAAAAAGAAAATCAAGACATCCATGTCCTTGCCTTTATACCTCTCCCTAAAATACATATAGGCAATGTAGGGTAGTTGAAAACCAGAAAATCCTCCATTCCATCTCTAAGATGTGGTGAAAACTAGGATTCTTTGTAGGTATCCAATTACTTATCAGAAAATGAACAGACAGCACTAATTCTCCTAGTACCCTCAAGTGTTGACCTCCTATGATTCTAAATTTCCGAAACACCAGGAAATTGATAAATCCCCCTATGATGCCAGCTGGAAGGTTGATAAAAGTCAATAGGGTACAAAGTTTACAGCAAAATGCACAGTTTGGTAAGTAATAGTCATCAAAATGTTTCCACAAATGAGAGAAAGGTGTCAAATCAGCAATTTGAAAATAGTCTATTGGGTAAAATAAGAAACAATTATTCTCCACCAGACGTTTCATAGCAGTTCACCTTGACAGACTTTGTCATTTCAGCTTTGTCTTTTCAGTGTACATTACCCACGGTAGATCTAATCGCTCTTCCCTTTGGATTCTCTTAACCTCCTCTGACTTGGCTGGTAAAGTTTAGTGACATGGTATCTCGTTGACTTTGGCAGTGTGTATGGTCTTCGTTAGTCACACTTTGGTTAGTGTCAGGGATAATATGGCCAGTTGTGCAACTTCTCATTATCAGCCCACAGACATGGGAACAAATCACAATTAAATAAAAAATAACATAAGCCAAATGCCTGTTATATAATGTTGATAAGGTTGTTTCAAGGACTAAATGTGATGAAGTATCTTTGTCTCCAATACTTCTCTGTACAGTAAATGCATGTAAATGCTAGCTTCAACATTATTATTATTATTATTATTATCAAGATTATTATGCCTAATGGTATGAAAACTAGTAAAGAATATGAAAACCAGTAAACATTTCATTGGAGTTTGTGTATATAGCAAAATTAATTCAAAAAATTTTGAACACTGCATATCCATAAGAAGTTCATCAAAATTCTGGAACAAAATGAATGTGAAGGGTAGGAACAAGACTACATAGTATTCATGTTTTCATTAGATTATAATTTGCTGTGCTTTTTCTCAAGAGCTCTTACATTACAGGTCTGGATTCATGGAAACAAACTTGCGATGATACTGTTAAGAAGAATGTGGATCAGCAGTTAATTTAACATTTGAGGCCCTCACACCCCATGTCGGAGTGCTCATCCTGGCTCCACTACTTCTGACCCAATTTACTGCTGAGCAGCCAATGAGGTGATGACTTAAGGACTTGGGCTCCTGACCCCATTGTGAGAAGTTCAGATAGCTTCTGAAGTCAGCTTGGTTCAGGCCTGGCAGTTGCAGTTACTTGGGAAATGAGTTAGCAGGTGTCTCTGTCTTTCTCTTTCTGTCTCTCTGCCTTTCAGATACAGTAAATACACAAAATTTTAAATAATACTATTAAAAAGAATTAAATGCTGCATATAAGTGGTATATAGAACACTTGATTTGATGATTCAGCAAGAGTCAAGTTTTGTGCTAATTGCGGGGCAAAAGTGAAGAATTAGACATAATCTGTATCCTTCAGAAAGTTGCTTTAAATTAGGGAAAGCAGAATAAACAAATTAGAAAATAAGATAAAATTGCATAGTAATATTTCAAAGATGAATATTTTCATTTGCATCTCTTCCTTCTGCCATAAGTAACTGGACAGAACACACACAAATATATTTTTTTAATTATACAACAGACAATATAAGATTGTCTCTTAGATAATGGTGACAAGGGAAGTAACCTACAGAATGGCTCCAGCTTTCTAAAAAGAAGCAGTTAGGGAAGCAGAGGACAAGGTTGCAGAACCCAAATTAAAACTAACAGTGACACTGAGTTGAAAAACCACTTGATACCATAATTTAGAGAGTAGATTCCAAGTGATTACTGAGAGGCAAAATAGTGGAAAATAACTATGTCTGTGAGGCAAGAATTCCAAATACAGTCCATCTAAGATTTTTCCTACATCTTTACTTAAATATAAAACCTTACAGTTCTAAAGATATAAAATCAACAAATCCTAGGATAAAAACTACATGGACTGGGTGAAAAGTAAGCACCATCCAGAGAGCACAGAGCTCTTTGGTAGCTTACCTGAAGCAAAGTCTGTGAGGACTTTCGCTAGGAACCGTAACATTGTCACCTGTCACAACTGAGATGCAACCAGTCCTACAATGGCATGTTACCCAAGAAAACAAAAAAAAGATCTGATACACAAGTAACTGAATTTTCAGAAATAAAAAAATAATAAAATCACACGACAACTATAATATTGCCAAACATTTAAATAAAATACAAGCATAAAAATGCTCTTTTCCATTACATAGTTTTCCAACTTTTGATAATATCCTTGATTTTGGTAAAGTCTGATATATTCAGTTTTTACTTAATTGGTTAAGTATTTGGTGTACTACAAAATCCAATGGTATATCCAAGATAATGAAGATGTTTGTGCCTGTTTTCTTCTAAAAGTTTCATTTTTTCAGTATCTATATGTGCATCATTAATTCAAATTTTATCCATTTTGGTATATAACATAAAGTAAGGTCTCACCTTCATATTACTGAATGTTGAAATCTAGTTGTCCCACAGCCAATTGTTACAAAGATATGGGTTTTTTCATTGAGTGGGATCATCACCAAATAAAAATTCCATTGGCCAAAAATTGATGGATTTATTTCTGGATTTGTACTTCCATTCCATTAATCTATATGGCTCCTCTTTTCTAAAAGAAAGATGTATTAATTTTTTAGTAGAAAGGCATATTTGCAAAGAGAAAGAGATACAGAAAAAAAGATCTTTTGTCCAGTAATTCACTCCCCAAGTGGCCACAATGGCTGCAGCTTAGCCGATACAAAGCCAGGAGCCAGGAGCTTCTTCCAGATTTCCCGCATGGTGCAGAGCCCCAAGGCTTTGGGACTTCCTCTACTGCTTTCACTGGCCACAGGCAGAGAGCTGGACAGGAAGAAGAGCATCCAGTATATGAACCGGCACTCACATGGGATCCTGACTGTTTGCCCAGTGAGGAGTTAGCCACTAGGCCACTGTGCCAGGACTTATATGCCTACTCTTACGGCTGAATTATTTTGTTTTGATTATTGCAACTCTGAATTAAGTTTTTAAATCAGAAACTATGAGTATACTAGTTTTGTTGTTCATTAAGACTAGTCTGAATACTTAGCTTGCCTTGTTATTTCAAATAAATCAGAAGTTTGTTCTTTGCATTTCTGTGAAAAAATTAAAATTCTTCATCAGTGTTTTATTAAATCTTTGAAAAATACAGACATCTTAGCAATGTTTAGTCTGGCTGTCCATGAACATGGGATGCTTTTCTATTTATTTAGGCATTCTGCAATTTATTTCAGCCATGTTTTATTAAACATTTTACTTGTTTAAATTTATCCATGAATGTTTTACTGTTTAGATGAACATTGGCCTTTAACCATGATTGTAAATTGAATTACTTTTTATATCCATGTTATCTTCAAAGAGAGAGACAGTCCCATCTCATTTCAATATAACTGACTTGTTTGTTTTGCTGATATAGTTTTCTGACATGACATCCCCTGTGTGCTGTACAGAGGTGGTGAAATCCGACATCTTAGTTTTACTCCTTAGCTCACGAGAAAGGCTTTCAATTTTTCATCGTGTATCATGTACCTTGACATATGTCACATATCATCTTGAGATAGCCCCCTTCTCAGTTTTCAGAGTCTTGTTATCATGAAATGGTACTGTAGCTTATTAAATGCCCTTTCTACATAAATTGAGGTGATCAATATTTCTTTCACTTTTTAGCCACTAAGCTAACACATTAGATTGGTTGCTCTTCTTGCATTACTCTTCTTTCATGATAAAATCCCACATGCTCAAAAAGTATAATCCTCCTAATGACTGATGTGTTTTTACAGGATTTTGTTAGTGAATTTTGTGGCTACATTTGTAAAAGTATTGGTACTGTTCTTTTCTTTGTACATAAGGTCTTCATCTAGCTTTGTTATGAGGGAAGACTGACTTTAAGTAATGTCTTAGAAAGATTTTGTTCTCTATTTTTAGAAAAATGTGAAGAGAAATAGCACTATTTTAAAAAAAAAGAATTTACCAATGAAACCATCTAAT
Source organism: Ochotona princeps (assembly GCF_030435755.1). Classification (NCBI taxonomy): domain Eukaryota; kingdom Metazoa; phylum Chordata; class Mammalia; order Lagomorpha; family Ochotonidae; genus Ochotona; species Ochotona princeps. The sequence goes on along the minus strand of NC_080836.1, from coordinate 14,174,255 downwards.
TTCAGGTTCTCTTTACAATGATCAATTTAATAACTGCAATTAGAAGCCCATTTAAATTCTTTAATTTCTTTTGAGTTTCTATCAAGCTTGAGTTAGTTTATACAATCTTATATGTTTCCAGGAATTTCTTTAATGAAGGTCATTTAATTTTCTGTTATTCAATTGCTGCTATACTCTCTTAAAATCATTTTGTTTATATGAGATCAGCATGATTTTTTTCATCTTTCATTCCTGATTTTAATCACCTCATTTCCTTTATTTTTCTTTGCAATTCTAACTAAAAGTTCAACAATTTATTTCATTGGTCAGAAAATTGAACTTTTGATTTTACTGATTTTCTCTTCTGTATCTTACCTCCCTTCTAATCTTTTTATTATATTTTTATTTCCCCTATATTTTGTTGTAATTTTCTCTGATTGCCCTGATTCTTCAAAATCTAAAATAAGATAATATCTTCTATTATCTAATATCTTCCCCATCTATTAGAAATTCTGACTTAGAAATACCTACTGAAAGAATTTTATAATGAATTGTTTAATCTGCATACACCCTTTTCAAATAGAGCTAAGCATTTGAAAAATTACTTTCTTGAGTAAAAATTGTTTTAGGATTTAGTGACAGGCTGATAAGCTCCAGTATTAAGTAAATCCTAGCAGAAGCTATCCTACAGCCAGTGCCTGAAGACAGAGCTTCTGGACCAGCTCCAGTTTCCAGTAAATTCTATTTCCTCTGTTGGGCAGCCATGTCCTCCAGCCAACCTGCTCAGAGCCATGAGTAACCCGCCTGAGCAGACACCATAGCAAGTTTACCTTGATCATAGTTCCCGCCCTCATCAGTCTTAGTGGGCTGAGGACTTGGGGTGTAATTTAGCACCAGAGCATTTCACGGCAGAGGATGAGCCTACCACAAGCTTAGGAAGAGGAATATCTCATTTTAGGTATGTCCTTAGTTCATACCATAGAGCACATCCACTGTGTTTGTGGGAGAAATTTGAGTTTAGAAATTGTTGTAACATTGAATCAGTTAAAAAAAAAATCTCAACAACAGACCTGGAAAAGCTGTCACATAGGAACGTATCTACTGTGGAAATTGAATAAATATCCTTAGGTTCACAGAAAATAAGCATGAGAAGTCCTAAAAGGACAGCCAGAGTAGAAGTTGCATTACTATAATGAATCCTCCAGAGTGCAGACCCACTATACCACAATGCCAGCCTCAGGGGAAGACATTTGATAAAATTCAATATTCCTTCAAGATAAAAACTCCAACCAAATTAGGCATAGAAATAATATATCCCTTTAGAATAAAAGCCACATGTTAAAAGCTGACAATTAATAGTACAATGAGTGAGGAAAAGTTTAAGACTTTGTAAGGTCTGCACCAAGACGAGCACGCTCACCTTTATATATAACACCATACTGCTATTTACAAGAGAAACAAATTAAGTGCAGCCAAATCACATACCCAGAGGAAAAAAGAAACCAAATTGTCACTGATTACAAATGATCAGATCTTATATATGGAAAGTCTGGAAGACTGATTCAAAAAGTATAGTCTCAGGATAAAAGCTGTTGTATAAAAACGGTTGTAGTGCATCATCTGAAAAATTAAGAAAGCAATCCCATCCCCAATCGCTGCAAACAAAAGTACCTGACAGACAACTCAAAGAAGTGAAAACAAAAATCTCTGCAATGAAAAATCTACTCCATTCATTAAAGAAGTTGAAGAGGACACAAAAAATTGGGGAAAGAATTTCTGAGGCTCTGGAATAAAACAGAGTCACTCAATGTACACAATACCCAAACCACTTCACAAATTCAGTCACATTTGAACTGGGGAAAAACAAAAACTAGTAAAATACAGATGTTTCAGACCTATGATAATTGAAAAGCAATAGTAACAACATACATTAGACAGAGTGATTTTAGCGTAACGATAAGCGGAAGAGACTCCTAACTCTCATTAAGGATAAAAACCAACACAAAATTACCTGCAGACCTAAATGTGGAACCTGAAACTTAAAATCTACGAAAGGAAATTACAGGGGAAAGTTTAGCCACAATGGAATCGGCCATGATTCTCTAGATCAGACCTAAAAAGCACAAGAAACAGAAACAGACACTTGGAATATCATCAAACTAAGTAACTTTTCACAGCAAAGGAAACAATTTATGGAATGAAGAGACAACCTACAGAAAGGAAGGAAATAACTATAGCTTCACATTTAAGAAAGGATAAGAAGTGTGGGTGAGCAGTAAAGAAAAAGAAATTCTTTCACACCGTGGAAGAGAATGTTACCTACTATCATGGAAAACAGCATAGAGGTCCCTCACAAAACCCAACATTGAACTACAAAATTCAACAAACAGGGTGTATCTATCAGAAATCAAACCCACCTGTCAAAGAAATAGATGTATTCCCAGGTTGAGGGCAGCACTCTTCATAGCATTCAAGAAATAAAAAACAGTAATGTGTCCAATCACTGATGAAGGGCTGAAGAAATATGATACACACACATACTGGGCTGCTAACAGCCATAAAAAGGGAAGAAACCCTGTCATCTACAACCACACGGATGGAACTGGAGGTCATTAAGTGAAGTAAAATTAGCTGAGCACAGAAAGATGAATATCACATAAACACACTTATCTGTGGATGCTAACATTGTGGTGCAGTGAGTTGAGCCACAGTTTGCAACACCAGCATCCCATACATGAGGACTTTGAGGATTGCCTGCTTAGCTCCCAATCCAGTTCTCTTCTAATGAGTCTGGGAAAGCATGACCCAAGTACTTGACCACTTACACCTATTTGAGAGACCTAGGTGGACTTCCGAGGTATTATTTTCAGTCCTGTCCAGCCCCAGCTGTTGCATCCACTTGGGTAATGAACCAGTTGATAGAAGACCTCTCTGACTCTCCTACTTTCATTGTCATTCTGCCTTTCAGATAAATAATACATTGATCTTTATACAAAAGTTATTCAACTTAAAAAATGAGGTACACTAAAGCAAAAAATTAACAAAATAACAATCAAGAGATTATAGAGCAACACTGAATCATTCAAATGTTAAACAAGCAGAGAAGCTCCAATATATTTATATGTAAAATTAATGTCCCTGGGGCCCAGTGCGATAGTGTAGTGGTTAAAGTTCTCGCCTTGCATGCTCCGGGATCCCATATGGACGCTGGTTCTAATCCCAGCAGCCCTGCTTCCCATCCAGCACAATGCTTGTGACCTGGGAAAGCAGTCGAGGACGGCCCAAAGCCTTGGGACCCTGCACCCACGTGGGAGACCCCAAAGAGATCCTAGCTCCTGGCTTCGGATTGGCTCAGCTTCAGCCATGGCAGTCACTTGGGGAGTGAACCATCGGATGGAAGATCTTCCTCTCTGTCTCTCCTCCTTGCTGTATATCTGCCTTTCCAATAAAAATAAATAAATCTTAAAAAAATAAATGTCCCTGAAAAAGGGGCAACAGAGAAAGAACATGAAAAAACATTTAAATATGATTTGTGAAAACATTATACATACAAGAGAAAATAAAAACTGGTATATTAAAATGTCCCCACTATATATCTGTTTAAATTGACCTGGAAGAAAAAAATGCAGATAGTCAAGCTTAAATAAAAATGTTCTTAAGTCACCAGACTAAAATAGTCCTTAGAAGGACAATTCAAGTAAGCCCTTATGTCACAGAACAACCTCAGATGAAGAATTTATATTCAATGAAGCAAGGTTTTTTTTTTTCAAATATCAAAGACATGTTCAGCTATGTAAGACCTCATGCTTCTGAGAAAACTGGGGAATAATTTTTACCCATAAGTATTACCTATATGGTAATTGGAAAAACTTCAGAAAAGAAAGTTAATAGTTTATTATTCTTAAATTCAGACCTATGACTAAAACAAAGGTAAAATATGAGTGACAAGGCAACCGCTTGTGACGCCTATTTCTGAAAGAGAAGAAAGAATACTTACAAAAAGAAAAGTAGTTGGAATTGGAATTTTCCAAAAGAATATGTAGAACTTATTTTATTGTTGTAGATCAAAAAAGGTGTAATTAAAGAATAACAGTTAAACCCCACACCATAGATGATAAAATATTTGATAGAATAAAAGAATTTAGAGCATTACAAGAAATATAAATATTTATTAAATGAAAATCACAATGTCCGTACTGAAGAATTTTTTACAATTTATTTATTCCCTTGAAAGGCAGAATTAAAGAGAGAAGCCAAGAGATACCCTCTGTCTGCTGTTTCAGTCCCCAAATAGCTGCAGCAGCCAGAGCTGGGCTGGTCAGAAATCAAGAGCTAGGAGATTCTTCTGGGTCTCCCACACAGGTGTAAGATGCCAAGCAGATAGGCCATCCTCTGTTGCTCTAGCAGGGAGCCACCTTGGAAGTGGAGCAGGTTGGAACTCAGCACTCGTCTGGGATGCCAGCATTGCAGGTGGTGGCTTTACACACTATGCCACAGCACTAGCCCTCTAAAATGTTAAATATCATACAGATACATCTGTAAAAAAAGAATATAGTAAATTTAATATGACATATTAGCATGTTAATTGCAAAAATTATACAGTTACATATCAGCTATATGAATAAACATGGCTATAGTTCACCAGTCCATTGAAAGATAAACGATTTTTCAAACTGACCTACTAACGTAATTAACCACTATTTACAATAAGCACACACTAATCATGATTTAGAATGACTCTTCAAAAACTGGGGAAAGTGACAATTCAAAAATGTCCATATTACTACTCCTGTTAGTCTCTAGAGAAGGGATACAAGACATGCTGAATGTGTGGGTTATGCACAACTGTAAACCTCATCTGCTGATTATGTTCTTGAGAAGAAATTATTCCCTTCATTTACTAGGACCATAAGTACTGCACTGATGGGAGCAAATCAGAGTCTAAATGGGTAAGTACCTCTCCATTGCTCCATTGCTTCCTAAAAGTTGGCTGCTGCAGAAGCCACGCACATCTTGGTGGACGATGGGTGATCATACATTCATGCAAGCACTCATCACAAATTATTACAATGGTAGTGCCAAGAGAAGTATCTTTGCAAGAGCAGATTAGTACAGTGAGTGATGAATGCTCTGCGGCCATTGTTAGCTGAATGTTTTGTTTTCTCTGTCAACCAGAAAACAGGATCTTAAGTCATGTATCCCCACAGAATGAATATGGGAAATCTAACTGGTGTTTCTTAAACAGTACGATAAATATATACTTCCCAGCACCATTCCACTCAATATCACAACAGATCAGGAATTGCACTCTCAGGACCTTCAGGGTCTGCCTCAGACTCAGATAACTACTTCACCAAGCTCGTGAAACCCAAGGATAGCCCACATACAGTGGCAGAGTAAGGTGAGGACGTAAAGGCCCAAACATATTTCCCAATCATAAGACAACTTGAAAAGATTCTGTCCTCATCACTTCTGAGAGCCAAACTGTGACACTTAGATAATTGCACAGACCATATAAATATACAAGTGTATGTGTGTGTACATATAGAACACACATATTAGATAAACATACATGATCTATAATACATAAATAGGTATTTATTTACTATAAAATGCATTTCTACCCTAACATTCATGCACATGAAACACTCCTGAAAGTATTCTCTTGTAAGTACTCTCTTATGTTGATTCCACTTGGAATTTGATGAAGAATTGACATTTTCATATGAGGATTAATGATATAAATAAGATTAACGGGAACCCATGGCACATAGAGGTATTTATTTAAGCAAGTGGAATTATAGAGAAAATGATTTTTACTTTTACATCATTGATATAATCACCTTTCTGCAAAAATCTTCTTTCTCAGTTTCTCAACTCCGTTCTTTGTTTTCTTTCCTAGTTCCTGCATGCTTCATTGTCTCTCTCTCAACAATAAAAAGTGTTGTCCTTCCCATTCAAAAGGAATCTTTAAATAGAATTTTCTGCTGCCAATGGGAAGAAAGTTCTTTCTCTGAAAAGTCTGCCTAGGGGCACCAATTCATGCTGAGTATTTCAGAGCAAGTTCTGAGCTGGACTTAAGAAGCCCTAAGTTCTTGTTCTGGCCAAGTGTGATCTCAAATTAATTTAATCTCTCTGACCCTCGGTAGTCTTATCTTTTCCATGGAGATAATATTATCTGCTCTATGTCACCATGTTACTTTTATAGAATCTGAAAGTTTCTCATGAGAAAGGGCATTGAAAGTTAATAATACCTTATACTGTGGAGAGATTTTATTACCTCAGACATAGCTTTGAAAATGTGTGGGATATTAAACCCGTTCTTTAACTATAACTGAAATAACATTTTCAATTAATTTGATTATAAGCAACACAAAAGTTGACGTAGCTAGTAATTGGGGAAAGAATGAAAGGTAGCTAATAATAGATACGAATGGTACAGAGATATAGTGGGAATTATGCACACGCCAAAATATTTAAGAATAATTGCGGAAAACATGAATAAGGGAAAGAATCAAAAATTATCCAAAACTATTGAATAAATCAATATTGAATAAACCCAAAGGTAGCCTGAATTGTTCTGCTATATTATAATGAAAAAGGAAGCAAATAAAACAAATCTTGAAAAGATAAAGGAAACATTAGACACAAATTACACAGGATTATGCCAATTTATATTCAACAAACTCTATGCCTGGGCAACTTTCATTTCCAAAATAATAAAGAAAATACATGATGAATTGTGCAATGTGATCTTGGATGCCCTTTCTCCTAAAGTCTTACTAGCAAAATACATAAATAAACAAATAAGTAAATATTTTATATTTACCAAGTTACAGGGTCTGAAACCCAGGAAGAAAACAAAGGAAATCAGAGAGAAGGCTGAATGAGGACATGTCCTGTGGTTCTCACTTACTATTGGAAAGAGCAGGTTCATAGACTCTCAAGGGCCTGTATAAACAGGGGACTTATGTGCATGACCCACGTATGTGCACACAAGTGTCCACGATGCACAAGTGCATTCCCGATGGAGAAGATCAGCAATGCAACTAGAGAGCCATACTGTCACAAAGCCAAGTGATACTGATTTGTAGGGGAAAGTAAAACCACAAAAATCAATATGCAAAATGCATGGACAAGCATGTTCTTTGGAAAAAGGAGTGGGGTGTGTGCTGTAACACAAGCATTCTCATTCACCAAGCAGAATTATGTTGCTAAGTCAAACCCAGGGAGCACTGCACTCAGCTCGCCTCTTTGCCTACAAATGAGTGCATCCCCTGCAGATTCAAACTTGCATGTGAACCTCTGGAGGAACTAGTTCTACGCACACATATCTTCCCTGCTCCTGTTAAAATAGAATTATGTCTCTGATTATAGCCAAAATGGCTTAAAACAAAACTATAAGTGTCATTTGACAGAAATACTGGATGACTGATAAATATGAGATATGCAGTTGACACAGTTAAATGAATTTCTTCACTGCAGTTTTTTAGAGCCTGCAAATATAATGGATATGGTGGAGAACAAATCATAGAATCCAGCAATTCAAAAACACAAGTGTTCATAGAATATCTTTGAAACTCACAAAACATTCTCTCTCTCTCTCTCTCTCTCTCTCTCTCTCTCTCTCTCTCTCTTTGTTAGGTCTACTCTTCTTGGAACCTGTTCTCTGGAGAAAATCCTTCATTGTGTGCATCACCATAGAAAGGGAGAATTGACTCACAAAAATAGTCCAGCAAGTCCAGCAACCCTTTGTTCCCTGGTCCAGCACTGGTCATATCAGCCATCTGTGGAGTGAACCAGTGGATGGAAGACTTCTTTATTTCTCTTTCTTTCTCTTTCTCTCTTTTTCTGACCAGAACTCTGACATTCAAGTAAATAAATGAATATTTTAAGTGGCACTCAATCAGTTTCTGCAATATAAACTTCATAACAGTAGTAGTTGTTTAGTCTCCCATTATTCCTTCACATCCCTCATTTCTTCTTATATTATGTTCTCTGTGTGTCTCTCTATACAAAATTATATATATATATATAATATATATATATAGTTTTCAACATCTTTATCAGGAAATGAAAATGATTGAAATCAATAGCCACAAAGTCAGAATTTTAAATGGGAAGTAGATACAAAAGATATACTCAAAAAAGGAAGCAAAAGAAAAGACAGAAATCAATGACCCAAATAATAAAGAATAGATGAGACGGTTAAAATCAAACTACCTGCTTGAATGAATTAATAGAGTCAGAAATACCTCTATCAAGAGAACTCAGAGAAAAAGGAAAACACACACAATAGAAAATTAGAATCAAGGGGAAGAGCATAGCCAATTTCAGTAAATCATTAATTTCACAAACAAAGCAACAGTGCTTACCAAAACATAAAACTAGGCTTGAAACAGAAAAACTAACTATATACTCAATCCATGTATACACATAGACCTAAGTGTCTTGAAAGTATTTAATGATACCAATTTAAATAGAATACAAACATCATCAACTAAAATTTAAAAATGATTCAGCCTGGCACCATTTGGTGCACTGGCCACCCAAAGCCAAGGACTTGGTCACTGCCTTTCGTCTGTCAAGTTAAACCACAGAACCACCTGGAGAGTGCATAATCCGGGAGTGGGGTGGCCTGGGAGAGGAAAAGTGGGCTCCTCCCTCTTGGGTTACCACCCCCCCACGGAAGGGCATGAAAACTAGGATAGGGACTGGGGTGGCTAGACAGAGACACCAACAACATCCGTGAAGGCTGGATAATTGAGCTGGTTAGATGGAACAAGGTTTTAATACCCATTGACATGTATGAGAACAGAAGGGGATGTGGGACAGGCTGGACTAGTCTGTTACACAGACTGGCAAACCAGGGCAGGGGTTGGGCCTGGTTGGGGTTATTGTGGGTTGCTCCAACTAAGCTGCAGCTCACACTGGTTTGTGTGAAGGCTTTGTATGTGCTGGGCAGAACCAGGCTGGACTGTGGCACCCATTGGTTCCAGCGGAAGACAGGGATGGAAACAGAACCAGTCCAGCAATTGTCAAAACCAGATGATCGAGGCAATGGACTGTGCCAGGCCCTGTGCTTGCTAGTACATGCAAGAATCTGGTCTGGGAACATCTCAGACAAAGTTTCTTTGGGGATCCCCCCAATCGAGCTTCCGGACTCAGAACCCTAATCATCAAAAGACAGAGGACAGAAGTAGTCAATCCACAACCTCAACTATATATTGGCAGTGATAAACTGGGCAAATGGAGACTCTATGATGGACTATGTCAATCAGTGGATTCTTCAAGGACCTCATCGTGCTTGGAGTGGTGAGAGTGGAAGCAATTCAGAACTGTTGGACTATCAAAACCACTTGATCAAGGCCCTCAGAGCATGCCCCACATTGGGGACCTAGGGTGGATGGGAGACTGGGTGGGGCTTCTCCCTTAAAATCCCCTTTAAATCAGATATATTAAGGAAAAAATACAAAACTAACTGTCTTGCCCATCTTCCTTTAGCGCTTGAACCTTTTTATCCTAATTATGTCAAGAATGTCAAAAAATAAACTAAAAAAAGATTCAACATTAAAACAATCTTTCAATGTGGATGACTACCTTAATTCAAGAGATACAGTGACAAGATCTAAAATTTATGAACACATTAAAAGCTCAACAAATGTGGGAACACAACTGACAGTTCTTAACTTAAAAAAAAGTCATACTACAAAAACAGTCTGCAGAAAATTACATTCTTAAAAGTGAGCTGTAGATCCTGTCCTATTTCTATAGAAACAAAATTAGTAGATTCACTATCCAATTAGTACTCCAATTAGTTCTATAATTTTAATCACTATAATCAGATAAGGAAAAGAATATGTGTAGCAGTAAGACGGGAAAAGATGTTCATTTTCAAAAACTAATACAATTATCTGCACAGATAAATCAGTATAACCAATACACCATTAGAACTCACTGGATATTTCAGCTCTGTTTTTAGATTCAATATAGAGTACGAAAAATCTCTGATAAAAGCAAGCATGAATAAGTATAATAAAGTACAGAAACCTTCTGCACTAGTTTTGGTCAGCTAAGAATTAATCAACATTCATAATAGTTAACAACTGTAAAATATCTATAAATGACAAGGATATCATTGTGGTCTTACCAGGTTAAGTTGCCACCTGGAATTCCTGCCTCCCACATGGTTGTTGATTTATATGCCAGCTGCTACAGTTCTGATCCAACTCCCTGCTAAACTTAGTGTCTCGGGAAAAAGCAGACGATGCCCAGATGTTTGGGACTCTGCCACCTACTTAGAGTACCCAGAAGGAGATTCTGGCTCCTGGCTTCAAACTGCCCCGGGGCCAGTTGTGGTGGTTGTGGATTGAAACAGCAAATGGAAAATCTGTCTTGATCTATAAATGCAAATGGATTTAAGCAAAATCCAAACTGGACTTTTTATAACTTGAAAATTTTTTTTAATTACATAGAATAAAGGTTCAGGAAAGCATAGTTAACCAAGAGAAGCAGAGAAGAATGTACCCTATATAAAAATCAAAGCAAAGTAAAAAAATATCACATTTTAGAATTATCAAATAAAGGTAAATTTCCAATATAAAGTAACAGAGAAAGGCTGCTTCAAAAGCAAACAAGCTCATTCTGTGGAGGCAAAGAAAGCCAATCCCCATCTCACATCAATAACGCATTTTAGCAAATTGAGTAAAGCAGTTGGAGGTTAAAACTCTACTAGAAAAGTCTTTAATTCCTAGGTTAGAAAGAATTCCCTAGGTTATTAAGTATTTCACAAGTACAACTATAAAGTAAAAGATTTCATAAATTTCACCAAAATCGCACAACATAGACAAAGCTAACCTGTGGAGATGTGACTGAGACAAGACCAATGAGCTTACAGATTAACATAGAAGTCAGTAGATAGCACATCATAGAAATTCAAATGGCAAGAAAATTCTCATCTTTATTTAGAGCAAATTAAAAAGGCAGATATACAAAACCATCAGCTTGGGAAAATGGCCTGGTAATGCTTATTTGATGGGAAAAAGTCAATTATTTTGGAATGCTAGAAGCATGTATAATGATGCTGCCAATTTGAAATAAATGCATGTGTACTTCAATATGTTCATGTAAAATTGGATTAAAATATACATTTTTTAAGATTTATTTATTTTATTACAAAGTCAGATATACAGAGAGGAGGAGAGACAGAGAAGAAGATCTCCCATCCGATGATTCACTCCCCAAGTGAGCCACAATGGCCAGTGCTGTGTCGATGCGAAGCCGGGAACCTGGAACCTCTTATGGGTCTCCCATGTGGGTGCAGAGTTTCAAATCTTTGGGCCGTCCTCGTCTGCTTTCCCAGGCCACAAGCAGGGAGTTGGATGGGAAGTGGAGCTGCCGGGATTAGAACAGGTGCTCATATGGGATCCCGGCGCATTCAAGGCGAGGACTGTAGCCGCTAGACCCATGCCACAGGGCCCAAAATATACATTTTTATTGCAAAAAAAATCCCTTGAAATCCATCTTCAAAAACCTTCATAAATGTATATTATGGAAAAAGCATTTGTTTCTCAAAATTTTGAACCAAAATAGCTATCATTTAGTTCATTTTTTCAAGGAAACTTTTGAAGTACCTTCATGTATGTGCCTGACTCTGAATATCTGTATTGTCACACAGAACTAAAAATATGTTTCAGGTAGCATGTTCTTGACCCACTCTTGGCTGTTGTAGATATTTGTGTGAATGAATCAGTAGATGAAACATATCTCTCTCACTCTTGCTCTCATTCTCACTCCCTTGCCATCTCTTTAATTCCCTCACTCTGTAATTTTGCCTTTGATAAATAAGTAAATCTTTCAATAAAAAATAAGGCAAGAAATGAAAATCAAATGATCTGAAATTCTATCACTATGTAGCTGAATGCTTTGGGGAAATATTCCTTTTGAATTTGATATGATAACCTGAAAACTGGACCAGACAAACTCTAAATGTCATTTACTGACATCAATTTCTTTTACTGGGACTATATGATGAGAAAAAGGAGAATGGGAAGGCGGGGATGGACAACCTACATCTGGCGCAGAGGAAGACATGTGCTTGCCAACCAGCAGAGTAAATTGATAACCACCAGTGACTTCCCCTCAGTAGCTCCACACTGAAGTGTTATCTTCCACAGAGAGAATGTGTCTGGCTTCCAGAACTGCCATAGAAACACAGCTGCAGTTTGACATGTCGGCATTTGGCTGTCTGACCTAATGATCGATCCACAATTCTCATTCTCTAGACACTTGCCATAAGACAGGTTCTAGCCATAGTTGCCAAGCTCCTATCTTCAGAGCATCTGCTGTCTTCTCCTGTGTCAGCCAGCAGCTGGAAAGAGGATACTAAATGTACAATCTGTCTAGCCCGGAGTTTAGTTTTCTCTAGTGTTCCATGTGTTTAAAATCAGCGTACCCATTACACACTAGCAGCCCTCACTTTCCAGAAGCCTCTCCTCATCTTGTCTCACAAACTTGTTTTCCTATCCAGGGCTTGTTTCCTGTGATTGGAACCAAACAGGCTTCATGTGTGTCTAACTAAAATGCACTTTTTTCCTTACAACTTTAGCCACCTCTTACTACCAGCTTCTTTTTTCATCACCATCGTCTTGCATCTAGCTCCAGGTTACCTTCTTCCGACTGTACTTGCTGTCAGCTACTGAGGCTTCAGGTGTGGCTGACTGTGTATAACTTATTCATTCCACAGCTGCCTGATGCCAAATCAGGTGCCAAATTGCTCACGATCAGAGCAGTTGTGTACTCAATGAGCCACGCAGGCAAAGACCTATCAGGCTGTCAATAGCTTCTGCATGCTCTCAATCTAATGTGGCTTGAACAAGTCCTGAGTGCCCACTGTTTCTTTTCACAGCAGTATCCTGGTATAGCTGTAAAAAGCTGTATTCTCATCTTTTTCTTATTCCTGGATAATATTAAATGAGCTCAACGTAGAATATCTTATCCCACCTCCCTGTCATTTTTATATTGTGTCTCTAAAAGATGTAAAGCCCCTTTGAGACACTCACAAAACAGCCTGGAATCAGAGGTTAGAGGAACCAAAATGGACCTGAGAGAATCTTCTAGATAAGACAGCTGGTTTATCACAGGAGAGTCAAATGGGCGGTGCTCACTTAGCCAAGCTTACCTTTGAGCCCACACCTGAATTTCTCCTAGTGTCTACAGACTGAGCTGAGCTAACAGGAAACTGTTGACAAGAATTCAAATTCATTTGAAACTGGCAGAGTTGTAGGCTGTAAGCACAGTGTATACATAAAGAAAAAGTAGATCCAAGAGCTGGGTCCACAGTGATGCGTGAGGAGGGCCAGCCAGGTTCTCCTGTGAACCACTGTGACTCTTGCAGGGTTCTGACCCTGCCAGGAGAGCTATTCATGATTTAATGGGAAGGGCTTAGTTTCTAAGAACTATTATATTCAGAGTTCTCATCTTTGGGCTTATATTTTTTTCTTTATCCTAATTTTTATTATTATTTGATATACAGCAATCATTTTAAAAGCTCAATAAAAGTGAAGTCAAAAGATGTTTATTGGGGCTGGCATTGTGGCTTAGCAAATATAGCTGCTGCCTGCAAGTCATGGACTCCTGTACCAATGTGGGAGACCCAGAAGAGGTCCCTGGCTTCTGGTTTCAGGTTGGGCCAGCCCTGGGGAATGAACCAGTAGATGGAAGATCTCTCTGTCTCTGTCTCAATCTCTTCACTCTATTCAATAACTGCCTTTCAAATGAAGAAATATTTTAAGAAATGTTCATTTTGGTATAAAACACCTTGAAATCCATTCATAGAGATATACTCAAAAAGTCTATGGAAAGATATGATAGGAAAAATTATGCATGAGCTTCAGAAATTTTTGCATCAATATAACTGAACTGCTTAACATGATTTGCTTACTTATTTATTATTTGAGAGGAAAAGAGAGGAGAAAGATTGTCTTTCATTTGGTTTACTTCTTAAATGATTTGTAACAGTCAGAGAAAGGCCAAGCAAAGCCCAGCCAGGAAGCTGAAATTCCTTCGGAATCTCACACATGGGTCACAGGAACCCAAGTGTTTGGGCCATCATCTACTGCCTTCCAGGCATGCTGACAGAGAACTGGATCAGCAACAGGGTAGCTGGGACTTGAACTCACAGCACTCCAACATGGGATGTGATGGTCTCAAAGTGATGGCTTAAACCTGCTGTGCCTCAATAGTCACTCATTTCTTTATAAAGATCTATTTTATTTTTAGCTGCAAGGCAGAGTTACAGAAAGAAGGAGAGACAGAAAGACCTTCCATCTGCTGTTTCACTCTCCAAAAGGCCTCAAAGGCCAATGCCGAGCCAATTCAAAGCCAAGAGCCAGGAACTTCTTTCAGGTTTCCCACACGGGCTCAGGAGCCCAAGGACTTGAGCCAGCCTCTGTTGCCCTCCCAGTCCACAAGCAGGGAGCAAGACTGGAATTGGAGCAGCTGAGATTTGAGCTAGTGTCCAGATGGGATGCAACACCACAAACAAAAGACCAGCGCACTGTGCCACAGCAACAGCCCTCTTGAAATTTAACTTCTAATTCCAAGTTCCATGAAATGTTTGAAATATTCTTAGAGACTCGCAAGATGGCCAACATAGGAAGATCGCTGTGAGGGAGCTCACAGAGAGGGCTAGAACACGACAAAAGCATAAGTGGAGCAGCATAGAGCTGCAGGGAGAAGAACGTGAAGTTCCCTGGACAGTGTGGAGCCAAAAAAATCCACACAACTCAGAAGAGCAACCTGGGAAAAACAAAACAAAACAAAGCAAAACAAAACAAAAGGCAGGGAAGACAGCTTTCCGCTCCTGACCTGCTGAGTCACCTTTGAGTGCAGGCGCTGGGAGCCGCAGGCGACCCACAGTCGTCAGGACCCGCAGTCATCAGGACCCGCACCCACCCTAGTCACCGGGACCCGCCAGGACCCGCACCCACCGCAGTCACCAAGAGACTCACCCGTGGCAAGGGTCCTCACCAGAGGCAGAGGCAGACTACAAGAACCTGAGGTTTGAGTGAGTTGGGTGGGGGCAGTGGTGGGTCGGAGGCTCCGGGAGTTGGCTCCCCAGGGGCACGCACAGAGCCTGAACATCCTTGGTGCTCATCTCCCCACCCCGAGATTCCAGCGTCTAGGGACACAGGGCAAGTGCCTTGAAACTGCCAAAACTGTGTCTTGGAGGTGACGCACAGTGGTCCTGTGCCCTGAGGAGAAAGGCAAAAGGCACACTGAATACTCCCCTGTGCCTTGTGGACTGGCACACAGCCGGGCAGTGCTGACCCACAGGAACCCAAGCATGCCTCTGGGCTGTGTGGGCCCGGGCGCACTTCCAGGCAGGGCGGTCCCGTGTGAGCACTGGAGTGGGCGGTCCCCAGTGAGCGCTGGGGTGGGCGGTCCCCTGCAAGCGCTGGGGTGGGCGGGCCTACGCAGGAGGCGCTTCCAGAGAGCACCTGGAACACCCCACGCCCTATAGTCCCATGCTTGGGAGATGCACCAGGAGGGCACTGTGGACCCGCGTGCAGGAGGCGTTCCCAGAGAGCACCGGGAACCTCCACACCCTGCAGTCCCTGGCACTGGGGACACACCGAGAAAGCACCTAGAATCCTCCGTGCCCTGTGATCCCACAGACAGGGGGCGCACACAGAGTGCCTTCATTCCCCCACGCCCTGTGCTCTCATACGTGTAGGGGACCAGCTGAGAGTGCGCTTTGAATCCCCTGGGCCTTGGAAGTGGTGCCCTGAAGTCCAGTTACTGGAGACGCACCAAAAGTGCCTTGAAAATTCCCGCAACCTGCTACTCCACGCCTGCAGACTCCGATCTCTACAGGATAGCGCTTGGAGACCCCTCAGCACACTGGTGCCTAGGTCTCTCAAAAAAGAAACACTAACACAATGGGAAGAAAAATCCAGAAAAGGTAATGATCCAGATGAGAGAGCCAACACCCCACCAATAAAGGATCAAAAGCCAATGTCTATTTCGGAGATGCGAGATGAAAACATGGAAGATCTACCAGACAAGGAATTCAAAAAAATAATGTTAAAATCTGTCAGAGACAATGAGAAGAATTGGGAGGACTTCAAGGAATTCAAGAACCACATAGCCTCAGAAATACAACAAATGAAAAGTAAAATCCTTGACCTAGAGAACAAAATTGAGAGCCTAACCAACAGAATAAATACAGCAGAAGAGAGGATCTCTCAAACGGAAGACACACAAAATGAACACACCAAGCTCGTTAAACAGCTGGAGACAATTCTGAACAAAGCCAATAAGACCATACAAGAAATGAAAGACAACCTCAGAAAATCGAATATTAGGATTATTGGCCTTCCTGAAGGAAAGAGAGACAGGAATGCAAATGGTGCTCGACGAAATTATACAGGGAAACTTCCAAAACACTTGGAACATGAACCCAGCCCAAATCCAGGACGGTCAGAGGACTCCCAGCAGATATGACCCAAAGCGATCTTCACCCAAACATATGGTGCTGAAGTTCCACTCCAATGAAGACAAAGAAAGAATCCTGAGACAAGTACGAAGCAGAGAAAAGATCACATACCGGGCAAAACCAATCAGAATCACTGCTGAATTCTCTGAAGAGACCTTACAAGCAAGAAGAGAATGGACAAAGATCTTCCAAATCCTGAATCAGAACAATTGTCAACCAAGAATATTGTACCCAGCAAAGATCTCATTCGTATTTGAGAACGAAATGAGATACTTTCATAGCAAAGAGAAATTAGAAGAATATGCCAGCACAAAACCAGCTCTACAAAATCTCCTTAGAAATGCACTAAATCCAGAAAAAAAGGAGGCAAATCATAAGCAAAGATGGCAAACAGGAAGGTCTCCCCACTAAAGTCCACACAAGGAAGGGCAATTACACAGATATCAACACCCACAAAAACAAGTATGGCAGGGCAAAATCACAACCTCTCAATTTTAACTCTTAACACAAATGGCCTGAACTCACCAATCAAAAGGCACAGATTAACAGCATGGATTATCAAACAGGACCCAACTATCTGTTGCCTACAAGAGACACAGCTAACCAGAAAAGACTCTAAGAGACTGAAAGTGAAAGGTTGGAAAAAGATATTTCATGCCAATGGACGAGAAAAAAAGGTGGGGTAGCTGTCCTAATTTCAGATGATGAGGACTTCAATATAACACACATCAAAAAGGACAGGGAAGGACGTTATATATTGGTGAAGGGACTGATCCATCAGAAAGTAATTACTATTGTGAACATATATGCACCAAATTCAAACGCACCTAGCTACGTGAAGCAATTACTTACGGACTTAAGGGGAGACATAGATATGCACACAATAATAGTGGGTGATCTTAACACCCCGCTAACAACAATAGACAGATCAACAAAACAAAAACTCAACAAAGAAACAACAGAGCTTATAAAAACAATAGAACAACTGGACTTGGTAGACATTTATAGAACTTTTTATCCTAAGGCCACAGATTTTACATTTTTTTCAGCAGTGCATGGCACCTTCTCCAGGATCGACCACATGATAGGACACAAAGCAAATCTAAATAACTTCAAAAAGATAGGAATCATACCATGTACCCTCTCAGACCACCACGGAATGAAATTGGAAATCAGCAATTCAAAATGCCCCAGGAAATACAGAAACTCTTGGAAGCTGAACAGTATGCTATTAAACGAACAATGGATCAGAGAAGAAATTAAAGATGAGATCAAAAAATTTATGGAAACCAATGAAAACTCTGACACAACATTCCAAAATTTGTGGGAATCACAGTTCCGGACCTTTGGACATACTATAGGGCAGTGGTTATCAAAACAGCCTGGTACTGGCAAAAAATAGAGAAGAAGATCAATGGAGCAGAATGGAAACACCAGAAGGGAACCCACACAGATACAGCCAAATAATCTTTGACAAAAAGACAAACGACAATCCAGGCAAATGGGAAGTTCTGCTCAATAAATGCTGTTGGGACAACTGGTTAATAGCCTGAAGAGACAAAAGGATAGATCCACATCTCTCACCATACACTAAGATCAAATCTAAATGGATAACAGATCTAAACCTACGTCCAGAAACCTTCAAACTTTTGGAGGAGAATGTTGGAAATACTCTGCAGGATCTAGGGGCAGGTCCCTACTTCCTAGGAAGGACACCAAAAGCAATAGAAATCAGGACCAGAATAAACAAATGGGACCTCATTGAACTGAGAGGCGTCTGTACGGCAAGGGACATGATCAACAAAGTGGAAAAACAACCCACAGAATGGGAGAGGATCTTCACGTACTGCGTAGGTGATGGAGGGCTAGTCTCCAGAATATATAAAGAACTACAAAACAACCAAAATGTCAAAACAAACAAGCCACTCAAGAAATGGGCACGGGAAATGGGCAGACACTTCACAAGGGAGCAGACCCAAATGGCAAATAAACAAATGAAAAAATGCTCAGGTTCCCTGGCAATAAGGGAAATCCAAATTAAAACATCAATGAGGTACCACCTGGTGCCAGTAAGACTGGCCCACCTGAATAAAAGCACCAACAACACTTGTTGGCGAGGTTGTGGGGAAAGGGGAAACCTACTCCACTGCTGGTGGGGCTGCAGGCTGGTACAGCCTCTATGGAAATCAGTATGGAGAACATTCAAACAACTCCAAATCAACATACCATATGATCCAGCAATAGCACTCCTAGGAATATATCCAGAACACTTATTTCATGAGAAACCAACATGCACTCCTATGTTCATAGCAGCACAATCAGTAATTGCAAAAACATGGAAGCAGCCAAAATGCCCATCAGCAGAGGATTGGATAAGAAAGCTATGGTTCATCTACTCCATGGAATACTACCCAGCTATTAAAAAAAAACAAAATGCAGTTCTTTGTGGCCAAATGGGCCCAAGTGGAAACCATCATGCTAAGGGAAATGAGCCAATCCCAAAAGGTTAAATACCACATGTTCACCTTAATTTAAGATGATATGATGTTATGTATAACATGTTATGTTATAAATGTTATATGTTGTGTATAAACTAAAATTGAAATGTCAATGAGGTGATCACAGAAGGTGGTTAAGAACTAGCATTTATTTTTAATATATTGGTTACTCATTACTATGTCAATTAATTCCATAATGATGTAAATTTTTGCTGATGGTATGTTGGAGCTTTCAATTGATCGGGATGATACTCTGCTGGCTCTGTCTTCAGACCAGAGAGAGTATACCTAAGAAGCCGTTGGACTTGACTGGACAACAAGATGATGGACTCTATGTTTGGTATATGCTTGCAATGGGGAAATCTCAACTGAACTTGAGCTGTGGTTATGCAACAAGGTGGAGGAATCCACCATGGTGGGAGGGTTTGGGGAGGGGAGAACCCAAGTACCTATGAAACTGTGTCACATAATACAATGTAATTAATGAATTAAAAATAAAAAAAATTAAAAAAAAAAGAAATATTCTTACTTGTAAATTTCTGTATTTACATTTATGTGTTGGTTTTAATGCACCAAGGATATGCAATTCCCCTTAGCAGTTTGATTATTTTCATTAAGGAACATAAAATAGCCAACTTCCCAAATCACAGTATATATCTGATTGTATTATTTTCAATTTCTTGTTGGTATTTCAGTGATTGGATACAAGTAACCCATTAATTGCAACTCTTTTTAAACTACTCCTGTTTTCTGATGATATAAATAATGCTTAACCTTACTAGTTAAAATAATTTGAATACAGAAATAAAGATGAAGGAATCTCCCTTTTTTCAATTTGTTTGCTCTTTTCAGAGATAACGCTGCCATGATTCTAATTTCAGTTATTCGAGGTTTTCACAGTTGCAGCTTAAGATCAAACATTTGACCATCTACTTGACATTTCCCAATTTAAGACTATCAGCTGATGTGCCGTCATGATAAAAGGGAAACTTTGGTAAATCCGTCTTGGCTAACTGCTCTTATGCATGATATACTGTCCATTCTAATGCATTAACATGCTCCATGGTTATGCTGCTTACATGAGATTCTAATTCAATCTTACATACTCAATATTTAGGATGCAGCAAATCTAATAAAGTAAAATCAGAAAATAAATTTGTTGTAACTTCAGTTTTATGCCATTTTATTCGTGTATGGAAAATTTTCTAAGTATTGATACCAAGAGGCTACTATATTGTCTTTCTCATGCCTGAGTTATTCTTCAGGGGAAGAGTTAACCAGACTGCTTCTGGTATACAATATCACTCTTTTCTGGGATTAAATTTTCTTTTACATTTTCTCCTGAAACATGTGCTGCCTTGCACTTTCTCATAGAGGATGTCGAAGAGAAAGAGTTTCTGCATTTTGGCAGGTCCTAAGTGGTTTTTATATTTTGCTTTTATATTTGGTTGAGAACTTTCCCATAGATTTAATTCTAGATGTTTCTCATCAGATTTTTACAGATATTGTCAACAACTAAAGAATTATGAAAACTATTGTTAACCCAGCATAGGAATGGAATGAAGGAAAGTTCAAAAAAAAGTAAAAGAAAATTAGCAAGTATTTAGCACTGTTCAGTGTTGCACTCTGGTGCCAAACTGATTCTTAATGCCTGTTAATAGCATTTTCTTTCCCTTTAGAAATTATAAGCAGTGAAATTGGATATGATTGTTTCATCATAATATTCAATTTAAATTCATTTTCATTTTATGTTTTTTTTCCGAAAGCTGTAATGAGGCAGTCATCTGTGGGGTGATAATTCACTAACATATGCATGTCCTCTTCCCCTCCCACCCCAGACTTTTAGGTCTGTGCCTGAAGCAATCCTTACATTGCAACTTTCCAAACTGTTCATTCCTTCCATAAAATAATTAACAGAGCCTTCCCTCCCTCTTCTCCTTTTCCTCTCTCTCTTCTCTCTCTCTATCTCTCTCTCTCTCTCTCTCTCTCTCTCTCTCTCTCTGTCTCTCTCTCTCTCTCTCTCTCTCTCACACACACACACACACACACACAGATTATATATGACCCATACTGAATATCAATAATGATTGACAAAATATTTCTTTTACAAATGCTGTAACTTAATGTCTATTTCCAGTTGCTTGTGAATAACTTCCACAGTTAACTACCGGGACAACAATATGAGAATATCTGTTTGAAATTCTCTGAGACAGAAATTAGAGGAGCTGCACAAAATCCTTAAATGGGATATTTCAAGGATCTCTTAGTAATGCTTGGAGACAGCAGAGATGCCAGGAAGGAGACAACAGTCCAGTATTTGAGGAAGCTGAGTGCAGGCTTCAGCAGATGGACATCCATTTGGAACTTGAACCCTGTTGCAAAAGTGGAGTTTGGTTTCTCCAGTTTTCCACTGAAACATTGTAAGGTCAATATGCGTTAACAAATTGATTTACTACTGTGACAGAATCCAAAGCAGACTGACATTAACTGTTTAAAGCTATGTCGTGTTGCTAAAATGGAGTACCTGAAGCTGGAGAAGCTACAAAGATGTCTATTTGGTTCATGATTTAATGATTGGGAATTCTAAACAGCGTGGGGTTGGCATCTGGCAGGGAGCCCCTGGCTGCATCACAACATGCCAGGGAATCAAAAAAAGGAGGCAGCACTTGGAGAAGAGGCCACGTGTATGATGTGCCCTTGCTTTAAAGCAATCTGCTGGTCCTGCAAGAACTATAGTATTCCTGTCCAAGTTGGTACTCCAATGGCCCAGTCATCTTCCATTGCCCCACCTCTTAGAGGTCCATCACTTCTAAATACTGTTACACTGGAGATAGTGCTTCCAGCACATGAAACTTAGGGGGGCACATTCAAACATCTGAGCATCATGTTCTATTTCTATCACCAGACCGCGTGTCCTTCTGAAGATGCAAAGTGTATTTATTCTGTTCTTACAAAGTCAGTGCAGCAACCAATCAGAAATACAAAATCTAATGTTTCCTCTGAGTCACAAGGAAATTTCTTTCCTGCTGTGAGTCTATAAAGTCAAAAGCTTGCTGCATGCTTCTAAGACACAGTAGTGCCACTGGTAAAGGTAAGCATTCCTATGCAAAAAGGGAATAAAAGATGAGTAGAAAGGTGTCACTGGACCAGTAGGTCCAACCTAGTAGGGCAAACATCAAACTATCTTGTAGGTTACTTTTTTAATTCAACAATTGTTTAACATTTTGCCACATCCACTTCAAATGTTAACATTATGTTCACACACAGAATAAAATCACAGGCCCGGAGTTATGGAATGCATAGGGATCCCTGCCCAGGTCTCACCAAGTTGAACGCAGGCCTAGTGAAAGGTTGTGGACCCACAGCTAACTAATGAAGCCAAGGGATGCAGGTAGAGCCTCATGAATGCAACCTTCTCTAGGAATGGCAACACCAGCAACCACAGTCCTAGAGCTAGAGAGTATGGAAGACACTGCCCCAAACCCCATACCCTGTTCCCAAAGTACACACAAAGATGAAGAACATGGATGTGCCTTAGCCAGTGAGGAGACTTCCTTAGGTCTGGTACCCTGAGCTTGTATATCAGCTGCAGCTGGTACCAATTCCAATGAAATTCCCCAGATTACCCAGAACCAATCAACAAAAGACTCTGGGCGTGGTACTAAGGGGCCTGATCCCTGCCCTGTGAAGTGCCCAGGCCCAAGATGAAGAAAGGGATTTCTAGGGAGACCAGAAGGCCTGTGATTCCCTAATACAGAATGAAGCTTAGTAGTGGTTGTATCATAGCGCCTTGGGATCTATGTCAATAGTGAAATGAGAAAGCCAGAGGCAATGCAGTCACCTCATTTGGAACAAAATAGTTTCCCAGACACCAGGGAGCTTTCTGGATTGGATATAAAACCAATGAGGGCCATGGAAACTCTTGCAGTGACATTCGCCCGTCTGCAATAGTGACAAAGATTATAAAGTTTACTCATTTCTTTCCAGCAAGATTCAGTACCTGAAACGGGGCAGCTGGAGTAGAAGATGTGGCATTCTTTGTTCCTCTTTCCAGGCTTTCCAAATCCCTGTGTTGCTTACAGTGGCTTTTGGTGAGTCTCTTGAAAATTCAAACTTTCCTTGGTTTGTTCTGGCTCTCTGTGGTAGAAGTGAGAGCAGGGTTTCTGTAGCCAATCGTCTTAGATTCAATCTTGACTGTAACATTTGACAATTTCTATAGTGCAGAATCACTCACATGGTAAATTTCAAGTTATAATATGTGCTGTCAATGAACATGGAACTGGGAAGAGATGTATAGAAACAGCTCTCACAAACCACACCATATGAGAGAGTTTCAGCATAGCATAGTACATGCATTGGCAGTGTTGTTCATGCGCTCTGAAGCCTTGCTTGTATTTTAATTAATTCAGTCTATCATTAGCTGAGAATGATTTCTAAGTTGAGATCATTCTCTGCTACTTAATTTTTTGCTGCTTTTAGTCTTTAGGAAGATTGTGTTTTTGTTCTAATGGTTCCTTTTTGAATATCTTTATGATTTCTCAACCCCTTTACCAAGATTTCTGCTGTTCACTGTCAGCTTTGAACAATATCCTTTTACTTCTACTTTTAATTGTCACTTAATAAAAATAACTAAGAGATTATTGGATGGAATTTGCTTCATTTTCTATTCATTCATCTGCTTTTGTACTACATTTGCACCTAGAATTAAATGTATTTCATGTTTGCCACTATTCTTTCTGCAGACTTATAGATCCCAGTAACCTCTCGCAGTATGTGGTGCAAAGCAGACAATCAACAAACAGGAATTTAATTAAAGAATAAATGATGTTGTTGATATGTTTAATCAAGGATAAGATCAACTGTGTAGAATGCAGATTTTTATCAGTATTCAGGATCCTGAAAAATACAGGACATTTTGAATTTTTTAATCACACTGTTGTCAGAGTGCGTGCCCTAAGCCATCCAGACAATTAAACCCAGATATAATTGTCACCAGGAAAGATAATGCAGCAAGCATAGTTTGTCCTTGCAAAAAATATAAGTAACTTTGTGTCCTTGATCATTCACAGTAAATCTTTCACTGAAAAGAAGAATTTTTGCCATTTAGTGTATTCTTGCTTTAACGAAAAGATAAAACAGAACAGAATACATCCACAGGAGAGGGGATTTTCACCTCACAACAATTGGATCTGTATTTCTTACCAAAGGCTAAAAGCTGTGTGCAGCCTTCAGCAACAGAGCTTTGCAGGCTGTTTTCAAGGGGACTCAGATTGCTCAAAAGCGACATGAAACTAAAGAGCCAGTGATGAGAAACAAACATAATGGGTCAGGGGTACCCAGGAGGAAGAGAACACCGCGCAAGGAAATCTGACTTTTCTATTAATTCCAAATGAAAGAGAAAGATCAAGAAACGTAACAATTAAGAAAACAAATGTCTGGTTTGCCCACGAAACTAGCCAGTTCAAGAGGTACAAGAATCAGCAGAGACCAGCCCAGGAGGAGTCTTCCAATCTATGACATCCCTGAGCACAGCTGCTAGAGGACATGAGGCCTCTGGCATACAATTCCCTTTGTGAAAAAGAGAAATGAAGAGCACAGGTGATGTTTTGAGACCAGGTGGTGAACTGAGACTTTGGGATGCATACAGTTTATGAAATCTCATGATAACTTTAGGAAGTAGGGATACTGCTTATTGGCTGGAGGTATGTGCAGACAGAAGTTCTCCAAACACGATATTGTGAATCTGGAATTTAAAAGACTCAAGATAAGTGACAAAGTTTCTCCTGAAACCTGAAGTTATTAATATTTTAGTATTTGGAAAAAATATGCTGATTTACTGATTTACATATGAAACTAAATCATAGGTTCTATTGCATAAATGAGTAGATGTTGAGCTTTTGTGTAAAAATAAGCCCCTCAATGTCTCAGAGAATTGTGACAGTTCAGTCTGCATGGTAACAACCAAAATTCACCCTTCCATTTACAGCTTCCCTGTTCTGTTAGCAAACTGCCACCCATATGCCACCCACTTGCAGGCGGAGGGTTAGCCAGTGGAGCCGTCAGGCTGGCCCCAAGGCATCCATTTTGTAAAAAGAACTGTAAAAGCCTGTAAAATTCCACAAAGAACAATCATAAAGCACTGTTGTTTAGTGCTTCCATCTACAGATAAAATTACGTGAAACTAAGAAGATAAACGTTACTTAACCAGAGTCATATAACTAATTACTAAGCTAAAATACGAACCCTGTTCTCATTTCATGTAAAAGCTTATTCTCTACACTTCATTTTTTAATCTCTATACTACTATGATGTGTTTGATGTCATGTTTTCAAAAGTGTTTGTGTTATATAGATATATTGTATAAACACACACAAGCCAGAGCTTATATTTTCATTGTTAGTTTCATAGATTGATGAAGCCAAATTTATCTTAAAATTGCAAGTAACATGCATCTGAACGTCCCAACAGTATGTATAATAAATGCCCTCTAATACATTTATCATCATGCGTTCCAGAGACCTGACTTGAGAATTTGCCTGAGGGGCCTGTGATTCCAAAATCCCATGTAGATGCTGCTCCATGTGCCAGCTGCTGCATCCGAGGCAGATATCTGTTATCGGACTGGAACAGGAGAAGATGGCCTGAGTTCCTGGACCCTACACCCACACGGCAGACCCCAGTGATGCCCAGTCTCCTGCTGCTACCTGGCCCACACTAGTCATTGCAGGCCTCTAGAAGACGGAAGTTCTTTCTTTCTCTCTCTCCAAAAGTCTTTAGAAACAAAACAAGAACCTGTATCACTTGTCAGAAATTATTATGTTAAATATAAAAACAGAATAATAAGGTCCTTTATCCATCTTCGCTTCTGGAAATATTTAGTAGAAAGGTCAATAGTAATAGGATCAAGCCATTTTGCACGTGAATTTTTATCAAATAAGCAGTATAAGAATAAACTACATATTTTTGTCCTAAAAGTTACTTCAGAAACCATAAGAGAAATTATTTAAACAAATGCATTCATCTCACACACATAATCTTATCAGTAGATGTAATTATAGATTTCATTATATGCAAGCAGATTGTATATGTAGGAATTTTTGTTCTTTAAAAATAGCACACAGTAATTTATAATAATGATTATATTTTATTATATAGTTGTATATTATTATAATATTATCCTGAGGAACTGGGGGGTACAATTTGAATGATACTAATAAATCTAAAATCCTGAAAGAAAATGCCATTGAATATATTTTATCATAGAAGTAGTAAAATTCATATTTCAACCTCAGAATATTATCAAGTTATTAAGAAAGGAGAGAAACCACATAATCTCTAAAATAGACTCCAGAAAAGACATTAAATAAAATGCATTACCTGTTCATGAGAAAAATCCAAGCAAACCAATGAAAGAAATGGAATTTCTTGAACTTGATAAAAGATTTCAAAGTCCTTTGTAAACATTCTCCCCAGTGGTGAAATCTGACAAAAAACAATTTCTGTTAAGGTTAGGAAAAAAATTAAAGATGCCCCTTTATTACCACATAGAATCAAAATTAAATCACATTCTAGCTTATGCCATGAGTCAAAAGAAAGAAAAAAGAAGTTACAGGACTACAAATAGAAGAATAAATGTGTTACGGTTGCAAATTTACAATCATTTCTATTATAAATCCAAGTTGCTGACATTAACAGCATGAGAATGACCGCTGGATGCACAAAACAACAGTAGTGTTATATACAGACACCTCAAATATCTCATGGAGGAACAGGTGCTGTAGCACAGACATTGACATCCCTCAAAGCCCGTCGGATTCAGGCTCTATCTGCTGCTCTTAGAATCCAGCTCCCTCGCACATGGTCCATCACCACCCACCTGGCAGACACAGAGTTCCAGATTTGGGCTTGACCCAAGCCAGCAGAGGAAAGGAACATTTTTCTTTCTTGGTTTCCCCCTCTTTCTGTATCACTCTACATGTCAAACACTTATGTTTTTAATTTTACAAACACATTTTTAAATGAATTTTTTAAGCTCATGGAAAATTGAATTGAAAATAAGTTTATTTTGGTGCGAAAGAATTTTCTTTTAATTCTGTGCATAGCTTGTTCACAAAATGCATAAACTTTTTTCCATAAACTTCTTGAAAGCACTCTCATTTTCTTGGATTTTGAAGATTTTTATTACAAAATAAGTTTATATCTTAATTTATTACCCATAAATCTTTTGTGATGCCCTCATATAGCAATATTATTTAAATATCATGGTTATATATAATTGACAAAAATCAACTATCAACAGCACAACATTAACCAAAAACTCTAAGCTTAAATTTCAAAAAGCTTAAACATCCCAATTATTTTGCTCCATGCACATGTAATGTATAGACATGTATTTTGTTTATATATATACGTGTATATAACTATGTATTTCATATATATACATATATATATATTTAATAAAAGTATAAAGATGGAGCTGGTATGGTGAAATATCAAGCTAATTCTCTACCTGTGGTACTCAATTCTCAAATGGGCACTGGTTTGAGTCCCATCTGTTCCACTTCAGTCTCACTCCCTGTTTATGGTCTGGGAAAGCAGCAGAAGATGGTCCAAGTCCTTGGGCCCCTGAAACCAAATAGGATATAGTGGAAGAACTACCTGGCTCCCAGCTTTTAACCAGCCCAACTCTGGCCCTTGTGTCCATTGGAAAGTGAACCAACCAATCAATGCAAGCTCTCTCTCTTTCTGTTTCTTCTCCTCTATGTAACTCTGACTTTTATGCATATGTGAATAGCCAACAAATCAAACACACATACAGGAAGGGAAGATGAGAAGAAAATAAGAAGAGATAGAAATACAGGGAACAATTATTTTAATAAAATACAATTTAGAATAAACAAGGGAAACATGTAAAGCTACAAGGGCGTAATACTAAATTCATCTTATTTATCTCTATATTTTTCATGTGTTTGTAACGTTGCAGAAAGCTTTTACTTTCTTAAAAAGCCAACAGGGAGGTGCTATAGGGGGAAATGTATGGCAAAATTTTAAATGACATTGGATTTTCAACACAAATGAACATATTGCAAAATACTGGCAGGATGAGGGATCTTAGTCT
Organism: Ochotona princeps; assembly: GCF_030435755.1. NCBI lineage: Eukaryota > Metazoa > Chordata > Mammalia > Lagomorpha > Ochotonidae > Ochotona > Ochotona princeps. The sequence continues at coordinate 14,146,162 of NC_080836.1, read as the reverse complement.
TGCCCCAACCATGAAATGACAATCTCAACTCAAAATAATAATAATAATAATAACATGAACTACTGGAGTATTCCCACCTCTGCCAATAATTCAACTTCCATAGCCTCTGGAGAAATTCGTAAGCCAGCAAACCTACCAGCACAGGTAAACTGTTTTTTAGCTTTGGGGTCTCTTTCTTTTTCAGTCAAGAGTTATTTCTTCTCTTTTGTCCCAAGAGAAAAACAACAGATCAGTAAATACATTTCTGGATAGAGACAAATGACTTCATTGCTTGGAAAATAAATGAGTTCCACTAAATGTTCTTTTCTTCCCTGGTGTTGCTTTGTTGTCATTCTTCTTGTCCCCAGAATTTGTCTGTGTCATTAAACACTGTGAGTTTCTGAATATCTGGAGCTGATGAAGCACATGTCCTTTATCGCCCGTTGTTTAATAGAAATGCTGCAGACAAATCCATTTTGTTTTCCCTGTGATTCATCATGAGGACACTGATTTTAATTTCAGCAATCTTTCCTATGTGACTCCCTACCAAAAAAAAAAAAAAAAATACCTCTGTCCTTGGAGAATAAGACAGCCCACATAAGGTCCCCTGTGACAGGAGAAAGTAAAAATTGGCATTACCCTCAGGAGTGCTCAGAGAACATTCACTGGAGTAAATGTGTTAGACAAGCATGGTCAGAGGAGATCATCTGAGAAGAATCACCACTGACAAAGAAAGACCCAAGACTGCAAGAGCAAAACCTGCATCGGGCTGATGAAGGAGCGAGTGAGCAGTTGCCGCAGTTCTCTTGCTACTCACACTGGACTGCTCGATGAGAATGCCCTGCAGTCTTGTTCCAATCAATCAATTTCGCCAGTCAAGATAGAAAAAAGTTCACTCTCACTGTGGGAGTTTTCGTCTATGATGAGATGGGAAGGGCTCAAGTTCTTAGGCCTAGGCGTAATGAGTGCCTTTTTTTGTCCTTTGGGAAGCTTGTTCTTCTACCTATTGGGTCCCGAAACCCTGGACTGGCACAAGGGTGGTCCCTGCAAGCTACTGACTGAGTCACCAGAGGTCCACACTGACCATACCTGTCCCCTTCAGAAGCAGGAAAACCTCCTGCTCCTTTCCCAGTTCCAGCTAATGTCTTCTTCCCTGATGACCTGGTTCCAACATTTAATTCTTTTTCCATCTTTGGGGATGTCCACTGTGCAAAGCACATACTAATGTAGCTGAATGGTTTTCACAGGCACATAATTAGACTGAAGCCTAGCTCCTATAATGAAAAACTTGGACCAGACCATTGGCCTTTATTGTCTGGAAGGAAACCCTATCACTACATTCGACTAACTCCTTACCTCATGGGCTGGAGCCTACCAGACCATCATAAATTCCCTGAAGTTCTCTCTAACTAATCAGAAACCTTACATGAATCCTCTCAACCCGAGTTGTCTGTAACAATCTTAACCCCCAACTCCTCCCAAAGCCTAGAGATTAAGCGATTGCTGCCCAGACCCTTATCTGTGCTTTACAATAAATGGTTACTTTCTTCCATCACCCTATTAGCAGTGATTTGCTTTCTGGCTAGTCAGGTGAGCAGATTCAGTTTGGGAATTCTACAACAATGCCTGCAAATACTTTGAGATACTGTTGGGCAACACGGTTCCAAAATGCAAAAAGTAAATGAAATAGTTCTAAGCACAAAAATAATTTTGGGTATCTGTGTACCTTGGGTGCTTCTTCACAAAATACTAGTCTGATTAAATGAATCGTTTCTAAACCATACTCCTTGCAGCACTATTGTATGTTAGAAATGCTTTAATGAACAAGGCATAACAAAACATGTAGGTTTCCCTCCGTCTTTAGTTTGGTGAATGCTCGTTTGCTTGATTGGGTAAATACAGCAGCTCCCATTGTATAATAAATGGAATTTAGATTTTCAGACTCCCACCTACAGAAGTAGATCTTCATGGGTTCTGAATAGCAAAAGGAGCGAGGTGGTGTTTAAATGATGAAACATGTGAAAATAGCTGTGTGTTGTTTAAATGACATAACATAGTACTCTAACATAATACTCTTAATTTTAGCATTAATTTTAGCATTCTTCTATTTATACAAAATGCCAGCTTTATGTGCATGGAAATTAAGTATCATGGGACATTATTCAAAACCTCATTCTAACATAGTGAATATGGGTGAACAGGCTATCAGGATAGCCATGCTTTCGTTGACACAGATTTCATTGGTATCAGAAGCCAAACACTATTACGAGAAAGGTAAGAACATAAGAGTCTGTGACATCACATCAACCTCAACACAGCCATCCATCAAGGGAAGTCATAAGGACCATGGTGCAGCAAACCATATAGTCATCCTCATCCATGATATTTGATCTCCCTTCACTTAAATCTGCATTTTTTTTTCTAGAAAATCCTATCCAAAGCAAAACTTCTCAGCCACGACTCCAGGCAGCTTTGATGGCTCCTATGGAGTGTTTCACAGATGAGACAACTTTCTCTGGAGAGTTCCCGTTACGTCATTCATCATAGATGCCAGAAGTTGACCAATGGTTTGCAGATTGCACCACAGAAAAATCCAATATATTATCATCCGTATGCCCCTAGTAGAGGCTTAAAGGGATTAGAACAAAGATGGAAATGAAAGACTGTGACAATTGGCTGTTAAAGATTCTGGACTTCTGACAAGAATGCAAGAACGTTCTTTTTCATACTATGCCGTCAACATTATGTGATTTGTATGATGATCTGTTTTGCCTCTCTCTGGAAAGAAAGCAATTTTCTGGCCTTTGGATCCAAGGCAGACATGCCCCACAGACTGGGTAATGAAGAAAGACCAGTCAATTTGGAGTAGCTCTGAACTGCAGCTCAAGGCCATTTCCTTTCTCTGCATTTGAAGATGTAACTTCTGGGTGAAACTCAACAAATAGGAGAGTAGTTATGTGAGCATTTTTAGATCTGGAAAAATGCAGACATCAATACTGTCTTTGAAAGATAACTTACTCAAGTCCTGTTGGTAACCTGTGGCTATTCAAACAATCACAACAGGAATATTAACTGGAAAAGTGCTCATTGTTTTCGTTTTGTTTCTCACTGCATTAGTACATTTCTAAGTGTTATTTAAATTGTCCTTCTGTATGGAATTTATTTTTATTTGAATATCTGCATTGTTTCCACGGGATAATAAACTTTAACTTCCACATAAAAGAAAACTGATGAATTTCTAAATCATGTGGAGCTTCTATTTTTTAAGATGCATTATTTATTTTTGTTTGAAAGGTAGACTTATAAAGAGAAAAAGAGAGACAGAGAGCTAAATCATTTGAGCTTAATCACTTCCCAAAAGGTCACGTCAGCTGGGACTGGGCCTGGTTCAATCCCTGAGCCAGGAGCCTCATGGGGGCTGCCATGTGAGTTTAATGGGATGCAAGATCTTGGGCCATCTTTGTTTCTTTCCCAGCTGCATGCCCAGGCAGCTGGTTCAGAAGTAAAACAGCTGGGACTATATCAGCGTCAAATGGGATGAGAGGGCAAGCAGAGGCACTGGTTTGGCAGTTCCTTTTTCTTTGCTTTTTTTCCCACAATCAATTTTCATGTATTTATTAATTATATACCTGTATCAGCCAAATTGTCAGGCAATAACCCAACTTCTGAATAAAATTACTCACTATGTTCTATTTTTGTTTTTGTATTTGTTTTTAGTGGGGTTTTGTTGAAGATTGGTTATAGGTTGCATTACAAAATCTTATATGAAAGGTACAAATAATTAGGAGGTAGAATTCACAGTTAAAATCCTTAGATTTAACATCATTTTATCTTATAGTACAGCAAACATATGATATCTGACCTTTTGGGATTGGCTTATTTACCTTACCATAATGATTTTCAGTTTGGCCCATTTGGCCACAAACAATGTATTTCATTTTTTAAAAATAGAGGAGTAGTATTCCATAGAGTAGATGAATCACAGTTTCTTTCTCTAGTCCTCGGTTAGTGGACATTATGGCTGCTTCCATGTTTGTGCGATTATTGATTGAGCTGCAGAAAACATGGGGGTGCATGTTGCTTTCTGATGCAACAAGCATTTTATACGATAAGTTCCTAGAAGTGGTATTGCTGCGTCATATGGTGGGTGGATTTTCAGGTTCCTGAGTATTCTCCATACTGACTTTCATAATGGTTGCACCAGCCTACGATTCCACCATCAGTGGGGTAGATTCCCTTTTTCCCTCAATCTCGCCAGCAGGCATTGTTTTCTGTATGTGGGCCATTCTTACTGGAGTTAAGCAGAACTCCAGTGTTGTTTCCATTTCAATTTCCTGTATTGCCAGGGAGCTTGAGCATTTTTATTAGCCATTTGGATCTGTTCCTTTGAAAAATGTGTGCCCATTTCCTTTGCCCATTTCTTGACTGGTTTGTTTGTTTTACTGTTTTGGTTGTTCTGGAGTTCTTCCTGTATTTCCTAGAAATTAGTCCTTGTCTCCTGTATAGTGTGTGAACGTTGTCTCCCATTCTGTTGGTTGCTGTTTTACTTTGTTGATTGCTCCTTTGCTGTGCAGAAGCTTCTTGGCTTAATGTAGGTCCCATTTGTTTATTTTGGTCTTGACTTCCTTGGTTTTTGATGATTTTTCTAGGGAGTCAGCGCCTACACCTATATCTTGCAGAATATTTCCCACTTTTTCTTCTAAAACTTCGATGGTTTCTGGATGTAGATTTAGGTCTTTTATCCATTTAGACTTGATCTTTGTGTATGGTGAAAGGTGTGGGTCTTGCTTCTTATGTCTGCAGACTGTTAATCAATTGTCCCAACAGCATTTATTAAAGAGACCTTCCTTTTCCCCTGGACTGTTTTCAGTTTTCTTGTCAAAGATTAGATGGCTGTGCATGTGTGGGTTCCCTTCTGGTGTTTCTATTCTGCTCCATTGGTCTTCCTCTCTGTTTCTTTGCCAGTACCCGGCTGTTTTGACAACTACTTCCCTATAAGACGTCCACAAGTCTGGGACTGTGATCTTTCCCTCTAGGCTCTTCTTCTTCAGGATGGTTCTGACTATTCATGGTTTTTTGTATTTCCAGGTGAACCTTTGTATCATTTTTTCCAGCTCTGTGAAGAATGTTCTTGGTATTTTGATTGGAATCACATTGAATGTATAAATTGCTTTGATAATATGGACATTTTGATGATATTGACTCTGCCTATCCAGAAACATGCTATGTTCCTCCATTTTGTGAAGTCTTCTATTTCTTTTCTTAAGGTTTTGTAATTTTCCTGATAGAGATCTTCCACTTCTTTAGTTAGGTTTATTCCCAGGTACTTAATTTTCTTTTCTGTTATTTTGAAGGGTACCATGCTAGTTAGTTCTTTTTCAGCCTTGGAGTTGTTTATGTACGTGATGAATTTTTTGTATTCCTTATCTGGCAGTTTCTCAATGTCTTCATCTTGCAGCTCTGAGACTGACATGGTATTTTTTTCATTTTGGGGGGACGCACTGGCTCCTTCATCTGAATCAGTTCTTTCTCTGCTACTTCTCCCCATGTCTGTGTGCTGTCTTGTCTCTTGGCGTTTTTAGCTTATGCTGTGTTGCTGGGGATTTCTGGGACAACTGTGCCTGTCTGGTGACCTGGGCATTGCAGCGGCAGAGATATACAGACTGTATCTTTACTTGTGAGTGGATGTGGGGATTTCTCTCTAACCTGTTTTCTTCAGGTAACAACAGGTGGGTCATGTGGGTGCTTTTTGGCCAGAAGGCTTGTCAGCTGCTGCCACCTTGTGGTCGACCGGTGCTTTCACCCTTCTCATTGCTTTAGAGTCCTTGTCCTCCCCAGCCATGGTCAGGTATGCTGCAGAGATGTTTGTGTGACCACTTTCTGCACAGCTGTTTCTCGGCAAGAGTGTGTCTCAGCTGCCGCTCTGTGTGCAAGCACCTTAGCTGCTCGGTGCCTGCACGACTCCTGCCCACCAGGCAGTCGGGCAGAGCAAGTATAACCCCAGCTGTTGTTCAATTGGTATACTCCCCACTCTTAGCGGCCTGGTTCTGGGGGCCCTGTCTTTCTTTGTCACCATTGGGCGAGTGCTGTATTTATTCCCAGTATTCGCACACCTTCCACTGCTGAGTGCCTCTTCAATCTTTGCTTGCCGGGTGGCTGCTCAGCGTGCATTGTTTCTGTTTACTCTTCAGTATCTGTACTCACTCTGTTCTGCCATTGAGAGAAAGCTTATCCCCCATCCCCAACCCCCACCCCCGAAGGCCTCCCTCCCGGGTTATTCTGGTGTCCGTCTGGGTGGCTCAAGCTTCAGACCCTTCAGTTGCAGGTGAGATCCAACCTTCCCCGCATGCGTCTGTCTCCTAGGATGCGCTCTGATTACCCTTTCCCCAGTGGCGCCCCCTCCTCCGGTGGGGTTGTACAGTTCTGTGCCTGCAGTTTCCTCCTCAGGCAGGCTTCCCTTCACCAGTGTCCTCAGGGTCTTTCTTCCTCTTTCAGTTTCCTGCGGGAAACTGTGGGAGGTGAAGATTCCTGTTCGGAGTCTCCCTGTGTCGATTCGTGACTCACCAGACCTCCACTGTGTTCCTGCTTGCCCCGGATGGCATCTACCTTCACCCTCACACAGGCTGCAGATTACAGGTTTGAATGTCCTTTGCAGTTCTCTCTCTTGCGGCACCTGCCTCGGTCCTGCCTACTCCAGGGAACTTCGGACACCTTTCCCAGCAATTCTCTTCCTCTGGCTCTCTGTTCCACTGAATTCCATCCCCTTCCCTCCGCGCATTCAGCTACTACAGCCTTCCGCAACCAGCCATCTTAGGACCTGCAGGAATTTCTTTTTCTAAGTTGACAAATGATAGCCCTTGTGTTCCAGGAGAGGAGTCTGGAGTATGTGTATAAGGTGAGTGTGTGTGTGTGTGTGTGATAACCAGCGAATTCATTTTGCTCAAGGAAACAACAGCTCTCTGAAAATGTCCACCTAGTTGCTCCATCTTAGAGGCAATGGATCCTGAAGATGTACTTCCTTGGTTTTAAAGGGAACATGCTGCTATCTACAAAACTTAAGGAAAGTTGCCAAGAAATAAAAATCTGAATGTTGGACTAAGAAAGTAGTGATATGTTTTCCCTGGCTTGTGGTAACTGATACACAGAAAATGGGAGGAAAAAAAAGTAATCTGAGACTGAGATTGGCATTTCGATATTTGATTGTTGTTTACAGCCTTTGTTTATACTCTTGTGGAATAGATTTTTCTTCTTTCCATTTGCTGTGCATTGAAATCTTTACCTAATGGATGTTAAGTCTGTGGTTGCAGAGTGAAATGAAAGGATGCCACTGTGAAATTTTTAAAATGAGGAAAGAACAAAGGAGAAGGATAGATGGGAAACACGGGCGGGCAAGGCGGGAAGGATCTCCACATCTGCTTCCAAATGTGCATTGTAAAACACGGGAAATTTGTTCACAGAAATGAAATCAGGTTATTTTTGTTTTTTAAGGTGCTGGTGTATCACCACTAGTCCATCTCCTGCTGAACACAGACCTTACTGAAGGAGATGATCCCTTGGATTAACCCAGTTAGATTGTACATCTCTGGATGGTGTGTTGACCTCTCTGTCTGAATAGGACATGGCTCTTAATGGTCTCTGACCTATAAGATGATCAGACTACCTATCTACTTCCAACATGCTGTATTACACAATGGAAAGTGAATGAGATAACAAAAAATAATCCCATTGTATAAGAGATAGTAAGGAAACAGTCCCATTAAACAAGAATAATGAGAACTCCAGAATGTACTTAGTTAATTCTATAAGATCCCATTCTCTTGTGTTGCTACTGAACTCTGAAAATACTTCTAGTCTATTAAACTTCGTATAAGACTGAAGACAGGATTCAAAACAAAATGCCTCCCTCATTTTCTGGGCTTCTGAGTTATTGCAATTTTCTTTTTATGAGTTGAATTCAGAGGTTCAAGGTGTAACCACAAGGGCTGGGTGTAGTCAAATATGGTTTTATGTAAAACCTAGCAAATCACATGCTAAGGCAAGGAAAATCTTGCCTAAATATTCTCTTGTAATCTGAAATTTTTTTCTTTTTTTCTTTTGTCCTTTTTCGTTATTGCTGTTGTTACTTTTCTTCATTTTTAATGATAAAGCTCCATAGGTTCAGGGATTTCTCCTCCCACCCACCCACATCGTTTTCCCCTGTCTTATAACAAAAGAAGTATAGTTGTTTTTTTTTTTTTTTACAACAATCACAAGTTAATCTTTCTTCTATTTAAGTGTATCGAAACATCGTGGGTATAGACAATGGTATAAAGTCCAGCATTCTGTTGACAAGGTATATTTAACAGTTTCATTGGCAGTCAATCGTTTATACAGAAAGAGGGATGCTTACTGCAATGTATCTTCACTTCGTGGTTTAATTGCCACAATCATACAGTTCTTTTAGATAAATATGTGTATATACATAGTTACCTGTGTATCTATTGCACTTGTATTTTGCATGAAGGTTGCCTTATACCAGAGAGAATATAGGATATTATTCTTTTGGGGATTAGTTTATTTCACTGAGTGTAATGGTCTGTAGTAGAGACCATCTTGTTGTAAATGATAGAATTCCATTCCTTTCAATGGCTAAGTAGATGGAGAAATTTACCATGTTTCTGGATCGGCATCATCAAAATGTCCATAATACCAAAAGTATCATACAGACTCATGGCAATTCCAATCAAAATCGTAAAACGTTCTTCTCGTAAAAGATGGTAGGATAATTCATCTGGAAACACAAGAGACCACAAAAAGCCAAAGCTGTCCCAAAGAATAAAAACAAAGCAAGAAGATTCACAATTCCAGACTCCAAGACATACTACAGAGCAGGGGTCATCAAAATGATCCGGTACTGGCGCAGAAGCAGAGATCAGTCGAATGGGATAGAAAGCCTAGAAGGCAGCCCACCCATGTAAAGACAGGTCATCTTTGACAAGAGAACTGAAAATAATCCAGGGGGACATGTTGGTCTCTTCAGCAAGTGCTGTTGGGACAACTGGTTAGCAGCCTGCTATTTTACATTCATATTTATTTATTTTTAAAACTCCACACATGAAAGAGAATTCCTTTGTTTTTCTACAACTGATTTACATAGATTTTGACTCCTGTGTAATCATTCTGTGTTAACCATTGTGCATGTAGCTGCATGTAACAGAAGTTTAATAACAGTAACCGAACCTGAAACAAAAAGTCAAAATTCGTGAAGCACTCAGAAAATCAGATCTCTCCTATAATATTCATTTGTCTTCAACAGATGGCTTCTATGTTCTGATCAGAAGTTATTTCTTTGATGAAACTGAGTCAAAATAGGAATTAAAGATTTTGAACTTGGTGTGTGGTCAGCTGCAGATTATGTTGAGATTTTCATAGGAAAGAAGAATGTTAACAATCAAGCAGTTTCCAGAGCAAAATCCACTTGAAGTGAATGAAGAGTTTGTACTTACAGATAACACCCAAGCTCTCTGTAGGCATTTGCGTTTAAGTAAAGAGGAAGTCTGATTTCCTGTATTATGTGTTTGTGGGGAAAAGAAGATGATTACTGAATCATGATGACATCAGTCCATTTTCTTGGTATTTTGATGAAGTCAGAAATGCCAGATAATCTTTCTGGGGCATAAGGACAGTCTCAACAATGACTGGTGTGGGGAAAATTGAGTTTCTGCATGCAGGAGATTGAAACAAAAACCCACAAAGTATAGACAAGAAGAGCAAATACAGGCAAATGGAATTATATAAACCTAAGAAGCCAATGCACAGAAATAAAGAAAAAATTAAAATGAAGAGACAACCAAATGGAAAAAAATATTCACAAATTATACATCTGAATTATACCATATATGTGACAATATACTCTTCTTTCTCCATTGTATAACATTGTGTAAATCCCACAGTTACAATAATATTTGTTTCAAGTAAAGATACAGTATCTAATTGTGGATGCAACACTTACAAATGAAATGAATGTGGCAGAATGCTAAAAATTCTTAAAACTTAAATTTCAAAGCATTTTTAAAGATGAAAACAAACTATATGGCATAAAACAACCACGCTTTATCCTAATTGTATGTGTGCAGATTGAGACGGGTGGACCCTAGGTTGGGCTCAACAAAACCAAAGCTTCATGCTGAGAGGGGCATGTGTGCATAAGCTATGGGACCAGTGGACAGGCCAGTCCTTGTTCTTCTCAACCAAGAATCAGAAACACAAATGGGACACCCATCCCTCCATGCATACAGCGTCTCAGGCCGGTACCAGTATCCATCTGCTGAAGTCTTACTAACTAAATCACAAAGTTAAGCCAGAATTCACTCTATTTCCTTAGAGGAAAGTCCCAAAGTCATATGGCAAAGGGTTTAGATACAAACAGGAGTCAAAAACTAAAGCCAATTCTTAAATCCACCAGAAATTAAATCAATATGAATCCCTGCACTTCCTGCCCATTTAAAAGAGGTGGGACAATTTTTACATAGTTCTTCATAGAAACATGTAAAAACAAAAGAAAATGCCACATAATTTCTGGGCAAAATAAAATATGTCTTTGTAAGAAATTAAATATGTTATTTCTTTGTAGGAAATTAAATGCTATTTATTAAGCAGTTTTCTTCATTATTTTACAAGGAAAGCTGCTGGTCACAGTTAATTGTATATGCTTCTAACAAGAATGAAAATTATTGCCTTGTTTATGTCAGAGAACTCCAGACTAACATAGGGATATCATCAAGAATGACTGCTAACTTTACCAATGAGCTTAGAAAATTGGGATTGATCATTTTAAAGGTAAATTTAAGGAGATTATATTTATGTCATAGAATGTCTATACTAGAAATATTCGATAATTGCTGAATTCAATAAACTGTGGAAACTGACTTGCTATAGATGGGTACTCCACATTTCTATCTTGGGATGATCACATCTTCAGGATACACTCATTTCATTGCTCCATGTGTCTGTTTGATGAGTTAACTAAGGCTATTCCTTCCCTTACCCTTTTATCTAGAAACTTGAGAAAAATTCTTCCAATTCTACCTTTAAGTTAGATGAATTTTTTTGATGGCTGAATGAAATTTTGACAACCTGGATAGTTCACAGCAAGGAAAGAGAAAGAGAGAAAGAGAGAAAGAGAAAAAAGAGAGAAAGAGAGAAAGAGAGAGAGAAAGAGAGAAAGAAAGAAAGAGAAAGAAAGAAAGAAAGAAAGAAAGAAAGAGAAAGAAAGAAAGAAAGAAAGAAAGAAAGAAAGAAAGAAAGAAAGAAAGAAAGAAAGAGAAAGAGAGAAAGAAAGAAAGAAACCTGCTTAGAATACAGTTAACACAGTTAAATCTGAAATGCAAGTATCGGCTGGACCACACTTCCTCTGAAACCTTCATAGAATTCTTGCTTCATCCCAGCCTATGAAACCATCTTCCTGCAATCACAGCCAGCATTACTTGTAGCTTGTAACTGTGTCACTCCAATCTCTGTATTTGTCTTCCCATGGGCTTCTTACCCTTGTGTATCTGCAGTTCTTTCCCTCTTCTTATAATTAAACTGAGCTTTGGATTAAGGGCTCAGTCTTATCTTGTTACATCTTCAAAGATTATATCCAAATAATATCATGTTCTAAAGTTCCAGGTGTACATGGAACTTTGAAAAACAAGAATTTATTCAATAAACTAAAAAAAAGGCCATTCCAATTATTGGCAGGACAAATCCAAGCTGCAACATTTGTTCTTGACTACCTCACCCAACATTCTAGGTGTCTTTGCGTTTCTGTAAAGTATATCGTCCTTAATCCATCATCATGTTGTTCAATTTCCTTTTTGCCTTAACATATAAAATCATTCACAAATTGCCACTGTGAGCCAAAAAGCGTAATTGTATTTATCTTGCACATAACTCACTTTCTGTACAGGATTATTTGTAAGTTTCCATAACCAAGGAACAGAACATGAAATCGTCCAACCAATAATTGAGCCTACCCCTTGGATTTTGTACCTGCTGATCCAAGATGGGAAAGATATTACATCAGAAATCATCTGCACTGTCCTGATGCTGACTTTTATACTCCATTGGGTGCTTTTTAGATTGTATTTTACTACCTATGTCAAAGACCAATACTGGTCAAGACTTATTACTCACCAATGAGCTGTAAAGAGACTGTTGAAAAGGGCATTGGAGGCTTCTGAAAATATAGATCACACTCTGTTGGGGCAAAAGTGCCCCTGGCCCAGGACTTCATTAGCATTAAGTTTCATGACTGCCCTTTAAGCTCTGCTACAGAGTATCTCATTGCAGCCCAGGTGTTGGAGTGTCAAGGATGGTAGAAGGTTGGCAATGTTGAGAAAGTCTGATTCTATCCTAAAACACCAGATCAGGGCACTTTCTCCCCTCAAGTCATTCTATCCAAATGCAAGGAGCCTTGCTATAAAAAGAGTGTGATAATTACTCAATCAAAATATTAGTTTAGTATCTACCGTGTGTCAAGGTAGGTATAGTCCCTCACTGACAGTCAGATGGTGGAAAAAAAAATGTGAAAAGGTAAGCATTGAGATATTTATAGCTTACACAGGACTGCTTCTCCTCTAGAGAAATGCAAATTTGGATTCAAATCCTGGACTTCTTAATTACCAAATAAATATAATCTTAGTCAGTGTACTAGCCTCTTGAAACATCTAATGTTTCACTTGGAAAGCACGGATAATTGATCTGTGTTTTTTACAGGGATGTTGTGAGGATTAAATGAACAAATGCAAGCAATACATTCAGCAAAATATCCGGCAGTTGAATATTGCTTCCTTTTATTACTATTGTCACAGTGCAAAGCCATTTTTAAAAAGGAAGAATAAAGCTAGGGGACATGCACCACTTGGTTTCAACATTTATGATGATAGGATATTAATGAAGACAACTGGGACTTTGGCATACAGGAAGACTAACAACACAGATGAGAGCCAGTACCCAGTTATAGACATACATCCATAAGATCGAGGAGTTTTGACAAAGATCCTAAACTGACTCAATGAGGAAAGACTATCATCTTTTCAACAAATGGTGTGGAATAATTAGTTATTCAGAAGTAAAACCAAAATGAAGGTCTTTATGCCATATTAAAAGTTTCATTTAAAATATACTGGAGACTTAAAGAGCTAAAATTATAATAATAAAAAACAAATTATAAGAGAAAAATCTTTGTGACTTTGTATTACACAATTTCTTAACACAAGAATGGACAAATCATTAAAAACAATAAACTGATCTTTAGTCATAATATTAAACTTTTTCTCTTTAAAGATTATTGCTGGAAAATATAACTATAAACCAGGAGCTATGGGAAATACTCATCATATATATAACTGATTTTTTAATGTTTATTTTATTTTTATTTGGAAGAGTTACAGAGAAAGAAGGATGCAGAGAGAGATCCTCCGTTGGTGGTTTAACTCACCAAGTGACCGCAACAGCTGGAGCTGGGTTGATTCGAAGTTATCGGGTGAATCTCCCATGTGAGTGTAAGGGCTCAAGGCCTTGGGCCATTCTCCACCATTTCTCCAAGTATGTTTGCAGGGGGAGGAATCACAATGGACCAGTCAGAACACAAACCAGCACTCATATGAGGTACCAGGAACACAGGCTAAGGCTTAGCCTGTTACACTCCTTGGCACTGCCCCTACATACGCACTATATTCAGTCAACAGAAACTGGAAACAATCCAATGTCTATCAACCTGTGAGTAAATAAAGAATTGAAGTATCTTCATGTAATACATTAATACTCAGCTACAAAAAGAAACAAAATATTTGTACATGGAAACATTGTTCTTAGTCCAAGATCCTGCTCCCAAGCCGTAAGCAGGGAGCAGGATCAGAAGTGGAGCAGCTGGAACACAAACTGGCCCTGATGCCAAGCCATGCAGAGTCAGCCTACTACACCAAAGCTCCAACCTCTATTCCTTTCTATATTAATACCTATACCCTATTATGGAGAAGAATGAGAAATATCCAAGAGCTTATATTTAAACTGATCTCTAGTTAAATTCACATGAGCTTTGACCCTAAACTCTGTCAAAAATAATGTGAGTGCAAATAATTCTCTATTAAGCATTGCTTTTGAAAGTCAATGAATACAGAAAACAAGGAAATAAAGTCATATAACTAAAGGTCAAAAGGAGATAGTGACAGAGACTTATAAACACAGAGCCCAAGTTTATTTATTATGTCAGACTCCTAAGTAACTTTGTAGTCTCAAAGATGAGTTGTGCAGAGCCTTTGGTGTGCCACAATGGATGGCATAAGTACTATCGAATTGCCAGACAACTGCGTCTTTCTGTTAAAGATGGAGAGGGAGAAGATTAACTAGAAAATCATAAGGAAAACAGAACTGCAAGATGGTGAAGAACAATTCTGTTCACCTGACTAGAATACAACCTGAAAAGTGTGCAAGCAAGCATTAGCATGATCACAATTGCATCCCAAGAAGCAGTGATTCCACTAATCTGCTGCAGCAAGCCACCTGATTGGGGAGACACATGTAAATAACACCAGATGAACATCTGCTTGTCATGGTTTGCATTATTTTTGTTACTACTTCATAAAATGCGGTCACAGTCACATTGCATGACCTTATTTAAACAATTCAAAATAATTTTAATGGAGGCCCTAAAACTGAGGGCAAGTTTAGTAATTATCCTAATTTTGGTAATAATGATGAAGATAACTTAGATAAAAATAAGTGGCAACCTTTCCCACACTCACTTGTCCAATGAAATCATCTGTGAACAGATTATGGCTCCTCATAAAATCCACCACAATGCACCAATCTAAAACTTAACTTGGAAACTAAAGCGCATCTGTAAACAAAGGATTAACATGGGCATTGTTGTTGATTCTAGAAATAAGAGAAGTAAGAAGAGTGCAAATTTACCAGCATTCTCTAGATGAGATTTTTTTTAGTAAACCAACAAGATAATATCTTGAGTACAAAGTGTGACAATAGCTAAGAGATGTTGTGCAAATGTCAATGTGCATAAATATAACACACTTTTTCTAATATTTTCCTGCCCCAGTAACAATCTGTTTGCCAAAATCCATGTGTAAATAATTGTTCAGATTGGTCAATCAATATATTGCAAATTTGGTCAGCTTGATCAATCTTGCCATATGGCCACTTGAAGAGCTTTAAAAACTGAAGTTTTGGGTTGGTATGATATACTGTTAGCTAGCAGGTCCTGAGATCTAAATGCCTCACAGGCTAGAAGTGCCCCCATGAGCTTAACTTAAAAGATTCGCTAGTTGTTTTTTGTTTTTGTCTTTGTTTTGTTTTTGTTTTTTTACTAATAGTTCACCAAATCACTGTGCTTGTTATCATGCACCAATTGTCTTTTGCTCATTTGTTATCAATCATGAACACTGAGTTGGATAATGATAATAATAATAATAATAATAATAATACATAAACAAACATGGAAGAGAAATCAAAGTGCACATGACTGAGTTCTTTTTATAGATTGGCTTTCCCTGTTTCTCCAAGTACATGGTGATAGAAGGCTACCCCCAAATCCCAAGTTTGTATAGCATCATATCAAGGCAACTCAGTGTACCATAGACCAGAATCTCACATTCCAAATTCTGAGATTAAAGCATATGATTATCCTTAGACCCAGCAACCAGATACAGCCCAAACACCTATGGGAAAAGAGGAGCTCAGAGAGAATGAAGGGGGCCTCTGAGAGAGTACTAGAGGGGAGGGTTATCTGGTGGGGAGAGATGTAGTTCTCAAGGAAATCATTGTTGTGTCTTCTGGTGTAACACACAACATTCTGTACATCATCCGTCAGTCATTTGGGGACCTTGATGTAGTCTTTCAGGTTCCATGTGTGGGCTAGAGCCCAAGAGTTTGCATTTCCAGCAAGCTCCCAAGTGTTCACACTGCACTTATTCAAAATTGCTTGCCCTCCAGTTTGCACATCTAAATGACTATTGTCATGGGGTAACCACTGGGATGATGAATAACTTGGGTCTGTCTTCAAGACAGAGCATGCTCTGAGTAGCACAGCAAGCTGAATGCCTCCGATTGTGGAAGTCTTCAGGATCTCCCTCAGCTTTCAACATGAAACTGCCACAGCAGCCTACAATCAGTGAGTGATTAGGAGGGTATAAAGGCCTTGAGCCCATTGACCGATCCCTGTGCAAGACAGGGACTGGGTGATGAGGTACATCGAGGCTAGCTTCCTGGAACAAAAATAATAATACTAAAAAAAATTTTTTTAAGGTCAAAGGGGAAAATCTAGGTGTTAGAGTGGAGAATAACTTGTCTGTTTGAGGAGATGCTTAATTCAAGCATGAACAGGGAACAGTAGAATTGTAGAAGAGAAAGTGAGTTCGTTAAGAAGGGTGATCCTTTAAAGAAAGAATCAAAGCAAGAGTTTTTTGTTTGTTTTCAAAGATTTGAGGATTTTCTCAGGAAAGGTGGATTTGTGCCTTCGTTGCTAATTTAGAAAAAGAATGCTTTAATTGGAAATATGTTCCAATTTAGAGTAAGAAAATTTTTGAGCAAGATACCACTCCCCTCCTTATATAATGTTTAACATGATGAATTTTCCATTTCCAAAAGAACGAGACTGTTGCATTGGGAACCTGGTTGATAGTGGGATCAGATTAATTATAGGAAGCAACTACCAAGAAACCAGATTGGCATTGTGGGGGAACATAGGCTATCTGGGTCAGGCTTTAGAGTATGAGCAATTGTTATTTCCATTGAATGTCAGGCATGGTGATTGGTACCAAGGTTCTCCACCTTTAAGAAAGATGCTTATTAGCAAATGGAGATTGGTTAATCACACAATAACAAAGTGGATGGATACCCAGATAAAACTCATGGAGAAAAATTAGAGACAGTTTCCTGAGAAGGTGGTAACTGGGCTAAGATCTCAGGAGTGAGATGGAGTAGATTAAGGAAATGTGTGTGTGTGTGTGTGTGTGTGTGTGTGTGTACACGCACATGTGAGAGAGTCAGAAATACAGAAAGAGAATTCTGGAAGAATACTCCAAATGTGTTTGCAAATGTTGGAATATACAAGTGGAAATCTCTGGGGTGTGTGTGTGTGTGTGTGTGTGTGTGTGTGTGTGTATTGAAGTCGGAAGGCATTTACCCCTAAGAACTTGGAAGGACAGATACACAAAATGCAATAATTACAATGGAAGAAAGTTAACAATGAGACTATTTTTAGGTGTGGCCAGGCAGACACACTCAGCATGGGGGATACATAGAGATGGTCAGCAGTGGGAATCTGTAGGGCCAGTGTGGGAGCAGTTATAACACAGGGAGACTTGCAGATGTGGGTGAAGGTTTACCTGATAGCAAACTGTCACAAGAAGAACACAGCGACTCAAAACAAAAGCAAATCCTGATTGTATAGCTTTCAGAGGCCAGCATTCCAGACCTCAGAACAAATAGGGAATACATGTAGGACAAATGCAGAATGACCAACACAAGTGGAATAGTCATGCAGGATGAAGATGGGAGGCAAACTATGACCACCAAGTGATGGATCTTTGGATCATGATAAGGAAATTTGACTTTATCAAGAACAATGAAAACTTCAACATCAAGGTCAATTTGGAGCTTAGGAAAGTGTTGGGAGATCATGAAGTCTCAACTAGTTATCAGAAGCCCAGCTATGGAAATGGGATGCCTGATCGTGTCTTTAGTCCTAGGATTTCTGAGTGATGGGAGAATAAGCTGTGATGAATTGATAGAGAGCTCTCACCTTTGAGTGACAAAAAATGTGGTTTAACAGATCAAAATGATTGGTGCAGGCACTTGTTGCAGCTGCTTTGAACACCTGACATCAAACGTTGGAGCTCCTACATTCCAGTTCTAGATGTTGGCCCTGGTTTTCTGCTAATGCACATCCTGGATGGCATCAGATGATGGCTTAACTAATTATATGGTGTTGAAATATTCCCTGCAGCACTCGATGCCATGTGGTATCTGCTTCCTGGTGTATAAATCAGGACATAATATTTTGTATCACATGGGTTTGAATATAATAAGGTAATTCACATTGAGATGTTAGAATACTTTATGATATATATATGCATACATGTATATATATGCATGTATATGTATGCATATATAATATACATGTTATATACATATTATATACATAGATACTACGGGAAATGGGAAACTTTCCCATATATATAAAATATATATTATATGTACTATGTGTGTGTGTATATGACACGGGAACTCAGACCCTTTAACCACACTATATTGGCAAACATTGGTGCTAATATCAGTTGTCAATTTCCCTTTAGTTCTATAATTTTTTTCCAATACTCTAGCTTTCTTTGATAGCTTATCCCAGTTATGCCATACACGAAATACAAGAATTGCCAAGGAAAGAATTAAAGTTGAATCTAAGAGAGACCAACTGCTGTTTATTCTTATTTGCAACCCTAACTGACATTAGAAACCTGTATAAATAAAATTCTTTATGTATTATTGACTAAATCTCATGTCAAACAATCCACTCCTAAAACTTTCACCAATCTGCACTGATTACTGTATCCTGTTAAGGGTAATGGAAAAAATTGACACTAGCTTTGTAAAAGCTACTGAAATGCTGCATTTTGAGTTACCCTTTGTAGCCTGAATTTTTAGAATTTCATTCCTAAGTAGGAATAATCCAAAGTTAATTAAACACACATATCAAAAGTGATTTTAAAATTAGAATATAAAATATGTTTTTAAAAGATTAGCAAGCTGACATAGAAACTCTCCTAAATGAATTTCTCATAGATTAGTCTTTAAGCTCAGTTTCTTCCGACCACATTCATTTTCCTGCCATGGCAGGTACATTTACCTGCCACAATTCTAGAACTTTGTCCACCAAAATTCAATTTTACTGGCAAAAATCACTTCAGGGTTTTCCTGGAAAGTTCTATTTTTTTCTTGAATTCAATTGTTGTGTTTGACACTCTAAATGAATCCATCAAATGCCCAAGTGGAAATAAATAAAAGAAATGGAGAGCTATCTAGGGTTTTTCTATAAAACATTGCTCCAAACTTTCTCACCATTGGATTAAGAGCAGAGTGAATAGGATTGTTTTGTGTCCTGCACAGATGCAGATAACTCCCCCTTGCTCTCTTGTGCATGATTTGGTTGTATTACTTACTTATGTGACCATGTGTAGTGCTAAGACACGAAGGTATATCATAATGTGTTTTACATCACAATGTCTTGAAGTAGCTCAGCTATGAGAAGAATCTAAATTGTGCAAGAAAGAATAATAACTGAAGACAGAAATGCAATACTTGTAATAACTCCCTGGTCTATAAATGGCGCCTGCACCCCATCCTCTGTCTACAGTAATGAAAACTTTGTCTTTCCATTCTCCCAATTACCCGAATCTTCATGTCAGGTTTTAGGCTTGTCAAGAAAATAGTCAAATGCACCAGCTGTCTGGAGTCTTGTTTTACCTTAAGACAGATTTACATGCTGTACTATGTGGCTGCCATTATTGTGCTAAGAACTAGATCAAAGTTACCAGTGTCATATGGTCAACTGGTGCTCAATACTTTTAATATAGGGTTCTACCATCATCTATCTGCCTTTGTATTTTAAGAAATGCTAATTACATCACACCTGTCAGTATCACTTTGTTTTGGTGACGTCAACTTAATAGTTTTTAACAGAAAACACAGTATACCATCTTGTACCATCCTTCAGCTTTAATACTTGCCAGCATTCTGTGTTTCTGGGTGTCTTGTAATTATACATGTCATAATTTATATATATATAGAAAATATTCTGAATTTTGAGGGTAGCAGCTCCCATCTTTATAGCATTGGGTGAATCAAGGATCCATTGGTTCAGTTTACAGTTATATTTTTACCCTCTCAGAAGAAACCTTAACTCTTTTTTGTTAGTTTGATAGATGACAATCATCCCAAGGCATATTTCTAAACTCAAGGTCAAGACTGTGTTTCTATTGTAAACAATTCATTGAAGGTCACCTTCTGAACGCCACAGAGACTGTTACTTTCATTGTGGAGAAACATGAAGCGCACAGGATCACAGCCAAGGTTAAAGTTGCCAATAAATGATCCGTGCATTTTAACCAAAGAGGAGTTTGTATGTGGGATTTTCCCCCTATCCCCCAAGCCCTTCTTGACAATATAACAAATGATAATCTGAAATCAAACATGACACTCTACCTGCAGGACCTGACTCTGACAGATGGAACTATGTTTAAATAGCTTCATGTTGCCAGTTTCAATAAAGGAAAAGTACACAAAAGCCCATATCTCAGGAGAAAAGCACTCAGAATTTGAAAAGGAGTCAGGTAAGCTTAATGGTGATGAAATTCAGAGAATTCCTCAGAAACACAAGTGAGGAGTCTTCCGAGACCAGCTGGAGTAATCAGGGCTGTGGCTGGTGGCCAACTCCCCATGGGTGGACAGCGTGAAATGTGGGAATGCTAAGGAAGTTTTGTTGAACTTGGATTGGGCATGAGGGAAACCTGCCAGGTTTTTGATCGGTGTTGGGCTAGTGTGTGGGCAACAGCTGCCTTTGTTATCTGAGGATGAGGCCGCCTGAGGCTGAGGGACTGCTCTAGGATGAATCATTTGGGGGGAAAGTGGAGATTGTTAAATAAAGGCACTTAAGTGACATTACAGTGAGGTAGGAGTCCTCCAAAGGAACCAAAAGAGAGAACAACCTTGACCTTGAAATTTTTCAGTTCCAGCCCATGGGGATGTAGTCATGTATTAACTTGAAAGATCAAAAATACACTTCATAATCAAAAAATAATAACAACAACCAACACCCTTGTCTTCAATTCAACACCCCTTGAATCAGCTCCAGCTGAAACTGTTTACTATATCTTGACAATAGGATTCTGGACTCTCTGCCATTGTCCAGGCCCGCAATGATGGACATATGACTGAGTATGAAGAACTATATGTTAGTAATGATATAGAGGAACTGAGGGGGGGAGGGAACTGGGGAGGGGATAAGGGAATATGAAACTGTACTATAAAATAAAAAGAATAATAATAAAATGTATAAAATAAAATAAAATAAATACAACAGAGAAAAAAAATTTAGTCTCTTTCACAATAGATGGCAAAGGACCTTGTTTTACTGTTTGTGGCCTTTTTAACCCTGATCTTTCAGCAATCAGACATAACTTCAGTAGCTCCCTGAACATTTCACAGCTTTGAACAGAGATCGGGATGTGTTGTTGCTTTGGAGTTGGCTGCATCCCAGTTTAACTTCTATAGCATCATCTGGAGTTCTGTCACAGCCTTGAAACCCATTGATACTTGAAGCAATCAGCGTTTATTGGTGAATATTACGACCAGGCACTGAAAAAATCACTGGGTTTGCAAAGATCAGTCAGCACATTGAAGTAGCAGCTAGGAGATTCAGGAAGCACACCCTAAGGAAATCATTCCATTAAATGTGTAAGGATCTGTGTAGAAAAATTGCAGAGTGCATTCTACCTAAGGTTTTGGTGAAAGCTGCAGAAAAGAAGCTGGACAGTCACTTCTTCTAAGAAGAAAGTCAAAGGAACAAGCGTTTAATTTAGTGGTTAATACAGAACATACCCTACATCAGAGAGACTGGCTCCATTCCTGACTTCCACTTCCCTGCTAATACAGATCCTGGAGGAGGACTCAAGTAATTTAGTCTCTGTCACCCAGCTCAGAAACTGGCTGGAGTGCTTGACTTCTGGGCCTGGCCCAGCCATTACAGGCATTAGGAAAATCAACCAACAGATGGGGTCTATTTTTCTCTCTCTGTCTTTCTGCCCCAATAAGAAGAAATTCAACAAATAGTTAATATTTATGGAATATACAGAATGCATGAGGTATTGAACCAGGCAGGTTAATATATCTTATTTAACAAGTAAGCTACTGTAAGAAGAAACATGCAGTGGGTATGAAAAATCTCATTGTGTAATTAAGAAAACTAATTGATAGGAAAAGACATTGTGGTGTTGCACTTGCAGCCTCGCTTGAGATTTCAGCATCTTGTATCAGAGTGCCACTTAGAGTGCCAGCTGTTATCGTTCTGATCAGATTCCTGCTAATACACCTGAGAAGGCAGTGATAGATGGTCCCAATACGGGATCCTTGCCATATGGGAGGGCAGAAAGGATCCTGGATTCTGTTGTCAACCTGGCTCTGCCCTGGTTGTTGTAACAACCTAGGGGGGGATACCAGCATATAAGAAATCTCTCCCCTCTTCTCTTTGTCACCATGCCTTACAAATAAATAGATAATAAATAAATTTCTAGGGAAAAAAAATCCCCATGTTTCCTTATTCCTTCCTTCATTTCTGCCTCGCTGGTCAGACATAATATATTGGTATGTTTTCCTGGTTTTCTGATCATGTGATTATAGCAAACTAACTTCACTTTTTCTAAATTTACATTCCTGGTGAATGACCCTAAGACAAACATCATATACACAAGTCACTAGAAAAATAAAACAAGCAAAAAAGTGGAAAAAAACCTTCAAAAAATCTGCAAATTTTCTATTTCTCTATGAAGTCTGAAAGATCTTGTTATACCTATGAGCATGGTGGCCCAAAAGCAGAGCAAGATTCGCATCTTTCTGGAGAGCTCTCAGCTGGTCTTGGTTCATTTAAAGAACAGTCCTACTCACTTGGTCACCACCTTAGAGAGTCACCTGGGCTTTTCCATAGAATAGGATGGCATTGGATATTAGCAGTCTACAGTAGACACACTGGCTACAGCATTTACTAACTGATCCACTAGAAGTCAAGAGCATAGAAACTTCCATTCAGTACTACACTGTCAACCCAAAGACCACAGCCATGAACTAGTTTATTGATCAACTGAAGTAAGCCCAACCACCCATCTTTGAGTAGTTCTTTCAGCCCTTTCTTTTTGTGAAGGAATTATTGATGAAATGACTAGAACACATGAGAATGCATCTTGACTTGATTACAATTCAAGTGAGATAACTTGAACCAAAGGGTTACAATCTATTTTTTTATTAATTATTATGCATTATGTGACAGTTTCATAGGCTCTGGGAATCCCCCCACCCCTCCCCACGCCCCTCCCCCTGGTGGATTCCTCCACCTTGGTGCAGTATTACAGTTCAAATTCAATCAAGATTCTTTCCTTGCAAACATATACCAAACATAGAGTCCAGCTACTTATTGTCCAGATGGGTTGAACAGTTTCTTGGGGAGACCATTTCTGGTCCAAAGTTAGAGCTGGTAGAATATCATCCCAGTCAATTAAGAGTCCCAATATAACATTAACAGCAATTTGTAACATTATGGAATTGACATGGTTTTGCGTAACCAGTATGTTAAAAAAAAACAAAAAACAAGTTCTTAACCACAACCTATGATTTGCTCATTGACATTTCAATTTTAGTTTGTATACAGGACCGGCTGCTATATACCTTAAAATGGCTATAAGGTACCATTCAGCTGTCTTGTGTCTATTTCATTTTAGTATTTAGCCATTTGTTGTGTTGAAGTATAATTTTACTGATCTTGGCAGATTTTAGGGTAATCTAGACTGGCTTGGGGGTTACAATCTATTTTTTCATTTTTCAATTTAGTGTGTGACAAAGAAAAAAATTAATGCAACATTTAATATCAACTAAGTGTATGGTTCAATGATATTAAATATTTACACAATATTCTGCAACCATGGCCATCATTCATGTTCATTAATCTCTCAGTCTTGTAAAATAGAGACACTATACAAGGCCAGCATAGTAGCGCAGCACCGGTATCCCATATGGGCACTGGTTCATGTCCTGGCTGCTCCACTTTTCAATCCAGCTCCCTGATTTTGGTCTGGAAAAGCAGTAGAGAATAGCCCAAAGCCCTGGGTGACAGCACCCATGTGGAGACTCAGAAGAAGCTCCCAGCTCCTGTCTTGGGATTGACTCAGTTCTGGTCGTAGCAACCATTTGAGAGCGAACCAGTGCCATTTCCATGTTGTATTGATTACAATTGTTTTCTAGTAAGTTTTGAAATCGGAGGTGTGATTCCTCTGATTTGGCTCTTTTTATTCAAAATTGTGTGGGCTATTCAGGACCTTTGAAAGCCCATAAGAATTTTAGTATGGATTTTTCTGTTTCTGCAAAAACTATTAGAAGGAGTTTGATAGAGATTGCACTGAATCTATAATTTTAGGATAGATTTTTCATTATTTCTGCAAAAACTAAAAGCTAGAAATTGTATTGAATCTGTAGATTATTTAGGGTAATACTGTCATTTTACTATGCTAGGTCTTCTAATCCACAAACTAGAAGAGTTTCCATTCACTTATGTCATCTTACTTATATTATGCTGTTTTTTAATTTTAATTTTGCTTGTTTTGTCTTTTTAAATTGATATGTGCATTACTTATTTTTAAAATACATTATTTATTCATTTTGAAAGAGAGAAAGAAGGAGAGAGGGAGATAAAGAGAAATTCCATTTCCTGGTCCAGCTCAGGAGCCAGGAGTTTCATTCAGGTCTCATGTGAGTGGCTGTCTTCTACTACTTTTCCTGGGAAATTAGCAAACAACTGGATCATAAGTGGAGGATCCAGGACTCAAACAGGCACTCATATGCAATGCTGGACTTGCAGGGGGTGGCTATATCTACTGGACCACAACACTGGATCCTATCATCTTTAAATTTATCAGCAATATAATTTAGTTTCCCCTGTATTAATATTTCCTTCTTTAAGTTCATTCCTAAGTCTTTCATGTTTTTGAGTCTATTATAAGTCATTTTCTGTAATTTCCTTTTCAGAGTGTTCATTTTAATGTATAGAAATTTTACTGATTCTTTGGGTTTAGATTGTTTCACTGTGTTGAACTCAGGTATTGGTTCTGGCAGCTTCTTTTATGCAGTTTCCAGGGTGTGCTACATATAAAACAATGCCACCTGAAAACATATTGAATGCTCTAATTCTTTACGTCTTTACAACTTGTTCTTTTTTTTTAATCAATTCAATAGTTTTCATCCTATGTCCAAGTTCATTGATTTTTCTTCTACATTCCCCCAAATTTCTGATTCCTCTGAAGAATTCTTTACATCAGTTGTTATAGCTTCATATTTTTGTTTCTGTTAGCATTTCCATTTTGCTCACATATCATCGTTTATTGTTTATTTTTTTTTTCCACATCTGCCTTTTACCTTTTGAACATGTTTAAGGCAGTTCCTTTAGCATGCTCTATCTGGTATATCTACCATTAAATTAGCTTCAGTTTCTGCTGATTTCTTGGTCTCCTTGGCATAGGATAAATGTAACTGTTTCTTTGTATATCTTTTGTTCTTTGGGTGAAAATTGGACTTTTGAATATAGTGACATCTAAGAAAGACATTCCCATTTCTGCACATTTTTGTTTTTCTTTCTTGTCATGATTTTGTTCATTAAATGCATTATTGTACACTATTTTTATGCCAAGAATCAATCTAGGGTATTAGATTTTCTTTGACTTTTTTCTGATTCTGTTCCTTTTCCTGGACATAAGCAATCGTACACTGATTTTCAGTACATAGTTTTTTTTTTCTTGATTGCCCTAGTCTTTAATGCCTGGCTTCCAAAAGGAGAAAAACATAAAAATGAAGGTAGGTCTGTAGGTCTGCTTCAGTTAGTGTGGGGCTGGGAATGGAAACAACATGATGAGGTGGAAAGCAACTGCTGCTGACCTCTTTGTACTCATGGAGACAAAAGTGTAGCGACAGAAGTAGCAATTAATGATTAGAAAATAGACTTCAGTATTTAAGGAAAAACATCCCTTTTTGCTCCCACCCAAGCTTCTGTAAGCTGTATACGAACTGCTTCAGGAACACCTGCATATCTGCAGATGAAACTGTAGGAGAGGGAATAGAAAAATTCTGCTATAAGAGATGCACTTTACAATGCTACACTGTACCTGAAGGTTGCAAGCCTTCTCTAAACTACAGAGTTCCAAAATAGCTTTTACAGTCACATTCTGCCAGGGAAATTGTTTTTGAAGTGTGAAGACAGATTTCTGGCATGAATCCTGCTTTGCTACCTTCCTAGAAACTGTTTCTAAAAGCCTTTAAGTGTAGCTAGTTTCTGAAACACTTCATAGGTTGTTGGTAATGTTTTTTCTTTGTGCGTGTGCTTCAGCCACATACAGTCATAGTGTATGATTTTACTGAACTATTTCTGCGTCTCGTCAGTCACCTTCTAGCTATATCGAAGGCCAAAATGACCAAACACGGGAGGGATGTCTCATTGGTAGCAAGTCTTCATTTGATATGCCTTAATGTTCATAACTGACCTTGAATCTGAATTTTCTTCAGCTGATGAAATAGCATAATTTTTCCCCTTAACTCTTTTTTTTTTTAAATAACGAAATGTCCATATGAATCTCCAAGGCTAGGAATCAATGTGGGTCAGTATTTGTTTTCTCCACAAGTTCCTGAGAGCATTCTTGGCTCCTCGGCCACCTTGAACAGCAAGGTCACATGCATTCTGTGTACCTGTTGCCGGCTCAACTGTAAGATTTTGCTGTGCACTCCATCTTAAAATCTGGAGAAAGAAATAATGTCTACTTTGAAAAAAATTCCAAAATCAGATATACAGAGAGGAGGAAAGACAGAGAGGAAGATCTTCCATACGATGTTTTCACTCCCCAAGTGAGCCGCAATGGGCCGGTGCGCGCCCATCTGAAGCCGGGAACCAGGAACCTCTTCCGGGTCTCCCAAGTGGGTGCAGGTTCCCAAGGCTTTGGGCTGTCCCTGACTGCTTTCCCAGGCCATATAGGCATATCAGGCTGAGACTGCTTTTGGTGCCAGCATCCCATGTGGAACAGCAGAGTTCTGGATGCCCCACTTCCAATCCAGCTCCTCGTACTGATCTGGGAAAGTACAGGACAACAGCTCAAGTCCTTATGTCCCTGAACCCACACGGATTCCCAGAAGGAACTCTTGGCTCCTGATTTTGAACCAACCCAGCTTCAAGCATTATGGTCATTTGAGGAGTGTGTGTAAGTTTTTCGTGCTCTCTCTCTCTGCCACTCTGCCTTTGAAAAGACAGATTTATAGAGAAGTATATATAGAGAGAGGAAGGTCTCCATCTCCTGTTCACTCCCAAAATGGCTACGATGACTGGAGCTAAAGTAATCTTAATCCAGGAGCTAGCAGCCTCCTCTGGGCTTCCCATGTGGATTCAGGGTCCCAAGGCTTTGGGTCATCCTCACTGTCTTCCCAGGCCACAAGCAGAGAGCTGGATCAGAATTAGAGCAACCAGGACACAAACCACCACCCTTATGGAATGCTGGTGCTTACAAGCAGAAGATTATCCTGTTGAACCACTGCACCAGCCTCAAATAGATATTTATCTTAAAAAAGAGAGAGAGAGAGAGAGAGGGTTCAATAAATAAAAGAGGGCTTAATAACTGAGAACAAATAGTCCATCAGGAGAGATAATCTGGGCTACAAAATATAGTAAAAAAAAAAAGACATTAAACTTCACTCACATGAAGTATGTTTCAAAATATTCACAAAATTGGGCCAATGTTGTCACACAATGGGAAAAGCCACCACCTACAATTCTGGCATATCGTGAGCTCTGGTTCCTATCTCACCTGTTCCGGTTCTGATCCAGATCCCCGCTCACAATATGGAAAAAGAAGGGGGAAATGGCCCGAATGTTTGGGCCCGGCCTCCCACCCTCAACCCACTGTGAGGTTTCTGGCTTCTGGCTCCTAGCTCCTGGCTGCTGGCTCCTGGCTGCTGGCTGCTGGCTCCTGGCTCCTGGCTCCTGGCTCCTAGCTCCTGGCTCTTGGCTCCTAAGTTTAGCCTGGCCCAGCCCTGGCCACTGAGACCAACAAGGAAGTGAACCAGTAAATGGAATCTTTTTCTCTCTCTTTCTCTATTTCTCTGTAATTCAGACATTTAAAATAAATAAATATAAATATTTTTAAAAGACCAAGAACTCTGAGGTCACCCACTCCCAATTGGATCTACCACATGGGATGGAAGAAGCCCAATTCCTGCCTTGCAGGATCCAAGGTCATTGGAACAACAACCAGGATCCCTGAGCAGTCCGCAGAAACAGAACAACAGTAAACTTCCTTCAGGACTAGGGAGAGGAGCTTTCTCTGGTCCTTGTCTGCTTCCAATTTTGGGTCCCCACCCCCTCTTGTAATAACCATCAGGAGCGCTCCAGAAACCCCTCATAACAAACAAACAAACAAAACTAGAATAGATAGACAGAGAACAACAAGGAAAGCTTAGAAACAGACAGGATACGGTCAGCGGGGATGCACTTATAACTCACTGGGTGGGACACAAAGATTAGTTACTCCTCACTGGGGTATGAAAGATTTCTCTGCACACCCCTCCTAAACATGCTCACCTAAACTGTTGACATATATCCTGTTAGAATTATAGAGTTAGACCACCTGAAAAACAGCCAGGTTCAGCGAAAACGTGCTTCAATGCTATAAACTGCTAAAGACTAAAATTAAAATAGGCATGAGACAGCTGAATAGCAATCTAAGCCATTTTAAGGTGTATAGAACATGGTTGAATATAAACCAAAATTGAAATATCTATGAAGAAGTCACAGGTTGTGGTTGAGAACCTGCATTTTCCTAGTAACATATTGGTTAATCAATACCATGTCAATTAATGCCACAATGTTGTAAATGGTTGGAGATATTATGTTGGGGCTTTTAATTGATTGGGATGATACTCTGCCGGCTCTACCTTCAGACCAGAGATGGTCTCACCAAGAAACCATTGAACTTACCAGGACAATAAGATGCTGGACTTTATGCTTGGTAAATACCTCCAATGAAAGAATGTCAACTGAATTTGAACTATGGAAATGCAACAAGGTGGAGCAATCCGCCGTGGGGGGAGGGTGTGGGGAGGGGAGGGGGGAATCCCAGTGCATAAAAAAATGTATCACATAATGCCATGTAATTAATTTTAAAAAATGAAATGCAATAAAAATATGTTTTAAAAAATAGTCTAAAAACTGTAATAGTATATAATTCCTATCAATTTTATAAACTATTTAAAACAAAGTGTTTGCATAATAATTATATTAAAATTACACATCAAATTAGGAAAGCTAATACATTTCTAATGAGTCTTCCAAACAAAATATGAAATTGCATTTATACAAAGCACATTTTATCTTCCTCATTAATTGTTTTTGAAATTTTTTCGAGATAACAAAATTTCAATTTGTCTTACAAAGGCATAATGCTTTGCTAAATGAAAAGTTCAACAAATAGTGCACAGACCATAGTTGAATAGGAACACAGGCTATATTGAATTGAGTTCTTTGTGCAACCAAGATATTTTGTTTTCCCTGTTCTTTAAGCTGCTCATAGAAATAATGAAAATCCCCAAATTTTGAACTTACAACAACCGTAATTAAGCAAACAATGAACTTGTAATTCCTGCATCCAGAGATAATACTTCTTAAAATGATGGCCATGTACCTTCCAGGCTTTTCTCAGAGATGTTTGTGCTTATCTGCTTCCTTAAAAACATAAGTGTGACTCCACATGCATCTTCTTCTTGCTTAATGAGTTGAGAATACCACTTTAAATAGTAATTCATTTGGCCTCCGTCCCTTAAGTAGTTACATTGTTTCACTGTTTAAGTTTTAATTTTCAATTTTGAACTTAAACAACATCACAACAAATAACACATCAGCATTTTTGTTTATGCCTACTGTTTTTCAAAGATATTATTTTTTTATTGAAAAGGCAGATTTACAGAGGAGAGACCGTCCACTGATTCATTCTCCAAGTGACCACAATGGTCAGAGCTTAGTCAATCAGAAGAAAGGAGCCAGAACCGTCTTCCAGATCTCCCACATGGGTGCCAGGTCCCAAGGCTTTGGGCCACCCTCTACTGCTTTCCCAGGCCACAAGCGGGGAGCTGGATGGGAAGTGGAGCATCATGGACACAAGCTGGTGTCCATATGGGATCCTGATGCATGCAAGGCAAGGATTTAAACACTAGGCTATTGTGCCAGGTCCTATTCCTGCTTTTAATTAAGTTATTGTAGACTTTTGATTGTAGAAGTAATACTTTAAAATATCCTGGTGTTAAAATCTTTGACATAAATGAAGGAAAATTCACATTTGTTTGCTGGCTGAATCCCATTTCTTTCTCTAGAGAATCCTCTCATTTTGTTTTACTCCTTCCAAGATCTTTTGCATTGAAAGAGACCTTTCACGTTGATTTTGAAAGAATGTTTTCAGGATTTTTTTACATAAATGGAAACTTAATGTATGCTTTTAAAATTTTACTTCCTTAAAGATGCAGTTTCACCAAGTACTGAAAATAGCCTTCTTATCTTTGCTTGCTTGTTGTCTCTTGTTCATTTTTGTCAGGTTGTTATGAAGTAAGCAGTATTCAGTGATACTACAAAGTTAGTTTCAATTCTACAAACATGTTAAAAAACATATCTCTCCCCGGAAGCTCTTGTAGTCCATATTCTCTGCCTCTTCCACAAGACTTCAGGGCACCCTTCAAGAGTTTGTACATATTAAACCTTTTTCTAAACTTCCTGATATAAAACAGATAAATGCACACACACAAAATATACAATCCTTGATATGTGTGCATTTTATCTGTACAAAACAAACAGAACCCTGTTCAAGCTGACTTCTGAAGTGTCCATCCATATAAATACAGACCATGGCTTTTCAACATCAGAACTACTGACACTGTAGCCAGATAATTCTTGCTGTGAGTGTTGCATTGTGCTTAAGCTAGCAAGCTCAGTAGGTGGCCACAGCATGGCTTCCTTCCCTCCTCAGCAGCTGTGACAACCATCATTGTCTCCATATAGCACCCTTGTTCCCCAAGGAGTGAAATTACTAAGATTATTGCTACAGATACACTGCACTCCTTTGTGAAGAATGTGTTACACTCCAAATCCCCAAGCAAATGTTTTTTTTTTTTCTGTAAGAAATAACATTACAATGAGGGCAGTAATTCGGCATAACTGTGGAAAGAGCACAGATGTTGGAGTCAGACTACCTGAGTTCAAATCCTGATGAGGGAGAAGACCTTAAGCATGTAAAGCACTTACACCAGTGGAAATGAGCTACAAGAAGTGTTCCCTGCTCTTACGTGGCTCCAAAGTATTTGTTCAAGTATTTCTCAAGGATAAAGCTCTGCCACAGCATGCCTGGATCCTATCAAGAGATGCACATTTATCATCTTAAGAGATGCTGCAAAATTACCTCTTGCTCCATGATAGTATGCTAATTAATATTATTATCAATAACATTATTGAGATCGCTCCTCATGCACCTCCCAGCATTTTATATTGCACTCTAGTAATTTTCTATTCTTAAGGAAGGTAAAAAGTATTTCATTTTCATAATAATTTGTGTATGCATGATTCCCACTTTGAACCACTTTTCATAAATTGATTGGCCATTTATACTTTCTCTTCTGCTAATTTCTTGCCTTTTTGTTTATCCTTTACTTACGTTGACTAACTTGTACATATTTAATTTTATTTTTAATATTGTTCACATAGTTTAGAAGGATACACATCCATGTGGGCCTCTGAATAGGGTGGAGAGGGTCGGGTACAAAGGAAGGTCAGTGGGACACACGTTTCAGCCATTTTTTTCCCTTCTGTGTCCACAGGGGAGGACACATTCCTTCCTGTCAAACTACATCAACATGCAAGAAGGGGGATGTTCCCTTGATGACAATTTAGAGATTCCAACGTGGGGAAGAGTGTTCAAGGGTGTAACTTGAGTAGTTATGATAGTTCTGAGTAGTTACTGTTTTCAATGTTCCAGAGTTGAACAAATCTAAGGTCTATTGATTGACAAAGTCCACTTTATTGCATCCACAGACCCAGGAGCATGCTGCAAAGCTTGGCCAGGTGAAATGTCCAATCTGCTATGCTTTCCATCCTCTGATGAGGCAGTTATGGTCCTCTGCTGGTCTGGGTGAGCTGACCTTCATGTCCTCCATGTACATAATGACATAGTGTCCACTGCACAGGCATCAGCAACTGAGAAGGCCCAGTCCTGATACATACAGTCTAAGGTCAGACCGTACATCCTGTGATTTTTTCCAGGTGTCCAAGGGTCTAGACGTCTATCTGGAGAGTTCCTCAAGAAACCTCATTTAGGGTGACTTCAGACTCGAATCTCGTGTTTGTGAGCCAGTGCAGGGTCAGTTTCAGTCTATCACCTGTATCAGTCAATGCACATAGTGGTGGATGCAGCTGCCTGGTCAGTTCTGCCCCAGCTCTACCTCTCATACAAACTGATGGGTGCAGCCTAACCCAGCCCAGCCCATCAAAGATCCAATCTTCACTTAACCAACTGGTGTTGTGGACTAGTCAGAGCAATTCATTAATCCTCACCAGGCCTGTCCCCAACCCTGGATTTTACAAGTGCCAGCCTCTTCTATGGCCTAGCCTGACACAGTCACATCCAATCCAGCTCTCAGGCACACCCATGGGTGCTGTGGATTAGTTTAGCTCAACTCATGCTCAGACCCAGTCAACACATATGCAGACAAGTACCATTGCCTTTTCCATGCTTGCCTACACTGAGCCCTGGTTCTAGTGGTTCTCGTGCTTACCACAAGAGGTACCTCACCACCGGGAAGTGCAGCCTCACAGGTTCCCCTGCCTGGCATGCTCCCAGCCCCAGATCCTGAGCCTTTTATGGAGTACTGCAGTCTAGCCTGACATGACATGCACCTGACTCTGCCACTTGCCGGCTGGTGCTGCAGCCTGCCCCAGTCTAGCTTAGCCCCTGAGTGCCAACTCTCACACTCATCAGTGCAAACAGTGGCCCAGCAAGGGAGTCCCTGAAGTTCCCCTACTAAGCCCACTTCCAGCCTCAGATCTTATGCATGCCAGTTGGTGCTGTGGCCTTGTCTAAGATGGCCTGAATCCAGTCTCAACATTTGCCAACAGGTGCTACAGCCTGGCTCAGCCCAACCTGCCCCCAGTCACAGCTTTCACTTGCCCCCCAGTCACAGCTTTCACTGTTGAGTACAGCAGCCTAACCCAGGCTAGTCCACTTCTAGCCCTCATGTGAACTGGTGGGTATTACAGTCCAACCCAGCCTGGCCTGCCCCCATCTAACTCTCACTCATGCCAGTGTGTGCTGTGGATGGCTCAGCTTGGCTCACCCCTACATACATGCCAACAGGTGCTACAGCCCAGGCTGGCTTGGTCTGCCCTCAACCTCAGCTGTCATGCTCATCAGCAGGAGCTATAGCCAGCAGGAAAGTTTACTAAATTTCCCTACCAAACCCTCTGCCAGCCCCAGATCTCATATGTGCAGGTGTAGCAACCCAGCCTGGCATGACCAGCCCTTAGTCTTGGCACTAACCAGTGGGTACTGCAGCCTAGCCCAACTGGCCCATATCCATTCTAGTCCTTACTGATGGATGCTGCAGCTTAGTCTAGTCTAACCCATACCCAGACCAAGCTTTATTGTGACCTGGCAGGTGGCTCAGCCTAGTCTGGATTGTCACATATAACTCTTATAAGTGCCAGCAAGTGCTGGAGCCTAGCCCAGTGTGACTTATCCCCAGACCCAGCCCACACACATGCCAATGGGTGCTGCAACCTTGCCTGGCCTAGCCTGGCCTGGCCTGGCCCATCCCATACCCTGGCTCCTGTGCATCCCAATAGGAGCTATGGCCTAGTAGGAAAGTTCTTCAAGTTCTACTACCAGGCCTGCTCCCAGCCCTGAATGGTAGGGTCTGCCCTCACTCCTGGATTTTTCATGTGCCACTGGGTGCTGTAGCCTGGTCAACCTGGCCTCTTCCTAGCCTGAGCTCCCACAAGTATCAGGTGGTTTCCTATCAGGTAAATTCTGTGGTCTAACCTGGATCAACCTGTCACTACCCCTAGCTCTCTGCAAACCAGCAGATGCTGCAATCCCATAGAGGTAAACCCCCAAGTCCAATATAAAATTTGCTCTCAGAACTACTTCTGTTGTATTTTGGTAAATACTGAGGTCCAGCTTGACATGGCCTACCAGCTGCTCCATACTCATGGATGGATACTGTGGCCAAACCCAACCAGGCATGTTCCCCAGCCCCAGCTTTTGTGTGCACCAGCAGGAGGCAAGCAATGCCACTTAGCCAAGCCCAGGTCTCCCATGTAGATGAGTGCCTTGGCCTGACCCAGATATGCCCTCCAGGTTCTGCCCTCTAAACCACCTGGTCTCAGATACCTCACCTACACATGAGTGCAGTGTTCTGTTCCATGAGATCTCCAAAAAGTAATTCCTTCCTTGCCAAACATGCACTCAGCTGCTCTCACTCCTGTACATCTCCAGACACCCTTCCCTGGGCAGTCTGAAGCCTCTACAACCCCCTGTCTTTGGGCTGGGGTGACGTGTCCCTGTTGGACATGAGAAAGATCTTCCATCCACTCTTTCACTCCCCAGGCGGCCACAATAGCCAGTGTGGAGCAGATCTGAAGCCAGGAGCCAGGAACCTCCTCCAAGTCTCCCAATGGGTGCAGGGTACCAAGTACTTGGGCCATTCTCTACTGCTTTCCCAGACCACAAGCAGGAAGCTGGATGAGAAACGGAACAGCCAGGATATGAACTGCTGCCCATATGAGATCCCAGCAAGGCAAGGATTTTATCCACTAGGCTACTGTGCCAGGCCCAAAATGGTTTTTTTAGAGAGAATAAGCAATCATGCTGACATACTGGTATAGGTAATACAAATTTGGCATTAACCAGGCCCAGAATGCCAGCCATCTATTAGCTGCTTTTCTCCCAACAGTGTAACACTTGCCTAGGTACAAGGCAACCCAGGCAGTTGCCTAGAGCTGGAATAGTTGAATATTTTCAAATACTTCTATAATCCTTCATTAACTACTTTGCCAACACTTTTCACAGTCCAAAACCTGATTTTTACCTTTACAGCTATCAAAATGCTAGAACAATAGACTATTTCAACTTTCAATGAATGGAGTCAAACTTATTAATTTTCCCTCTTTGCTTTTTCTTTTTTGAATTCTCTTTAAAAGAAGGCATGCTAACAGTAAATTGCAGTTAAGTGGAAGCTATATATTTTACCAGCCAAGGAAAAATTAGAAGCAGAAAAGAACAAAATGGAAAGAGGAATTAAAACAGATAGTCTCATATCACGAAGAATCTGAATTAACATTGATGGATCACCAACATGCTCTAGAGCTTTCATTTATATTAATTTCACTGAACATTGACTGACATTTTAACAGAAGACATAACATCAAAATGGAGATGCTGTTACTACAAGTTCATAGTAATTGTGAACAATGAATGATGGCCTAATAAGAACTCCTGAACTATTATGGCAATAGTTTAATAATTAGCACGAGCAATAAGCCCTGACTTACATTCTGAACATTCTGTTTGAGTCTGAAATTGCCTGTAATGATATTTAAATAAAAATGAATGAAAATAAATGCTAATGCTATTTGAAAAACTAGAATATTTTAAACTCTGCACTTCCCTGAAGCTTTAATGAAAGGGGTCCTCTGGTTCCCACTTCACTGTAACGCAACAATAATACTGTACCATATTACCTCCTCTTGGCATAATAAATACCACCCTCCTCTTTTCTAGGTCTCTGCCACGTATCAATCTAGAATAAGATGATTTGGAGCATAACAAAGTACTACAGTTACGCCAAATGCTGTCAATCATACTAGTTGAGATTTCAGCAATTCATTCTGAGGTTGGGCATCAAAGAACATTCTCCTCAACTCTTCAGATAAGGAACAAGTCTTGATCCTCTCCATCATCTATTGCTTTCAACACCTTCCCTGGTGAGTGGAAGGAGGTGCTACTCAAAATCACTTGCCTTTAGCCAGGGTAGAGGCAGAGGAAAGAACAAATGATGCTGTGAGGAAGATTGAGAGTTGGGAGGCCAAAAGATGATTACAGAAAGGAAGAAAAAGAGGGTTTAGTTGTGTCTGTTACTAAGTGGATTTAGTGTGGATTGGGAGGAGACACAGAAGGAAATCTAAAGATGGTACCATTCCCAAAATTTTGATGCATGAACATAACTAAAAGAATGCAACTTCCACTGCTGGACTCCGTGCGCAAATTTTGTCACAATATCTTGAAAAATACTTCAAGATGTCATGAAGTATCTGTAGAAACCATAGCAGAAAACCAGATAAACATGCATTAATGTTTTTAGTTAGAACCCTGAGAAGGGCCACAGCTTGCAGTATCTTAAATGAAGTGATATTTTCATAGAGCAGAATATCCCAGAAAATAAAATCAGTTCAAGCCTACATTTGGCTTCTAGACTGATTAGTTGGGATAGGTCTTGAGGAAATAAAATCACACTGATAGAGGGTTCAGCCAATTATCCCCTTGAACATTGTTAAATGTATGCGTTAGAGATAACCCTGTAACTCAGGAAAGAATTCAATTTCAAAGAAATGCTATTTATACTGGGCAAGCAAATGACCCTTCAAAATAGATAATACCAAAGGAAGGCATACCTGCGTTCCTCTAATGTGGGTGTAAGTTACATAGCATTAAATGGATTAAGGCATTCCCCTATTATTTTATTATTAACTAATTTATTTGATTATTCCTTGGTCCAGCTCAATAGGTGCTGAGATTTCCCTTCTTCCTACACAAATTTTTGAACTACACCCCCAATGATTTCCTTCATATCATTACTATAACATAAACCTTCAAAACCAGTCATAATTCCATCATTCTGTCATGTAAGTCAATCCTGACAGTGTAGACATGGACAATAACAGAGAGTCCAGCATTCTGTTGTCAAGATACATCCAACAGTTTCATTGGGAGTCCATCTTTGATTTGGACACTTTATTGTTTCTTCATATATGGACACTTGTACCTAAGCAAGTGTTATACTGCTGGGAGAAAAACAGGTAAAAGCTGATGGGCATCCTGGACCTGGTTAATGCCAAATTTGTGTTAACTATACCAGCATGCCAATATAGTTGCCTACTTTTTAAAGATATGTCATGGACAGATGCTAGCAAGCTGGTAGACAGGGTCTGAAGACCTGCACCAGAGCATGTGTGGGCCCCAGACAGGCTGTCAGAGCCCCCAAAGTGGCATAACACACAGCTGGAGGATTGGGCTTGGAGATCTGCATGCACAAAGCCATAGGGGATGTGGATAACTTGGGAAAGGGGACCTGGGACCCTGTTACACTGTCAAATTATCTTATGAGTTCCAGTAGTCTTTTGACTGAGTCTGTTAGTTTTCCTATATTGAGAATCATGTCATCTGCAAACAGGGATAACTTCAATTCCTCAATTTCAATTTGAATTCCTTTAATTTGTTTTCCTTGCCTTACAGTTCTAACAAAGACCTCCAATACTATGTTGAATATCATTGGTGAAAGTGGACATTCTTGTCTAGTTTCAGATCTTAATGGAAAAGCTTCCAGTCTTTCTCCATTTAGTATGATGCTGGTATTGGGTTTTTGTATATTACTTTCATTATGTTATAGAATGGTCCTTCTATGCTTCTCCTAATTGAGGATTTTTTGGCTTAAAGTGGTGTTGAATTTTGTCTCTGCATCTATAGATGATCATGTGGTTTTTATTATTCAATTTGTTGGTGTGGTGAATCACATTTATTGATTTGCAAATGTTATCCATCCTTGCATCTCACCTGGTCTGGGTGACTGATCTGTCTGATGTATTACTGTTGGATGCTGTTGGTTAGTAATTTATTGAGGATCTTTGCATTAATGTTCTTCAAGGCTATTGGTCTGTAATTCTCTTTCTCTGTTGCATCTCTATTTGGCTTTGGTATTAACATGATATTGGCTTCATAGAAAAAAATTTGGAAAGATTGCCTCCCTTTATAATTCTTGGAACAACTTGTGGAGGATTGGGATAAATTCATCTTGAAACAGCAGTAAAGTCATCTGGTGTAGGGAATTCTCTTAGTTGGGAGGGATTTAATTACTGATTCAATCTCAGTCCTTGTTAGAGGTCTATTAAGATTATTAATTGCCTGATGATTCAGTTTTGGTAAATTGTGTGTGTCCAAAACTCTATCCATTTCTTTGATTTGTTGGCATATACTTGCTTATAATAGTTCCTAATAATTCTATAAATGTCTGAAGTATCTGGTATGTTTCTTTTTATCTTGATGCTATTGATCCATATCCTCTCCCTCCCTTTTTTGATGATTTGGGCTAGTGAGAAATCGATTTTGTTGATTTTCTGAAAGCACCAGCTCTTTGATTCATTGAGCTTACGTATTGTTCTTTTGGACTCTACTTGGTTTATCCTCTCCCTTATTTAGTTATTACTTTTTTCCTGCTAATCTTAGGATTGCTTTGCTTTGTTTTTCTAGCTCCTTCAGATGTATAGTTAGTTTATTTACTTGGTGCTTCTCTAATTTCTTAACAAAGGCGTTGGTTATCTGCAACAAAGAGGCTCAGGAAAAGACCAGCGAGAGATGTGAGATAGGAGGTAAAATGCATGGAAAAAAGGATGAACAATTTGTGGAGTGCACATTGATTCTTTCCATGCTCACAAATGAATCAACGACCTTCGATCTATTTACATCCTGCATGATTTAATTTTAGCTTTTAAATATTATTTCATATCAGTAACCCGAGATTTCTCCAGGTTCTAACATTTTGAATAATTTCAACTGGCATTTATTTCATGCTTCCTTTGACTATGTAATCAGCTCCTTGCAATGCTAAAGATGCTTCAGCACAGTTGTAGCCGTAATCAATTCTGTGAGGAAGACACTTTCATTCTCCTCTTATACAGATGGGGAAACTCAGATATTTAATTACTTACCAAGGTCTTCTGGCTAATAAGTAATTAGAACCAGAACTCCATTCTAAATAGCAATGGTTTTAGTTTTTTGTAGCCCCTGAAACATTATCCAGCCCAATTCCAAGCTATATTTCCTGAGCAGTTAATTACAATTTTCTTCAAGTTCTCACAGTGGATTCCCAGTGATCTCAAAGAATACCTTTTATTATTTATTTTATTTTTTGCAGATTCATTTTATGGAATTGAAAGGAAGAGTGATTAAAAAAAAAAAAGGAGAGACATAGTGAAAGAGAATCTTCCATCTGCTTGTTCTCCCCAACAACCACCACCAGAATAGCTAGAGCTGGGCTAGGCTGAAGCCTGGAGCTGCTAACCTTTTCAGGTCTCCTATGTGGGTAGTAGGGACCAAGAATAGAAGTCATCACTTGTTGTCTCGCAGGGTCCTCAGTAGTAAGAAATTGGCATTGGAAACAGCATTTGGACTTGAATCTAGTATGGAATGTAGGTGTCCAAGCTGATGTCGTAACTGTTAGACCTATTACCTACCTGTTGAGCAGTTTTAAATCAAATATGCTTGCTGATTTGCCTAAGCTTAAGGCATATCAGTAGATGAAACACAATCCCCAATGCTGGATATAGAATTTCACCTGATCTACAAGGTGAAAGTCAATCCAAAGTAATTAGCACCTCTCCAGAATTCCACTCTTATGACTGAAGTTTTGTCCACAAGAAATGAGTATTAGCAACTGTATTTTAAATTTAAAGAAACTAAAATATAAAATTAAATAGAAAATTTCCAAAGCAGGCATAATGAACAATATCCACAGAATGATTATGCTTCATTACCTGGGCATGCACTGTTTCATATCACTCTGAAAAGAGCCCTTGCATGTTGGAACTACTGCATTTTTCTCTGATAGCTCGACTAAGGTTCATTGATCAGTGATTTTTGCATAGTTGTTTAATAACAAGTAATTCATTGTTGGCTTAAATAAGCAAAATAATCACACTTGTTTCTCTTTTAAATTCTTAAGCAGTTGAGAACAGATAGTAAATAGAGATAAAGATTTTCATTAACTACACTCTACTGAAGGATATGCCTTAGTCTTCCTACAGCACCCCTAATTTAGATCTGGAAACTGCTGAAGGAAACGTTAAATCCACAGTGATAAATTGGGCATCTGCATTGCATCATTGCAGGGGGGGACTTGAGTCTCATGCCACACTGAGAGAGCAAATTAGCAAGAACCAGGGAGTGATAAGCCTCAGTATTATACCCAGAGCATGCTGGCTGCTTGGAAACAGGAGTAGAGAGCTATTATCAGGCAAATCCTGAAGGAAAAGAAAATAAGGAAGAATCGGAGCCACCCCCAACTAGTGATGCCTACATATTACCATGTCATGTGGGCAGAGAAATTGACCTGGGATGGAGAGTGAGATTGGAAATATTTCTCTGTTGGTGTGTTCTCATCTGCTACTGCCTTTTGTCTCCCCAAGAAATGGGAGGAAAGTATATGAAGCATCTCAACAAATTTGTGAGAAAGACCCACCGGAATGGGTGTATGGCCTAAGGGTTAAGATACCTACCTCTCACATTAGAATGCCTATGTTCAATTCTTGGTTCAAACTTCTGGTTTAAGCTTCTTAATGAAGATCCCAAGAGACAGTGGTGATGGTCAAGTAATTGGATTCCTGCATGCATCCAGGTGGGACCTAGTTTGAGTTCTTGGCTCCCAGCTTTGGCTTTAGCCCAGCCCTGGCATCCGTGATCATTTGGGAAGTGGTCAAAAAATGGGAGCGTGCTCTTTCTCTCCAATTCTTCTCACTCCTACACTCTGTCAAATAAGTGCATACATTTTTCAACGACAACAACAAAGATGGGAGGGAGGAAGAAAGTAAGGATGGATGACAGGCAAACACGCCTGTGTTCCTAGAGTCCAGG
Source organism: Ochotona princeps (assembly GCF_030435755.1). Lineage (NCBI taxonomy): Eukaryota > Metazoa > Chordata > Mammalia > Lagomorpha > Ochotonidae > Ochotona > Ochotona princeps. Next base: position 14,105,423 of record NC_080836.1, on the reverse strand, counting down.
TACTTTCTACTGCCCTCTAGCAGCAATGCACATTAATAGAGAAGAGGAAGCTGGAAACTTTAACTCTATCCTTAGATTTCAGGCTTGCCTGACTGTCTGATTGATTAAAAACAGATGATTGGAAGACAGAAAACCTCATCCTAAAGGGGTTTAATTGGGTCTTTGATTCCATCTCCCACCACTGACACCAGTATACCAGTTTCTGCATGGATACCAACACTTTTCCATGACATGCATTTGACAGTTAAGGTGAATCTCAGATTTTGATTAGTCAACAGATCATTAAATTCTCCTCTCTTTCCATCTCTAGAACATTAAAATTGAGTTCTTCTTCCCCCTTCAACCCCCCCTTTTTTTTCTGCCCCCTTGAACCTGTCTGATTCTATTTTCTTTTCTTTGTTTTCTTAAATAAAGTACATTTCCAGTTTGTACCATTGAATTCCTGCCTGTGAACCTCTTGAATACAATTCAGGTATTGTATTGTATACTTAATAAGCCATCTATGCTGCACTTTCTACTTACATAAAAACTTTTAATTGGGTCTTCCTTAGTAGCCCTGGGAAATGATTGGGTTGGCTAAAACGCACTGCTCCATAGCTCTGCCTTTCTATTGCACGGACAGCCTTGCTTTCTTTCCCTGTCTCCCAAATCACCACTATCTGCCTGTCAATTTCTTCCAGTGCACTGTCTTTAGTTTTTTTAGATATATCTTCACAGATGTCTACTCTGGGGTCAACCGCGTGGAACTGTAATTTCCCCAAGCCTCACCACCCTCTGGTTACATATGTGGGAGCACTGATATAATACCTAATTCTTCCGGTTCATTTCCCCAAACTACTGATGCATGAGCCACAGCTCTCTGGCAATCCCTTCATAAGTGTTTTTAGTATCTCCAGAGGAGGGTGTGACATACACTGCCTTTCATGGATGCGGTGCCACCCTGCTGGCCACTTGCCCTTCTCCCTGCTGTTCTATGGGTTTGCTTTCCCCAGTCAACGCTCAGCAGGGCACAGCCATTTCCTGGAAGTGGCTGGGGCTACTCCATTTGGCACAGCAGCAGTGCTTTTGCTACATTGTGCTCCTCCTGCGGCTACTGAAGTCTCCCCGGCTAATCTTGAGCTCAGCATGTCACTACTGGTAGCACTGCTGAACACCTCGGGGTCATATCCAGCCTGTGGTGTGTGACAGAGTGACAGATTCCCTGCTCTTTGTTCTAATTCACTTCACTTAATTCACCAAAAAGGTAGGATTTCCCCCCATCCCATTTTATAAATCAGGAAGCTGAAGACTAAAAGTTCAAGAAATTTGATGGAAATTGTTTAAATAATGGTTGAGCATTCAACATATCTCTTCCTCCCTCAACCTTATACTTTACTTCATGTTAGTACTGTCAAGCTTAAACTCCTATTCTGCCTACCACAAATAAAGAATTAGCTGTCTCCACCTCCTGTGGTAAATTTTTTCTTATCTGGCTGCCTTTCACTCTGTTATTTAATTCATTGCTTCAAGGAGTGATTTAGGAGGTCACAGAGGTCAGTTTGACCAGGTCACCTTGAGCATAACTGTGAGCAAATGCTCCCAGAGAACATTCTCCAGGCAGGGGGAGAAAAAGGGCACCCAGAAACACCTGCACTGAGTACATACACATGCCCTCCTCTATGTACCAGGAGCTGGCAGATTTTCCTGCAAGCGTGTAGAAGGTAAACATTCTTGGACTTTGTGTTATTTGTCTCTGCTGTGGTGGTGCAGAAGTAGCCATGGACAATGGTTGAATAAAAGTAAATGGCAGTTCCAGGAAAGAACACAGTGAGCAACACCTGCCTGGCTTGCCAATTCCCATTTATACCTGCATTTGTAAGTTTCACGTTCATGACAGCCTTACAAACAGGAATATTTATTCCTGTTTTAAAGTTTGGACTCATAAAAATTGAATGCTGGGCCAAAAGTTGGGGCAGATGATAGATGTGATAACAGAATTCTTGGGGATCTTTTGTTTTGCTTGCTTCTCCCCCGAGGTCTCTTCCTCCCCTTTCTCTGCTCACATCAGCCTAGGTCTGCATAGCTGTTTATGTTGCATTTAAAATCCTTTGATAGAGGATGTGATCTGGCTGTCACTTTCACCACGCTCCCTAGCAAGTGATGACAGTGATGTTATTATTTACTGTCACATATTGGGCTCTTCAGTTCAGTACTGAAGAATTCTTTTGTGTCTTTCTGGGTATTTTAGCTGACAACAAGGATAGAGCCACAAGATACGCTGGCTTTCTTTGTCATTGTCTAGCTTATCATTAAGAACATGAGTCTCCAAATGAGAGTCCTATTTGGTTTTGCGTAAAGCAGAGATAATACCACTTATTTCATAAAATTGTTGTCAGGAATCTAGGAAAAGTAACCAGCAAAATGGTTAACAGAAACTTGTAGTGCACGCTTGCAAAAAAGCTCCTCAACTAAAATCTTGTCTTTCTGCTCTGCTTTCTCTTGTTTCCATATGCACCCTCATCAGTGCTCAGCTGGTCGCTCAGTGTCTTCACCACAGCCTTGTTGGCATTTTGGATTGGATGACTCCTATCATGAGGAGTGATACCGTGGTTTATTTGAGATCACCATCAGTTTCCTGGACCTCTATTCACAAGATGTCTGTGGCAGACCCTTAACTATGACAAGCAAATTTATCTCCAGTTGTGCCTGGAGGACAAAATGATCCCCAGTTGGAGACTGTGGGGCTAGTTTACCAAGAGCATCTTCCTCCAATCTCCAATTTAGCAAGGCATGAAACATCTGAGCTCTGCTTCAATGCCAATTGCTGATCAGCTCAGAAGGAAGGACTTGACCCATGTGTATGAAATTGAAATAAAAAATCAGTCCTTCATTTTCAGCAGAATTCTTGTCCCAGTTACATGCTTCTTCAGGGTCAATGGGACAATGCCTTGGATCAACTTTTGCTCACAAAACAGAGACAGGCACCCTGGGGAAGCACAGTATGACCCTTGTAGAAGCTGAGAGGAAATCGGTGAGAGGTCTTCTGATCATTTCCATGTTCAAGGTTCAGGCCTTGCTGAAGCCTGGTGTTCTGTCTGTCTTGGACTGGATGAGCTCCTCCAGACTCCTCCATAACATGCCCCCACTGTCTTTTTTCCTTAGATGTAGTGGTGTCTTTCTCATACTTGCAAATCAAAACATCTTAACCAGCATAATCCTCAAGGACAGCTGGGGCTTCCTCTGCTAAAGAACATGAAATTATGTCAATTAAAGTCCAGTGAGGAAAAGAAGAGAACCATTTTAGTAATTTCAAACAAGTGTATTTAATATCACCATGCCCTGCAAAAGGCATAGAATGAATCAGCAATAGATCACATACACAGTGGTCCCTGAAGCTTGCAGAGGAACAGAAAAATCACATGTGTGGCAAGGCTGGTGCCAACAAAATTGTTGCACTGCCAAGCAAATAAAGGTATAGTCCACAGAATTTAAATAGTATATAACTTTTGTGATGGTAATAATCAATTATCATACTGGTTTCTATATTTGATATGCTGTATTGTGACATTATTTTAAAAAGTACTCAACCCCAGCTTGCACACTTGTACCTAAGCAAGTGTTATACTGCTAGAAGAAAAGCAGCTAATAGCTGGTGGGCATCCTGGACCTGGTTAATGCCAAATTTGTGTTAACTACCAGTGTGGCGGAAGAGTTGCCCATTCATATATATATACATATATATGATACATTTTTATATATTCTATATTTTATACATATAATATATATATATATATATATATTTAAGATATGTCAGGGACAGATGCTGGCATGCTGACAGACAGGGTCTGAAGACCTGCACCTGAGCATGAGTGGGCCCCAGACAGGCTGTCAGAGCCCCACAGTGGATTGACACACCGCTGGAGGACTGGCTTGGGGATCTGCATGCACAAAGCCATAGGGGATGTGGATAGCTTGGGAAAGAGGACCTGGGACCCTGTGAGGGAAAACTGCTGAAGGAGAATGTGACAGATGAGGAATGACTCCTGGGGTAATGCCACCAACCAGGTTAATGTACTTGCAGGCAAAACAGAAGGCTGAGACCCAGTGGTTTAGAGGAGGGAGTCAGAGGACCATTCTGGATCAGACCAACATACCCACCCACAAGAGAGAACTAAGTTGGGCAAGTTGGTATCAATCCCCACCTACTAGCACACACAATGCCATGGATGAGGGGCTTATCCTCACTTGTCTTCTTCTATTTCCTGGAAATGTGCTCTCTCTACTTCACCCTGGCTAGTGATTCTCTTTCTGTTTAAACATGTCTTACCCTATTCCACCATCTTGATTCTCCTCATATGATCATTTTTATGTACTATTGAATTCAACTTATTTGTCTGTGTTCAAAATAAAGATTACTTCGTGTTCCTGTCCTCATAATGTACTAGTGCTTTGTTAATAGATTAAGCTAATCTAATAAAATAAAGAGAGACAAAAGTCTCAGCTAAGATGTAGGATCTCTGAAAACTTGGAATTTTAGAGAAATACTAAATATGCTCTCCTTCACCCATACATTAACACGAAATCAAAAGGCTGCAACAGAATACAATGGATCATAGCTGATAGAACTGCATAACACATGGGCTGAGAAACAGTGCTTGGAAAAGTGCAAGATCAAGAGCAAAGGCAGGAACATGAACACGAAAGGCATGTGAGCATCTGTCATTGTTACTACAGCAACTGTTAAACACAGCCCACACCCTGGTCAACTAAATCCAAATCCTCACACCAAAGACTTCAAGAACGTAGTTCCTTAATGAATGACACAGCATTTGATGTTCAAAAACAGCATGGCTTGCAAGAAGGCATGGAGCAAACTTTACTCAATGAAGTAATCTTTAGAAGCACATTTAGACATGACATAGGTATTGTAATTATTAGACAAATGTATAGAGTAGCTGTGCTTGATACACAAAGTACTGTAATAGACAAAAGACAAGACGAATGAGTACATGATAATATCTCCCCAAAGATGAAAAAATCTAAGAAAAAAAATCAAACGGAAATGTTAGGACTCAAAAAACATTACATCAGAAATGAAAACTGGCTTCAACGGACTTATCAGTAGAGTCAACACACCCAAGAATATAATCTAGGAGATTAAAAACAGGTTAATACAAAATTAATGAACTGAATTTCTGACAGAAGAAAAAAATGAAAGAAATCAAGCAGAGTAGCCAATAACAGTGGGACAATTCCAAAGGTGTGATATATGTTTATTTATAACATTGGGAGAGGAAAGATAGAAAAAAGCTGCAAGCATAATGGCCAAGAACCATTCCATTCACAAACACCAAAGCACAGATCCAAAAAACTTAGGAAAGAACAAAAGAAATTAATATCAAAAACAAAGCCAATAACAGCAGTGTTAACACCAAGCATATTATAGCCAACCTGTAGAAAAGCTACAAAGAGGACATCTTGAAAAAAGGAAGAAACAACTTCTCTATTGGAGAAGAATGGTTAAGAATTACAAACAGTATTCACACCAGATACAACAAAAGCAAGAATTGGAATGAAATAACTAAAATATTGGAGGGAAGCTAATGAAATAAGCCCTTGTGCTTATACAAATTATCCTTCTGGAGCAGGTATTTTGGTACAGAAAGTTAAGTCCTGCTTGGGACACTCACATTTCACTTTGGAGTCAAAGGCAGACTCTGGGCTACTCCACTACTCTGATCTACTCCCAGCTACAATGAAGGAAAGTAGCAAATTACAGTCCAAGGTCTTAGGTCCCTACCATCCAGATGGGGGACCTGGTTGGAGCTCCAAGCTCCTGACTTCCACCTGCCGCAGCCTCAGCACTTGCAAGTATTTGGGGAATGTGCCAGCAGATGATCAATGCCCATCTCATCTCTATATCTATCATCTCTAGCTCTCACTTCAATGTAAATCACCCTTCGAATGGAAAGAAAAAATACTTTGTAAAACAAACCATAAAATTTTGAGAGAATTCATCAGTCCCAAACCACTCAAATTAAAATAATAGGATGAGGAAAACTAGATATTCCAAGTGAGAAACTCAGATACATGTAAGAAAAAGGAGACCTTTAGAAAAAGAAATAATGATGATAAGATGATCTTTTTATTCTTCTTGGTCTTCCTATAAAATGTGTCCTCTTTTAATTAAGCAGGTTTAATAATAATATGCTGGTTAATCATAGCATGTAGATAAATAGAATAAATGACAGCAAGGTCCCAAGGGAGGGACAAAAGGGGAGGAAAATTTGATTTTAAATTGTCTGCATTATACATGAAGTGTATTGATATTTGAGGGTGGACAGAGATTAACTTAAAATGTAAATTATGAGGGCCAGCACTGTGGCACCGTACATAAAGCTACCACATGCAGTGCCAGCATCCCATATGGGTACTGGCTCAAGTCCTGACTGCTCTGTTTCCTAATCTGATTCCCTGATACCGTGCCTAAGGAAGCAACAGATAGTGTTTGCGTCCCTACACACAAGTGGGAAACCACATGCTTGCAATGATACCTCATTTTACTCAGAGCAAAAGCAGAAATCTCCACCAAGGTGCCTCTTTGGGATTCCGACCTCACATGTTTATTCTCAGCCATGCTCACTGTTCTCTGGACACCATCTCGTCCTCCTGCCCTAGCTGTGCATGCAGGCAGCTACCTGCCTCCCATTTTAACCCCCGGAATTCTGTGCAGTGCATCCCCTCATCTGCTCTAAATGTGTGCTCATATCCTTGGTTCTCTTGAGCCTTTTTCTAACTACACTCTTGAGAACTACAATCCATTCTCTCTTCATCATTCCCCATACATCTTCTTTATTTCCCTTATCCACTCTATCTTCCCCCTAATACTTTCAACTTCTAACTTACTATAAAATGTACTTACTTATCCCATTTCTTTTTCATTTCCAGCTATTCGTGAATCAATATAAATGCATCCAAGCAAGAATTGGTGTCTGCTTTTCTGCTCATCTTCTAGGGCAATTCCAGGATTAATAAATATTTGTTGAATGATGGGACTCCTAACTAGTGTCCACATATCTTTTCCAATGTTTAAGGTTGGCGTTCTGACCCTGAGCAGACTCTATTTCATTGAACAGAAGCCTGCAGCTCAGGGACATAATCTGGCTTCCCACCCACTTTCATTAAAATAAAAACAAAGAAATACTTTATCAGAATACATTCTCATTGATGTGTTTACTTACCATTTATAGCTTCTTTTGCACTGTAAAGGCAGGGTTGAGTAGCTGCTGCCAAAGTCATGCAGTCCCCAAAGTCTAAAATATTGATGACGTTGCCTTTTACAGAAAACAACTTGGATCATGGTATTTGGTGTATTGTTTTCAAACATACACTCATACACCCTAAATGTCTCATCTGTGTGCTTCCTTGGTTTAGTTTCCTGGAACACATGTATCAGAGACTGCGAGCCATGTATTATCATATGTAACTGAGTCCTTGTCTGTGTGTTCAGAAGGAATTAAAAACAGCTGCAAGGAAATCCTGTCAATATATGTATAGGAGATAAAGGAAAATGTTGACGGAGGAAAAGATGGAGTGAAGGATGATTAAAGGCACAGATCAGCACTTCTGATTAGGTAACTGAGTGGAGAACAGGGCAGAGCAGAAATCTGAAAATCTGAGTCACAGAGTTACAGCTCTAAATCCCCTTAATAACTAAAGATCTGTGCTTCGTTAGCCAAGTTGTCTGCTTTCTGACTATAAACTCAAAGTAATTTTACCTAAGTTGTGGAAACTTCTTCAGGCTGGCTTTTTTTTTTAATTCAAAGAACAAGAACAGTTAAATAATTATTCAGGAGGCTGTGAAATACTTAAGTGAATGTAAGAGCACACTTTGGATGGAAAGGACTACCTCCTTGTATCACCCCCTGGAGCAGCTCCACTTCCGGAAGATCTGTTGACATTTCATTATCCTCCACACAAAGTCATGCTGTAGCTCAGTTCTGCCAATTCCCATGGACTGAAACTTCAGGTCACAAAGCATTTCAGTTCCAAATGCACCACTCCTCTACCTTTAGAGGAGGCAGCTTTCTACTTCTGATTTTAACGAAAAATAGACCTTTGACAGTTCAGGATCAGTGTTGCTCACAGCTCTGCTGTCAATAATAAATAATGCATGTAAGACGAAATTACAGAAATTTAAATAAAGCCAGGATTCAAAGTGGATTAATTTTTATGGCTTCATACCCGTAAAAATGGTCTCATTTTTAGCAATTTTCTGCCCATGAAAAAGTCTTTCTAAGAATCAACTTGTCTTTGAAGCAGAACAGGCACAGCAGCTTCTTTCATTACAGTAGCACTGAGCTTCTAAATGTTGATTAGTATTTCATGAGAAATCTGGCCTTTTTCCCTTCACCTGCTGATGAAAGCAAATCTGTTGCAAATGACACATGTGAAATTCCTTATTACCCTTTGTTCCCTAAGTCCTCAAAGTAAAGACAGAGCTATTTGTGCATGTGAAAATCACAGATATCCATAATGGGTGGCATATTTGTGAGCAACCATAAGGACTCAGCCCTTCACTCAAGATGTTGAATCACTTTTTTTCCATTTCTCCTGCAGGCATAAGATCTTCCTTAACCGCAAATGTATAGAGACCATAAAGCAGTGTTATTAGTACCACTTTCTCATTTGCTGGCACATGGCTTTGGAAAAGCAGCACCTGTCTCAGAGTCAGCAAGCCACGTCTCTGGAACTTCTCCCCGCAGGAATAGATATATGGTGATCACTGGCAATCGCTAACCATTTAGGCCTGTAGATCAAAAATGTGCATTATACAACCTCAGAGCATCCTTTAAGAGATAGATGATAGATGATAGATAGATAGATAGATAGATAGATAGATAGATGATACATAGATAGATAGATGATAGATAGATATATATAGAGAGAGATGGTGTGGTTCTTTACAGAAAATAACTAGCTCTCCCCAACAAGTCATGGTATTTGGCCCAGTATTTTTTAAATACACAAACATACACACACACACACACACACACACACACATCCCTAAATGTCCAACACAAACAAGACTCCAACATGTATGAAATTTACATTTAAGGAGAGAATCCATAACCAATGTGAGAATATATGAATCAAAAACAAGGGATAGTGTCTTAGGAATAATAATGCTACAAAGAAAATGAAATATGAAATATTGAATGTGATGAAGAAGGTTCTGGGAAATGGAAGCATAAATGAGTGGTTAGGGAAACAGGAAGAGAGAGCTAGCATAGGCAGCAGCGAGTGCCTAGACCCTGAGTCAGGAAAACTCTTGGGATTTCTAAGGAAAAGCAGAGGTTGGGGTGGCCAGAGTCCAGTGAGCACAATTAAGTCCTGGGATGAGATTAGGGCGAGAGTCAGAACCAGATCACATAAGAACTTATAGGCAATAGCAGCATAGATTTTTAATGTATTTAAGGAGAACAGATTTCATCTATTTCACATATACATGTAGTCTTAAGAACATGATGATACTCCCCACACTCCCTTCCTAGATCCCATCCTCACTCTCCCTTCCTTTCTTACTTTCTTTTACCTTTTGCCATGATGTTCTTTCCATTTACATTACAAGCAAAAGCTTAAATAAAGAATTCAACAGGTAATCAGCAGTAAGACCAATGAAGTTGATTCTACTCTCCAAGACCCAAATTTACAGTTGCTTCCTTTCTGACACCTCAGAGAATTAGTAGGAACAATGGTCTCTGTAGTATCCACCACAGTGAGAGCTTTCATGGAGTGTGCCAGGCACCTTGCAGATTATTATCACTGGTTAATTCAAATACTGCTTACACAGTCTATGAGTGAGTGCCACCAGAGACTTTGACAGGTAAGGAAATTGATTCTTAGGTCATTTCCATAAGACATTACCAGGAAGAGACGATCAAGATCAAAATCCAGATTTCTGGTCCCAAACTCCAGTTTCTATGCATTTTCATTGGGAAGGGAGTAGTGGAGCTTACAATAGAAATAATTGGCTGGAAAAAAAAGCATCAGAAAGGAAGAAGTCCCAGTGATAAAACCAGTGAGGCATAGAGAAAAATGTCATTCACGTATTTGACACTCAAATAACACTGAGCGAATGCTTGTGATGAGCATTGAAAAATTTTCTGTCCCAACCCTTCCAGTCTCTTACTCCACAGTGCATCTATCCCACTGTCCATTTCCTCTACTCTACCTCCTCCCTCTGGAAACTCTCTAATGCATTTAGTCTCACGTAAACATTTAATGGAATGTAGGTGCTGCTCCATCTCACTACGGTCTAACGAGAAGACGTGTATCCACTTTGCTGAGTGTTAACCATATCCACTTTACTGTGGTAAGATTTTGTGAAGCTGTTGTTCTTGCCCTGACACTGATTGGAAGCAGTAGTTACTAAGGTAACTAAGTTACTGGGTGAGACATAAGAAACAAAAATACCAGGAAAATTTCCAAGAGAGGAAGAAGAAAGCATTGCCACAGATTACACAACAAACAGGAACTATCAAAATAGCACTATAGCTTAGCATAATCAGGAAAGGGGTGCAAGAACAGGTCAGGAGACAGGAGCTCGTTTATATGCTCAACTGTAAACGATAATGCAGAGGAAGTTTATCAGAGCCAGTTGACCTAAAAAAGCAGAAAACTGGGAAAGCCATATGAACAGGAATCAGCAACTCTGAGGTCAGAAATAACCTATCTGCCCGCACAAGGTCAGTCTAGTATGACCAGTGTGTTGTCATGGGTATCAGTCTTCCACATTCACTTCTTCCCTAATCAAGAGCAGCACCTAGAGACAATAATTGATAGGGGCACAGTGTAAACATAAGAATGGGCACGTTTATCCTGTCAAGAGAGGTACCCTGTTGCTTCTAAGTACCCCTGTGAGCAAGGGGTTTAGGCAGAAAAGCGTGGGTAAAAAGGTCAGATGGCTTCAATTGATATATTTTCTCCTTACTTTCTCTGTCCTGCCTATCCCATCCTTTTCAATCAATCTAACACACAGATTTGCAACCAGACCAAACCAGAATATTTGTTGACATAATATCGTTCTTTTTCTAGGGTTAATTATTTGACAATCGCTTTGGAAGCTGTTATAAGAAAACCTAAATTTAATATCGTTGCATGTCTGTTTCATGTAACCTTCAAAGCTTTCCACGCTTTCTCTCCAGTCCATTAAGCCCAGTGCTAAATCTCTTGTGTTCCCAGAAGTTTGTGCCAACCGCCCATAATCTTATACGGGTTGTTGGCCTGGAGCCTGTAGGTCCAAGCTTCCAAAAAGGGGCTTCATGGAGCCCAGGAATTCTCAAGAACTTCATGCAAATTACTTTCAAGTTTGTCTATGCACATAATTAACTTCTTAAAGAGTTCTATGACCCCATTATTAGTATGTCTTTCAGCCTCAAATACTTGTTTTCCTATCACTGTATGATATAATTCAATCTTATTTTTCAAGACCCAGCTGATGCCACCTGCTGAGTAAAAATGTTCTAGGCTGTTCAGATAAAAATAAAATCAATCTTTCAACTCCAATCACTGAAACATTACAGTTCATTTTTGTCTTACAATAAGGTCAATCATGAACTGTCTGTCAGTTCTGATGGACTAGAAACTCCTTGGGGAGAACATCTTGGAAGGTATTTCTTTGGGTCTCAGTGTACTTTCCATTCCCTGCTAGCTTTAATGTCATATGGAGTTACCTTCTGCAGATGTAACTGTACAGCAGCTTCCACCGTGCCTGAGAAGCCCTAGTCTCTACTTGCACTCCCAGGCTGTCTCTGGCATCACACTGGCTCCAGTAGTCGCCCTCTGGAGCACAGCTGTCAGCCAGTTTCCTGCAGTCCCATGTGAACTTCTGGCTCAGCCTTTCAGTATTGACAGAGACTTACAGACAGATCTGGCATGTGAACTTAGTAGGATAGAACAAGCAGTATCCAATCCTAAGGCAAGAGTAGATAGACACTGCCTTGTAATTTGCTGTCACAACTTCCAGATGTGGCTTTGGCCCTGGAGAAACAACATGGCTCAAGTCGCAGTTTAATTCCATGGTGATTCGGTGCACATGTTTGCTGGGCACAAAAGAATTGCTGTGAATGCAGACACTTGTTGGTTTCCAGATATCACTAGAATGCCATGTTGTGACTTTCAAATTTCATGATTGCCTACATAGTCAAAATATGATAACCATTTTTTTCTTTATTCCTTTCTTGCATTGCTATTTTTATATCGCTGCCATCCATGGACTATCTTGTCCTAAAGCAAAAGGATTGCACATTAAGATGAGAGATGATCCCCGTAAATATGGAACAGTTGCAAAGCAATCATAATAATGAAATAGATGGTAGACGTAATGTGCCTATGCTTTCTCGTTATAGCATATTTTGCTGTGATGTTCCTGCATTGAATGTACCACTTCTATGTATTAAAAATGATAGAAGTGACCATTTAGAATTATTATCTTTCTCCTATGACGATTTGGAGGCTGCCTTTTTTTTAGTGAAAGTGTACTATCATTTCTATGCTAATTTTTAAATGACTCTATTTTAATGTGTAAGTAATAGGGGGAGTTAAATAGAGCACTCCCTTCACTTTCTTTTATTTCTCTGTTGTTGTTTCATTTTGCTCTAATATCTTCGAGACTCTCAAGTCTATGATCATTATTTCCACATGGAGAATAAGACTGGGTGACAGTTGCTATAAAGCTCCTCCAGAAAGCTCAGATCTACTTCAGGGAGAGAAAATTTTATTTTGTCCCACAGTGGGTAAAAGGTAAAGAAAAAAAAATGGTAATGACTCTCTCAGTGTGAAATGGATGTCAGAACATGACCAGGTCCTGTTTATTCCTATTGCTTCTTTTTAACCTCCTTCCATTGGGTTACGCAGCAACACGCACCATGGTGTGACTGCTAAGACCACTATTCCCAACTCTTTAGTGTCCTGGGGTGTCAATGACTCCAAGGAATTTGGGATATTTTCTTATTTGAAAGGAGTCTGAATGTTTCCTATGTTTGGTGACATAATGTCCAGTCCATTTTTGTGTGTGTTGCATTTGCAGTCCTCATACCACTTTCTTTTTCACCTAAGTTTCAAGTCCAACTTAATGTGCTCAATGCATCAAACAATGTATTTTCCCTTCTGGAACTCCTTACTTCTAGTCAGTGTGATGTTATGTTTCAGTTTTACAATGGTGCCATAGATTATTAGGCATGCTATTTGGTCAAGTCACATAAGTTATTCCCAGCTTCTGTGGGAAGCAGAATTAAGAGTACTGCCTTTGACTGAATCTGTGAGAGGATGTCTTTCTCTTCTTCATGTGGCATTCTTACTTTGGTCTCCAGAGAAAAGCAATTCATCCTTTTCCTCTTTTCCTCTTTCACGAAGGTGTCCCATAAGTGTCTTCTACAAGTGTGTTTGTTTATTTTTTAATTTGCTGTCATCAGCAAAGGAGGAGTGCCTGGTTCCACACTTGAATTTTTTACTTTCTTTGGATCCCCCTACCCACCTAGAAGGAGTTTTTTGTACAGCTAAAAGTGACTGTTATTCATGTTACCATTTTCTCCTGGTCCAGAATCGTTCAGATGGAGTGGATGCCCTGCTCCTGTTTCAAGCGACATCTGAGCGAGACAGTTCAGGGAAAGGAGCATCGCTAACCTCACTGTGCGCTTTCACGGGTATGTGTAAGGCATGGATGCTTTACTTACTTATGCGCATAGTACTACGTGAGTTTTTCATATATGGTTATCTATTATATAATATAGAAATTAACGTAAACATATCTATATTCTGAAATGTTTATGATAAAACATTCAAAATCCTTTCCTTTAACTTTTAAAAAATAAACTATATATTATGACTACCTGTAGTCATTCTACTGTACAATACAACCCCAGAGAATCTTTCTTCTAACTGTAACTTAGTACTCCTCCTCAAGCTTTTCCCATCCCTACCCCCTGCTACTCTCCCTGGATCTGGTATCCCTCATTGCAGTCCTCACTTCTAAATCAACATTTTCAGATTCTTCATATGAGGGAGATCCTGTTGTCCTTTTCTTCCAGTCCCTAGTTTATTTCATTTAACACAATAGCCTCCACTTTCATCCAGAAAAATCTTTAAAACATTTGAATCTAACATTACCCTATGTACATGTTTAGAAAAAGTTACATTTGGGAGCCATTATTATGGTGGTGCAAGTTAAACCACTTTCAACAACACAAGCTACTAGTTGGAATCCTGAATGGTTCACTTCCAATAGACCTCCCTATTACTGTGTCTAGTAAGCCACATTACCACAAGAAGTTCAAGTGCTAGATCCCTGTCACCCATGTGGGAGAGCCAGAAGGAGATCTAGGATCTTGACTCCAGCCTGAACCCAGCCTTTTGTTGAGTGAACGAGTAGAGGTATGGTCTCTGCATCTCTCTTTGTAACTCTGCCTTTCAAATAAACGAATAAATTGTTTGGAAAAATTTTGCATTTTGAACGAATGGTATCTGCATCTAACCTCTAGTCTACTGTTACTTCTTACTCTCATTTAGTCAAAGCTTTGAGCTAAATAAAAATTTGTCATATTCCTCATGGAATTTTCTTCATCTGTTTCTCCAAATAAGAAAATTGATTATCAAAAATATTAATTCCTGTCCATAATCAGAAAGAATAGTGTAGCAAAAGCTTGAACCCAGCTCTGTTTACAAAGTTTCTTTGCTGCTTTTTTTTTTGCTTGATTTTTCAACCTAATGAAAATGAACTTCAAGCTTTCATATGAGACTTACTTTTGCTCCAACTAATAAAACTCTGTATCAGTCTCTGATTCTAAAATAGACACACACACACGTGCACGCACACATACACACACAGAGATAGATATAAAATTGGTTGTGCTTGTGTATGCATATCTTAACATCTATGTCTTCAAAGAGGTTATTGTTGTGTCTTTCTTTTGCTTTCCTGCTTTTGTGGTTTCGTTAGAACTGCATTGCTGAGTTTTCCACATCGTTCTATGCTTGTGGCCACCATGTGCAACACCAAGTCCTTAAGACTGAGACTGTTGAGACATACAGAGCAGAGAGCCCTCACTACCTCCTCCCCCTTGCTCAAGTATTTATAGCATGTTCAAACCTGCATTCAGAGTCCATAGGAGTCACTGAATCTCATTACCTTCCTTGGACGCTTTAAAGCAGCTTTCCTGTGGGTGAAGAGAATAGCCTGAGATTGGGACAGGTGTCTTGGGAAGCAGATAAGAAGATGCTTGAGACACCTTTTTGTAAACTCAAGGGGGCAGCAAGTCACGACTCAACTAGTTTTTTTCTTGCCGCTTCATGGGAGACCTGGACTGAGTTCCCAGCTTCCAACACAGCCCTGCTCTTAAGGGCATAGATATAGAGATATAGATTCTCTCTCTTTCTTTCTCTCTCTCTCTCTCTCTTTCTCTCTTCCACTTACTTTTTCTCTCTTCAAATAAATTACAATTGAAGTCATAACATTCCAACATTTATTCTGTGCTGCCTATTGCAAATGCTAAGTTTTTAAGTAAGACACAGGTTTTATGTAATTAAGTTTGTCCAATAAAGACAGGAGGCAACATTTAAAGTTTTGTGGTCTGGGTGCTAGAGTAATATATATGACTCATTAGAAAGCCTGCAAGACTGGTTAATGGAAATAGACATAGGAGCTGAACCCATTTGAAATGCTAACAGAAATCCATCATTCTACTTTAGTGTATCATGACATTATAGATATAGGCAATGAAGGACTATACTATAGCAGTAATTTAAGTAAAATTGGTGGGGGGAGAATGAGGAAGGGGAAATCTCTGAGCTAATGGAACTATATCATGAAACATTTTTTTAATGTTACTAGCAGTACAGAATGTTCTGGGTGCTTTTGTTTGTTTGTCAAGCTCCATGATATCCAGTGAATGTTAGATGTTACTCAGTAGAACATAATCTTGATTTATTTATAGGATCCTTCTGGGCAGCATATTCACTGTCACAGGCTACTCCTGAAAAGCTGTGTTTTATACAACATCTTTAGCAGAGAACTTATCCATCTGCATATTTACTTGGAAATCTATAGTTTAAGAAACACCTAGTGATTCATTGCTTCTAATGAAATCCTGAATTTCCTAAGGTGATTGTACGAAGTCTTTGGTATTGACCCTGATTATCATTTACCTCGCTGTTAGTCTCCTAAGGTTTATTAGAGAAATAAATTTTAAAAAGTAAAGTGCATACTGCCAAACCCACGACAACTTTTCTCACCGCATCCATTCATTTGTTCATTCAGCACAAAATATATGGGCACCCCTTCTATGTTATGTGCTCCACAAAGCTTTGTTGACTTAATGGACAATTCAAGATAAAGTACCTTCACCACTCTCAGAGCCTTGAGATTAGCAAAGATGATTGATTGACACAAAAATAGTGAAGCCTGTCAAAACAGGAATGGCTATGAAAAACCGTGCACGAGTCATGAGTCCATCTCAGATGCATTGAGATGCAGGCTGCAACTGGAAAGGACTCAATTTTCACACTGGAGAGGGACCTTGCAGAGGTGACAGAAAACTAGAAACTCAGAGGAAGCCAGAATTCAATCCAGATCTTCCACATGGGTGGCAAGGATCCAAGTGCAAGGGCCATTATCTACTACATCCCAGAACGCCCATTCATAGGAACCTGGATTGGAAGTCACGCAGCTGGGGTGCAAATCAGACACAAAAGTAAATAATGTGTCTCCCAAGCAGCGACTTAACCGACTGTGCTCCATGCCTGTGCCTTTGCCTTGTGTTACTCTCTTTACCAAGTGCTATCTCTGCCTCACTTTCCTCTCCTAAAGAACAAGTTCTTTTTCTTTTATTTTCTTTCCCTGGCCAGGCTGCAAATTTGCCAAAGCTTTTTGCTCTTCTTCCTTTTCTGCCTGATTCTCATTGCAAAGTTTGCTGACAGCAATCAATAACATGAATGTTACAGTCTGGACTTTCCTGTTTTGAAACCTCCTTTAGCAAACCAACCAAGCCACCACCATTAAGTTTAGCTCCCCGAAAAGGCTCAAGATATGAACACACACAAAGCCAAATTCTTTACCAACATATAATAGGGACAATCTATTACCTGGTTTTCTTTAGGATCTTCCATTTCATCTGCAAACTCACTGTCATAACTTTTGCCACCCACATTTTAATCATAATTCTAATTTTCTAGCTTCCAAGCAAAGAAATCTGGGACCCTGTAATTAACTGGCCTCTGCTTCTCCGTGCCCCGCAATACAGGGACAGTTCAAATGCAAATTGTGTAATGCAAAGTGTAAACTCAACAGGAAATCAGAGAGAAGGGATAGTGCAAACTTCCTAAAAGTTATTTAACATGGGATAGCCCTTACGTAAGATTTGGAGATTGTGGTCTGGCAAATATAGTGTTGTAAAGTTCAAGTCAAGGACTTGACTTGAAATACGCCATGGAGGAAGGGGCAAGTGGACAAGTTATTTTAAATGAGGATGCCAGATGCCAAGGCCAAGTTTGTGAAAATGAGCACCAGAAATTCTAACAGAGCAAGACTTCCCTCCTTCCTCCAAAGTCTTCTCTCCAATTTGTATTTTCTTTTGTAAGAAAGTTGGATACTCTGAGATTCACAGAATCGCTTCTTTTGGGGGCAGTATAATATGACAGGAAGGACATGTGTCAGGGGAGCTGGTGTTTGGTCCATCTTTCAGGATTAGCTACACACACTTAGGTCAATTTCCTAAAATTCCTGTAGGTCCCTTCTTGTGTTTCTCAACTCCTTGCCCATCTCACTGAATCTTTACAGCTTTCAGCAAAGCTATCCTGTTAAATTCTTCAGATCATGAGTACCACACATTTCTTTTCCTTGTAGTCTCTTCTTTAAAAATGGTGTAAGGCAAATGAGGCTGATCACAAGTCTGGTCTGAAACATGAACAAGACTTCCAGATTACTCCACATTCCACCTTTTCTTTCCAGTTTGGATTGAATGCAGACGTAAAATACCACGTTGACAGGTTCAGACGTTGGTGACATCATCTTCAGTAGCTGCCACATCCTCCCTACAATCCACCCCCTCATATCCAGTTTGCTGCAATATACTTGACATTGTGAAATAATATGGAATGTTGATGTAATTAATTTGTGAATTAAAGACATAATTTGAAATATTGAAAGATAATTTCCTCTTTCTTAGATAATTTTTAGTATTTCATTTCCTATATGCTAATGTACTTCTTGTATTCAAAGATGGGAAATAATTTAACAATACTAATTAAAATCTTTAAAAAGCATTTCTGTTTTCTCTGTCAGTTGCATAAATTTGCAATGTTTCATACATATGTAGGAGGGTTTTTTTTGTATCTAGCATTAGTTGTACAAACATCATTCCTGCATACAAGGAATCTACCAAAAGTTCATGGAAAGTACATAATATGAGAAAACTATTCATGGATTTATAGAAAAAATGCACTGAATTAAACATTTTTAGTTCTATTTTTTCATGACCTTTTGAAGTACCCTGGCTTTATATACATACAGAAGAAGTTTCAATGTGGAAAAACTATACTACAATCTGAAATGCCTATTAGGATCAACTCTTCAAATACTGCAACTTTTTAACACAGTTAAATGTTGTTTTATTTTCTGTTTACTTGACAGGTAGAGAAAGAGCCTCAGAGAGTTCCCATCCATGGATTCACTCCCCAAATGCCACACAATCATCATGCTAAAAATTTTAAAGATTTATTTATTTATTATTGCAAAGTCAGATACACAAAGAGGAGGAGAAACATAGAGGAAGATCCTCTGTCCAATGATTCACTCCCCAAATGACCGCAAAGGCTGGAGCTGAGCCAATCTGAAGCCAGGAGCCAGGAGCATCCCCCGGGTATCCCACATGGGTGCATGGTTCTATGGCTTTGTGCAGTCCTCGACTGCTTTCCCAGGCCACAAACAGGGAGTTGGATGGGAAGCGGGGCTGCCGGCATTAGAACTGGAGCCCATATGGGATCCGGGCATGTTGAAGGCGAGGACTTTAGCTGCTAAACCTCTGTGCCAGGCCTCATGGTTGAATTTTGACCAGAGCCAGGAGTTCAATAGAAGTTTTTGTACAGATAGCAGGAACTCAATTGCTTATATCTTCTATCTACCCTTCATGGTTAGCATTAGCAAGAAGCTGGAACTGGGAATAAGAGCTGGAAATAAACCCAGGTACTGGGATGTAAGACAGGAACATCTTGACCCAGTACCTCCCAAGCTTTCAATTCTTCAAATGTTTCACCAAAATGATATGCATTTCAAAGTTATTAAAAGTGGCATATTCATTCTCAATTAAAATCTTAATAGGCTTATCCTTTACATTGGGACAGTGGAACTTACAATGAGCTAACCGTGAGCTGAATGCCTACTCCCTATATCCATTTTTTGTTAATAGGGAAAAATGTAAATAATAAAACAGGTAATATAGACCTTAATTGACAGGAGATCTAATACCACTCTACCTTGTAGCATTTGTCAGCACAAGCTCCACTTCATCTTCACTTTTTCTTCTTCTAGTGCTTCATACTGATCCCAAGATTAATCATGATTACCTTGGATTAGCTAAGATTATGGTATCATTGTGCTATTGTCATGATAAAAAATTACCATAAATCTAGTGATTTGAAGCAATACAAATTTATTATTTTTGCTGTTTAAGAATCCAGATGTCTGAAGGAAAAGAAGGGTTTTAGGGGCTGGAGTTGTGGACAGCATGTAAAATTGCTGCCTGCAATGCCAGAATCTTATACACTCACCAGTTCATGCCTTGGCTGCTAAATTTACAATGTAGTGCCCTGCTAATGACCTGGTAAAAGCAATGGGAGGCGGTTCAAGTGCTTGGGCTTCTGCCATCCACAGGAGAAATCTGGATGAAGCTTCTGGCTCCTGACTTGAGGCTGCTTCAGCCCTGACTGTCATGGCCATCTGGGAAGTGAAACAACAGATGGAACATCCCTCATCATCTCTTCCTTTCGTTTTGTGGCTCTGACTTGCAAGTAAATAGATCTTTTTTTGCAAGGTAAATTCTTTTTTTTTTTAATTTATTCATTAATTACATTGTATTATGTGACACAGATCCATAGGTACTGGGCTTCTCCCCACTCCTCCCCAAAACCCACCCACCATGGTGGATTTCTCCACCTTGTTGCATAACCACAGTTCTAGTTCAGTTGGGATTCCCTCATTGCAAGCATATACCAAACATAGAGTCCAGCATCTTATTGTCCAGTCAAGTTCAATGGCTTCTTAGGAAGACCCTCTCTGGTTTGAAGGCAGGGCCCGCAGAGTATCATCCTGATCAATTAAAAGCTCCAACATATCATCAGCAAAAATTTGCATCATTATAGAATTAATTGACATAGTATTGAGTAACCATTATGTTAAAAATAAATGCGAGTTCTTAACCACATCCTGTGACTTCCTCATTGACATTTCAATTTTAGTTTATACACAACATATAACATAACATTTCGTGTTTTATATAACATCATATCATCTTAAATTAAGGCAAACATGTAGTATCTAACCTTTTGGGATTGGCTCATTTCCCTTAGCATTATGGTTTCCACTTGGGCCCATTTGGCCACAAAGAACTGCATTTTGTTTTTTTTTTTAATAGCTGAGTAGTATTCCATGGAGTAGATGAACCATAGCTTTCTTATCCAATCCTCTGCTGATGGGCATTTTGGTTGCTTCCATGCTTTTGCAATTACTGATTGTGCTGCTATGAACATAGGGGTGCATGTTGGTTTCTCATGAAACAGGTGTTTTGGATATATTCCTAGGAGTGCTATTGCTGGATCATATGGTATGTTGATTTGAGTTGTTTGGAAGAAACCTTCGAACTTTTGGAAGAAAATGTTGGAAATACACTGCAAGATCTAGGGGTAAGTCCAGACTTCCTAAAAAGGACATCAAAAGCAATAGCAATCAAGACCAGAATAAACAATTGGGACCTCATCAAACTAAGAAGCTTCTGTACAGCAAGAGAAATAATCAACAAAGTAAAAAAGCAAGCCACAGAATGGGAGATCTTCACGCACTACGTAGGTGATAAAGGGCTAATCTCCAGAATATACAAAGAGCTACAAAACAACCAAATGCCAAAACAAACAAGCCACTCAAGAAATGGGCACAGGAAACGGGCAGACATTTCACAAAGGAACAAACCCAAATGGCAAATAAACATATGAAAAAATGCTCAAGTTCCCTGGCAATAAGGGAAATCCAAATTAAAACATCAATGAGGTACCACCTGATGCCAGCAAGATTGGCCCACATGAAAAAAAAAACACCAACAACACTTGCTGGCAAGGTTGCGGGGAAAAGGGACCCCTACTCCATTGTTGGTGGGGCTGCAGGTTGGTACAGCCTCTATGGAAATCAGTATGGAGAACATTCAAGCAAGTAAATAAATCTTTAAAAGAAGAAGGTCAAAGTTTGTTTCTACTAAAAGCTCTAGAAGCAGTGTGTATGTCTTTGCTTTTTTTTTTTTTAAACCCTTTTGGAGCTATTGATGAATTGTGCCCCCTTCCTTCTTCAAATTGCTCCTCTACAACCTCTGCCTGCATCACCATATCTTCTTTCAGTTTCTGACTCTTCCATTTCTCTCTTTAGAAAACCTATTTGATTGCAGTGATCACACTGTGATAATCCACAGTCACCTCCCAGGCTCAAGATCCTTCATTTCATCACAACCGCAAAGATCGTGTGTAGCCATGTACAATAACACATCAAATCCTAGGGACTGAGATGTGGACATTGTTGGGGACTATTTTTTTGTTTATCAAGCTATCAGTGATAAATAACTTAAGTGTTATTTAAGTTGGCCAGGAGACCTAACATCACACTCACATCAATCAATGATAATTGAAGTTGGACAGGCCCAGTAAATGAGGTGCTGTTGAATTATGGTTTCTGAAATCAAGGAGCTTACAGGACAGACCAACGAATGTTCTAAAGAAACACAAAGCCGTGCAAAGCCTGTTCAGACATAAGCAAGACAGGATGTCTTGAGAGATTAGGTGACCTTTCAAACTCATTCCAATGCTTGTATTCCCACCTTTCCTGCTGCAGCAATGTTAGCAACTAACTGAATCAAAGATGTGCACCCTGTTAACTTTGTAAAGGATTCATGACAGTGTGTAGCTAGAGCTTGGTGCACAGTGAGGCATTTAAGAAGCAATACAGAACCTAACAGATACTAGTGGGACTTTTATGCAGCATAGTTGGATATAGTGAAACCTGTGGGTAGTAAATCTGTCTTTAATCCTTTTGTTATCATGGTTACAAATAAAACCCCAAGCATAGAGTTGAGGGAGCTTCCGGGTAGGGGAAGAAGGAAGCAAACTTAAGCAGAGACTTATGAGCCAGATCTATGAATAAAGGATATGCAGTAGCACAGTGAGAAATGACTTTAGCTGTATGCTATGAAGACTTCAAAAGTTCAATAACGTTGATTGAAATACAAACACCACCCTGGGCAAAGCTCATTGACCCAATGTGTCTTACTGTTCAGATTCCTCTTTCTCAAAGAACTGTCTTGTACAGACTGCATTTTACCACAATTTAAAATGTCCAGGGGTTATCCCTTTGTAAAGGATTTCTGGAGGCTGTTATTTATCCCTTTAGATCTTTCTCAGCAAATTCAACTCATTAAGACCATGGGGAGAAATCCAAGGTTAGGGCACTCTATGAGACTCTGATTTAGTAGTTGTCATTTCCAAGTATATGAAATACTGGCACATGTGGATGGAATTAGCCACATCTGCTCAGCAGGAAGCCTTGATGGTCTTTTGCAAATGGGGTGCCAGGAATGTGATCCCAGGGAACAGGGAGACCTCTGCTGCTTCGCTTCAGAGATGTAAGTAAGCATCCCTACCAGAATCCACCAGCCTTCTTTGCTGTGAACCTTGGCAACACAATGGAGAAGCAGTGGGACCTGAGCAGATGGCAGCATGGTTTCACCTAGGAGAGACCAAAGATGCAGTGACTTTCGTGTTGTGTTCCTTCCAGCATCACCGTATATTACACTCTTTGACGTTAAGATGATAATTACAGAGAAAGGCTCCTATTGGACTATAAATTAGGAGGTATGCTTCCTCTGCCTGGGCTTTTTGTGCTTTATTCACATCAAAAGGCAATTACTTTTTGTGCACACTTAATCCCACCAGTTTAATGGGGCATGTAAAATATGCTTTGCAATTTGCCCTTTAGTAATCTTAAGCTTGCTGAAAATGAGAGCCAGATAACCATTTGGATTCTTAAAAACAACAGCCTGCCCTTCACGAACTTAACCTTTGTTTAACTTGAATAGATGCAGGAGTTTCTGAGAGTTGCACACTTGGCAGCACCACTCTGCAGAGTTCTCAAAATCCTAGCAGGAGCCAAAGAGCTGAATGCTGGGTAGCACAAAAAAACCTGAACTTCATTCACTGATTCACCAGGGAGGGTTTGCCTCAGCTGTCAGGGCAGGCAAGGACAAGAAGCAAAGGGAGCTATAGACTTGAGAAGTAGCCTATTCTGGGATCGGATACCAGTGCTACCACACACTAGTGAACTGATGGTGTGACTTTAATGTCTTATCCTTAGTACTTGCAACTGTAAAACTTCAAATACAAGAGTGCTGCATCCCTTGGGTAGCATTGATGCTATATAGAAGAAAGCTGGCTGGTATGTTCCTTTTTTTTTAAGAGTTATTTACTTTTATTACAAAGTCAGATATACAGACAGGAGGAGAGACAGAGAGGAGGATCTTTCGTCCAATGATTGACTCCCCAAATGACCGCAACGGCCGGTGCATGCCGATCTGAAGCCAGGAACCTGGAACCTCTTCCGGGTCTCTCAAACAGGTGCAGGGTCCCAAGGTTTTGGACCGTTCCCAGGCCACAGTCAGGGAGCTGGATGAGAAGTGAGCTGCCAGGATTAGAACCAGAGTCCATATAGGATCCTGGCACGTTCAAGGCAAGGACTTTAGCCGCTAGGCCACAGCGCCGGGCCCCACATGGTACGTTCCTAAGTGGCAGGAGGGGTAGTCATCATCCAGTAGTCGTGAGAATAGTGAGCTTCCCATAATTCACACATAATAACTCTCTAAGATGCAGACAACATGCCTGTGTCAGAAAGATTGAAGGGGCAGGTGTAAGGCCAGAGTCCGTGTTCAGAACCAGAAATCCACACAGAATCAAGTTCAGCTCAAAGCAAGCTTTATTGGGAGTGCTCCCAGGCAAGGTTCACTGGTCCAGTACAGACAGAAGGCCAGGGAAGTCACACCTGGGGAATGTGAGAGGTGTTCTTTTTATTAAGAGGCTGTAAAAGTGGGGTTTGAGTAACAAAGGAATGTGCCTTATATGGTGCTACAGAGTGCTACAGGTTCCTTTTGGCCTTGGTGAATCTGTACATCACTGCTCAGCTGAGGGGGTCTGCATTCTGCTGGTATGGCCACCCTTCTCGTCCCTCTCCTGGACAGCCCCTCACCCACCCTGTCTGGGCCTTACAGTGGGAGCTAATGTTTGCAGAATGAAGGCCAGAAACAATAAAGATAAAGTCTGAACATCTGAGGTAAAACATTGTGTCAGGCTCCAAACAGAGGCACAAAAACACAAGAAGTGGCTGTGAGCTCATGTAGAATGGCAGTGACTCAGAGAACAAAGCAAGGAAGGTTCTGGGTGATGGGGGTGATGCAAAGGAAGGAGCCAAAGTTCATGTTCATAGCTGTTCAAGTTCAACCATGTATCAGAATGCTCAGACTACCACAGCCTGAGTGCTTCAAGGGCAGAAATTTATTTTCTCAGTATTCTCAAGGCCAAAAGTCCAAGATCCAGACATTGTTGTGACTGGCTCCTAGTGAAACCTTTCCTTTTTCTCTTGTAGACAGCTGCTTTCTGATTGAATGGCTCTTCCCAGGTATGTATGCAAACAGAGGAAATGAGAGAGTCTCATTTTCAAGTAAAGGCGGAAGTCTCTGGGGTTAGAAATCATCCTTATTACTTCAATTAACTTCTTTTGCCCACTCCCCCAGTAATATTTCCAAATTTCGTAACATTGGGGTTCAGGCTTCAAGCAGGAGTATGAGGGGAAACATGCAATGCATGGCAGACAGATTAACTCCTAAATTGGTGTTGTGTGTCCCAAGACTGTATTTTAGAAAGTAAGTTTAAGAAAAATGAAGGAAGGAAGGAAAAACAGAGAAAGAGGGAGAAAGGTAAAAAAAAGTTGGGTATGGCATAGCACATAAAGACACTATCTGTGGTGCTGTCATCCCATACGGCACCAGTTCAAGTCCCAGCTTCTCCATTTCTGATTCAGTTCCATGTTAATCAGCCTAAAAACACAGCAGAAGGTGGCCCCAAATCCTGCAGCTGTTGTACCCATGTGGGAGATCAGAATGCAGCTCCATGTTCCTGGCTTTTGCCTGGCTCAACCTTGGTAGTCATTTGGGCAGTGAATCACTGGCTCTCCTTTTTAAATAAGTAAATAAATGTGTTTTAAATGTTAGAATATAAAACTTTAAAATCCAATCAAATAATGCACAAGTGGTAGAATTTTAGGTATTACATTGGAACAGGAAAGCTTTGGGGGGTGGACACTTTTTTATGGTTCCCCCAAAATCACCCAATGTAAGTGTTTTTCAGTCCTGCCAATAGTCAAGTCCCTGCCCTATCGCTTCATGGTCTTTTGGGCTGTATCCTGAGCACTATTTGATTCTTTGTTTACGTAACAACTTACTTATTCCTCTTATGATCCCTGACTCCTAAAAGTTGCCTTATACATCGTAGTGAAGTTGGTGAAATTAAAGTTACAGATATCTTAAAGCCTTGATTTTAGGACAATTAATTTTTCTTTGTTCTCTGCTAGTTGACATTCCGAAGGTAACTTTTCTTTGAAAGGAGCTATCATTCTTTGAAAGGGGCTTTTCTTTGAAAGGGGATAGCATTCTTATTGTTTCTGATCATGCTAAGGAAAGGCCTAATAATCTGGATAAGAAACATCACTTTGAGTCCAAACCAACACAATAAGGAGATCTTGGTTGTCTGATGACTTGGATTTGAGTTAAACAGCTCAGAAAGATGCTCTCAGTTAATGTATGTATGGAAACAGGGCATTGGATAAGGCCTATGTGAAACATCTTTAGGATTTATGGCAGTATTCACTCATTATTTGATATTTTAAGATACCCACAGAGTGCATGGAAGACAAATGACTAGAATGAGCTCTCGGATTGTTGTATTGGCATCTAAATATCGTATCTTGACACTTAAGACCGTTTATCAGAACCAATATAGCACCTAAGAGGATGGGAAAAATCCATAGTATGCCAAACAGTATCACTACCACGTGTTGATTTCATCTGATGCAGCATGATTTTTTTTTTTTATTGGGGGAGTGGCGGTTAGAGTTGGAAGGCTCATAATGAAAGACTGACCTAGAGTGAAATTTTGCAAGAAAGCAGTGTTTGTGCATGCAAATACCAATATGGTATGTTTGCTTTCCCAACAACCCCTTGGAACTTAAATCCCTTTCTCAACACCCTTCCAATTGAACTAAAGTGGGGGAAGGGGTGTTTTATAACAACTTCCTTCTTTAAGTAAGTAGGAAGGAGATACTAGGAAGGTAAATCAGGAAGAATACATTGAAAGGAGACCTTTATGGAGAGGAACACTAGATTCCCAAGGTATAACCAAGCGATAACACATTAGTACTTTAGCTGAGAAGATAAAAGAGACATCCTTGCTCACGGGAGGGAAAGGTGTGTAGGAGGAAAGACAGTGTACAGTACAATACAGTGTATAACATGTCTTCAAGGAGCAAGCAACTGTAAACCAGACCCAAACCCACGTATGCCAAAAAACTTTACATCAGTGAAGTAGGACAGTAGTTTCAACCATTTGTACATAATGAAAGAGAAGGGCTTATGTGAGGTTTTTGTGGGGCCTTCTGACTTTTCCACTTCCAGAATATTTAATAGCACTTTATAGAATACTGACCATGGTATAGAAAGTAGAGCTCCATTACAGGCTGAAGGATGTACTCCCAAAAGTTAAATGCTGAAGTTCAAATTACATTGACCTCAGAATGTATCCTTATCATGAGAGATGTTGAAAGAGGTAAATCAAAAAGAGAACATGAAGCTGGTCTCTACCTTAATATGACTGAAGTCCTTAAAAGAAAAAGAAATTTAGACACAACCACAGATCAGGGCAAGATAGCCATCACTTAACCTCATTAAGCAAGAAGACTAGAAGAAATAACCCTGTCCACACCTTGCATTTCAACTTCAAAACTGCAGTTGATGATCTCTGGTCATTGTTGTAGCAGCCCTAGCAGTCTAGCGCAGGCTGTCAGAGACTTGATTCTGTAAGAGGCTGAATGTTTGGACAGTGATTACTATTAAAGTAGTCTCTGCCAGGATATCCAGAAACAAACACGTGAGGAGAAATGATCCTATTGGATCAGATGCTGTGGCATTAGAGTGAGTCACAACAATTTCATGTTTCTGAGGATGAGCCAAGTGGTAAATGATTCAACTTGTAGGAAACATGGAATCAATATTCCATGGATGACTGGAGCTTTGAGACTGAATCTGTATAATATTTGCAAATATGATATTGTTATACAAGGCTACTTCATGGTTTTATTCTCAACTAAAGACCACTGTGTGTATGATTTTTCCTTCTGATTATACCCTTGGTACTTAACATAGGAAAATTTGTTTCCTTTGTTTCTGAACTAGTTTTTCCTCTCTCAGACTCATAAGAACCAGCAGTATTTGCTTTCCAAAATTAGTAGGAAAATATATCTGTGATGACAAAACATACCTCAAGTCTCCTGGGACATGGCAGAACACAAAGATACCAGGGAGGCAGAAGTGGGTCTACATTATGACAAAGGCCTATTTGTCTGTGATTTGTTGGCCCCGCACATTTGAGAACATTTCCACTGAGAACCATTGCTAGAGAATCCTATTGCAATCTTGGGACCACTGCATCCAGAGTGCCTTCCTGGAAACTGATTGGCAGATAGAAGCAGTCTACATAGTCATACAATAACTCTTAGAATTTTGTTCCCAACCACACACTTGACCTTAACAATTAAATCATGGAGAATCAGTGCTGAATAATACTTACCTTTTTTCCCTTTTTAGATATAATACTATGTTTGCCATTTCTTTGTGTTTCTGGGTACATAGGAAATTTTATTCCCCAACTTCTTATCTCAAGCTGTGAATCTTATGACAAGTTGTAAATGAAGGAATGTGGAAGAAGTGATGTACTCCATTTCCTGGCTGACCCTGTAGAAAATAACTGGAATTTGCACTATATATAGAAATTGTGATGGTCCACAAAAGTTGAATCCCTGTATAGGAAAGAACATACTATGGCAATCATTTTAGCTACACAGTAGCTTAAAAAATACCAAGTTGGGTCAATCATATAATCCCTCTAAATCTAATCCCTTTCTTATCCTGTCTTCTTTGCCTCCAAATCCCATCAGCAGTGGGCAAAGCTGTTTATGGTTAGTCTTTTGTATCTGAGAACTGCAACCAAGAATGGCAAAGGATTGTAAGAGAGCCATTAGATTTGACAGAAATCCCACCTATGCCACTGACTAGCTGTGGAGTCATGAATAAGCTATTTCCTTTCTTATTTTATGCTTTAGACGTAAAGCAACACTTGTCATGGGAAATGTGTGAACTAGATTATATCTGAGCTTCATCATCCCCCCACAATGAAAGATATTTAAGCTTAAATTCAGAACTCAAAACCTTGAAGTAGGTACGTGTGCAGATACATTTTGTTGAGATGATGTCATGCCTTAAAAATAAGCATATTTCCTTGCAAACAGACACATAATGCAAAATAATTAATAATAAATAAATAAATAAATAAAAATAAGCACATTTTATAAATAAACTCAAATTTAAGCTTTACTGGTAAAAATTGCTTTTCCATGCAGGCACAAACATGTTGGAGCTGAGTAGCTAGATGTTCTATTCTAATGTTGTATATATTTCATTTTCTACAGTCCCCACCACTGCGTAATATTATACATTTGCCTACTTCTATCTGCCAGATTAGTGTAAACATAGGAATATGCCACAAGAGGATATATAATTTTAACTTTCCTTAAGCCTGGCAACACCAGGGGTGAGGAGGACAAATAGGAACTGAGATAGAGCTGAAATACAAGCTGGAAACAGAACTTGAGAACAAACATGAAGCTATGCATCCAGCTAACAGCTTGCACCAGGATGAAGTGCTGAAGCAAAGTCATGGTGATAATTCATATAGAGTTTTTTTTGTATTTTTTTATTAATTATTTTTGCATTATGTGACAGTTTCATAGGCTCTGGGAATTCCCCCACCCCTCCCCAAGCCCCTCCCCCCTGGTGGATTCCTCCACCTTGATGCAGTATTACAGTTCAAATTCCATCAAGATTCTTTCCTTGCAAACATATACCAAGCATAGAGTCCAGCTACTTATTGTTCAGATGGGTTGAACAGTTTCTTGGGGAGACCATTTCTGGTCCAAAGTTAGAGCTGGTAGAATATCATCCCAGTCAATTAAGGGTCCCAATATAACATCAACAGCAATTTGCAACATTATGGAATTGACATGGTTTTGCGTAACCAGTATGTTAAAAAAAAAAAAAAAAAAAAAAGCAAGTTCTTAACCACAACCTATGATTAGCTCATTGACATTTCAATTTTAGTTTATATACAGGACCGGCTGCTATATACCTTAAAATGGCTATAAGGTACCATTCAGCTGTCTCGTGTCTATTTCATTTAGTATTTAGCCATTTGTTGTGTTGAAGTATAATTTTGCTGATCTTGGCAGATTTTAGGATAATCTAGACTGGCTTGTAACTCTAACAAGACATTTGTCAACAATTAAGGTGCAGAACATTTTGGGGGAGGGAGGGTGTGCAGGAAAATCCTCAACACCATGGTGAGGAGTGACTAATCTTTGTGTCCAACCCAACGAGGCATGAGCCAATCCACGCCAGCTCATATAGAGTTTTACATCACGCCTTTGCCTCATCTTTCATAGATCAACCATCTTAAAACTACCAAGTTTTTCATCTAGGAAGAGAACATAAAACACAGAGACACTACAAGACTAGGGGCTTCCAAGGATGCAGGGAGGATAAGGGATAAATTGGCAGAGCATGGAGTACTGTTGAGGAGTAAAAGTATTCTACATAGTTCTATAATGGATGCACACACTTCTGAGAATTTTCCTCTTCCAAATTTAATATTACCTGGCTTTCACTCATGTTGTCAAATGGGGAGCAAGAAGGAAAATCATGACTACAAGTTTAAAGGAATAAACATGGATTAAGCGTCCACTGCTTAGTACTGTTGGCCGTTTTCTTAGCAGAATCCTGTATGCCTGACATTGCACATGTCAATTGATTGACCATGAAACTGAATAAGAGGGTGAGTGACATTTTTCTGTTTTGCTTTCACCAGAGTACTCTTATCAAACTACAAAATATTTTTTAATGCTTTTGGTTTGCTCTAACATTTAGATTACGTGAACAGAAATTAAGTTGTTTTCTTCACTATTCTTTCTCCAAGCTTAAAACAGCATTCAGCTGCCTCAAAGTTTTTTTAGGGGATTCCCCTGAACAAAATGGAGGAATCAAAGCATTAACCAAGAAAAGATGGAAAATGGAGTAGATCAATCAACCACCTCAGCTATATGCTTCCAGCGGAAAACTGGACAAGGGGAAACTCTAAGATGGACTATGTCAATCAGTGGACTCTGCACCAGAGTCATCATACCTGGACTGTTGCTGATGATATGTTGGAGCTTCTGATTGATCGAGGTGACGCTCTGTTGGCTCTGCCTTCAAACCTGAGAGGGCCTCCCTAAGAGGCCGTTGAACTTGAACTGGACAAGTGGGATGCTGGACTCTGTATGGTGTGAACTTTTAATTAGGGAATCTCAACGGAACTTGAGCTGTGGTTATGCATCAAGGTGAAGGAATTCACCATGGGGGAAGGGGTTGGGGGGAATCCCAGCACCTATGAAATTGTGTCATGTAATACAATGTAATTAATGAATAAATGAATATATATATTAAAAAAAAGAAAAAAAAACAGCATTCAGCACCATAACCTGACAAGGTAATTATGATGTGCCAGTAAGTAAATAAATGAATAGAGACATCCAGGCACTAACTTGGATTCCTACATCTCCTTCTGAGTTCACATTAGACCTCCTTTGACTGTGAAAGTGATATTCAGAGGCTCTCTTGCAGCATAGCATAAAATTAGTAATCTCAATTTCTCTCATCTCCTTCCACTAGTTACGAAAAAAGGAGACTCTGTCTCCTCATCCATTCTCTTCCAAATAACTCCTCCTGTCTGGAACACTACTGAAATAGGTGCATCTGGAATATCACCTTGCTGGAAATCCTTGTGCATATGTTTATCTAGAGTGTTAAGGAGAAGATGCCTTCAAAAGAGTGTCTACTGACTTGGTCAAGAAGTCCTTGGACACATCACCTGAGAACATGAGGCATCCACAGGCACCGTCAGCCTGTCCTTGGCATAAGTCATACTTAGTAGACTGACAGCCTGCTCTCCACACCTAACAGTGCCTGAAAATCTTATTCCATCATGAGTTTTCATTGCTTTCGTTGCAATGGAAGCATTGAGTCAAAACTGTTTCACAGTTATTTCACAGCTTATCCCCAAATAACTTGATACATCAGAGCAGGTGCTGTGAGATGCATTCTACAGGCCACAAAAAAACAGGCTAAAGAGCCAGAGACTTATCTAAAGCTGTAAATGGTCAGCAACATACATACAGCTCAGACACTCTAATTAGGTTAATAACTTTTAAATAGGCCATGCAAAGATCTTTATTACACACAGACATAATGAAGACTTAATATATTCTGTGTTCTCAAGTAAGTATTTGAGTACTTAATAGGGTGAATGGAGCCAAGGAATTAGTGTTATAGAGACCAAAGCCTTAATTCATAAGTGAATGGCCAGAGCCAATTCTCTGAACAACGCTGGTGCAGTTCTCTCATATATAAAATAGGAGCACTCACAATTGGTGTCGAGCTTACCACAAGGCTTTAATTATATGAATGACGTGCCTTGCACGGTATTGTTCAAAAACCAAAACTATAACAAATCTAGCCTTATGAGCATAAATTGGTCTTATTTTCACTTCTGGATTGGACAGCAATCTAAACTACAAATGGTTCAGAATACTCCACTCAACCATATAGGCAGGGTGTATTGACAGCCCAAAAGGAGGAATAGCCCCATAGAAACCAGAAGTGGGGTACAGAGACAGTCCTGTGGGGTACAGCTAATGCCTGACTAACTTGAACACAGCTTGAATAGTGGTCCAATTGGGATTGGTTGCCATTCAGCTACTTGTTGTGCATGAAGCTAAGCTAATTTCCATGTCAAGTTGGGAAACAGTTTACTTTGTAGACAAAAACATTTAAAACCAAACTTGAAGCATGAGAAAGACATGTAGACCAAACCAGCCAAACATTCCATTCCTAAAGAAGTTTGTAGTCTAAAACCAGTGTTTAGGCATAGAATCCCATATTTCAAAGCCTCAAATATGCAATTAAGTTGGGTTGTGATTTCAACAACAAACGTTTGTGTTTTTTCTGTCAGTTATTCTAACTTGCCTATTAATAACTGAAAGGCATCAATTTGTCATAGAGTCTTGCTAACAACAAAGACAGAAGACAATATTGCTATTGCTTATTCAATAATATCATTTTTCCTCTCGAATCAAGGATGGCTATAGGAATGGGGAATGTAATTGGAAAAGAAATCTGTAAAATGGGCAAATTCATGTTATAAAGCATTCCCAGGTTTCTAAGTTTTATTTTAAAAAGGATGGGGGAGGAGAAAGGTAGAACAATCATTTTGGAAAGAACATCCTCACTTAATGAAAAATGGATCTAGCACACAAAGAAATCCTGATATATTTCTTCCTTAAGATCTCCATCCAAGGATGGCAGTGGCAGTAGCATCACTTTCAGTTTGAGAACCTTACATCAACTGCCCTCTGTGACAGCCAAGGCTCCTTGGTCCATTCTATACAATTCTGTGTTCATGGTATTGTACTTTGAGGGAATGACATTTGTGATCCATGGACAAGATCACACATTTTCCAAATGACATAAAAGAGCAGTTTTCCCCATGGAAGATTGGCTGGTTTGTATGTAATGAGGTCCTTTATGTAAGTCTAATTTGCACTCCATGGAAGTGTTTGTTTCTAGGAAAAATCATCTCATCGCCCCTCCTTCCTTTCCACACACCACTTTATATACTGCTGTCACATTTTGCAAGCCTTAATAAGCTGACTTAAGAATGAGGAAAACAGATAAGCACAGCATCATTCACACAACTACCAAAAAGGACTTAAAATCAACAGCACCCTGACATAGAAAATAGGAAATATAACTACTTCACACTGGAGAGGGATGACCAAAGAACACTTTTAAGATAGCTTAAATTTGTTGAAATGAATTTTTGGAATAACCACATCAACATTCAAAATGAGGCCAAGAGAATTTATATTTTAGCCCTGACAAGTGAAATCTTAGGATACTTATGAAGAGACTTCAAAAGAATCATGGAAAATGAAATCAAAATGTAAGTTTATTTTGTTGCCAAGAAATTTGAAATTCACACAAAGTATCTTAATAATATGCATTTACCAATAACTTTTTTGAGGATTTACTTATTGATTTGAAAGTCAGAGTAACAACAGAAAAAAGAGTCAGAGACCAAAAAAGATCTTCCATCTTCTGTTTCACTACCCAGATGCCCACAATGGCCAAGATTGAGCCAGCCAGAAGCCAGGAACCAGGAGCTTCATTCAGGTCTTGTTACACGAGTTGCAGGACCCCAAGTACTTGGTCTACCTTCTGATGCTTTTTCCTGCCCATTAGCAGGGACCCCAATTGAAACTGACACAGCCAGGACATGAACCGGCCCCCATATGTGTTACAACAACTTTATCTGCTGTACCACAACTTCAACCCCTTACAAGATCATTTAAGAAAACTGTGCCTAGCTTGCTTACTGTCTAACCTCTATGTACTACCATAAAAAATGATGCTAATAATATCATAGATTAAGTGACCTCCAAACAACATATATTTACTTCTCACAGTCTGGAGCCTAGGATGTATAAGACTTAACCACCAACAGACTCGACATCTGGTGAGGGTCTGCTCCGTAATTCGTAGAAGACACTTTCTTGCTGTGTCCCCTCAAAATGGAAAGGACGAGGTAGATGTCAGATCCCTTTTTCAAAAGGACAATAATCCCTTTGATGGGGGCTCTGCCTTCATAGGCTAGTCACCTCCTAATATCTCCATTTTCTAATACTACTACACTGGAATTAGGTGCCAATATAGGATGCTGGGGAAAACACAAACTTCACACTGGCACAGTTAGAATTTTTTTGCTTATTCTTTTTTACAAAGCTATACTAGCACCATGAGGTAAAATTGCTTATATTCTACATTTGGATGAAAAATAAATTGAGATTAAGATTAGCTAAAGTTGCTTAGTCCACTAATTGGCCAAAAGCAGAGGCAGAAGTCAGGTGCAGACAGCCAGAGCCATCACTCAAGTTCTTACCAATGCCTCTAAGCCTCCTGCTAGGCAATGGGAACCCACTTCTGATTTCTCTATCTTCTGTTGGTATTTGCCCCATCTTTCTTGAAACTCTGATTTCCATAGAAATTTAATGTACTTTTGTTCTTTTTGGAAGTTGCCTGATTTCATAATAGGTGACAATGACCAACAGGAGAAAAAAAAAAAGCTCTTACAGTCTAGCATGTCTCCTCTCCACTCACCACTGGACTTAGTGTCAGCATTTGCTAAGTTAAATTGCACCATGAGCTTTTTTCATCCCCTGACAGCAGGACAGATAGTCCCACTGCAAGCTTAATTACTTCTGCAGTAATGTAGACACAATTTTTGCTGCAAATCATCTTGGGCCAATAAATCAAGGTCTGTCCTTATGCCAAATCATCATCAAATCTTCCAGGAGAGCGACAGCTTCCTCTTTATAAACAGAGGTTTGAGCTGTCATTGGCTGCAACCAGCCATTTCCTTGCGAGAGCAAAAGAGAACGGTGAAGAATTATTAACAATTTTTGGAACAGGTACAGTATAAGTCAGCAGATTTATCTTTTAAAAACCTTGGGAGCAAACATCTTCATCTAGAGTGTGAAGTGACAGATAGCAGCAGAAATCCATGGGAAGCAAATGGATCACTTTCCAGATTGGGAGAAAGGGGTGAGTAAAGGGAGAAGTTTGCAGAGCAGCAGCAGCTCAGCAAACACAGCTGTGAGTGGCACACCTGCGGAGTGGAGAGGTGTGTTTCGATATGCACCTGATGGCACCTAATTGCTTCCCTTCTGCAACACACCTCTTTGAAGATAAAAGGCAAGATCACAGAGAGAGGATGAGGGTGTCACACCCCATTTCAGTGTTCAGGGACAGAGTGTTTATGGAATCAGAAAAGGGGCAGAGTTAGAGTCCAAGTCCCTTCTTCAAGGATGTGAAGAAGAAAAGAGTGGTTATCAGGGCACATTTTTCAAGATATTAGATATCAAAGGTCGTTATTTTACTTCTCTTTCATCTAAAATTGTGATTTATCTTAATGGCATCTTTGTGATTTGGGAACCTGGTAAAGTGTAAGAAAATGAAAAGGAGATTTTGTGGCTTAGAAGGTATCTCAGAAATCATTAAAGTTTTTTTAAATAAAAATTCATCATTTAACTATCATTTATGAGTCTTGAGCCACAGAATGAAAACTGAAAAATCACCCAGTCCCACCCAGGCAGATTCCAAACTTTACACCCTTTTATCAAGAGATTCCAGTCTTGACCCTCAGGGATCATAAGGCTCTCTTTGCCTCAGTGAAAAATTTTCTTTAAGTTGGAGTTCTTGTTATTTCCATCTGTTGATCCAAGCACTCCTTCAAAGTGTTCATATCCTCTTCTTGCTTCCTTTCCTGAGGGAACACCTAGCTCCTTACCATCCATCCTGGTTCCCTCTCTGGCCTCCACCTCGTTTTTCAACTTTAATTTTAAAATGTCATATTACAGACTTGTCACAAACTTAGGAGCTAAGAAATATCATCCAGTTAGAGATTCTACCAAATGAGCTATACTCAAAGAGAGAGCCAAAACCCAAGGGCATTCAGTTACTTAGACCAATTTAGAGGGAAAAAAAATAATGATGATGGGCAAAGCAAGTGAATATCAGCTAATAAGAAGTGATCATGCTAGCCAGAATCATGACATAGTAGTTGAAACCTCCACCTGCCACACCAGCATCCTAAACAGGTGTTGGTTCATGTCCTGTCTTCCCCACTGCCGATATAGCTCCTTACTAACCCAAGTGCTTCGGTCACTGCACCCACATGGGAGACCCAGAATAAGGTCCTGACTCTAATGCCACAGTGGGAACTCAAAAGCACATTTCTTGGTTAGGGAGGCAAACATGGTTTTCAACAGAAAATACAAGGTAGAATTCCTTCCAGAAATCATCTGTGTGGGTGCAAGTGATCATAGAGTAGATCTCTGAGCACCAGATAATAAAAATATTTGGAGTACAAGAGACATGATCAGACTGCAATGTGGTTTTTTTTTAATTGTGGAAGATCACATGAACAGATTCAACTCTCAGGCACATCTGTTCTCTTAATTCATTAGCTCAACTTTTAAAATCCAACTGGTGTCCTGGGGAACCAGGGTAAACATGGGACTGAATAGGCAAGGTCTCAATCCCCTACTAAGCCATCTGTGAGCTATACAAGGGTATGGACGAGCCATGGCCGGGCCGATACATCCAACAAGAACCAGAACAGGGTGAAAGCCAGCCAGAAAAACCACTGTCCCTGCTAGGACAGAAGGTGAACTGAGTAGGGCTGGCTCATGGACCCTCTGGTATGTGCAAGAAAAGCACAAGAAGCAGGATAGGAAACTGCCCAGAATAGGCCATGAAAAGTTTCCCACTGGCATACATTTGGCATGGGTCAGGGTTGGACCAGGCTGAAATGGTTCATGTCATCCACTGGCAAACCCAGGCACCGGAATGGTGCGTGGGTTGGGCCGGGTTTGGTCACAACAAGAACTAGTACACAAGACAGAAAGCCAAGGTGAGGTCACCTGTACTAGATTTGAATGCAGCACCCAACCAGCACACGTGAGAACCAGGAAGGGAGAGGGCAGAGCCAGCGGGGGGATTGAGGGACTGGTCTCCTCGCCGGACAACTACTCCCACTAGATAGCATGGGCAGGGATGGGACAGACCAGACTAAGGAAGTGGTGGGTTCCCCCCTCTTGGGTCACTATCCCCGCGGGAGGACATCAGAACTAGGACGAAGATTGGGGTGGCTAGATGGAGAGGCACTCAGTAACATCTGTGAGGGCTAGATGATTGAGTTGGTTAGAAAGAACTAAGCTTTAATACCCATTCCATTGATAGATATAGGAGCCAACTGGGAGGCGGGACAGACTGGACTAGTCAGCTATGCACATTGGCTGGCCAGGATGGGAGGCGTGGCTGGAGGGGGTTATTGTGGGTCGCCCCCACTGGGCCACAGCTCACACTGGTTGAATAAAGGGCCGAGTGCATGCTGGGCAGGGCCAGGTTTGACTGCAACACCCATTGGTTCCAGTGCAAGTCGGGACTGAGAGCAGAACCAACCCAGCAACTGCTACCACCAGCTGATCGTGGAGATGGACTGTGCCGGGCCCTGTGCTTACTAGAACATACGGGAATCTGATCTCGGAATACCTCAAAGTTTCTTTGGGGATCTCCCCAATCAAAATGCCGGACTCAGAACCCTAACCAAGAAAAGACAGAGGACAGAACAAGTCGATCAACCACTTCAACTGTATGTTGGCAGCGAAATATTGGGCTTATAAAGACTCTATGATGGTCTATGACAATCAATGGATTCTTCAATGACCTCATCGAGCTGGAAGTGGCGAGATTGGCAGCAATTCACAACTGGAGAACTAGTATAACCACTTGAGCAGATGAATAAATGAAGATACAGAAAGGCAACTACAACCTTGTTAATAAGTGGCTGATTCTTAACAATCAGGCATTCAACAGATGAACTTATCTGGACAATATGATGCTGGACTTTATGCCTGGTAGATGCTTCCAATGAGAGAACCTCAGCTGAATTTGAACTGTGGTAACGCAGCGTGGTGGAGGAGTCCACCTTGGGGGGGAGTTGGGGGGTTTGGGGGGTGGGGGGAATCCCACTGCCTATTAAACTATGTCACATAATGCAATGTAACCAATAAAAAAAAATACATAGGAAAACAGTGAGTCTTAAGGCACAATATTAGTAAGAAAATCTCAGGATAAGTTTTTGTTCTGAGCCAATATTAAGACAGAAAAAATAGTGAATGGTAAATTTAAAGTCAGAAATTTTGCTCTAACTTTTAATATCCTAGTAAAGACACTGGATTTACACACAGAAAAAGAAGTGGTATCAACTTTATTTTTGGGGGCTTGTGCTTAATCATGTGCAAATTCTCCCTTCTTCAGACATCTTCTGTTATGTGAAGAAAGATCCCTGTGTTCAGGAAACCTGGAATTGTAACCAAGCAATTTATCTGCATTTCAATTCCTCGTCCTTTAGAGGGAAATTTGTCACAGTGGCACTGAAGACAAGATCATGCATCCAAGGCTCAGTTTCTCAACCTGCAATGAGAGATAATTACATTAATTCAGAGCTGGTGAGGAGTAGCTTAAAGATAAAACTAGAAAACTCCCGCTGGTGGCTTGGCAGACAGGTTCTGCAAAGGATGCTGTGGCCCAGAAGGAGTGCTTGATGATAATTAGTAAATCCAGGTCACAGGCGAGACTTCAACTCTTCACAGGGCTATAT
The DNA here is from genome assembly GCF_030435755.1 of Ochotona princeps. Lineage (NCBI taxonomy): Eukaryota > Metazoa > Chordata > Mammalia > Lagomorpha > Ochotonidae > Ochotona > Ochotona princeps. The sequence goes on along the minus strand of NC_080836.1, from coordinate 14,066,453 downwards.
ATGCACTGCCCTCAAGGAGGCAAAACTATTACGTGGAAATAGAGTTTTTACTGTATTACATCTGAAGTATCTTCTGATCCAAAACACACATCCATAGAAAATGCAGTGGCCCAACTCCCTACACCTTGGAAGAGTTTGCAAGTCAGCTTGAGCTATTAACACACTTTCCAGTTTTACCTACTGATCTCTCTTTTCAGAAATTTATACAGGAAGACAAAGATGCTATCAAACGTGATGGTACAAATCAAAGTAACTTGAAAACTCTGGAATAAAAAATAATAATTAACGTGAGGTTTAGGATCCCACTTTCCATTGGATATGATTTCTCAGACACATTGCAAACTTCTTGTGAACGTGGGTTTATGTATTCCAAATATTCTTACACATAGTTTAGAGTTCAACACTGAGTATATCTTGCCATAATCATTCAATTAATGAAAAGAAAAACTTATTTCACCCTTGTTCAAAGGCTGCATATCCTCCTAAGTCTTATCCCAATTAACAAATGTGTTGTTCAAAAGTTAACCTAAAATAATTAAGACTTATTTATTAAGTCTTAATTATTTTAGAGGTAATCTGTGACTACTTTGCCATGTGTGTGTTTTCCCTTTCTTCCTGCATGTTCTATGAGGAAGATATTCTGACTTTGTAGATGAAACATGCTTATGCTTTATTGTACAAGAAGTCTTATGTTTTTAAAGCAAATAAAGCTGTTTAAATAGAAAAAAAAAGTTATCCTAAACTATTTCATAGAATCAAGGAAGGCTATTCTTCAAAAAAAAAAAAAAATAGAATCTCATGAAATACCAAGTGCTGTTGATAAGCCTGCAGAGAAATGAAGAATCCTTGTGTGCCACCTATTGGATCTGAAAGGACTCAGCAACTGGGGAGAGGAGTTTAGCAGCTCCTCCAAAGCAACCGAAAGAAACCTGAGGAATGAATGGATAAAGCGTGTGCCTACACATAAGGAAATACCATTTAGCCTGACAAAGAAGTGAATGTCTGATATGTGCTGCAACACATATTAAACCATTTCATAAAGTTCTTACTTAATACATACCTAGGATAGTGGAAATCCATACAACACCAAGAAGACAGTGCTTATCAAGGGCTGAAATGAAGGGAGAATGAGGAAGTGCTGCTGTGGAAAGAATGAAGGGTTTTGATCTGAAATTGTGGACAATTCTACAGATGGTTATTGGTGTTAGTTGCAGTATATTCTGAACATGCTAACGCCAATGGTGTTACACACTAAAAAGTGATTAGAAAAGTATGTTTTATACTATATATTTTGCCATAATCTAAATTATTAACTGGAATCTGTGATCAGAAATTGGAGCTGCAAATTGAACCCGGCATTTCTGATATGAGTTACAGGAGGTATTCTAACTGGTTGCTTAACTGCTAGGCCAAACACTGGCCCCAACATGTTTTCTATGATGTATGTAAGTTAAAATATAGAAAGAGAATATAAAAATGTGTGACTGTCATATTAGTTGTTATGTGGATAATTTTGAATGTCTTCCCTGAACTACACTATGTGGACCAATAGCGGCACAGGACAGTGGATGAGGACGTTGCGGAATTTATGCTCTTCTCATGCAATAGGTTCCTATCATAGGAGGTAGTGACACAGTGGGTCAGGCTGTATTAATGGATTATACATAGCAGAAATTCTCTGCATACAATTATCTCTATTCTAATCTATTATGGAGCTTAGTTTAAGTTACATTTCAATATGCTAATTTTACTATGCTCAGCATAATACATTGAGAATCTTTATGAGCAAGAATCTAGAAACGTACCTAAATTTATGTAGACATAATTTCTCAAAGGGCTGGCAATGTAATTACAGAAGTAAACTCTGCTCTAGGTAACTTGAGATAAGTGCCATGACAGTGGTATATGCGAAGTTATGAATGCATAGGGGGAAGACTTTCATGGAGTTTTCTCACTTTATAAAGTCTTAGAAAAAAAATATTGACAAAACCTGATAAAAATGAAAATCATGATTCATATATTGAATGGCTTTAGTAGCTGTGGCTTGGGGGTACGACTTCACCTGCAAACTAATGAATATATCTTCTGTCATGAAAATCATTAAGAGGTTTAACTCCTCTGAGGATGTCATAAGCATAAACTTGGTTTAACTGTGGTAGAAATTTTTGACAGGCAAGAGGAAGAGCTTTCTAGAGTATGCACATAGTTTTGAAATGAAGGATGAAGTTATTACTAGCATAGTTATAATCCAATAATTTTTATTTTGCTAAGAGCTTATCTGCATACTACTCCCTTGGTAGTTTCACTTACCATGTTATTAAGTAGGTATGAGAGCTATTTCTTCTATAAGGTTTATTTCTTTTCCTTTATTTAAAAGGCAGCATGGCAGAGAGGTATGAGGAGAGAAGAGAGAAAAATCTTAGATCTGCTGGTGCATTCCCTAAATGCCACAACAGCCAGGGTTGGGCCGAGCTAAAAGAGAGAACCTGGAACACCATGTAAGTGTGCTGCATGGGTGGCAGACTGAATCACTCGAGCCATCTTCAGCTGCTTTTCAAGATCTCACTAGCCAGAAACTGGATCAAAACCTTGGTAGGCATGATTTGAACCAAGCACCCAGACATGGGATGCAGGCCTCCTATGAGGCTGTTCAACCCACTGGGCCACATTTGCTGCTACTCTCTTCTTGTTCAATAGACAAATGAACTGAGTGTAAAAGAGAACAAACCATTCACCAATGTTCACATAACTGGTAAGTGATGAAGTCGGGGTTCAAATCCAGGATTCCCTTGCTTGCAAACTGTGTATCACTGAATTCAAACGCAATCTAAAAGTAGCTCTCAGAGGAAGGGAAACAGTTAACAAAGACAAAATTATAGTTCCAGGAATCTTAGAACATGTCCAAGCAAGCTAAAAACTGTGTGTTCCCCCAGGCCAGTTTCCCCCTATACAGCCCAGGTAGTATAAACATTGAAGTGGATGGTGACAGGTGCATATTCTGAGAAGTGGACAGGAAGCCCAGATTACACACTCTGCAGAAACAAACATTTCCACATCTTGCAACTCAGAATGCGATCTACTCTTCCTGGGTCTACATCTCTCTTTATTTCAGGGCCCAGGTTCATGAAGTCTACTTAAAATGCATCCTCCAGACTCTTTCGGGGTCTGTGCTACTTTCTCATGCTGCTTCCTGTCCACATGAAAATCTGAGAGTTCAGGAATGAAGTCAACTTTGTCTCAGCACAGATTGTTCAATATATGTTGTTCATATATGAATCTCGGGCTATAGCACACTCACAAAACCATATTAATCAGAATTTTCCAGAGAAACTGAACAAGGTGAAACTGCGGGAAGTGGTTTCTGGGGCATTGATTCACACAGTTACAGAGGCTGAGAAGTTCCAGAATACGCACTTGGCAAGCTGGAGACTCAGAACAGTCAATGATACAGTTCTAATCTGTAAATTAGCAGATTTAGGACCCAAACACAACCTATTTTCCATTCAAATATGAAGATAAAATCAGTATCCCAGTTCACAGTTATGCAGGAAGTGGTCTTCCTGTCCCAAAGGAGGGTCAACTTTTTGTTTCATTTACATTTTCAAAGGGCTGAGGGCCACCCACATGACAGACAATCTGCTTTACTCAGACTACCAAGTCAAGTGCTAATTATCATTCAAAACATCCTCACATCCAGCCCAAGGTAATACTTCACTAAATCTTCTGGGTATTTTATGGCCTAGTCCAATTTACAGATAAAATTAACCATATCATGATTATCTGTTATCTTATAATCAAGACTATTTGATGTTGGCTATCCAATTCTATTTTCTGATTTACATGTGTGTGTGTGTGTGTGTGTGTGTGTGTGTCTCTGTGTGTGTGTATGTGTGGTGTGCATGAATCTTTGTGCATTGTGTGTTTCCTTTTTCAACCCTATGATTCTCTTACACTTTTTTCTTCTTTAGTTTACCCATTTATTTTGAAAGAGCTATAGAAAGGAAGGGATACACACACACGGAGACAGAGAGAAGGGAGGAAGATAAAGAGATAGAGAGATAGAGAATCTTCCATTCATTGGTTCTCTCTCCAGAGGGCTACAACAGCCAGCACTAGGACAGGCCAAAGCCGGAAGCTCATCTGGGTCTCCCATGTGCGTGACAGGGGCCCAAATATCTGGGCTATATTCCGCTACTTTTACTAGGCCAGCAGCAGGGAACAAGATCAGAATTGGAACATCTGGAATATGAACTAGCACCTCTATGTATGGGATACTGATGTCTCAGGCAGTGGTTTTCCCTACCTTGCCACAATGTCAGCACCTGAATTCCTAATTTATTTATAGATACCTCAAATGACACAAAACTCAGTGGATGAGTTCTCTCTGAGTCATTTTGTCTAGCTGAGGGATTTATACATCTTTATTCTGAGACACTTAATCCAATCATACTTTGCTTTCATTCTTGCAATAAGAGTAAGTTCTACCCAATCTTTGCTTTCAATAGCCTTTTTTTGATTTTTCTATTGTATCAGGCACTTAGCTCCTCCAAACGTACAAACGCCTGAATTTCATCTCTTTTTATGTTCTCTTTTTGCATACTGGTCCGTTGTTTCCAGGACTACTATTTTTTATGAAATAGCCCATTGTCAACCTTCTGTTTTCAGCCTTCTTCCTCTCACTGCGTACAGCAGTTTTGCTAAGTATTTTTCCCTGAGCAGCTTAGTCTTTCCCTCCCGTCTCAGGTAGCCATTTTATTTCACCTGCCAAATAACCACTAAGAAAATATAACTTATGTTCAGTTATGGTTGGTTTCTGTTTTGGTTTGGTTCATCAGTTTCCTTGTTTTTATTAGATTGAACTCATTAATAGGGACTAATTTCAATGACAGAATAGGTGAATTTTACTGATGTAACACTTCTAATTTTAAAGACTCTAATTTTTAACACTTCTAATTTTAACACTCTAATTTTAAAGAATCTAGCAATAGAGATTTAGTTCCTGTGACACTACATGTTTTATGTTGACTGTTGGGTGTGAGTTCTACTCCACATTTCTTATTCCCGTGGCCAGACTGATGGTTTAGCTTCATCCCAAACACTGCTGTCACATACTATCACAGAAGGAGAAGACAAGAATAAACCAAAGCATACACTTACACTCAGAGCTTTTATATGGGCTTAGTAGAGAACAGATAAATCCAGACAAGTGGAGAAGCAAATCTAAAAACACAAATATGTTCGAGGGAAAAACATGTATAGATATTTGACTAATAGTTTTCTACACTACATCCTTTACAAGTATACATGTCAGCTGCACTTTTCAAATAAATACTCATTAGTGAGGATATGCTCTAACCATGTTCTGTTTCTCATCTTAGTCTTGACACACATTTGCACCCCCAAAGATAACTGAAACACCTTGAAGACTGCAAAAAAGAAATGAATTAAGTAAGTTTCATGATCCAACCCTCGCCAAATTGTGCAGAGCACTGAGTCACAGTATTAAAAGCCCCAGGTTTTGTACCATTGTGACCTGGGTTTGAGTCTCACTACACAATCATCTTTCTGAACTATATTCACATCTATATTCACATGTATGAAGTGCATGTTTTTCACTTTCCAAATATAGCGAACACTAGATCTGCTTCCCTGCAATGCGTTGAAAAGATAAATTTTAAAATATTATTGAAACCATTTCAACAATCCTGTTGTTCAAAGGGCATTTTTTTGCTGGAGTGTGTAACCTTTGTAGAAGGTTATTGCTGGAGTGTGCCATTGATAAGACAAGTCTTCTTGCTCATTCAGCTTACACTTCCAAGGGCTCCTAAGGAAAAGATCATTGCTCTTGTTTTATGCATCACTCCTTGAGATTGCAGCAGAACTGATGAGAACAGAGGCTCAATTAGGTGGTCAACCAGCAAAGGAAATATTTTGTGTGATCCATATTCAAGACTCAGTGTAAGGTCAAACACTTGCTTTAGGGGAGAAATCAAAGGACAAGAGGCCAACTGGAACCAGAGAGCCTTTATTGTGATGAAGTGGACAGATCTCTGATAACAGAGTCCCCTAGGATAATGCTGTTAGTTGACACAAATGTACTGACTGTGCCAGTTCCCAAAAGAGTTTATTGAAATTATGAGCTTTCATGAGTGATGGTCAGATAAAATAACGATGAGTTTCCTTCTCATCCTTCTAAAAACTCAATTTAAATTTTTTGAGGACCAACATAATTTCTTTTGAAATTAAGTGACTATGGGCCCTGCAGCGTGGCCTAGCGGCTAAAATCCTCGCCTTGAAAGCCCCAGGATCCCATATGGGCACTGGTTCTAATCCCGGCAGCTCCACTTTCCATCCAGCTCCCTGCTTCAGGCCTGGGAAAGCAGTTGAGGACGGCCCAATGCTTTGGGACACTGCACCCGCGTGGGAGACCGGGAAGAGGTTCCAGGTTCCCGGCTTTAGATACGCGCGCATCTGCCTGTTGCGGCTCACCTGGGGAGTGAATCATCCGATGGAAGATCTTCCTCTCTGTCTCTCCTCTCTGTGTATCTGGCTGTAATAAAAAAAATGAATAAATCTTTAAAAAAAAAAGAAAAAAGAAATTAAGTGACTGATTCAGATCTAAGAATCAAACCATCTGGAATCAATACATTCCAACCACTTTAAGCATACTACAGGTGCAAAATCCAACCCCAAGATTCCAGCATAGCAACTGCAGGTAATTTTCCAGGGGATTGGAACTGGAAAATTACCTGCAGTTGCTATGTGATTTGAAATATTCTGGATCCATGTATCCTATTTTGGGTGCACATTGGATCATCTGCCAACTTTTGAAAAACAGAGTTGTGTTGGGACTCTAACCCAGCACGGGTATTCAAGAATCTCCAAGGGTAACTTTTTAAGGCACCTAAATGGTTCTAAGACTCAGCATCTATCAAGAACATTCACATCTCACCTAATAAAATAGTGTCACGGAACATTAGAATAGAAGATATTCAACAGGACTAAGATTTTGCAACCTGTAATTCCTGTTAATATCATGACAGGCTAACAATTTCTAGCCCATTCTGCATAAAATAGGAATTCACAGTGCAAACCTCTCTTCCAGTAGGAACCTCTGGATTCCAAAACTCTCTCACTCTGCTGATTTTATTTTTTTAATTAACTGTATTGCGCATTTTTTAAAGGGAAAAGTACCATGAAAGGCACTTTAGAGATACTAAGTAAACTTCCATTATAAGGGAAGAAAACTGAGGCTTGCTGATTCATGATTTCTCAGCAGTGAAAAAAGACATAGGAATTCAAACCAGAGCTGTTAGTCTGAACAGCATTGGCTCTTGTTATTGATTTTTAATGAATTTACTTATCATTAAACATTTCGGAAACACATATAAGTAGGGCATACATAAACACCACTTAAGAAACAACATATCAAAATATAGTTGACACCCCTGGAACAAATCAATCATATGACAACTCCTTAAGTCACCTGCTTCCACCTACAAAGTTGACCATAGGAGTGGAAGCCAGGCTGACCCTGGGCCTTGATAACTCATTCTTGACCGACTGGATACAAGCTGCCTTTCAAATGAAAGCATGTAGCCTTGGTTAAAGCATCTCTTTCTGCCCAACACAGCCAGTTGTGAGTTGCCAGAATTTTAACTCCTGGTATTTGAGTACAGCCTGCCTAAGGTCTCCCATTTTAAAATAAACTTTACTCTGGGCCTGGCATGATGGCTTAGTGGCTGGATCCTCACCTTGCATGCTCCAAGATCCCATATGAGCACCAGTTCATGTCCTGGCTTTTCCACTTCCCAGCCAGCTCCCTGCTTGTGGCCTGGAAAAGCCTTGGGACCCTGCACCCGCATGGGAGACCCAGAAGAAGCTCCTGGCTCCTGGCTCCTGGCTTTGGATCAGCTCAACTCCTGCCATTGTGGCCAGGTGGGGAGTGAGCCATGAGATAGGAAAATCTCTGTCTCTCTCCATTTTCTGTGTCACTGTACATTTTAAGTAAATAAGATGAAAATTTAAAAATAATATTTATACCCAAACAAGTGTTCTCCTAAAAAACAAAATTCTGTTGTAGAACAAATCAGCATATCCATCACCTCACAGCTGTTCATTTTCTCCCCCAGATACATTAAGAGCAGCCAGGAACCATTCGTTTAGCAAAAGTTGTGAATTCAGAACTATTAACTACAGTCTTTGTGCTATACTTTAAATATCCAGACATTTTCATTCGACATAGCTTCTATTTTGTTCTCTTTGGTCTAAAATCTCTCCATTTTATACCCTACTTCCATCTTCAGTAACTCTTCATTCATCCTTTACCTTCGGATTTGAGCTCCTTTTTCACTATTCCACATATAAATGATATTATATCATGTAGAATGTTCAATTGTGAGAACCAGGAGAAATGGTGACTATTTCTACAAGATTTTGAAGTGGCACATTGGTAATGTCTGTTCATTTCTTAATTTGGAATTTTCCAGTACACAGTAAGAGTGTGTATTTTATCTCTGAATCTATGTGTGGTTGCAGCATGTAATTGTAGGTATCTCACTTGCTTCTCAACAAGTAAAGACAATTTGTATGTTTTCTTTGGAAAAAGGCATATTTTGACTCTGTTCATTTTCTTATTTGAGCTAATTATGAAGTTGTCTTTGCTTATGAACTTTTGAGAGCTTTCCTTATTGTTCATATTCAACTACTCTTGAATAAAAGGTTTGAAAACACAGTGTCTTACAAAGTTTCCTTTTCATTTTGCTGATTTCCTACTTTGCAGAAAGCCTTTGATGTAATCCCATGTGCTTATTTTTACTTTTGTCACCTCACTGTGGATGTCCAATCTTAAAAATCATTGTCAAAGCCAACATCAAAGAACTCTTGCTACCTTACTCCTTTGTTTTGCTACTCCTGTTTTCTTCTACATATTCTACAGCTTCCAATCTTTTATGTAGCTCTTTAGTCAATTTCAAACTAATTTCTGAATGTAGTTTAAAATCAATGTCTAACTTCTTCCCTTTCCATGTGGATCTCCACTTTTCCCAACAGCATTGGCTGAAGGATTTTTCTTTCATACTTTGTGTTCTTTATATTGAAAAGATGTGTGTGTTTATGTCTGTACTCTCTATTCTATTACCTTGATTTATGTGTCTCTCTTTATGTTAGTACCACAGAGTTCATTATAGTTCTTCAAGACCATTTGGGGTCCTTTGTAGTTTTGTATGAATTTTTACCATTTGAAAGGTGTTCAACATCATCATTCATTACTGCCAGGCAAATAAAAGTCAAAAAAATACAAGAAACGATGATCATTGGTGATGGTATGGATAAAAGGAAACCTTTATACATTATTAGTGTGGATGTGAGTTGTTTAAAAAAAATGACTATCAGTTTGACAATTCCATTAAAGTATTAAAAATGGAGCAAGCATTCAATCCAGCAAATCGATTTTGGGCATACATCCAAAAGATACAAAATTAGTCCCTAGACAAAACTGCTCTCTCCCATGTTCATGGCAGCATCATTTTCAACAGCCAAGATGTGGAAATGACTTATGCCTCAATCAACGCATGAATGGATAAACAAATTGTTGATACCAAAATATTACTCAGTTTTAAGAATAAATCCTGTCACTTGTGACAACATGGGTAAACCTGGAGGACATTATATATTAAGTGAAGTAAGAGAGGCTCAAGAAGGACAAATATAGTGTTATCTCTTTTACATATAAAATCTAAAGAAAGGAAAACTCTAGAAAAAAAAGAGTAGAATGCTGAATGCACAGAGAAGAGGGTGAGAGAAATGCAAGTGCATCAGTCAAACAATGTAAAGTCATAAGATGAATAAGATGTGGGATCCAATATATAGTACCGTGTTCAGGACACCATTTGGAGGGGACCTGGAATCTTCCCTGTACTCCCCACTTTCTCACTTGTACTTCTCAAGAATAACTACAGAATGTTCAGAGAGTATGACATCCTAAGACAGGGAGGGAACCAGCTGGAAAAGCCCAAGTTCTATTCTTCACCCCCAGCAGAGATGCTCTTCAACACTTTTGTTCACCATGCCTAAAACCCAGGGTGTGCTGGAATTGAGAGTAAAACACAAAGTAACTACTGCAATCCTGGGTAGAACATACAATTCATACTGGGATCCTAAGCATAAAATCCAGGGCGTGCTGCTCTCTTAGTTTTCAGCTGTATGTAGTTTACATGAGACAGGTGCAGATAAAACTCCACCTGCCCTGGGCAACTTTCCTGAATTCTAGGCTCCTCCTGTTCTTTGCTGCCTAAAGTTGCTGTGCAAACTTGCTGTTTGTGTGTGTAGTCTGTCTAGTATTTGGCACCGCATCCCAGGCGCACTGTGAAGACGCTTCACAGGGTGGTAATGGATGTGGCAATTTAATGCACACAAACCAAACCATCCCATGGCACACACTGAATGTATAAAACCATTTTTGTCAAACTGCTTTTGACATTCCATGGATATAACCTAAAATTAAGCAAATTTAAGTTCAAGTGAGCACTTGCTAGAAACCAAAGGATCTCAAGAGTGAGCTGGAAGGATAAATGCCGTTACCGTGAAGCCAGCAGCTTTGAGAATTTTATTCCTGTTCTTTTTGCTGGAGCAGACTCAAACCTAGCCCTTATTCTGATGGTGAATGTCATCAGTCAAGGCCCCCCAGAAGTGTGTTCTTACAACTGTCGTCTGGCAAGAAGGATGGCTCAAGGTTAATCCTCAAGGGTTATAGCTTCTAAACTTTTCATTTTTTCCTTAACCCTTTTAGACAGACCTCTTTAGATTCAAGGTACACTTTGCAATGGCCTATTTGTTGCTAATGGTTATGTTTTGAAAAAAAAGACAAGAATGAAGAGGATTCACAAATGGTAGTATCACTGAGGTGTGACATCGGATGAAAGGAGGGATGTCAGAGTCCTGATAGATCAATAAAAATCAGAATCTCCCAAAAATCACTAAAATACACACCTTGGCGAATTTGTTAAGTTATTATTAAAACAAACAAACTTAACTAGAACAGTAGCATCCAAATTTTATTCTGGGCATGTAAGAATAATTTTAGCTGTCAATGCTGGCTTAATCTATGGCAAACTGCTAAATCTCCTATTCTCTCTCTCTCTCTCTCTCTCTCTCTCTCTCTGTGTGTGTGTGTGTGTGTGTATTCAAAAGACACTGTCTAGTTTTCCCCCAGCTAAAATTTTCACCAACCTTTTGCTCCTTCAAACATCCTTATCTGCCAGCGGTGAGTTTTGACTCCTGCGGTGCTGATCCACAGCTCAGACATGGTCCTATTTTTTAAAAAAACACAAAAGTGCCTGGTTGCGCCTCTTTGCTACCAGGTTTCTGCTCATTTTCTGTGAAAGCATAAATTCCCCTGTCTCCCTCGTCTCAGCATCCATCCCACTCGCAGCAGGCCTTACTATTCAAAAGTGCATAATCTCTTCCAACATTACCAGAAACCTGTTTCAAAAAAAAAGAAAGAAAGAAAGAAAAAGAAAAAGACATCTTGAACTCGCTGTTTCCTTCCCGCCCCCAGCAGTGGCTGGTGAGACTGTCAGGGCAGCCAACAAACCAGTCTGCCTGTGTCAGCGCCTGAGGGGCTTCTCTGAGCACCTGCAGCCAGGTGTGCTCCCTGCACCTTTATGAGATGGGTTGGGTACAAATGGTGACTCCACATTCAGTATTTTTCAATGAGGAGCTTATCTCAGAGGTGCCTCTTGCCTTACTAAAGTTAACAATGTGAGAGCAGATGGACTCAAAAATACAATGCGTACAGAGAGGAAGCCATAAGTATGTGGGCAGGTGTAGACAAGCAAATGATGAAGAACAAAAAAAAAGCTCCCTCTTACTCCAACTCTATGCACTGTCACTACCACATCACAACTCCCTGCCCTTCCATCCCACGCTCTCTCCATATCCTGCCTCATTCCTTTCTCTAAAATATTTTTGTCTCCTGTAGGAATACCAAGAATGGATCAGAACAATAATTAACTGTGTTTTCAAGCCTCCTCTCCTTTACAAGGGATAAATGGATCAAAAATTACTACATGAGGGTCAGGCTCAGTAGATTAAGCTAAAGCCTGTGATGACAGCATTCCATATTCAACCACCAGTTTGAATCCTGCCCGCTCATTCCATTTTCTATCCCACTCCTGCTAATGTTCCTGGAAAAGCAATGATGGATGTCTTGGATACCTGAGCTGCTGCAATCCACATGGGAGACCCCAAGGGAGTTCTGGGCCACTGGTTAGTCCTTACTTTTCAGGTGTTTTGTTGTCAGGTTGGGCATCTCCAGATGACTATTATAATGATGATAGGAAGGAGGGAATAAATGTAAAAATTAGGACAAAGGGAGTCATCTAAGACTGAAGAATGCCTAGTACCCTTCTAGCAAACAAAGACAACCCAAGGTTTCACCTATGTAATGCTCGGAGAGTGAAGTCAGCACACTGAGTAGCATTGAGTGGGACAGTAGGTAGCAGAGTTAACATCCTACAAAAGCTGTTTCACAATGCACTCATCTTCTACTAGCCACTAAAACAGGCAAAGCCGCAGACATACAAATGAGAAAATCCTGGCTTTGATAACTGCAAACTCAAAAGAGTGAGAATATTTTCTAATAGGTCTAATTTTTTTTTTTTTTCTGGTCAACAGAATTGAAGAATCTATCAGGTAAGACTCAGAGCAACATCAAACATCCATGCAGGTTGCAAACTTGGATGTGCTTTGTGATGTCTTAGAACAATCATATCATTTGTGTCTCAATTATGGAATGACCATATGGGCAAGGCCTGAGTGTTAACAGTGTGATACACTGTGATAGAATAAATAATGTCCCCTCCCCCAAAAAGACATGTGGTTTAATCCCTTTGAATATGTTACAGTGTATGACAAATGGGACGTTGAGGGAGCGATAAAGGCAATGGGTCTTGAAATAGAAATAGTATATTAGTCATCCCAGGCTGGAATAACATGATACCAGATACTACATAGCTTAAACAGTAAAACTTATTTTCTCACTATGGTAGGGACTGAAAGTATGCCTTGATGCCTTAAGACCTGTAGGCAGACAGCTGCCTTCTGGCTGTGTATTCACCTGACTTTTCTTTTGGGTGCACCTGCACAAGGACAGTTATCTCTCATGTCTCTCCTTCTTGTGATAAGCATGTCCTTCTGAGGGCCTTACTTGATCTTAATTACTCTCCTAAAAGCCTTATCTTGGAACACAGTCAAATTGGGTAACAGGTCTTCAACATAATAAATTTTGAGGGGGGATAATTCAGTTCATGACAAAGGGTATCCTCTAAATTATTCAGGCTGAGACCAATTTAAGCACTTGGTTCCTTACAACTGCACTCAGAAATACAGAGGAAGAAAAAGCAGCATCCTTATAAGAGAGACTCAACTTATTGCTGCTGGCTTTGAAGACGGAGGGAACCACAAGTCAGAGAACACAACCCTGGCCAACAGCCAGCCAGTAAGTAGGAATTCAATCCCACAATCACATAAAACTGAATTAATTTATCTTAAAATTTTGATTGTACCTTTTGTAGGATGCAGTATGTAATACAGATCAAGTGTGTGTAGCTAAATTTTATCGACAGCTAAAATGAATTTCCTTTTTTATTTTAAAGGATTTATTTATTTTTGTTGGAAAGGCAGATTTTCAGAGGAGAGAGGGAGAGAAAGATCTACCATCCACTGATTCACTCCCCAAGTAGCTGCAATGGCTGGAGCTGAGCCAATCCAAAGCCAGCAAGCTTCTCCAGGTCTCCCATGTGGGTTCAGGGGCTCAAGGACTTTGGGCCACCTTCAATTGCTTTCCCAGGCCACAAACAGGGAGCTGGACGGAAAGGGAGTGTCTGGGACACAAACCGGCACCCATATGGGATCCCAGTGCTTGCAAAGGGAGGATTTTAGTCACTAAGCCATCATCCCAGGCCACCAAATTAACTTCTGTTCTCTCCCAAGAGCCTGCAGAAGAAGCAAAAGCTTGTCAGAAGCTTGTTTTCAGCTTTTTAGGACTGAGAGACGAGATTAGCTGAATCCACTAAATTTTTGAACATACAGAAATGCAAGCTGATTTTTTGTGTTGTTAGCTGCAATGTTCATCTGAAAGTTTTAGAGGAACAAGAGAAAACTAATACAGATGTTCTATCTTGTTTTCTGTAGCTTATATTCTAATAAAGAAGATATCAACAGAGTGATGAATGAGGCAAAAGAATTGTGAAGTCTTGTGTGAAAAAATAGCAAATAGATGTAACAGAGAATGGCACAGAGGACATACGGACTAAGAGCTCCAGTTCACAGTGCTGCTGAAGCTGACCAAAAGGAAGAAAAGGAGCCGGTCACTCAAAGGCTTAGAATAAGAACGTTTCATGCAGAGAAAACAGAAATGCAAAGGCCTTAAGGTCCAAAAGAGCTCAGGATTTTCAAGCAACTGAAAGATGCCCAGTAGCGTTGAGCGTAAAAAGGGCAGAATTTAGAAAACGTTGTAAGAATAAGCTGAGCAAAGATCATGCAGCACTTTGTAGGACATTAGAAATTTGGGGTTTATTCTAAGGACAGCAGGAAATCCTTGTAAGCTTTTAAGCAAAAACATACTGTGAGGACAGGATTCTAAAACCAGACAAATGGCATTACTTCCAGATAAGTTGAATAAATAATTTAAAAAGAAGTCTTAGTTTTGTTGCCAGTACTCTGCCAGGATCAATTGCTTCATGCCAGTAATTTTCCTATGGCTTGGAAGACAATACCTTACAGGAAGCTGAGTGAAATGTCTATGCCAAGGGTTCTTTCTGTTTTGCTTTGTTTTTATTGGAAAGTCAAATACGCTTTGTTTTTATTGGAAAGACAGAAAGGAAGATCTTCCGTCCACTGATTCACTCCCCAAGTGGCCACAACAGCCAGAGCTGCGCCAATATGAAGCCAAGATCCCGGACTCTCCTGCAGGTCTCCCATGTGGGTGCAGGGTACTAAGACCTTGGGACATCCTCAGCTGCCTTCCCAGGCTGCAGGTATGGAGCTGTATGGGAGGCGGGGCTGCTAGGACACGAACTGATGCCTAAATGGGATCCTGGCACATACAAGGAGAGGACTTTAGCCGCTAGGCTACCTCATCGGGCCCTATGCCAAATTTTTATGCTATCTTTTGACTCCTGTGTAAGCCTAGAATGATTTCAAATTAAAAAGTTAGCAAAAGAATGGCATGATCCACTTTTCTATGATAGGGGTATGGGAGTAAGATTGTAAAACTAGCTAGGAAACTAATTCAGCAATCCACATGAGAGAAAACCTACCAAGAGGCAAGTTCAAAATGTTTTTGGTTTGTTTTCTCTTGTTTTTGAGGGAGAATCTCAAGGTCTTCCTTGAGAGTGAGATTTATGGATGCAAGCCTGTATTCCTTTTAAGGGGGGAGAATAAGAGGGAGGTAGGAAGTAAAGGAATGGGAAGTCCAGTTCTTGGTTTCTGGCCTAAGAAGCTATTACTGATCTCATCCATTAACAGGAAGATTACAGAGTGTGAAAGAAAGGAAAACGAGTTTTTAAAGCAAGCCAATGTGTCCCCCAAGACATCAAGTGTCCTAAACTCACAGGCAAGATTTGGGCTATAGGTAACTGTTAGGCAGCTCGTAGCAGAACTGTTTAAATGCTGCTCCCTTCTGGTAGGCACTAAAAGGCATTCACTTCCTATCAACAACCAAGAGAGGCAACATCCTTGAAAGAACTTGCTTAGCTGAGACCAACGGGTGTTTGTGCTAAAGAAGGAAGAATGTCGCTGGAAAGAAGATGCTTTCAGCTCTTCCCTGTTTACTTTCAAAACTTCTCTGAAACTCCGTGAAACGACAGCTCTGCCTGTCAGAACCAAGAAATTATCTGTTTATTCTTGAGTCAGTGCAGAATGGGGAGCAAAGACAGCAGAAACAGGAGGTGTATCGAGATAATGGCTATATACAGATAGGATCCTGGGGACAGAAATGTTGTCAGTGTTTTGAACCAGTCACATCTCTTCATGTGACCATTTTTAAAATATAGGCATAGGAGGATTTCACACACACAGTTTATATTGTTAATCTACCTCTGCACATACTATACTGGCAATTTCTTCATACAAGATGTTCCGGCACAGAAATTGTGTCATTGGAAAATCATGGCTGAATATCATAAAGACACCAGCAAGCAGCATACTCAAATTTAAAATGCAAGAAATTTTGTATTTTTCTCCCAGAAGATTCTTCCAGATGAAGCGTCGATAAGATATCAACTTGCGTGATAGAGAAGACAAACACATACCCCACCTGAAAGACGTATTATGTACATATAAGCCAATGGGACCCCTTACTCCTTAACTTCTTAGAATTCTTCCCTATCCTGATTCTAAAACAGTTTGCCTGACTTTTTCCAGAGCTCCCTTAGTGGGAAACACTATGCTCCATTGAGAGTAAAACATACTTGTAGCGCCCAGTTCTCTCCAGCTGCTGTTGGTGTCACTCCCCATTTATCACAGAGGTTGGTCTGGCTCTCCACTGTGGGGTGGTGTGCCCAACCCCAGCCATCCACTACTCACGTTGCTCTCAGAGGACACAGGCAGATAACAGCAACTAAGCAGCATAGACTGCTTCACAAGGCAGTTACTTCACTGTTACAGTCATATATATATAAAAATGCTCTTTAATAGCTGGGGAGTTGTTGGTACTACCTGCTGTGCCCATTCACAAGAACTTTCAGACCAAGTTGACCCTTGAACGAAGATATCCCATGAAGCAATTGTTGAAAATCATTTAGTGGAACTCCATTCTATAAGGGGATCACCTGTTGGTTGACATCACTTCTTTCCTTAAAAGCGTACCGTTTTCTGTGTTTTAACTCGGTTATCATTTTGCAGGCTGAACCCCCTGCTGAATTCTTCAGACATATCCACTCACACCAGCACACCCTCCCCGGCAGTCGGCAAATGGCAAATAAAAAGGTTCTCTCCATCAAGTCAATTGACGAGGGCAGGTGGCAGGATACCCAAGGATGCTTTTGCTCTCCATGCTGCTTCATGTCTCCAAGATCAAACACAAAGATCATGGGAGGATCAGGTGATCAGCGGGCAACAATAGATGACTGTACTAGGTCCAGGATGAGTTGTGCAACTCAGACAAAATGGATGGCCCCATTTAAAATGACTTCAGAAGTATCAAAGAAGGTCTCTGTAGTTGCCGCAAGTGCCTCCTGCCTCAATCCTGCTGGTGCTACTATTGCAGAGTGAGAAGGAAATAGGAAAAAGGCTTTCTCATCACTCAGACTTCTTCTCCGGGTGCTTTTTTGAAAGAGAATTACAATTTTTTATGTGGGCTGCGGGATGAGGCTGGGGAAGCATGCAGAAATGCTTGTGGAATATGAGAGGGTAGGATATGTGCTGAGTACGTTGTCATCTAGTAAAAATTATCAGATAATTTTTCCATGTCTTATCAAGTATGTGATTGTCACCACTCTATTTCTACACCCCCAAAGAAGCAGTGACTTCTGTAATGAAAATAGAAACAGCACTCTACATATATACATAGAAATATGACCTCTATACAAGTCAAAATAAATCCAAAATTTTATATGAAAAATATCTTATTTGCCTTTATTTTAGTGTTATGGTTTTTATTAATATCATACAAAGGTCATGAATTGAAATGTTTGTCTCCTTCACATTGTATGTCCCAGTTTTCTCACTCTCTCTGAGGAACGACCACCTTTCCTAAATTCAGAGTAGCTGTCCAGAGGTAGAGTGCCCATTTAAAATATAGGTTGAGAAGATAGATGAATAGATAGATAGATACGCAATGCAGTCATTCCCCTGGTTTCATTTTTTCAGCACAGAACATAAATACCATCCAACATGTTATCCCATTTCTTGCTTATTCCACTTACTTCTCTATAAGAAATATTTACCTGAGGACATGTAACTAGCTATTCCTTTTTAAAAATAGAGACCTTAAAAAACTTACAACTCCAAGATTTACTTATCTGCTGTTGGCTGGATTTTTCATAGTTTTCAAATTTTTTTGGTTATTTTAAACAGTGCAGCAATTAATACTCTTACATAATTTTCACACACATGTTCAAATGTATCCGTACAAGGGATTTTTCGAACAGAATTTTAGAGAGAAATCTGGGCTAGTTCTTACAAATATATCTGATATCATTTCTCTCATGTTTTTGTTCACTTGAAATATTTTTTTCTTGTTAAACTTCTTTAATTTTTATTTTGAGTTTTTGAATTTTATGGTACAATTTCATGGAGTCTGGGATTTCTCTTGACCTCCCAAACCCCACTCCCTGAGTCGTTTTTCCCACGTTGTTACAATAATATAGTCCTTCATGAGGAGTAATGATTCCATCAGTTTGCTGTTTAACTGTGCCCCAACATTCTAAAAGACTATTTGGGCATACGTTAGTCAGAGATGAGGCTGGTTGGTTTTCAAGCATTTAAGTGACTTGGTTGTAAACTGGAATATTTTTTCCATTGACTTAAAATGCCACCTGTATATTGTGTTGGGCCATGTGAAATTGAGACTTCTGAAGATCAGGAATAGATGGAAATCAACAATTTTATCTACATTAAATAGATGATACATAAATAGATTTGTAGACACAAATAGTTAGAAAATATATACTTCCACCAAAATTTTTTTAAATTCAGTTTAAAATGTGTAAAATGGTCCTCATCCTTTTGGGAGGTACATGGTGACCGTTCTTATGTCTTAGTTCTCTATGTTAACATATAAAGATGGTATCTTTTCCTAGACCAATTAATACTATCATTTAAAATGTATATCAAAATATAATTTTTATTTAATTTGTCAATATATGTGCATTATGGCATTTCTCTATCTTCCTGTTATTAATCATTAAAAAAACTTACTAAAAATCATCTTTAATATCTCTTAGTTGACACCTGATTTTCCTTTCATATAGATATTTTATATTTTTGTTACTTGAAGCTTAGATATATATATAATTTTATTTTATTTTATAAATGCTAATGTTGGTATAATGACTTTTTTCTTTTTAAAAAATTTTGGTTTTGATTCAAAGTATGAATTTTATTATATTATACATTCTTAAATTTGGTTTCTGTAATAAATGTTTAATTTAATCATATTCCCAAATATTTAATCATGTTATCTGCATCTAACTACATATTTTTATTTCTCTGCTCATTTTTTACATATACCCAAAACTAGTATTCCCAAAACTAATATTGTTAAAACTAACTATATGCTCATTTTATAGCTACACTAAGAGCAAGAGATAATAACCATTTATTTCTATGAAGTCTGATTGAAGTTAAACAATATGCCATTAAATTGTCATCAAAAACCATTTTACAATATGTTTCATGGAATGTATAAGGATTATGCTTCATAATCCTTTGATTTCTCTTTGATACCTCTTAAGAGATAATTAACAGATTTACTAAACTCTAAAAGGTTAAAATTGAACCATCCTTGCATTCCTTATGCAATTGTACCTAATGTTAATGGAGCCTTTTTTATGTGATATTGAATTTGATCTGCTACCATAACATTTTATTTTAATTTGTATCAATATTCATAAGCAAAATTAGCTTATAACTTTACAGTATAATACAAGCATTACCAAAGTAGTGATGATATCAGAGAAAGAAAGTTTTATATTTTACATCTTTTTTGATGTTCTGAAATGGTCCAGAATAATTTAAGCAATGCTTGAATAATTTTCTTCTTCTCATTGGAGCATAATTTTTCCCGAAATTGTTGGGTTCTGGATTTGGAAAAGAGAGGAAGCAGCTGCTTGACAGAATTCTTGGTTTCTTCTAAAATGTTTAATACATTTTATTTCCTAATAAATATTTTACCTCAGTACAATTGCATTTAGCAAAACATATCAGTGAAAACAGATTAAGTGGTGAACATATTTGATCAGCTACTTATGAGAGGTTAAAATGAATCATTATCTACAAATGCCTTTGCGTTTATCTTCATGACTTGCTCATTAAAATTTTTTCTGTTACAGAGGAAGAAATGTTAAAAGGTAGGCAATTGGTCCAAGTTTTCAAATACAATAAAAATTTGAGCTCTGACTAAAGACTCTACGTTAGAATGCTAAGAATATTTTAACTCTAGTTTTGAGCTGTATGATTTGCATTTTAAATGCATATAAGAATTTTTGAACAATAATGATTATTCAGATGAAAAAGGACAATCAGTAGTTTCAATGATTTTAAAAGTGAATCTTCAATATTATCTGTCATTGTAAGTAACTATATTGAAAAACTTTTGTATAAACGAGTTAAGGTAGAATTCCCCATAAGTGTTTCTGCTCCTTATACTATTAAAAGAAAAGGTTTGCCAACTATTACCTTAGCCTGTATGGACTGCTACAATCAACTGTCATGAACTGGTGTCTTAGGAACTCTGTCAGTGCATTGCTCTCCTTCCTGAAGACTAGGAAGTGACACTTCCCCACAATAATGCCATCGCCTCCTTAAGGCCTCATCTCCTAGCATCACCAGCTAGTGAACTCTCAGACTGTGGATCTACTTGAAAATGATTTTTAAAAAACTTACTCCTAGCTCTGCTGCATATTTTAAGGAGGTGTTGGTGTGGATTGGCAGTGGTTCTGCCATAAGCACAGAAAAGGTAGGACTGAAGTTGACAACTTTCTTTAAATACAAGAGAAATAAAGCTTTTGGAATTTGGAGATGATTTTTCTGTTTTCAAATTAGTTATAAAGACACCTGTACAAAACTACTTCCATGGTTTAAGAGGAATTTTCCTTATCAATTACATGGGGTATTAAGTCCACAACACAAAGCATTGTTTTTAGCAAAATGATCGACTTCATTAAATATCAGACTCTGCACTTAAACACAAATAGGCAGTTGTTGTTTGTATATGGATAGCTAGTCACATCCAGTGTTTTAGCCACTGGGACAGATACAAGTGGGTGGTATTGAACTGCAAATTAAGACACACACACACACACAGAGATGGTTTTGGAGCCCACATTTTCATGAGAATTGAGAAACAAGTTACTTAAGTCTGAATGGCTTGATTTTCATGAAATATTCTACTTACCAACCTTCACTAACATTCTTGACAAGTTCCCATTTTTATGATGGTTGAGGAGTCATGTGAAAGTGGGTAAAAAGAGATGGGGAAAATTAACATTTAGATAGAATATTCTATCTTTTGAGTATACGATAGCTCAATGTCTGTATGCCCATAACGAATATTAAAAATCAGTGATAGAAAAATGAACCTCCTCTTTCTTTTTTTTCCATCAATATCCATTTATGGCTATCAATGATACTGGCACAGCAAAGCCTTACTGGAGATATTACCTGATTTTTTTTTCCTGCCTGTGTTATGAATCACACTTAAATTAATGTAAATTCAATTTTCTACAGAGTGTGAACCTACATGACAAGGTCAAGTTTGGTTGCTGAGTATGGTGAATCCTACCAAGGTTATGATTTAATGCTTGATATAGAAGAAGGACCGTAAGCCATGAATGATCATGAAAGTCACAGCATCTTTCCAGGCCTTGGACTCCTCACATTTGAAAAGCAAGAAGTAGCTCTTGGTGGTGTGCTTCCATCACTCTGGGACTCTGACTTTCAGCTTTCCCAGGACAGAAAGTTTGTGACTAACTTTAAGCAGTGTTCTAGGATGACCATAACCATATCCTTATGATCATGTATCTTTGAACACATTCAATAACTGTGATAGACACAGGGAGGAAGCAAACACACGGTGTGGTGTTGCAGTGAATGATACCCCAGCGGCATTCAGCACGTCATGATCTGAACTCCAATGGCAGCCGGACTCCACCAGCAACAAAGTGGGAAGGGACATTTACCGGGAGCTCAGGAGCTAAACTGAAAGAATTGCCTGTCCTGCTGGTCTGTTTGATTTGAGCAGAGACAGAGCAGCAGGTCCAAGATGGGCAATGAGGGAATAGGGTGATTTTTACAACCCAGTCTGCCAACTAGAGCTGAATTGGGTCCATTTTGTATGGTGTGAAAACTTTACAATGGCAGGGACAACAGTGAGATGTGCTGAGCTCAGCGAGAACTCACTGAGTTCAGTGGATTGCACTGGTCCCACAGGAAAATAATACCGACTGTGGCATCGTACAGGTCAAAATAGGTCCGTGTGGCCCTCAGACCTAATGGCCAACAGGTTCTGGCAAGATCAGTGCCACCAACAATAACCAAGCTATATAGGACACCTGGTGTCTCCCTAATCCTGGGACCTGCTCCAACCACAAGTGGGGAAAAGGTTGTACAGACAACAGTGCAGCCTCAGCACAGTAACACAGGAGGTGGAGAGTGGTGAGTCAGGAATTAGGGCTACGGATATTATGGTGGAAATCTAACATAAGAACCCAGACCTGGAACTTGCTGGAGGGAGTGGCAAAACTGACTACAAACAAAGAGCCATGTACCAACTGCAATAAGTGAAATTGAACTGTAGAATTGTGGGTGACAGAGCTTAGAAACCTGCCCCAAGGAGAAGAATATGATAACCAGAAGTACAGTGACCAAGAGCAAAAGAAGAGACAGCGGCACAATGAATATTTCTGAAGACTCCCCTGCAAAGGAGCAAAACCCTTTGCCAACCCCAGAGTTCACTAAAGAAGACATTGAAACAATAGGGGACACAGAATGCAGAAAACTCATCATAAAGCTTATGATCAACCATGAGAAGTACATGAAACAGGCATTACAGGAATTCAAGGAATATGTCACACACCAAATAAGAGCAGTAAATCAAATAGAAGTTGATATATCAGAAATGAAGAATGCAGTGGAGCAAACTAAAAGTACACTGGAGAGTCTCCAAAATAGAATGAAGGAGGCAGAAGAAAGAAACCCAGAATTGGAAGATATTTCCTGTACCCGGGGGGAAACAAACAAAAAGCTGGAAGCAGAGCTGGGTCAAGCAAAAAAAAAGTATTCAAGAATTGAAAGACACTATTAAAAGGCCAAGTATAAGAGTTATGGGAGTCCCAGAAGGTACAGAAAGAGAAACTAGGATTAAAGGTATATTCAATGAAATAATAAGGGAAAATTTCCCTCATCTAGAGAAAGAATTGGGAAACAACATCCAGGAGGGGCACAGAACTCCCAACAGGCTTGACCAAAAGCAATCTTCACCACAACACATGATCATCAAACTCTCTTCAATCCAACATAAGAAAAAGATCCTTAAATGTGCACATGAAAAAAATCAATTGACATATAAAGGATTGCCAATTAAACTCACAAGAGACTTCTCACAGGAAACTCTACAGGCAAGAAGAAAATGGAGCGACATATTCCAGGTTATAAAAGCAAAAAATTGTTGGTCCAGGATAATATACCCATCAAAACTTTCCTTTGTCTTTGAAAATGAAATAAAATTCTTCCACAGTAAAAAAAAAAAAAAAAAAAAAAGTTAAAAGAATATGCCTTTTCTAAACCTGCCCTACAAATGATACTTAAAGATGTTCTCCACAGAGAAAAGGCAAACGGGAAGAACATCCCAGTGAAATAACAACAGAAGACTAAATCAATGAACAACCCATTGCTAAAATGACAGAACCAAATTACTACCTATACATACTAATCCTGAATGTAACTGGCTTAAACTCATCAATCAAATGTTATAGGTTAGTGAACTGGATTTTAAAAAAAAAACTAAAGCCCATTAACTGTATCATAAAATGATAATAATAATGAAAGCTATGGAATTAAAATAAAATAAATCTAAGTAAATAAATTGGAAAGAAAAAACAAAAGAAATAAAAGCAAGAAGTAGCCAGATTCAATGAGAGATCCATATCTGCCAGTTGCTGAACTGCTTCTTAAAGTCAAGCAGTGGTTTTCTGTTGTTCGTTTGTCCTTAGGTCTCTCCTGGGATTGATCTTTCTGAGAAAAATAATTTCATACAGGAAGAAGGTGAGGAATAATAGTCTTTCAAGATAAATAAAATCTATATCATGTGATCATTGGGTCTAGAAGTATCTGGCATTGAATAATACAACAAGAATACCCATTATTTTGAGCACAGATCCACATAGTCACCAGCGTTCAATAGCATTATTTGCAGGTATTTTTTTTTTAAGTTTTATTATTATTGGAAAGCCGGATATACAGAGAGGAGGAGAGACAGAGAGGAAGCTCTTCCATCCAATGATTCACTCCCCAAGTGACCGCAACAGGCTGGTGCTGCGCCGATCCGATGCCAGGAACCAGGAACCTCTTCCAGGTCTCCCACGTGGGTGCAGGGTCCCAATGCATTGGGCCGTCCTCGACTGCTTTCCCAGGCCACAAGCAGGGAGCTGGATGGGAAGTGGAGCTGCTGGGATTAGAACCGGCACCCATATGGGATCCCGGGCACGTTCAAGGCGAGGACTTCAGCCGCTAGGCCACGCCGCTGGGCCCAATTTGCAGGTATTTTTAAATAGTATCTGCCAGTTGCATTTACTTTTTTCATTATAGGACAGTGAATGAGACTAGATTTTATTCATACCAGCAGTAATTTGGAAGTTTCTCTTTATTTTATCCAGATGTCCATGAATAAGTGCATGTGTTAAGAAAATAATAGTTTCACTTTGATAGTATGCATTTCTAAATATTAAACCTTTCTCTTTATTATACAATTTAAAGTTAAATAGTCATTATAGATTAATTCTGATGGGAAAAGGGATTAATCACAGATGTCTACTTCCATGCAAGAGAGCATATTTTTGTATTTTTACAGGGCTAATTAAACAGGTGGGAGCACTTTTTGTTCTGTACTCATCAATCAGGCAGTTATACACTAATAGTAGAGAGAGAAAAAAAAGATGTCAGCATTCACCATGCCACAGGTACTTACATAGTTATGTGAAAGACAGAGTTTTGGGGACCTGATGATGCTTGATTCCAGCCCTCACCTGCCACTATCAGTGACTTCTTGCCTGCGAATAATGAGAGCTGTGATCGGTAAATTGCCTCTCACTCATCACCACAATGCAGCACAAAATCTAGGACACCATCTCAAGCAGGCCCACGCTGCTGGTCGTCTCAGAATCACTGTCAATTGTTGGAATAGCATCATGGTTTCACATCACAGTCAGATTCCTTCGTTCATCAAGGCTCATTGTTCACATGCCCCACAGTTACGTAAATATTCTGATAGAAAGTATGCTGTGGAAGCTGCCAGGAAATGGGGCTAAAAGGCATCAAATTGCAGAAAGTACGATCTAATAATGACAAGTGTTTATGAATTAGGAACATGGTGAGAGCCATGTACAAATAAAGCAAGGAGTAAAGAGTATTTTCAAATTAGGTCTCCATATTACCGGAGACCAGGGAAAAGGCAGACATCATATTTTAGAAGAAAAGCTTCTAAGTTATTCTAAAAACCCCACTTGATATAATCACATTTGTACAATTTCTTTGATTGTTTAACTCTCGTTTGAAAGACAGATTTTACAAATAAAAGGAAAGACAGAAAGAGATCTCTCATCCACTGGTTCACTTCCCAAATGAGCACAATGTCCAGGGCTGAGCCAAGAACTAGGAACTAGGAGCTTCTTCCAGGACATCCACACAGATGCAGTGTCCCAAGGATTTGAAAACTCCTCCACTACTTTCCCAGGCCATGGGCAGGGAACTGCATTGTAAGTAGAGCAGCTGGAACATGAACTGGTATGCATATAGAATGCCAACACTGGCAGGCGGAGAATTAACATGCTACATATTGTGGCACAGAGAATTAAGCCTCTGCCCATGATCCAAGCATCCCATATGGGGACTGGTTCATGTGTATCTCTGTTGCTCTACTTCAAAACCAGCTCTCTGCTAATGTGCCTGCAAAATGGCAGAGAATGACCAAAGTGCTTGGGCCTCTGCATCCATGTGAAAGACCTAAATGAAGCTCATCACTCCTGGCTTCAGGCAGGTACAGCCCTGGTTGTCACAGTGATTTGGGTAGTAAACCAGCACGTGGAAGATTCTGTCTCTCTGTTCTCCTCTTTCTCTCTCCCACTTCTTTCCTCCCTTCCTCTCTGTAACTCTCCATTTCAAATAAACAAATAAATCTTTAAAAACAAGTAAGCAAGGAAATGAGCTGAAAATAAGAAACTGGAGAGCCTACTTCTGTCATTAAAGAAGTTTAAGACAGTTATATTAGAGATTGGGAAAGACTAAGGAAATGTAGCGAGACAAATAAGCATGATAATAACTTGAAGTTTGTGGTGATTATTTAGCATTAGCCTAGTTACCATGGCCACGTATTCTTTTTTTTATTATTATTAATTACATTGCATTATGTGACACAGTTTTATAGGCACTGGGTCCCTCACCCCCCCATGGTGGATTCCTCCACCTTGTTGCATTACCACAGTTCAGATTCAGTTGAGATTCTGTCATTGCAAGCATATACCAAGCATAAAGTCCAGCATCTTATTGTCCAGATAAGTTCAACAGCTTCTTGGGGAGACCATCTCTGGTCTGAAGGTAGAACCAGCAGAGTATCATCCCAATCAATTAAAAGCGCCAACATAACATCAGTAACAATTTATAACGTTATGGAATTAATTGACATGGTATTGAGTAACCAATATGCTAAAAAAAAAAAAAAAAAAAAAGAATGCAACTTCTGGGCCACATCCTGTGACTTCCTCATTGACATTTCAATTATTAGTTTAAATACAACCGGGTTCTATACACCTTAAAAAGGCTATAGATTACTATTCAGCTGTCTCGTGTCTATTTTAATTTTAGTCTTTAGCAGTTTATAGCGTTGAAGCATGATTTTGCTGAACCTGGCTGTTTTTTGGGTAGTCTAGCTCTATAACTTTAACAGACATATGTCAACAGTTTAGGTGAACCGTTTTAGGAGGGGTGTGCAGAGAAATCTTCAGTACCCTAGTGAGGAGTAACCAATCTTTGTGTCCCACCCAGTGAGGTATAAGTGCATCCACGCTGACAGTTTCCTGTCTGATTCTAAGCTTCCCTTGTTGTTCTCTATCTGTTCTAGGTTGTTTGTTTGTTTGTTTGTTTATTTGTTTTGAGGGGTTTCTGGAGCGATCATGATGGTCATTGAGAGAGAGGGTGGGGACCCAATGTCGGAACCAGGCAAGGACCAGAGAAAGCTCCCCTTCCTAGCCCCGAAAGAAGTTTACTGTTCTGTTTCTGCAGACCGCTCAGGGCATGGCCACATATTCTTCACAGCTGTGTACAGATACTCATGCAGAAGAACCCAGTAATTGGAAAGTTGGATTTACTCACCTTGAGTGAAAAAGCCAGTGGGTTAATAGATGAAAGGATTATTGATGTGGGCAAATACATGGGAGCACTTCAGAAAGACAGAAAGTGTTCAGAGATTAAAGCCTTACCTTGGATGGTACCATTATTGGCAATTAGTTTGATTTTATGAACAGCTCTGGAAATGAGTGATTATAGAGACACCAAGATTTAAAGAAAGAGGAAACTCAGCTAGTATTTTTGGTTGATGATTAATTCTAATAGAAGATGCTGTAAGAACTTGGAGACTGTATTCTTTGTAGCGCATTTTTATTTACATCTTTGATTCCTTTACTAATTATGTGTCAGAACTGAAGTATCTAGGCTACTTTCTCCGGGAAAATGAAAGAATTAGAGCAAATAATTTTTCCACTAAGCTAAAAGAAAGTGACCTAGCTGGTTTTGAGTCTTCACAAGACTTTAGTCCTCAACTGTGAAAGTATTTCTCAGAGCTCAAAACTCCATACTTTAAGATGAATACTTTTTTGCAGCTCATATATTAACCTTCTCCTCTTCCTCCTCTTTTTCTCCTGCTCTTGTCTTTTCTCCTTCTGTATCTAGAGAGACAGAATGCTATGTTTAAGTATAAATAAGCTAGAATAGATAGACAGAGAACAGAAGGGAAGGCTTGGAAGCGGACAGGAAGTGGCCAGCCGGGATGCACTTGTGACTCACTGGGTGGGACACAAAGATCAGATACTCCTCTCTGGGGTGTTGAGGATTTCTCTGCACACCCCTCCCAAAAACATTCACCTGAACTGTTGACATTTGTCCTGTTAAAGTTATAGAGTTGGACTACCCGTAAAACAGCCAGGTTCAGCAAAATCACGCTTCAATGCTATAAAATGCTAAATACTAACATTGAAATAGACAAGAGACAGCTGAATAGCAATCTATAGCCATTGTAAGGTATATAGACCATGGTTGAATGTAAACCAAAGTTGAAATGTCTATGAGGAAGTCACAGGTTGTGGTCGAGAACATGCATTTTCCTAGTAACATATTGGTTAATCAATACCATGTCAATTAATGCCATAATGCTGTAAATGGTTGTAAATATTAGGTTGAGTTTTTTACTTGATTGGGATGATACTCTGCTGGTTCTGCCTTTGGACCGGAGATGGTCTCACCAGGAAGCCATTGAACTTGCCAGGACAATTAGATGCTGGACTTTATGATTGGTCAAAACCTCCAATGAAAGAATCTCAACTGAGTTTGAACTATGGAAATACAGCGGGGTGGAGCAATCCACCATGGGGGTGGGGAGGGCTTGGGGAGGGGCGGGGGGAATTCCAGTGCATAAAAAAAAAAAAAGTGTGTCACATAATGCAATGAAATTAATAAAAAAAATGAAAAAAAAAGTATAAATAAGCAAATATGAAGATAAGTGGGCAAACAAAATAGCTTTGGAATAGGCCTGGATTCATCCTTTTGCACTCAAGTTTATCTGAAATCCACTACGAATCCAACTGAATCACTGCTGGCTGATATCAATTTCTTCATACCAAAAGGAACAATGTAGCCATGAACCACACATCCAAGGCCTGTGAGATGTCAGGTTATAGGCCCATCAACTGTAGAAATGTAAGAAAGACACATGGAAGATGGAATGTAAAACAATGCATAGCCTTGTTTTGAAAGGCAAATTAGCATAAAATTTATGATTATATGGAAATAAAATTTAATGTTTTTAACTAAACATGTCAAAACTTAAACATCAGCAATAACATTTTTTCCCATTCAAAATAGACCACTGGAGCAGCTTTTGTAACGGATATCCGGATCAACACGGTTGCTCAACAGGCTAATCCTTCACCTGCAAGTGCCAGCATCTCATATTGGTGCCAGTTCAGGTCCTGTCTGCTCCACTTCCCAACCAGATCTTTGTTTATGACCTGGGAAAGTGGCAGAGAATGACAACAGTGCTTCCCTGAACCCACATGGGAAACCAGGAAGAAGCTCCTGACTCCTGGGTGTGGATAGGCTAAATTCTGGCCATTGTAGCCATTTGGGGAATGAACCAGCAGATGCAAGGTCTTTATCTCTGTCTCGCCTTCTTTCTGCAAATCTGCCTTTCCAATAAAAGTAATAAATCTTTTTTTAAAAAGAATATCAAATAAGTTTGTAGAAATGTGCATTATTAATAAATTGCTGAACTGATTTCAGTTTTTGGAAAAAAACCCTTATTTTTCAGTTCTATTTTCCACACAATTTTTTAATTTCCTCCACATAGTTATCCAAGGGATGCTGATTTTTCTCCATTTTGTGAACTTTCTATGGAGTTTTTTTAAATCATTCTGGGTCAATCTTTGGGGAAGAGTTTAACTACAGGCATAAACTTAAGGCTACTTAGAGTTGAAATCGATAGATGATCATTTTAAGAGACATGGACCATTAATGAGGAGTGCTTTTGTGCTTTTAACAAAGACATTCCTTGTTCTACTTGTAACTGCTGTAAACAGACTCTGAAGGCAGCTTACAAAAATGGAAAAAGAATGTTTTAGGCTATCACCCCACAATGGAACAAAAATCTGACCAGCCAAGTGACCGTTTTGCAGGGTGTTTGCCTCCTGACCCAAAGGAGAGAAAAGAATAAGAATGCCTTGTGTTAAAAGGCATTCTTCTGTGTCTCTGTTTCACAACGCCAGTCTACAGAGCTATAGCTTAAAAGCGCTTTTGTTCTTCAACAAAATTAAAACAGTTGGTGCCAGAATGAGGCCACGGTCAAAGTTCTGGAGAGTCCCCTGGGGCCTGCCCTGTGAAACACCAAAAGCAACAGGGAAAGGCCCAGCATGTGCAGCACCACCGAGACCCTTTCTCCCACAGAAGGAATGTGTTTCAAGGATGTCCCCCACCGATCATGGCTGCTTCATCCCGTGGCTGTCTATTCTTGAAAACACAGCAGCTCAAAGGACACACACCTTGGTCACTTGGACAGCAGGCAGACTGGGTTCGTTAGTGATCAAAACTTGCACTCAGAGAGTCCTGATGTTATTTTTAATGTCCTCGGCTCCTTTACCTGTGATTCTCAGGAACCCTATTATCCCAAATATCGTTAGAAGTTGAATTAGCTAAGAGTCCAGCCTCCAGAACATCAGGGACTCTTGCTCTTTGCTCTTGGCCTTTTGCTGTGGGTCAGACAGCAAATCACCCCTGGAGACCCCTCTCATGTCTCCATTTCTATCAGGTGGGTGGAACTGTTTTCTCCTCAGTTTCCCTATTCTGCTCATGCTGATCTTTGAAAGACATAGAAAGTTCCCAAAGGTATGTGCCAGTCAAAAGAACCACGGTCTGTTATTCATGTAAAAATGGTGAACATCTTACTCAAGATATTTGTTCCCCAAAGTTCTTCCCATTGTACTGTTTTTCATTTGTCTCCCTGAAGTTGTAATAATCCATTTGTGTAGTTTCATGCTGTTAGGGCAGTTTCTTGTCCTACTTATTGTGCTATTCTTTACTATTCAGGTTACCAAGGGTTTCAAAATCCAAAACTAGGGCAGTTAATGACACTGGCATTGGAGTCGATCTGAATCTATCCAGTCCTGGATCAATAGAAATGCTGTCTGGTGACCAGGCATCTAGTGTGTCCTGGATATGGAAATGGGAAGAACAGCAGCAACGTTGACAGCAATGAAAACTGACAACTATCGAGAATCTACTCTTGGACTACTTGATGTTATGAAATCTGTTTTCTCACAAGTATGAACAACAATATCTTACAAAGGGAGAAAGTACAACAAATATGTTAAATGAATGCTGAGTGTAACACACGAACATGGAAGTTAGAATTTGACCCAATCAGTCTAACTCAAAGTCCCTACAATATCCTTTAACACTGCTCTCTCCTATTCACCTATATGTATTCACCTATATTCACCAACATATGTAATATCAATATGTATCAATAACAATATCAATATGTAGTATCAATATATAACAGTACTGTCTCCTATATTCACCTATATTCACTAACATATGTAATATCTAAGACTACAGAATAATTCTCTTGGTATTTATCATGAGCCTAGCAAGGATAGGGGGAACACAGAGCATTGGTGAGGGAATAGTCAAAGTGCTGCCCCTGACAGATCATCCAACACCACAAAGGGTAGGCTCATGTCATTGCTCCCATAGCACTTTCTATCTACCCTATCCCACTTCTACACAAATCTTTTGAAGTCCACTCATAATGAAAGTCGGGGTCCCTTAATATTGCCTGAAAGAATTACCTCTAAGGTAAATTAATTTTTCTAACTCCCTTCACAGAACTGCTAAGTGAATAAAAAGAAGGCATTAGATATCTTAAATGAGTTGAATTGCAAAACAGAGGCCACATGTGAATCTGGATCAACCAAGTTTAATGTGAGTTTATGTTGTTTTGAAAGGTACCTAAGTTTTCTGAGATCCAATAGACAAATTGCTTTCTTTCTGATTCCTGCAACTGCTGTTCCAGTTCCTAGTAGAACATGCGCTATTCTTCTGTAGGATTTCCAAGCTCTATTACTGAACGTACCTAGTTTACCACCTGCACCTCTTGCCCCATGCTGTAGTTCTCTACTTACTGGGAATGTTCTGGCTTAGGCCACCTGCCAATGCTTTCGTCATCCTCTTTGCCTTCACTTGAGCATTTTGTCTTTTTCCTTCTTAGGTTGGGTCTACAGCTTATCTGATCCCAGCTATATTTATGTGGACCTCAATTTTCTGTCACACAAGCTTCTTCACCTACTTTGATCACTTTTTACTCATGTGGATGTCACCAGGCACACAGCACAGAGCCTAAGCTGGTGGCTCACTTATCTCTGTCCTTACATGAGTGGTGGTGCTCTGACAAAGGCTTGTTCCTCTGTGCTTGTTCCTCTGTGCTTGATCACTGTATTACAAGCCCACATGCCTTAATGAAAAATCTTCCCTTTCCTATTTCTTTTTTATTGCCTATTTTGTCCTGGAAATCAGCTTCTTCCCACTTGGGTCTACCCTTCTCCTTATTTCCTCTGCACTAGAAGGCTTAGCCTCAAGCCATACTTTGGTCCCTGAACCTAAGGAAGAACTCTGCTCCCCCAAATAACTGCCCTTTCATAGATGGCTTTTTTATAGCTACAAATACCCTAGAGCACCGATTCTGAAAGGGTGGTCCTGATTCCAACACTAAATGCATTGCCTAAGAATTTGTTGGAAAGGCAATTTCTCATGTTGAGTCAGAGACTCTGGAGGTGAGACTTAGAAAGACGTGTTTTATCAAGACAGCCAGCTGGAGCTACTTAAGTGCACAGGGAAAAATCTCCATACCCTGGCCTAACCTGGTGCCTCCTTTCGCCTGTCAAAGCTAGAGCACTCAGACCTAATTCCTATCCACTTGCAGGATCTGGATCTCCTCTTAGCTGTTCTCTGTTCTGGAGTAACCACCTGAATTCCCAGGTGCTCACCTGCCTACTAGTAAGCTATTTCCACTTGGTCAGCTCCTGTTGGTCTGCCACTGTGTCTCCCAGCGCCAGGGAAACAATGTTAATACTACATGAGTCAAATTATACTCTCTTGCTATATCAGAACTAATATCTGCGAAGAGTCATCCTGCAATTCAAGAGCCGACCTCATGCGGCAGTTTGTGTCTTGTCATGCCTGCAAGCAATGGCATCCAGGAAGATGGATATTTAATAAGTACAGGAATAGGTGAAGACCTCTGCTTGTTGCAATTTTAATCATTCCAATTTTCTCCCAGGAAGCCAAAGCAATTGAACACCAACTTCAGAAATAAATCAGAATATATTCCTGGTAGAAATCGATACTTAACAGAGTTCTGAAACCTCATGTCCTATTGAATATAAACTACTTCATCTTCCTGGTGGTACATACTTAGTTGAAGCCAGCAAGGAGTACATAAAACTTAACAGCACTCCTGGACTTCTGGCATAAACAGACAATATAATCTAAGTCACTCTGCATTTATGATCTTATATCTGAAAGGCTAGCGGAAAATGTGATCTAGGGCCTGAAGGAAGGACAGGTAGGGAACAGGGGAAATGCAATCGTTCTGGATCATATGTCAAGTTAACCTCAAACACTGGGGGATTGTTTCTTTTGAAGCTGAAATTTATACTTAGTTTTGATATGAAAAATACACCGAAGAGTAAAATATGCATCCTGATGGGTTTGTTTTCCTCATGTTTCTTCCAGGTAGCCTCACTTCCCTTAGGTGTGTCATCATCCAAATCAGCCAGATAAAATTATATTCTATGGTCTGATAAAACGTCAATTTATAAAAATCGTGATGTTGTCTATGAATGACTGGCTGTGGATGAGGCTGACTTGGCACTGCATTTGTGGGGGGCGGGCATGGCACGCACATGCTGCTGCTGTTCTATGCAGACATTTTTATAATGTTGCATCAACGGGATCAAGGAAGGCCAGTGTTCGCCAGATGCGCAGCTGTAGCAGCAAAGGGAATGGGAACATACTTTTGACTTCACTGAATTCAGGGAGAAGCAAACATCCTGAATTCATCTCTATCCTCACTTCCAGGACAAGATCTGTTAAGACCTGAAACCGAACACAGTGGTTGCATTCTACAGCAGGGCTATCAAGATCCAAGTTAAACAGTTTCTTACGTTATGGGCTTCTTATTTTTTGTGCAGAAGATTCTGGGAAATGACTTGTGTTAGATGGCTCAAAAATTTACCTGAGGGGCCCAGTGTGATAGCCTAGTGGCTATTCCCCGCACCCTCTGCCCCCCCCCAACCTGCTGCATGTTGCTGGCATCCTGTATAGGCACCGGTTCATGTCCCAGCTGCTCTACTTTCATTCCAGCTCCCTGCTTGTGCCCTGGGAAAGCAGCAGAGAATGGTTCAAAGTTTTGGGACCTTGCACCTGTGTGGAAGACCCAGAGGAAGTTCCTAGCTCCTGGCACTGGGTCAGCTCTGCTCCGGCCATTATAGTCGCTTGGGAAGTGAATCAGTGGATGGCATATATTTATCTCTCCTTTCCTCTGTATATCTGCCTTTCCAATAAAAATAAATAAATCTTTTTTTAAAACAATGATTTATCTAAAATATGGCATTCCAGGCTGAAATAGAGTACACAGTGAGCCCTTAGGAGAGAAGCTGGAAGTGTTGCATTCATACATCACTCAGGAGGGAGACAGAACCCAGGTGAGAAGTTGCAGTGAGTAGAGGAGATGGTTCTGTACTCATTTCCATGGGATTTCTGACACAATAAAGACCATAATATCTGCACAGCCTGGGGTATCAAGCCACATCTATAGAAGGACATTATGAACCTGGAAGGTCAGGGAGCCCAGGATTACAATTGATTTGGATAATATTTGTATGAGAACAACCGAATGGATACCTTTTGTATAACTGATTGGATATCATTTGTATGAGAACAGCTGAGTGGACAGTATGTGAATGAGAACACTTGGTAGAATACACAAGACCAAAGGAGTTCCAAACAAGGGTATAGAAACAGTTGATGGGTTCTGTTGATAAGCTCAATACTTCCTCCCTTATCCTATATGACCCTCGGTCTACAAAGTCTGATGTCACTAATAAACTTTGGCTTTTGACCATCAGTCAGAGTCCACACATGTTATTATCAGCTCCGTGCACCAAGTCCATCGCTGCAGGACAGTGACACACATCACAGGTATCAGCACTGTTCCGGTAGCTCTGATATTAGTGAGGTGTTGTCCCAGCATAGGTACTCTTTATCTAGGAGAAAATCAGAGTAACTTACAAGGAATCCCTGCATCTCCAAAAGGTTACAGGGAGATGAGACTCTGGGATAGGATGCTAACAGATGTTAGTATAATTTTACCCGTTTTTTTTTTTTAATTTATGCATGAAAATATACCAAAAAAAAAAAAAAAAGAAAACTCAGAGGCTTTTTTTTTCTGCTCAATTCTTTGTCTCGATGCTCAAAGTTACACTCACCCTGGATGAACACCAAATATCTTATCCTGACATTCTAGATTAAGATACATTCTACATGTATCCCCAGATGCTTTAATTATCTCCCCACTTTGTTCTCCAAATGGCATTTTGACACGTATCAATATATACAGAATGTTTTGTCTTCGCTCTGCCTCTTGGAATACCCTTTACTTTTGTTTTTTTTAAACATATTTTTATTGCATTTCATTTTTTTTAAATTAATTACATTGCATTATGTGATACATTTTTTATGCACTGGGATTCCCCCCGCCCCTCCCTACACCCACGGCGGATTGCTCCACCTTGTTGCATTTCCATAATTCAAATTCAGTTGACATTCTTTTTTTTTTTTTTTTTAAAGATTTATTCATTTTATTACAGCCAGATATATACAGAGGAGAGACAGAGAGGAAGATCTTCCGTCCGATGATTCACTCCCCAAGTGAGCCGCAACGGGCTGATACGCGCTAATCCGAAGCCGGGAACCTGGAACCTCTTCCGGGTCTCCCACGCGGGTGCAGTGTCCCAATGCATTGGGCCATCCTCAACTGCTTTCCCAGGCCACAAGCAGGGATCTGGATGGGAAGTGGAGCTGCCGGGATTAGAACCGGCGCCCATATGGGATCCCGGGGCTTTCAAGGCGAGGACTTTAACCGCTAGGCCACGCCGCCGGGCCCGACATTCTTTCATTAGAGGTATATACCAAGCATAAAGTCCAGCATCTTATTGTCCTGGTAAGTTCAATGGTTTCTTGGTGAGATCATCTCTGGTCTGAAGGTAGAGCCGGCAGAGTATCATCCCAATCAATTAAAAGCCCCAACATAATATCTCCAACCATTTACAACATTGTGGCATTAATTGACATGGTATTGATTAACTAATATGTTACTAGGGAAATGCAGGTTCTCAACCACAACCTGTGACTTCTTCATAGATATTTCAATTTTGGTTTATATTCAACCATGTTCTATACACCTTAAAATGGCTTAGATTGCTATTCAGCTGTCTCATGCCTATTTTAATTTTAGTCTTTAGCAGTTTATAGCATTGAAGCATGTTTTAGCTGAACCTGGCTGTTTTTCAGGTGGTCTAACTCTATAATTCTAACAGGATACATGTCAACTGTTTAGGTGAGCATGTTTTGGAGGGGTGTGCAGAGAAATCTTTCATACCCCAGTGAGGAGTAACTAATCTTTGTGTCCCACCCAGTGAGTTATAAGTGCATCCTCGCTGTACCCTTTACTTTTGTTCTTAAAGACTTATTCATTTGCTTATTTGTTCAAAAGCTAGAGATACACAGAAATCTAGGAATTTCCTCTGGGTCTTCCATGCAAGTGCAGGGTCCCAAAGCTTTGCACATCCTCTGCTGCTTTCCCAGGGCACAAGCAGAGCTAGAATGGAGGGAGAGAAAGAGAGAGAGGGAAAGAGAGGGAAAGGTCCAGGCACTTGGTCCATTTTCAGCTACCTTCCCAGGCAATTATCAGGGAGCTATATCAGAAGTGCAGGAACCAGAACTCCAATCACCATCCATATGAGATGCTGACACCACAAGCAGCTGCCTTCCTTGTTATGTCACAACACTGGCCCAAGAATATTCCTTAGCTTTTAAGGTCAGGTCAAAACCTTTTCAGGACTATAGGAATCAAGATGACTGAATAGGGTAAGGACACGTTTAAACAGATGGAGAAATATTAACCAGTATGAAGCAGAGAGGGCACACTCCAGGAAATAGGAGAGAACAGAACAACAGCGGAGAGGTACCTGGAGACTGACAGACACAGGAAAGCAGTAAAAACAATGGTGTGGCGTTGCAGTGACTGATAGCCCTGCGACATTCAGGAAACGGTGATCTGAACTCCACCAGCAGCCAAAACTCCACCAGCAACAAGGTGAGAAGGGATGTTTACCAGAAGCTCCAAAGGTGAACCCAGGCAAAGAACTGCCCGTCCTGCTGGTCTGTTTGATTTGACCAGGAGCAGAGAGAGCAACAGATCCCAGAGAGGCAGTATGGGAATAGGGTGGATTTCACAGCCCAGTCTGCCCGCCTAGAGCTGAATTATGAGCCATTTCGTTTACGGAGGCAAGGGCTACGGTACAGGACTGCATGAGTACTGAGCTGGGAGTGATCTCATTTCCAGCTCAGCGAACTGCAACAACATAGCTTCCAAGAGATTCCACCCAAGACAGGTTCAGGTAGCCCTCAGATCAAAAACTCTAGTGGTGGCATGTCAGGCTCCATTTTGTACGGTGTGACAAAAGTTTTAGGACTGCAGGGACAACAGGGAGCTGTGCATGTGCTGAGCTCAGCGAGTTCAGTGGATTGCACTGGTCCCACAGGAAAATAATGCCAACTGTGGCATCGTACAGGTCAAAATAGATCCGTGTGGCCCTCAGACCTAACGGCCAACAGGTTCTGCAAGATCAGTGCCACCAACAATAACCAAGCTATATAGGACACCTGGTGTCTCCTAATCCTGGGAAAAGGTTGTACAGACAACAGTGCAGCCTCAGCTGCACTGTTAGGGATATGGATATTATGGTGGAAATCTAACATAAGAACCCAGACCTGGAACTCACTGGAGGGAGTGGCACAACTGACTACAAACAAAGAGCCGTGTACCAACTACAATAAGTGAAATTGAACTGTAGAATTGTGGGTGACAGAACTTAGAAACCTGCCCCAAGGAGGAGAATATGATAACCAGAAGTACAATGACCAAGAACAAAAGAAGAGACAGTGGCACAATGAATATTACTGAAGACTCCCTTGCAAAGGAACAAAACCCTATGCCAGTCTCAGAGTTAACGGAGGAAGACATCAAAAAAATGGGAGAAACAGAATATAAAACCCTTGTTATAAAGCTTCTAATCAATAACGAGAAGCATGTAAAGCAGGTGTTTGATGATCTTAAGGAATATGTCTTAAGGAATATATCAGAAATGAAGAATACAGTGAAGCACACTAAAAGTACACTGGAGAGTCTCCAAAATAGAATGAAGCAAGCCATCAGGCTCATTTTTATTTTGATCATACATTTCCTGAAGCTGCGATTTATTTTCTTGGAAGAAAATCATATAATTCTAGACTACCAGAGCCAGGAAGAAACTCATGTATCATGATCCCCCCATCTTTTGAAATAAGCCACGAAGATTTGAACTTGAATTTCTAGTTCACATTTATAATCTTGACATTTGAAGAGGTCAGTTTGTTCATCTGTAAATAGGTGAGAATATTTCTTAGTTGGACATCGCCAAGGAAGAGCAAAGAAGCTAACATTTGAAGTAGCAGTAGCCATAACCAACACATAGCAAGTGTTTAGTAAATAAAAACTACAATATCAATTTTATTATAATTCAAAGAAAAATTTTAAGTATATACCTTACAAGAAGCATCATAAATATAAAAGGATTACCATCCTTTTCCTTTTAGCCCAAATGTCATATTCAATGAAAGAAGTTAAATATATTCATAAATGTAAGCGATAATTAAATTTGTGACCAAAAGTTATCAAATCCCCTTTCTGTTCTAGATACTAGGACAGATCAAAGTGTACAATGATGACACGTAAATAGCCTCTTCTCAAAAAAGAGGCCTGGTTGGGACCAGTATTGTGGCACAGATGGTTAAGTTGCTGCTTGCACTGGCAGCATCCCATATCAGAATACAGACTGCAGTCCCCAACCACTCTGCTGCCCATCTTGCCTTTTGCTAATGTGTCTGAGAAGGCAGCAGATGATGGCCCAAGTCTCCTGCACCCATGTAGGAGATTTGGTTAGAGTCCCTGGCTCTAGTATATGCCTGGCCAAGTCCTGTCTATTGAGGCCATTTGGGAAGTGATCTTTCTATCTCTCCCTCTCTGTTCTTCTGTCCTTCAACTTGAAAAAAGAAAAGGAGGGATAGATATAAAGGATTGGAGTAGCTTACATAACGTTCTAAAATCAGGCAAAGAATACAGTCTAGAAAAGAAAAAGATAACCAGCAAAATCAGCTTCTAAATTAGCCCAGGAATGACACCGTGCTCCTCATAGATGCCCTAGAGTTTTGGCCATTGACACCACTGTCACTGGCTCCATTTGGAGGGGTCCTATCCTATCTGCTCTTACTGACGAACTGTGCCCCACCGCCCATAAACATGAATCTCTCCCTGATTCACATCATTCACTTCCAATCCAAAGTCACCTACAGTCACAGCTGAGAGTCTTACCACAATTTCAATGTCTGATACAAAGGCAGCTCATAGATTCAGGACCGTATTCCACCATAGAAGGTATTTTATCCAGCCTGCAATTAATTCTTTAGTCCATGAAGGATGCTACCTACTACTAATGGCAACAATGACAGAGAGAACAATGGCAACACCAACCATCTGCATGGAAATGACTGTATTTTCTCTTGTGACGTCTAGATAAAGGACATTGCTGTCCCCACTTTGCGCATGAGAAAACTGTCCTACACAGGTTAAGTATTTTAGCTATTTAAAAGGCAAGTATAGGACCTCGTGCCATAGCCTAGTGGCTAAAGTCCTCATCTTTCATGCACTGGAATACCATATGGGGGCCAGTTCTAATCCCAGCAGTCCCAAATCCTATCCAGCTCTCTGCTTGTGGCCTGGGAAAGCAGTAGGGGATATCCCAAAGCCTTGGGACCCTGTATCCATATGGGAGAACCAGAAAAGGCTTCGGGCTCCTGGCTTCGGATCAGCCCAGCTCCAGCCTTTACAGCAACTTGGGGAGTGAATCAACAGAAGATCTTCCTCTCTGTCTCTCCTTCTCTCTGTATATCTGACTTTACAATAAAAATTTAAAAAAAATAAATCTTTTGAAAGGCAAGTATTTAAAGGGATCTAAAAAGATGCCTTTTAGAGCTGTGGGAGAATGGGAATAGCAGCTATAATCACAGGTACCCAAAGAGCAGACAAATTTAAAAGAGGGGGAGATGAGAAATTGGAGTTTTCTTTAATGTGTGTCAGGGACTCTTGGAGGACTTGGTAAGACATAAGTTGAGGACAGGTTTGGCCTACTGGAGATATTGGGCTATCTCCATCACATATCATAGTACCTGGTTTCAATACTTGGCTCTGTCCTTGACTGCAATTTCTGTTCATATGGAACCTTGGATAGACATGAGCTTTGTTTGCAGCTCCATTCTTCCTCTCAGCCCAACCTTGGCCATGACAAGAATATGATGAGTAAATCAATAGATGGGAGAGAGAGAGAGAGAGAGAGAGAGAGAGAGAGAGAGAGAGAGTTCTTTCTCTCTGTTAAGTGAAAAAAAATAAAAAAATGTATGAC
Source organism: Ochotona princeps (assembly GCF_030435755.1). Lineage (NCBI taxonomy): Eukaryota > Metazoa > Chordata > Mammalia > Lagomorpha > Ochotonidae > Ochotona > Ochotona princeps. The sequence continues at coordinate 14,025,915 of NC_080836.1, read as the reverse complement.
TCACTGATCTTAAAATCTAGAGTTTCTGATTCAGCAAATCTAACTAGGGCTTAGAAATTTATAACTCTTAGCAAGTTGGTGATGATGCTGCTCTTTCAGGAATCGCATTTTAAATTAAATGGATTAAAGAGCTGTTCCTCAAACCAAAGTAATATATGACACCCTCTTAATGACATGCATTATTGAGACTACCAGTAACTCTTCTCTATTTATTACAACATTACCAGAAATGTACAAATATGAAAGTAGGTAAAAATGCATTATGCTTACAAATCATAGGTACTGTTAAAGCCTAAACTATGTTTAAATTAAGTATAAACATCACTGTGAAAGTAAGGGAATTCAAATTAACATTCATTTCAATGTGACAGATTCAATTGACCTACTAAAATTACCTATTGTTTCATTTTTCCGGAAAAAAATCTTAAACCAATTTCATTTTTAATCTGTTTTTGTACTAGATGTGTAGGAAATTACCATTAGTGAAAACAGATTCTGAAAAAAAGTATTAATAACATCCAGTTTCTGTTTCCAACCTTATTCAGAATTCTTCTGGTAACACTTCTGCAAAGGCATTTTTAATAATCTGCTTCCTAGTATCTCTGTGGAGCTATTTTCTTGTGTCTTCTAAAGGATCGTCACATTATTGAGATCTGGGTTAAACGGGTACCTAATGTAGTTGCTGCTGAACTTGGGAATATAAAAACAATGTATCTCAGGCTTCCTACTGCGCTTTTGCTGCTAGTGATCTCCTACAAGTGGATAGGTGTGTGTCCTGATCCATGCCAATCTTTAATTCACTTCCATAGACATGAACATGACTGCAAGAGAAGGATCCCCATAAATGCAACATAACAGAATGTTTTCTCAGGATAAAACAAGGAGGCAAATGAAGAAATCAGATAGGCAAGGGAAGGAAGCCAGGCGAGAGCATGATGCTCAGGTTAAGTCCGACAAGATGTAAATTTGGCACGAGACCCCGGTGTCACACTCTGGTATTCTCTGGACTGGGCAGAAGGGAGCCTAAGAGCATAATGTAGATGTTTATATCTGTGTAGCCGTCTCATGCATCAGCCATTGTATAAAGGCTGACCAAAAGAAACAAAAACTACCAAGCACTTCAAGAGAGTGGACTCCAGCAGCCTGAAGGTCACTGACACAGGCAGGTCTGGTTGCTGTCTGTGATCATAGACCCTGAACCACTGTGCATGGAAACGGTCAAGGAATCAGGTAGAAACTGTGTAAAATACTGATGTTGCTAACCGTGACCTCCCACGAGATTCTTTGGCCTTAGATGATGGCTTACTGCCCCCTCTGTTTTGTTTTGTGGTTACAGAGTTGTTTGTTTGTTAGTTCATTTAAAATATAAATATTTGAAAGGTACATTACAGAAAGAAAGGGAACAACAGAAAAAGAGGCTTTTTTTTATCTGCAAGTTCACTCCCCCGATGGCCAGGCCGGAGCTAGGAGCCGGAAAATCCATCCAAGACTCCCACGCAGATGCAATAGTGCAGAGACTTGGGCCTTCTGCCACTACTTTCCAGGGGCATTACCAGGGCAATGGGCCAGAAGTGGAACAACCAATAAATGAAACAATGCCCTTAAAGAATTCCAGAACCTCAGCTGGTGACTTAAACCACTGTGCCACAACAAGGTCCTCTGTTAAGTTTCATCAATAGAGAACATTGAGGAACATATATGTATATATATCAGTAACAGATTTTGCCTCTTCAAATCATTGATATGACTTCTTGTCTTCTGGTAGAAATGGGTATTGAAATTATGGCATGCATAAACTTACAACAAACTGTAAGATAAATTTTTTTAAATACATAGGGTTATGGCAAAGATCACTTGGAAAAATCACAGAATTAAAGAAAAGATTTTCTTAAGCAAATGTACAGGATTTGATAACTCATTGAATTTTAGTAGTAAGGAAGGAGTTAAATGAAAGAACAAAATATTTTCCTTTGGAAGCCTTGGGGGTTATTGGTTATATCAGATGGCTACACCAAACTGAAGAGTCACAAATACAAAGAAGGCAAAGAATTTGGGGGGAAATGAGGGAGGCAGGGAGGTAGGCAAAGGCTTCAGTCCATGATACAGGTGCAATGCCTGAAACGAGAGGCAGACAGAAAGAGGACAGAATACGGAGAGCTTCAGACCTCAGATACCTTTGAACAAAATGATGGCTTGTCCACCAGGGAGCTCTGGTACCAAGACAGTCTAGAGAGCAGGCAGGAGGCTTGCTCCTGCTTAAAACACAGTCATGTCATCTCATTAAACAGAGGGGAAAAAAATCTAGTTTTCTGATGGCTGACAAGACCCCATCAAAACTGGCTTCTGCTGTCTTTCTTAATATCATTGTTGATTGTTCTCTCCCCAACTCATGTCTCAGAGCCCCACTGAGTTTTTCACTGATTGTTAAACACTCAAATTCAAATTTTCCCTTTGAGCCCTTACATTTTCTGTTCCCTGAGCCTGGAATGCTCTTCCCTAGTCTTTGGCATGGAATCCTCACTTGTTCTTTTCAGGTGTCTACCTGAAAGTCACCTTCCAAGTGAAGCTTTTCCCAGTCACCCTGCTGACATGCCATCTTCTCCATAAGTCTCTGGCCACTTGCATTGACACAGTGATGCCCGTTTCTACTCCCCACAAAATGGTATGCTCTCTATTTCTGTGTGTCTCTTCTTCCCACTAGAATATGAGCTCCACGAAGGCAAGTATTTTGTCCGTTTACTGTTGTGAGTATATTCCTAGCAACTATAATACTTCTCTACACTTAGGAGATACTCAAAAATATTCATTGGATAAAGCCATAAATGAGAGTTAGGCGAAGAGTGGGTCAGACAAGATCTTACAATCCAAAATGAGCATTATTAGAAAACAAAATTGTCCTGTGGTCCAAGACAAGATTGTTACAAAGCGAAGTTTCTTTTAAGTCTGCATGTTGATATGATCAGACTGCCCTGCTAATGAATTCATTTTGATTGAAGGATAAATGTGGAAAAGATAAAAGCTTATTGTGGCAATGCTTATGAAAAGAGGATGCAGGCTTAAATTAGGATAATGAGAGGTTAATAAATGTGAGCATGGGCCTGGTGCAATAGCTCAATTAGCTAATCCTCCCCCTGCAAGCACAGGGATTCCATATGGTTGCTGGTTTGTATCCTGGCTGTCCACTTCTGATCCAGCTCCCTACATGTGACCTGGGAAAGCAGTGGAATATGGCCCAAAGCCTCGGAGCCCTGCACCCATGTGGAAGACCCAGGAAAAGCTCCTGGCTTTTGGCTTCAGATAGGTTCAGCTCTAGCCATTGCAGCCATTTGAGGGGTGAACCAGCAGATGCAAGATCTTTCACTCTATCTCTCTGTAAATATGCCTTTCCAATAAAAATAAATAAATATTTGAAAGAGAGAGATGTGAACATACTTGAAGAGTATATAAGAAGCAAAATTAGTTGTGAAATAATAGATACTGAAAAAACAGGGAAAGGTTGAAAAATCGTGGAAACTAATGAAAGGTGAACATCAGGATAGAACACTGGAAATGAGACTGAGCATGAGAGATCAGAGGTCATTCCTATGGTGAATTTAAAATCAAGACATAAGGGGCAGATGGACATTAATCTTCAAAGCTCAGAGAAGAAATGTGAGCTGATGTTATATGTTTATAAGCCATCTGCATATAGAGAGTTACTGTAGCCCAAGGCACTGATGAAATTTCTCAGGGAGAGAGCAGAGAATAAAAAGAGAAGAATGTCCATTCATGAGACCTTAAAATCCCAATCTTTAATAACTAGGAATAAGATTTTGATTCTTCAAAGGAGACATAGGAGTTTTCAGCACATAAGTGAAGAGAAAACCTAAGAACAGTGCACTGTGGAAATGAAGAGAAGAGAGCATTTCAAGAATAAAGATGCCACAGTCTACTGAGAAATTATGTAAAACCCAGTTGTGTTTAGTAGCACGAAAGATATCAAGGGCCTTGGTGAGATAGGAAATCTCTTATAGAATAATGAGGCTGACCGTGGCTGGAAGTAGATCAAAGAATGAATAGAAAGGAAATTAAGCCAGCAAGTAGAAAGAATTATTTTAAGAGGGTTGCAATGTCTGAATACAGGTAGAATGCAGTAAGCGCATTCAACCCTGACTTGCCCACCAACTACAATTTTAAAACCTTGAGTTTAAAGACACAAAGCCACCATAAGCATATTCAGAAATGTTGATAAAAGCTTAATGGACCAGACAAGAATTTCAAGACTCAAGACATACCTAGGAAAGGGATTTGAAAACACTTTTCACCAAATAGGATGTACGGATTTTTTTTAAAGCATGTATGAGGATGCTTAACTTCCTTATTCAGGGGGGAAATTCAAATTGATCAGTATTTATTGAAAGGAGATTCAAATGACACCCAAAGTAAAATATGATTACACATCTACTAGGTGGGTATCATTTATAATACTGGTAATAGCAAGTGGTGGCAAGAATAGAGACCAACAGGACTCTCATTCATTGCTAGTGGGGATGCAAAATCATTCAGTTACTCTAGAAAACAATCTGGCAGTCTCTTATAAAGCTATCCACACTTTAACCATGTGGTTCAGTAATGATATTTATAAGCATTTTTCCAGAGATATGAAAACTTATGTTCACACAAGAACCAATTCACAAAAACATGCAAATCATTCTGTAGAACTGTCACAAAACTAAAAACAGTTCTATAATCTTATCATTGCTGAGTGGATAAACAACATTTTCATTATAGGCTACTGTTCAACTACTGTTCCATAGAGCAACATAGTTCCTCTTATGCCAGGAATGCTAAGCACCTGCCAACCTACTTTTGGTCTGATTCTCTCCAATTATCCATGAAAATAACTTTACACTATCCTTTAGGGCATTAAATAACCTTAAAGTTTGAGACCTTCAGTTTATGTGGATTCAAAGAAAATCGTGCAACTATAGACAACTCAAAAGTTTAAAAATTCTTTAGGTAAAACCATCAAGTCCATTTCATTGTTGAAATAGGCCAAAACAAATTTGATCAGACTATAATGTAAGATTTGGTGTGTAGAACCGTAGTTTGCAGGACTAGTGAGATGAGCCCATGTCATTCTTGGATCAGTTACTCCGATGCAAGATATGTGTTACTTGTGTCTTCCCAATCAATTGATTTCATTTTGTATGCCTTATCTTTTAATTCTTACTCATTCTACCCTATTCATGTTGTACCTGCCATCCTGTTGCATATACAGATGTTCCTTAAATTAAAATAGAGTGGAGCCTCTGATAAAAAAAAAAAAAATACCCTAAAACTCTAAAGCACATGTAGATGGCGAGCCTGTTAGACAGCCTAGCTCAGCAACACAGCACTCCAGAATATCAGTCCTTTTTCCTCAAGGACATGCTGCTGACTGGCAGCTGCAGCCGTCCAGCATCAAAAGAGGGTAGAAAAGTGTATATCCCTAGTTGGCAAAAGGACTCAAATCTAAACTTGAAATCACAGCCTCTACTGAAAGTTTTCATATCATTGTAAATTGAGGACAATCTCTCTTTGATCTGTACTCGCCTCTCAGACTAGACCTACTTGCATAAACTCTATGCTACCTAGCCCCGCTCTTCTCACCCTTGAACGTGCTGCCAGTTCCACAGCTGTGTAACATGGAAAACTCCTGCTTGGCCTTAAAATCTATAAAAAGAAACTAGTTCAGATCTGCCTGCCTGGAGGAGGCTACCTTAGCATGATACCTTAAAGAAACAAATATAAGGCTTGCTGGACACAGGGATGAAGTAATTCTAAGAAATTTAAGGTAGTTGTGGCCAGCATGGCACTCAACAGGCTAACCCTCCACCTGCAACAGTAACGTGTGACTGCTCCACTTCCCATCCAGCTCCCTGCTTGTGGCCTGGCAAAGCAGTGGAGCATGGCCCAGAGCCTTGGGACCCTGCACCCATGTGGGAGAGACGTGGAGGGAACTCCTGGCTCCAGCCATTGTGGCCATTTGGAGAGTAAACCAGCAGATGAAAGAATCTTTCTCTTTGTCTCTCCTTCTCTCTACAAATCTACCTTTCCAATAAAAAATAAATAAATCTTTAAGGAGAGAAAGAGAAAATAACATTATGTGTACAAATATTCCAGGATAAAAGCAGGAGCAAAGAGCAAAATCTACATAGCTTACAGCATAGCACCAGTGCTTCAAACAGCCTGAACAGGAAAAAAAATACACAGCGTGTATAGACGTATGCACTACAACCTCTGATTCAGTCAGAACATGGAGTGATATTTCAAAGCTCACCCTTCCCTTGCAGATATCAGATAAATAATGAACTTTCAATAACGGCACAAAATGTCATCAGGTTAACAGACACTTCTGCCATTTTTCCCTGCACGTGTTAAATAAATCCATTTGGTATTGATCTCCACAGCCAAGTTTCAGCCCTAATGCAATTCTTACTGCCAAAGCAGAGTAAACAGATAGTTCCTAGAAGAACCTAAACATGTTATTTTTCACTCATCTGATGAGTCCCGTATAGATTAGTAAGCAACCTGATCCATTGGGTGTTTCATTACAAAAGTTACCAACTTGGAGGCTCACGGTGTCCAGCTGAAGCTGAACTACAGAGATTGAATCGTAATGACTAAGAGAGAAATTCCACAGGGAGAAAGAAAATGTATACAGTGTGCAGTCTAGGCCTGGCAGATTTCTGATGTGTGATCATGGCTGTTACACAAAGATAACAAGAAAAGAAGCTTCTCACCCAAAGATTCTAACTTAATTTGATTCCAGCCTCGTCAGACATAATCTCATGTGATAATACTCAAAATGGATACACTGACTCATCGGGCAGACTAGTGTATGCCAGAGCAACTTGCCAATGACTAGATCTTGGGAAAGTTTAGAGACCAGTTCTAGATATGCACCATGCACTTCTGTTTCTGGGCCATTCCTTTGCAGCAGTTCTTCGATTCAATATATTCTCCTTCCATAGACCTCAGTGATAGGCACCTCTTTCTATCCTCACACTCAGAAAAATGGTTCCCCAGTGGTTCTCAAATCAGCAGCATACACATGATCTAAAGACTTATTCTTGCACCATAACCAGACCTACTAAATAAAAACATCAGCAGGGAGGAGCCAAGGTACCTGTTTTATTCAACTCTGGGGATTATGATTTAAAACTAAGAACCATGATTTTTTAGTCCTTTCCTATCAGTTCCTTGCCCTGTGGTGTGAGGAGTCTACACTGCCATGGACATTTTAACCCTGAAGAGGGTAAACCTCTTCTCCTGAACTGCACACTTGGTAATCAGAACTCCGGCATTTTCTGCTCATGCAGCCTTAAGCTTTCTTTCAGTGTCTTTCCCACAAGCTGAACTTGCAGAGGTCTGAGAGTTGACAAAGAGGAAGTCGAGCAGGAAAGGTTGAGTGGGCAGGATTATCGCCACACACTTGTCCCCACAAAACCCCCCACAGTACAGAGGGAAGTGGAGAGCGAAGGCAAAGGCATCTTGTCTGGGGCCAGGGAAGACGTGCTGCTCCCTTTAACACAAGACTCGGAAAGTCTGAAAATTCCACATTGGATCCCTGCCTTCCATGTTACAGGTGTTCATATTTCAAGGTAGGAAGCATAAAATGTAATTGCTTTAATGGTTTTCGTCAGAGTTTTAATTTCCCAATACTTAGACCTGTGGTGTTACTTTACAATAAGTTGAGACACAATAGAATTTCAAAGAGTTTATTTGAGCAAATAGCAATTCCCAATTTGGGAAACCTCAAGGTCAGAGGTAGGTTTGTCTAACAAGCATAAGGGCCAGCATTTGACAGAGTGGAACCTGGAGAGAAACCAAGGAAGCCCACATGTGCTACAGCTGCAATTGTCTTATCTGTCTCTTCCATTGAAAAAAAAAACCTCACTTACAAAAGTTACCTGGAAACTTCTGATTAGTTGGGCTTAAGTTTTGGGGTTTTTCCAGGATAAATATTTTTGTAAGAAATGGTTCAAGTTTCACTGATGCTTGTAATCAAAGACTAGAGTTACTTTCAAAACCTAACTGCCCTGGCCTATTTCATCAAGCATAACAGTCTCCAATTACATCCTTCCTGTTAAAAAAGATAGTTATTTTTCCTCTTTTTGTGACTGGTAGAATGCCAACCTATATACAGATACCACATTTACTTTATCCAATCTATCTAATCCCCAAAAGGGCCAACATCACATATTTTCTCTGATTTGTGCTAGCTAATATGTAGAATACAAAAAAGTGTAATGTACATGAGTGAAATTGGCATCTGAAGATATGAATATTGCTAATAGCCCTTGTCTATACTCCTGAGAAACAGTGGCCTTTCTACTTAACTACTTATTCAATTCTGTATGTAGTTTGTAATTGGAAGGTAAAGAGAGAGTAGTACATCATTGCAAAAAAATAACATACAAATAAGAAAAGCAGCAGAATGGAGTGTAGAAGGCAGAAAGGATATATGATATTTGTCAAGTATAGGTGGTGTGTTCATATGTTCCTAATAATAACTCTCTAAGACAGGTGTTATCATTACTTCCCTTTTTAAGTTAGAAAAATAAGCCCAGTGAAATCAAGAAACTCCCATAGTCACACAACGGTCAAGATCAAGATTTCAAATCTGAGTAAACTGGATCTTCTAGGCTGCAAATGATGGAGTGAATGAACCACTGACTGAATAAAATACTAGTCAGACTAGACTAGCATAACAAGGAACGCTGCATTTGGTAAACGGGCAAGGCAAATTTTTCCATGATGGTTAACATTGTGTGTCAGCTTGACCGGGTGGCAAGATATACATACCCAGATATTTCTGAATATGTCTGTAAAAAATGCTTCTGAATGAGATTTGCACTTAAATATGTAGACCCTGCAAAGCAGATTGCCTTTCTCAATGAGATGAGCCTCATTTAATCCACTGATAGTCTGATGGCATTACAAATCAGAATTCTCTCTCTTGCCCAACAGCGTTCAAGCCAGGTGTTGATATCCTGCTGTTGGTCTTGGACAGGAAATGATAGCTTCCTTAGTTCTCAGGCCTGGGGACTTGGTTATGTTCCTGCAGAACATCCAGGCTAATATGTCCTTGGAAACAGAAAGCAGATCTAAAATATTGTCAACTTAGGGTCAAAGACAGAAAGGATCACGGTCACTCTGTAAAGCTGAGTCCTGAATCCCATGTCAGTTTTCACTGACTTCCAGTCACATACAAGAAGTAGTTTAGAAACAGAAAAGCAGGGAAGGCTATTTAAATGTTTTAACTTGTGGGAAGTTCTGTGTCTAAAAATGTTTAATGTGGCTCTGTGACCCTCTGATGGTGGAGTCTCAACTTTACTTTCATATTCATAGTTTAGGATGGAGGTCATCTGGTAACAAATTGATCTCTAATTATTTGGCATAGGGCAAAGCATAAACAGGAAACAGTGCAAGGTGTGGTATAGGAAATTGCATAGCATCACAGACAACACAACACAGCTAGACCTTTGTACATAGCAGTGAACCCCAGACTAGCTTTCAATGCTGACCAGCTTTTGTTTGCACTAGCTCACAGACATCCAAAACACTTCATCTCACATCTTTCCCCTTGCACAAATCAGAGCATTGCAATCTGACTTTTTATTCTAACTGTAGTTGTATCTGATTCTCAAAAACACAGACTTCCCATGGAAGCCAAAGGACATTCATAATGAAGGAGTAGCAGGAACCAATCACAATATTGAAATCCCGACTCTGTCACTTAGCCACTACCAGTCAGCCATGGTCACATCAGTAGTTCTGAACTCCAATAACTACATTTTATTATATTATATAAACACCTGCTTTAGAGCTTTTATGAATATACAGTTGGAAAATGTGGGTATTCTATAACTATTCAAAGTTGAACTATGTTCCTACCAGATGCAGCTCTCTTTCATAAGATCGGGCTCACAGTATGCAGCCACTCATTCAGGAAGTGAAAGGAACTTTCTCAAGAGAAGACTCCTGACCATCCTATGTCACATTATAGGGTAAATCCAGGAAACAATGAGAAGCAACGAGGTGAGAGAGAATAGAGTGTGCTTGGATAAAGCCAAGGTGTCAAGAACAATTCAAGGCAGCACAACTGTGCAGACAAGCCAAAGTCTCAAGTCTATGAAGGGCTGTACAACAAGCCCAAAGGAGAAGGCAAGGACAGAGATGAGAGTAATTACACTAGCAATTGGTGGAGACAAAAAGAAAGCTAATGGTTTGAAACTAAGACTATTGCTATACATGAGATTTTTCTCAGCAATGATGATGGTGCATTCAAAGAAAATCTATGTAATAATGTATTTTAAATATCTTGCAATCAGAGGCCTTGTCTTATACACTTTTCATAGCTCTAACAAGTATTATAAGCATCATTAGAGTAATAGCAAAAGTAACCATAATGGTTAGAATTGAGCTTTCATAATATATTAAGCCCTATCATAAGTGTTTCACAATAATCACTTGATCTTGACAAGTTCTTATTGTTGAACATTTGTTCTCTCTTGTTTCATTGCAAAAGGAGAAACAACCTCACATGTTTTAAGCAGTCATAATCATATTTCCTTTAATTTTTTTTTTAGTTCTTGACAATGTTATGAATGGTAAATAAGAGAAAGTTTTGGTCAGTAGAGTAATTTAAAGTACATTCTTTCTCTGAATTTTCCTTTACTCAGCCTACTAATAGACAGGATGAGGCTAAAACACAAATCCAAGTGCTATGTAATCATGAATTCCTTAGAATTCCTAGGAGTCCAGGGTTGAATAAGAATCTACTTAACCTCTTTGGAGCTTAGTGTGTTCTTTTGTAAAACAGATCAACCTGATGAAATCCCAGAGGCTCATCTAAATATCCACTGAGACATATCACAAATGGAATGAACTACCGTGTTTGGTGAAGAGTAAACACTATAGATAGTATCTATCACTGTAAGTATATTAACTGTAAGTGTGTGTGTGTATATATGTGTGTGTGTTTAAGTACCTTTTGTCACAAATGTCAATACTTGATTCTGATAATAAAAATAAAAGAGGAAGTATCACCTGATCATGATAGGAAAAATTGTTATAGTACAGGTTTACCCAGAAGGAAATTGATATAAAGCAGTTTAATCATATACAAAAAAACTGCTCAGAATCATATTTAAATGAACCCATTTTATGTCTATAGACATGAATTTGCTTCTTAGTAAATGGAAATCACCTCACTTACTCATAGAGAACTATGCTTGATGATTACACATGGGTTTTTATTTGAACCTGACCCTAACCCTATAAGAAGATCAAGGACTAACCCTAGTGTCATGAAGGAACCTAAGTCCTCCAAAGATGGAGAAATTTGCTGCAGATGATTCACCAGTGCTTAGTCTGATATTGCCTGCAGCTGTTGCAGCCCTCTCCTGTGCTTCCAACCAGACTACAACTCTGAGATTAAAAAGCATATTTTTGTCCTATTGCCAACCAGTGAAGAGAAGGAAATAGCATAATGAAGTTACACTCAAACGAAGAACATCAAAGATGATTGCAATTTTATCCAGGTCCACAGTTCCAATGATGAAATGCCTACCATCACCAATACCATTCAACTTGTTTCTTTTTTTCTTCTTCTTCAAAGATTCACTTACCCTCTTTATAAAGGTAGAATTACAGAGAGAAGGAGACACTGACAGAAAAATTTTCCATCCACCTGTTCAGTACACAGGTAGCTGCAACAGCCAGAGCTGAGCCAATCCAATTAGGAGCCAAGAGCTTCTTCCTAGTCTTCCATATGAGTACAGGATCCCCAGGCTTTGGGCCATCCTCCAGTGCTTTTCCAGGCCAGAAGCAGAAAACTAGATGGGAAGTGGAGCAGTTAGGACATGAATTTGCACCCACATGAGATCAAGGTGAGGATTCAGCCACTGAACCATTGGTTCTGGGTCCCCAATTGCTTCTTAGAGACACTTGTCCAGACTGGCCACGGCAGGGCCAAGAGGAATGAGGAATGGAACAGAAAACTAGAGACACAGTGATCCTGGGCTTAATAACATGTGGCATAGCCAAGTGGGATTGTCCTTCCTGTGAAAGAAAAATTAACTTTTGCCTTTTAAAACAATTGTGCCAACCCCTGCCAGTTTCCATTTATTCTTACAAAGCACTTATCAGTTGTAAACATTCAGCCACTCAGCTTGGTTAGGCGGAAATTGAGCCCTGCGCTGATGAAAGCTCTCCCAAGGCACTCTGTAGGGTAAAGGTGAAGACTCCACGAGAAAGCAGATAATTAATAAGAGTTAACACTTTCACAATTGGAGAAAAATCCTACTTGTATTCAGAATAACAATAATTTGCAAAAGGATGTGGTAACCTCAATTACTATAATCATATTAAAATCAGCGTGGTAACTCATGATGAGTACAATAACTGAAACAGGGAAAATCTAATAGAAAATTCATTCTTTCAAAAACCCCCAATTCAGTCAACATGATTTCTCAGAATTTTATACAAATGATGTGTTATTAACAATAACAAAGAAGAAAAGTTCTCCATTCTGAAACCAATTTCCATTAACTCACACTTTCCACTCATTCTGTCCTTAAGCTCATCAGTGGGTTACATGGGCTTCCACAATTCTTGGCTTTCAAATATACTGCTGTTTCTCTAAGGAATGTTCCGTTTTTTTTGTTTGTCTTCCGTGGTTCTCTTGCTCCTTCAAGACAATGTAACAGTCTGTGTGAAACTTCATAATTTGCCTTTAAAAGGTTACCGAATCCTTAAGGCTATTCTTCTTTAACATTCCACAATTTTGTAGGAACAAGGTACCTGAAAAGTTCATGGAAAATGGATGCCATGGAAAGCTTACACGTGGATTTCCAAAAGATTTTGCACCAAAACAGATGCATCTTTTCAGTCTGATTTCCCTGAACTTCAAGCAGTCTCCTCATATATTCGAGATACTTTGGTTATCAGCAGCCATGAGGATGCCTTTTGCAGTGTACACTGCTTGGATCAGGTACACTGCTCATCCTTTCCCACCACACACCTTCAGTGTTCCTCCCATTCCCCTTTTCTGTATTGTCAGATTGCAGAACTCAATCACCTTCAAATGCTGCTGTCAATCACCGCTGTTGAGCAGTGTGTTATTCATAGATATATTTCTTCTCCCAACTGTCTTATACTTATTCGCAAGAGCAGCATAGCAAATTGAATGGGTCAGAGCATGTATGCCCAGAAGATGGAACAGTCCAAAAAGGCACACTGTCTGGAACTTTCCCTAGAACTAGCAGATGGCCACTAAGAACCCAGGACACTGTGTGTATCTGGTGAAGGCTTACTGTAGGCATAAGTTAGTGAAGGATGAATAACTAAAGTAATATAAGGTATCCAGACTAACTAGAATTGGAAGAGACAGTAATTTAGGGCTGTTAAATGAATGGATACAGGGATCAGCTAATTTGTGCTTAACGAGGTACACAAAAGTCAGGGCTTAGACTATGAATATGAATGAAAGGATGTGCGAAGGGGTGTATTAGATGCTGAAATCACAGACTGGCTGTAAAACCAGCAATAAACCATCAGGCCCTTTTTATGTCATGGTAATCCAAGAAGTACTACAACTTCCAAATGTGAATATGAGGCTACACAAAAAGAGCAGAAACCTTATCTGCCACCACAGCACAGATGTTTCTGAAAGTAGACTTTTGTGATTTTGTAGAACTCAAACTTTCAGATACTTCCTGTTTTAAGTTTTAGCGGCATGTCATAGTGAAGATAAGGAAATTGCCAGAGATTCATTTTTACCCATATTAAGCTCCTTTTCCATTAGCTCATAAGAAGAACAGCTTGCCAAGTATGTGTGCCTTGTATGTACTTCCCAGAAAATGGATTCTTTTTATTGGAAAGTCAGATATGCAGAGAGGAAAAAAGACAGAGAAAGATCTTCCATCTGTTGATTCTCCCGAAGTGGCTGCAAAAGCGCCAATCCGAAGCCAGGAGCCAGGAGTATCCTCCTGGTCTCCCATGCGGATGCAAGGTCCCCAGGCTTTGGGGCCATCCTTAACTGCTTTTCTAAGACACAAGCAGGGAGCTGGATGGGAAGCAGGGCTGATTAGAACTGGCGACCATATGGGATCCTGGCATGTGCAAGGTGAGGGCTTTAGCCACTAGGCTACTGCACCAGGTCCAGAAAATGAATTTTTAATGCTTCAGTGATTACTGATTACTGATGCTTGGTCAATCCTGGCATGTGTCTTTTACCTGTTTCAATTCTGCCTTGATTTTCTCATGCTTAGTGAGGCATAGTAAAATACTGGTGCAATTAATTATTTTGCTATTAATAATATTCATTCATTATGATGAGATGAGACAGAATGATAGACCTCCACTCTGTGGCACAGCCACTGTCATGGTTCTATCTGGTAGGATGTGAACTGCTGGGGTCCGTGCAGTAGGTGTGGATGACACAAAGGTGTGAAGATAGCAGCTCCCCTGCTTGGCAGGGCCCAGGGGAGATTCCAGCTGTTTGGCAGGGCCCAGCGGATTTCTCTCTGACCACCTTGATGCAGTCTCACCCCTTTTTTGCATGGACACTCAACCACCCTACTAAGGATTCTGTAATCCCCGTGAGATGGCTTTTGCAACAAACATGAGCTTGAGAGTTAATGTTAGTGATAATGTCTTGGTGAGTGGGCCTTTAACTGCACACAGGAGTATAATTAAGCCTATTCCATTTCTAGACACCTTATTGTGTGTCTACCCATTGCCCTGAAATCTGGTCCAGACATATAGCATGCCTTCTGGGAAATGGCTTGATAAGAATTTTACAAACTAATGGGAGTGATGGGAGTATGAGTGAAAACTGCTATGGCAAAAAAATATAGTTACTGTGACCTTAAAGGTTAGCCTGTCCTTGCAACTCTTTAGAGCATAGAAAATGTGGTTGTTTTAGGTGCTTTCATAATTTTTTAACTAGCGGAAATACAGGGCAATTTTATTAACATCATAGAGATACACTTTGGATTATTGTTGGACTGTTTGTGAGGTTGTAGAGCCTGCAATTGCAGGGGGATTTAATGTTTGAAACTTTTTGTCTTGGATCTTTTTTTCTCTTTTGTTGTATTTCTCCCACTAGGTGATAGATAAGTTGTGAAAATAAAATGTAGTAGGAATGTTTTACTGATTAGTAGGCTACCATCTGTGCCTTGGCTTTGGAGTCTTGGCTGTCACCTAATGGCTACTTCCAAAGAATGAATAACGGTTTGCTTTAAAAAAAAACTGATTGTAATAACTAACAGAATCATCTTTAAGAGCACCTGGTTGATCATGAAGTAAAAAAAAATAAAATAATCAAACATCGGTACATACCCATTTAGTCATGAAGTAAAAATACAACAATCAAACGATTGTGCAAAGGCTTGTGAGGTGTCTAATAAAAAGGACAGCTTCTTCTGGAGCTGTAGCAAGAGGGCACCAAGTGACAGTGTCCGTGTCTTTTCTTATCACGACTCCACACACCCTTCTTGAGCTCCAAACTCGGCTGGAGCTGGACTCCGGCAGTGAATTGATTCCCAA